>NC_072435.2:68437500-69062500 GCF_028878055.3 Symphalangus syndactylus
AATACATATTATCATAGCAGTATTAGAATTTTATTAGTATACCTATACTAATCCTATTATACTATTAGTATTATATGTATACATTAGTATATTATATATTAGTATAACTATATACCTAATATACCTATATAATAGTACACTTATATATTAGTATACCTATACTAGTACTATTATACTATTAGTATAGCATACTAATAGTATATGTATAATATTAATAGTATAATAGGATTAGTATAAGTATACTAATACTAATACAATTATATACAATTACATAGTATTAGTATACTAGCAATATTTGTATACTAGTAATATTAGTATGCTAATACTAATAGTACTGATATACTAATACTAATAGTAGAGTATTAGTATGCTAATTCTAATAGTACTAGTATATTATTAGTATACTATATCAGTATTAGAGTTGGTAAACTATACGTGTACATATATTATATGGTGGGACAAAAAACACAAACATATCTTGATAAATTTCAAGGATTAAAGCA
This sequence comes from Symphalangus syndactylus, assembly GCF_028878055.3. Classification (NCBI taxonomy): domain Eukaryota; kingdom Metazoa; phylum Chordata; class Mammalia; order Primates; family Hylobatidae; genus Symphalangus; species Symphalangus syndactylus. The sequence goes on from NC_072435.2 coordinate 68,438,004, forward strand.
TACAAAGTTTTGTTTCTTGTCTTCAATGGTATTAAATTAGGGATCAGTAACAGTAAGGTATTAAGTAAATTCCAAAATATTTATAAATTAACCTGAATAACTCTTATATTAATGGGAAAAAATCACATGAGAGATTATAAAATATTTCTCACTGAATAATAAAGGAAAACAACATAACTAAAACGAAGAAGAAGAAAGGAAATGAAAGAAAGAAAGAAGAGAGAAAGAAAGAAAAAGAAAGAAAAAGGAAAGCAAGAAAGAAAGAAAGAAAAAGAAAGAAGAGAAGAGAAGAGAAGAGAGGAAGGGAGAGAGGGAGAGAGGAAAGGAGGGAGGCAGTGAGGGAGGGAGGAAGGAGGGAAGGAAGGAAGGAAGGAAGGAAGAAAGGAAGGAAAGAAGGAAGGAAGGAAGTGAGGGAAGGAAACGCCCATTTTTGTCGCTTAGTTCTATGCTGCAGCACTCTTTCAACCCTTTAGCCAGGCAGCCAGTTTACAACTCCATCTTAGCTTTCACTTCCTGCTTCTGCTGACTATAGATCAAACAGAAATCAAAATGTAGGGTTTTCTCAGGTCTTTCTGAGTATGAATTCTGCCCTGGGCATGCACGTATGCATGGCTTTCCAAATAGCCTTGCCCTTTTGGGTGTCACAATTTTCCCCAAAAATATTCTCCTCAGCTTTTCCTTGCAGGCTTTTGACACACTTTATTTATTTATTTTTTGCCTCAAATGTAATATTTTGCCCCAGTTGGCAGCAAGTTGTTTATGTGCTTTACAATGTTTTTGAGAAATGATAGGTGACTCTATTTTGAGTAATTCTGAGTAAGGGAAAACTAAGACATGTTACTTGTGCTGAGCCTTCAGGCAGCTTTTAAATAGGTCAAAACAGACAAATGCAATTCTTTAAGAACAGATTCTGATCTGCTCTCTCTATAACCAGGGAACAGTGTTTCATATTTGGACTATGGGCTGCCATCTTCAAGATCAGCTCTGAATTGAATAGGGGAGTGTAGTAAGGACAAGTAAAAATGCTGTGAAGTTTTCTTGTTACTTAACAGTTGCTTTTTCTTCTTTCAGCATTCACTTGATTGCTGTAAAGCTTTGACTACTCTTTAGTGTTTTGACAATATTGATTCTGACAGTTTTACTTAATTTTTTGATGTTTCTGTGGATGAATGGGACTGTGGAGTTACTTTTGCCATCATTTTTGCTGTTAGTACTCTATATCTCTTTTTGGCCAGGTGGCTGTGTAATTTTTTTGCCCACTTTCAAATTAGGATGTTTGTATTCTTATTGTTGAGGTTTCAGTTTTTTGTTTATTTGGAATATAAGTCTTTTATCAGATATGTCTTTTGCAACCATTTTATCACAGGTTTTAGCCTGTTTTTTGATTCTCTCCACTGTCTCTTTCACGGAGAAGAAATTTTTTATTTACTTGAAGTTCAACTTACCAATATTTTCTTTGTGAATCATGCTTTTAGCTATATTTATATAAAAATATATTGGCAAACCCAGGTCACCCAGATTCTCTCGAAGCTTTATCGCTTTGCATTTTACATTTAGATGTATGGTACATTTTGAGTTAATTTTTGTAAAAGGTGGCAAGTCTGTGTCTAGATTCTTTTCTTTGCATATTATAGGTCCACTTACACTAGAAACTTTTGTTGAATTGCCTTTTTTGGGGGTGCTGTCTAACATTAGTTTATGTGAGCCTTATTGCGACTTTCTATTTCATTCCATAATATATGCTCTTGGTTATTATAGCTTTACAGCAAACCATGAAATCAGGTAACGTGAGGTTTTCAAATTTGTTCTTAATATTGTGCTGGATTTTCTAGATTTTTTTTCTCCTTTTAAATTTAGAAACAATTTTTCAAAAACTACAAATAACTTACTGGGAATTTGACTAGGATTGTGTTGAATCTATAGCTCAAGATGTAAAAAATTGGTATTTTAACAATATTGAGTCTTCCAATCCATAAATATAAATTATATCTGCATTTATTTATTGTTAAATTTATCAGGATTTTATGGTTTTCTATATATAGATTCTGTATATATTTTAATGAATGTGCATGTATTTTATTTTTTTGGAATGCTTCTTATAAATTGTGCTTTTTAAAAAAATTGATCTCAAGTTCCAAATATTCACTGTTGGTTTATATGAAAGCAATTACATTTGTATGTTGAACTTGTATCTTGTGACCATGCTATATAAACTTATATCCTGGAGTTTTCTGGTTTGTTTATTTTGGGGGGATTTTCTTCATAGACAATCATGTTATCTGCTAAGTGAAACAGTTTTTGTTTTTCTTCCTCTCAATCTGTATAACTTTTATTTTTTCCTTTTATCTAATTCCCACTATAAATTGAATAAGACTGGTGAGAGAGGATATATTTACATTGTTCATGATCTTCAGAGAAAACCATACAGATTCTCACCATGAAATATAACATTAGTTGTAAGGTTTTTGTAGAGATTCTTTATCAAGTTGGAAAAGTTCTCCTCTATTTTTATTTGCTAAGATATTTTATGATAAATAAATTGGATTTTTTCAAATGCTTTTTCTCCACCAGTGTTTTTTTTCTTGAGCCTATTGATATGGTGGACTGTAGTGATTTTGTCATTGAACTAGCTGTGTATATCTGGAATAAATCTGATATAATGGTGGTGTATAATTATTTTATAGATTGTTGGATAAGATTTGCTAATATTTTATTGAGGGTTTTGCACATATCTGTTATTAAAACAGATATTGCTATGCAATTTTCCTCCTGTTAAATGTTTATTTAGTTCTGTTATTTTGGTGATGGTAGCCCCATAGAATGAGTTAGAAGTGTTCCCTCTGATTCTTTGGAAGAGATGTTGGTAAATTGCTATCATTTATTTATTAAAGAGAATTCACTGGTAGATTTTACCAGTGAAATTATCTGAGTCTGCTGCTTTGTTTTTTTTTCTTAGGTTATTAATTATTTAACTTCTTTAATAATATAGGCCAATCATGTAATTTCCTTAATTTTATTTAATGATATAGGCCAATTATTTAATGTTTTTAATGATAATGGCCATTTAGATTACTTATTTCTCCTTGTCTTTATCTTAGTAGTTGCATCTTTTAAAAAGGTGGTCTATTTTGCCTAAGTTACAAAATTTTGTGGGCATAGTGGTGTTTATAGTATTTCTTTATTATTCTTTTAATATCCAGGTGGTACGTAGTGGTGATCTCTTTTTCTCTTCTGTAGTCAGCAATTTCTGTCTTCTCTCTCTTACTTTTGGTTGGCCTACCTGGCTAGAAATTTGTCAATGTTATTGATCTTTCAAAGAACTAGCTTTTGTTTTTTGTGTGATTTACTCTATTGATTTTTTAGTTTACAATTTTATTGAATTCTGATGAAGTTTATATTATTTCTTTGTGTTCTATTTGCTTTAGGCTAATATTGCCCTTATTGCCCTTTCTTTGCTAGTCTTCTCAAGCATAAGCTTAGTTTACTAATTTGAGATGTACCATATATTCTAATATACACATTTTAATTTCTGTCAAAGTAATGCTATTGCTGCATGCCACATATTTTATTAAGTTGTACTTTTATTTTCATTTAGTTCAACATATTTTAAAATATCACTTGAGGCTTATTTGACCAAAATGTTACCTACAGAAATATTGTTTAATTTCCAAATATGTGAGGATTTTTAAGCTATGATTTGTTATTGATTTCTAGTTTGATTCTACTATGGTTTGAGAATATACTGTGTATAAATTTCTATTCATTGATGAGTGCTTTACATGAGCTTGAGAAGAATATATTCTGTTGTTGGATGGAGTATTCCGTAAATGTTAACTGGATTGAGTTAACTGAGAGTGTTGTTTAGGTAAACTGTATACTTACTAATTTTCTGTCTGCTTGTTCTATCTACCTGTTACTTACAGAGGGGTAAAGAGGTATCCAACTAAAATACTGGATTAATCTATTTCTTTTTGCAGTTAGTCAGTTTTTGCTTCACGTGTTGATACTCGTGTTTAGGTACATATACATTAAAGATTGTTCAGTGTCCTCTTGAGGAAACAACCTTTTTATTTTTATGTAGTGCCCTTCTTGATTCTTGTTGTAAAGTCGGCTTTGTCTGAAATCAATATAGGCCCTTTTAAAATTAGTGTTAGCATGGTGTATTTTTTGCCATCTCTTTTCTTCTAACATATTTGAGTTTTTCTATTCAAGTGAATTTCTCATAAATCCCATGGTGTTGTTTTTCTTTTTCCTCTCTAATCTGATTATTTCTATCTTTTAATTAGTATATTTAGACAATTCATGCTCAAAGTGATTGTTTTTATGTTGGATCAATATCTGCCATATTTGTAACTATTTCTTTATGTGGTGCTATTTCTTTGTTGCTTTTTTCTAATCTTTTTTTCCCCTTTGGCTATAATTGAGCATTTCATTTTCTCTCATATCCCATATCAATTACATTTCTTTATAAATTTTGGTAGTGGTTACACTAGAATTTGTCATATACATGTTTATCTAAGTTCACTTTCAAGTAACACTATACCACGTCATGAATGGTGCAGGTAACTTAGAGTATTCCCAATTCCTCCCTCCCATCGTTTATGTCATTGCTGTCATTCATTTCACTAATCTATATGCTATAATTCAGTGCATGGCTACTATATAATTTTTAAAAATTATAACAGTTAAGATTGAAAAAAATAAAAGATTGCATTTTACTTTTCTTTATTCTTTTTCCAAGGCTTTTCCTTAAAAAAATCGATTGGAATTTCTACTCTATATCATTTTCCTTCTCGCCAAATAACTTCTTGTTCTTACTTTTCTTGTAGGTCAGGTGTGTTGGCAATGAATTCCCTTAGTTTTTGTTTGTTTAATAGAGTCCTTAATTTTTATTTGTCTAAGAGAATCCTTAGAGAATTTGTTGACCATTTGTATTTTTCCTTCAGTTTAAATAATTTGACTGCGTATAGAAATCTAATTTGGTGGCTTATTTCTTTCAGCAATTTAAACATTTCACTTCAGTCTTCTTTACTTGCTTGCTTTCTGACAGGAAATAATTCTTTTTATTTCTTTTTTTTATTATTCCAATAGTTTTGGGGGAACAGGTAGGTTTAGTTATATGGATAAGTTCTTTAATGGCAATTTCTGAGATTTTGGTGCACCTGTCACCCAGGGAGTGTACACTATACCCAATGTGTAGTCTCCTATCCCTCACCCCCCTCCCATCCTTCTTCCTCAGTCCCCAAAGTCCATTATATCATTCCTATGCTTTTGCAGTCTCATAACTTAGTTACCAGTGTAAGTGAGAATGTGCTGTATTTGGTTTTCCATTCCTGAGTTACTTCATTTGGAATAATGGTTTCCAATTGCATCCAAGTTGCTGAAAATGTCATTATTTCATGTTTTTAATGGCTGAGTAGTATTCTGTGGTGTATATATACTATATTTTCTTTATCCACTCATTGGCCAATGGACATTTAGGTTGGTTCCATATTTTTGCAATTGTGAATTGTGCTGCTATCAACTTGCATGTACAAGTATACTTTTCATATAATAACTTCTTTTCCTTTGGGTAGATACCTCAGTACTGGAATTTCTGGGTTCAAATCGTAGTTCTACTTTAAATTCTTTAAGGAGCCTCCATACTGTTTTTTATAGTGGTTTTACTAGTTTGCATTCCCACTAGCAGTGTAGGAGTGTTCCCTTTTCACCACATCCATTCCAACATCTATTATTTTTTGATTTTTAAATTATGGCCATTCTTGCAGGAGTAAGGTGGTATCTCATTATGGTTTTAATTTCATTTCCTTGATAATTAGTGATGTTGATAATGTTTTCATATATTTGTTGGCCATTTGTATATCTTCTTTTGAGAATTGTCTAGTCATGACCTTTGCCCACTTTTTGATGGGGTTATTAGGTTTTATCTTGCTTATTTGTTTGAGTTCCTTGTAATTCTGCTTGTTAGTCCTTTGTCTGAGGCATAGTTTGAAAATATTTTCTCCCACTCTGGGTTGTTTTTTACTCTGCTGATTTTCACTCGTGTCCATGTGAAGAGACCACCAAACAGGATTTGTGTGAGCAACAAGGCTGTTTATTTCATCTGGGTGCAGGTGGGCTGAGTCTGAAAAGAGAGTCAGCAAAGGGAGATGGGGTGGGGCCGTTTTACAGGATTTGGGTAGGTAAATGAAAATTACAGTCAAAGGGGGGTTGTTCTCTGGCGGGCAGGAGTGGGGGTCACAAGGTGCTCAGTAGGGGAGCTTTTGAGCCAGGAGAAGGAATTTCACAAGATAATGTCATCAGTTAAGGCAGGAACAGGCCATTTTCGTTTCTTTTGTGGTGGAATGTCATCAGTTAAGGCAGGAACCGGCCATCTGGATGTGTACAAGCAGGTCACAGGGGATATGATGGCTTAGCTTGGGCTCAGAGGCCTGACATTCCTGTCTTCTTATATTAATAAGAAAAATAAAACAAAATAATGGTAAAGTATTGGGATGGCAAATATTTCTGGGGGTGGTATGGAGACATAATGGGCGATGTTTCTCAGGGCTGCTTCGAGCGGGATTAGGGGCAGTGTGGGAACCTAGATTGGGAGAGATTACGCTGAAGGATGATTTTATGGTAAGGGGTGATACTGTAGGACTGTGAGAAGAAACATTTGTCATTTAGAATTATTGGTGATGTCCTGGATACGGTTTTGTATGAATTGAAAAACTAAATGGAATAAGAGGAGAAAAACAGGTATTAAAGGTCTAAGAATTGGGAGGACCCAGGACATCTGATTAGAGAGTGCCTAAGGAGATTCAGCATAGCCCTGCCACTATTTATTTACTTCAAGAGTTAAGAGTGGCAGTTTGGGGATAGCACCAGGAGATATCAGCTGTGGTGGCTTGGAGAAACAGTGTAAACCGGCAGTGTAAACAAGAGCAGGGCATGTATGAGTAGTTGAGAATAGTGAATAGGAGTATGACTAGACAGAAGATAGTAGGGATGACAAGTTTTTTGGGGCACAGTCCAAGTTGGTCTGGTGTCTGGAATGAGACTGGGGCTTAATAAAAAGGAGCATCTATACAGGAGCTCAAATGGGCTGTGACTTGTAGCATTCTGAGGACAGGCCCAAATTCTGAGAAAGGCAAGTGGTAAAAGTATTGTCCAGTCTTTTTTAAGTTGGTGGCTGAACTTGGTGAGGTGTGTTTTTAAAAGACCATTATTCCGTTCTACTTTTCCTGATGATTGAGGACACTAAGGGATATAAAGATTTCATTGAATACCAAGAGCCTAAAAAACTGGTTGGGTGATTTGACTAATAAAGGCTGGTCTGCTATCGACTGTATAGAGGTGGGAAGGCCAAACCGAGGAATTATGTCTGACAGAAGGGAAGAAATGACCGTGGTGGCCTTCTCAGACCCTGTGGCAAAGGCCTATACCTATCCATTAAAAGTGTCTACTAAGAGTAAGAGGTATTTTAATTTCCTGACTTGAGGAATGTGAGTAAAGCCAATTTGCCAGTCCTGGGCAGGGGCAAATCCCCGAGCTTGATATGTAGGGAAGGGAGGGGGCCTGAGGAATCCCTGAGAAGTAGTAGAATAGCAGATGGAACACTGAGAAGTTATTTCTTTGAGGGTAGATTTCCACAATGGAAAGGAAATGAGAGGTTCTAAGAGGCAGGCTCGCGGCTTGTACTATAGCATAGCCTGCCTTTGCTGGTGTGTGGCGATTAGGCCTGGTGGAACTGCCATCAATAAACCGAGCGTGATCAGGGTGAGGAACAGGAAAGAAGGAAATATGGGGAAATGGGGTGAATGTCAGGTGGATCAGAGAGATACAGTCATGGGGGTCAGGTGTGGTATCTGGAATAATGTGGGAGGCCGGATTGAAATCCAGGCCAGTAACAATGGTAATTGTGGGAGACTAAACAAAGAGTGAGTACAGCTGAAGGAGCTGGGGAGCAGAAAGTATATGCATCAGGTGTGAGGAATAAAATAGATTTTGAAAGTTATGAGAGCTCTAGAGAGTGAGTTGATCATAGTTTGTGATTTTAAGGGCCTCTAAAAGTATTAGGGCGGCAGCGGCTGCCACACACAGACTTGAGGGCTAGGCAAAACAGTAAGGTCAAGTTGTTTGGATAAAAACGCTATAGGGCGCAGTTCTGGTTCCTGTGTAAGAATTCCGACTGCACACCCCTGCACTTTGGCTGTGGGTAATGAAAAGGGTTGGGATGAGTTAGGGAGAGCTAGGGTGAGGGCAGTCTGTAAGGCTGTCTTCAAGGAACGGAAAGAGGAGTAGGGAAAGGATTTAGGATCTATGGGGTCAGCTAGGTTTCCTTTTGTGAGTTTATATAATGGTTTTGTTAGGATGGCAAAACCAGGTATCTAAAGTCGAAAGTATCTAACCATGCCTAGGAAGGAAAGGAGTTGTTGTTTTGTAGAAGGGATTGGGGTTTGGGAGATTAGCCGGACACAATCAGTAGGGAGAGCACATGTGTTTTTATGAGAATTATGCCGAGATAGGTAACAGATGAGGAAGAAATTTGGGCTTGACTGAAGTAATGGGAGCTGCCTGTGAAGACTTGCAGCAATACAGCCCAGGTAATTTGCTGAGCCTGATGGGTGTCAGGGTTAGTCCAAGTGAAAGCGAAGAGAGGCTGGGATGAAGGGTGCAAAGGAATAGTAAAGAAAGCATGTTTGAGATCTAGAACAGAATAATGGATTGTGGAGGGAGGTACTGAGGATAGGAGAGTATATGGGTTTGGCACCACGGGGTGGATAGGCAAAACAATTTGGTTGATGAGGCGCAGATCTTGAACTAACCCGTGAACCTTGTCTCATTTTAGAACAGGTGAAATGGGGGAATTGTAAGGGGAGTTTGTAGGCTTTAAAAGGCCATACTGTAGCAGGCGAGTGATAACAGGCTTTAATCTTTTTGAAGTGTGATATGGGATGGGATATTCGCATTGAGGGGGGTAAGGGTGATTAGGTTTTAATGAGATTGTAAGGGGTGCATGATCAGTTGCCAAGGAGGGAGTAGAGTTATCTTATTATACTTGTGGGTTAAGGTGGGGGGATACTAGAGGAGGATGCGAAGGAAGCTTTGAACTGGGGAAAAGGGCAGCAATGAGGTGTGGCTGTAGCTAATAAGGGAACTGGGCAGGTGGGGATAATTTAAAAAGAGTGCATAAAAGAATGTTTTCTAAGTTGGTACCAGAGTTGGGGAGTTTTAAGAGGTTTAGAAGCCTGGCCGTCAATACCCACAACAGTTATGGAGGCAAAGGAAACAGGCCCTTGAAAAGAAGGTAATGTGGAGTGGGGAGCCTCTGTATTTACTAAGAAGGGGACGGGCTTACCCTCCATTGTGAGAGTTACCCAGAACATCTGTGATGGTCCTGTAGGCTTCTGAGGTGATTGGGCAGTGTCAGTCTTCAGCTGCTAAGCCAAGAGCTGGGAAGGAGTCAGTCAGAGAGCCTTGGGCCAGAGTTCCAGGGGCTCTGGGAGTGGCTGCCAGGTGAGTTGAACAGTCTGATTTTCAGTGGGGTCCCACACAGATGGGACACGGCTTAGGAGGAATCCTGGGCTGTGGGCATTCCTTGGCCCAGTGGCCAGATTTCTGACACTTGTAGCAAGCTCCTGCGGGAGGAGGTTCTGGAGGAACCCCTGGCAGCTGTGGTTCAGGCATTTGGAGTTCTTGTGTGCTGGAGATGTGGCTGGGGTTTGTCTCACAGTGGAGGCAAGGAATTGCAATTCAGAAATACATTGCTACTTGGCTGCCTCTACTCTATTATTGTACACCTTGAAGGTGAGGTTAATTAAGTCCTGTTGTGGGGTTTGAGGGCTGGAATTTAATTTTTGGAGTTTTATTTAATGTCAGGGGCAGATTGGGTGCTAAAATGTATATTGAGAATAAGACTGCCTTTTGACCCTTTAGGGTCTAGGGCCGTAAAGCATCTCAGGGTTGCTGCCGAATGAGCCATGACCTGGGCTGGGTTTTTCATATTTGATGAAAGAGCCCAAACACTAACTGATTTGGGAGAGGTCGGATAAAGAAAAAGGAGCATTAACCTTGACTATGCCTTTAGCTTTAGCCACCTTTTTAAGAGGAAATTGCTGGGCAGGTGAGGGAGGGCTAGTCGCAGAATGAAACTATAAGCTGGACCTGGTGTGAGGAGGGGAGGTGATAAAAGGATTGTAGAGTTGCGGAGTAGAGGCTGAGGAAGAATGGGGACCTGGCTTGGCCTGGTGAGGAGCAGCCTGGGGAGGAGGGGAGAGGTCAGATGGGTCTGTAGAAAAGGAAGATTAGAAAGACTCAGCGATGCTGGGGGTTGGGACTGAGAGAACATGTGGGAGGGAAAGAAGGAGGATTTGGGATGATTCACACTGGGAACAGAGAGTAGGGAGGAACCAATGTGTAAAAGAATGCCTGGATGTCAGGCACCTCAGACTGTTTGCCCATTTTATGACAAGAATTATCTGGATCTTGTAGGATGGAAAAATCGAAAGTGCCATTTTCTGGCCAATTAGAGCCATTGTCAAGTTTATATTGGGGTCAAGCAGCATTGTAGAAGAAAATAAGGCATTTAGGTTTTAGGTCAGTGTGAGTTGAAGAGGGCTTAAGTTCTTGAGAACACAGGCTAAGGGAGAAGAGGGAGGAATGGAGGGTGGAATGTTGCCCATAGTGAAGGAGGCAAGCCCAGAAAAAAGAGAGTAGAGACATGGAGAAAAGGGGTTGAGGGGGTTCTTGCCCTCCAGAGAAGTGGAGAAGGGGTAGAGACACGGAGAGAAGGGGTCAGGGAGTTCTTGCCCCCTAGAAAAGTGGTAGTTGCTGCTAAGGTTGAAGGAGAAGGGGTTGGGGGGTTCTTGCTCCCCAGAAAAGTGGAAAAGGGGTAGAGACATGGAGGGAAGGGGTCAGGGGGTTCTTGCCCCCTAGAAAAGTGGTACTTGCCAATAAGGGTGAAGAAGGGGTTGGGGGGTTCTTGCCCCGCAGAAAAGTGGTACTTGCCGCTAAGGGTGAAGGACCAAGGCAGGCATCCCCGCATGGTCAGACACCTCTGAAACATGGGTGCATAATCAGGCAGGCATCCCTGCATGATTGAACACCAAGGCAAAACTGTCTTCCCAAGTCCGTGAGTGTCGCTGGAGTTTTGGGTCCACGGATAAAATGCGTCTCCTTTGTCTCTACCAGAAAAGGAAAGGAACTGAAATTAAGAGAAGGGAGAGATTGAAGTGTGGCACCAAGATTGAAAGGAGAAAGAGGTTGAGAGATAGAGAGGTTGGAGAAGAGAGTAAAAAGAGGCTGCTTACCAGATTTAAAACTCGTGAGATGTTCCTTGGGCTGATTGGTCTGAGGACCAGAGGTCGTAGGTGGATCTTTCTCATGGAACAAAAAGCAGGAGTACAGGGGATTGATCTCACAAGGGAGGTCCCCCGATCTGAGTCATGGCACCAAATTTCACTCGTGTCCATGTGAAGAGACCGCCAAACAGGCTTTGTGTGAGCAACAAGGCTATTTATTTCACCTGGGTGCAGGTGGGCTGAGTCCGAAAAGAGAGTCAGCAAAGGGAGATGGGGTGGGGCCGTTTTACAGGATTTGGGTAGGTAAATGAAAATTACAGTCAAAGGGGGGTTGTTCTCTGGTGGGCAGGGGCAGGAGTGGGGGTCACAAGGTGCTCAGTAGGGGAAGGTTTTGAGCAAGGATGAGCCAGGAGAAGGAATTTCACAAGATAATGTCACCAGTTAAGGCAGGAACAGGCCATTTTCATTTCTTTTGTGGTGGAATGTCATCAGTTAAGGCAGGAACCGGCAATCTGGATGTGTACGTGCAGGTCACAGGGGAATGATGGCTTAGTTTGGGCTCAGAGGCCTGATACTGATTATTTCTTTTGCTGTGCAGAAGCTTTTTAATCATGTTCCTTTTATTAATTTTTCTTATTGTTGCATTTGCTTTTGGATTCTTGGTCAGGAAATCTTTGCCTGAGCCAATGTCTAGAAGAGTTTTTTCAATGTTCCTATAGTATTTTTATGGTTTCAGGTATTAGATTTAAGTCCTTGATTTATCTTGAGTTGATTTTTGTGTAAGGTAAGAGATGAGTATCCAGTTTCATTCTTCTACATGTGGCTTGCCAATTGTCCCAGCACCATTTGTTGAGTAGCGTGTCTTTTACCCATTTTATGTTTTTGTATGCTTTGTCAAATGTCAGTTGGCTGTAAGTATTTGGCTTTATTTCTGGGTTCTCTATTTTGTTTCATTGGTCTACAGGCATATTTTTATACTAGTACAACTTGTTAGTGTCATCTGTAATTTCTTTCAGCAGTGTTTTGTAGTTTTTCTTGTAGAGATCTTTCACCTCCTTGGTTAAGTATATTCCTTAATTTTTTTTTCAGCTGTTGCAAAAAAGACTAAGTTCTTTTCTTTTATTATTTTATTTGAGATGGAATATTGCTCTGTCACCCAGGCTGGGGTGCAGTGGTGCGATCTCAGCTCACTGCTCCAGGATTCAAGTGATTCTCCTGCCTGAGCTGCCAAGTAGCTGGGATTACAGGCTCACACCAACACACCCTGCTAATATTTGTATTTTATTAGAGACAGGGTTTCAGCATGTTGGCCAGGCTGGTCTTGAACTCTTGACCTCAAGTGATCCACCCACCTAGGCCTTCCAAATTGCTGGGATTACAGGCATGAGCCATTGTGCCTGGCTGGAACTGAGTTCTTGATTTGATTCCCAGCTTGGTCATTGTTAGTATACAGCAGTTGCTCCTGATTTGTGTGCATTGATTTTTGTATCCAGAAACTTTACTGAATTCATTTATCAGATTTAGGAGGTTTTTGCATGAGTCTTTAGTGCTTTCTGGTATACAATTCTGAAGGGGTGGCCTGCTCCTCCACACTTGTGGGCGTTTCTCGTCAGGTGGAATGAGAGACTTAAGAAAAGAAAGAGACACAGAGACAAAATATAGAGAAAGAAAAGTGGGCCCAGGGAACTGGCGCTCAGCATGTGGAGGACCCACGCCGGCACCAGTCTCTGAATTCCTTTAGTATTTATTGATCATTATCGGGCATTTCTCGGAGAGGGGGATGTGGCAGGACAATAGGGTAATAGTGGAGAGAAATTCAGCAGGAAAACATGAACAAATGTCTCTGCATCATAAACAAGGTAAAGAAAAAAGTGCTGTGCTTTTGATGTGCGTATACATAACCATCTCAATGCCTTAAAGAGCAGTATTGCTGCCAGCATATCCCACCTCCAGCCCTAAGGCAGTTTTCCCCATCTCAGTAGATGGAATATACAATGGGGCTTTACACCAAGATATTCCATTGCTCAGGGATGAGCAGGAGACAGATGCCTTCCTCTTATCTCAACTGCAAAGAGGCCTTCCTTCCTCTTTTATCAATCCTCCTCAACACAGATCATTTATGGGTGTCAGGCTGGGGGATGGTCAAGTCTTTCCCTTCCCACGAGGCCATATTTCAGACTATCACATGGGGAGAAAAATCGGACAATACCTGGCTTTCCTAGGCAGAGGTCCCTGTGGACTTCTGCAGTGTATTGTGTCTCTGGGTACTTGAGATTAGGGAGTGGTGATAACTCTTAACAAGCCATGCTGCCTTCAAGCATTTGTTTAACAAAGAACATCCTGCACAGCCCTTAATCCATTTAACCCTGAGTTGACACAGCACTTGTTTCAGGGAGCACAGGGTTGGGGGTAGGTTTACAGATTAACAGCATCTCAAGGCAGAAGAATTTTTCTTAGTACAGAACAAAATGGAGTCTCTTATGTCTTCTTCTTTCTACATAGACACAGTGACAGTCTGATCTCTCTTTTCCCCACACAATTCTATCATCAGTGAGGAGTTACAGTTTGATTTCCTCTTTTCCAATTTGAATGCCCTTATTTCTTTTTCTTGTCTGATTGCTCTGACCAGGACTTCCAATACTATGTTGAATAGAAGGGGTGAGAATGGGCATCTTTTTCTTGTTTCAGTTCTCAAGAGGAATTCTGTAAACTCTTCCCCATTTAGTATGATATTGGCAGTGGGTTTGTCATATATGGCTTGTATTACTTTGAGGTATGTTCCTTCTATGTCAATTTTGCTGAGGGTTTTATTATAAAGAGATGCTGGATTTTGTCAAATGCATTTTTCTGTGTCTATTGAGATGATCATGTGATTTTTGTTTTTAATTCTGTTTACGTGATGTATCACATTTATTGACCTGTGTATGTTAAACCATTTCTTCATCCCTAGTATGAAACCTACTTGATCATGATGTATTGTACTTTTCATATGCTGTTAGTTAGTTAGTGTTTTGTTGAGGATTTTTGCATCTATGTTCCTCGGGGATATTGGTCTGTAGTTGTTGTTGTTTTTTGTTAAGTCCTTTCCTGGTTTTGGTATTAGGGTGAAACTAGCTTCATAGAATGATTTAGGGAGGATGCTTCTGTATCTTTTGGAAAAGATTTAATAGGATCGGTAGCAATTCTTCTGTAAATGTTTGATATAATTCAGCTGTGAATCCATCTGGTCCTGAATTTTTTTTTGTTGTTGGCATTTTCTTTATTACTGTTTCAAGTTTGCTACTTGTTATTGGTCTGTTCAGAGTCTCTATTTCTTTCTAAATTAACCTAGGAGGGTTGCATATTTCCAGGGATTTTTGATGTCCTCTTTATTTTCTAATTTGTGCATGTAAAGGTGTCATAGTAGTGTTGAATGATCTTTTGTATTTCTATAGTATTGGTTGTAATATCTCCTGTTTCTTTTTTTCTTTTTTCTTTTCTTTTTTTTTTTTGAGATGGAGTCTCACTCCATAGTCCAGGCTGAAGTACACTGGCACAATCTCCAATCACTGCAACCTCTGCCTCTTGGGGTCAAGCGATGCTCATGCCTCAGCCTCCCTAGTAGCTGGGACTACAGGTGAGAGCCACCAAGTCCAGCTAGTATTTTATATTTTAGTAGAGGCAGAGTTTCACCATGTTGCCAAGGGTAGTCTCAAACTCCTGATCTCAGCCTCCCAAAGTGCTGGGATTATAGGCATGAGACACTGTGCCCGGCCTCCTGTTTCATTTCTCATTGAGTTTATTTGTATCTTCTCTCTCCTTTTCTTGGTCAGTCTCAGTAATGATCTATCCATTTTGTTTAGCATCTCAAAGGACTAGCTTTGTGTTTCATTTATTTATTTTGTTGTTGTTTTAATTACATTTAGCTCTGTTCTGATATTTGTTACTTATTTTCTTCTGCTGGGTTAAGTTTGGTTTGTTTTTGTTTCTCTAGTTCCTTGAAGTGTGATGTTAGGTTGTCTATTTGTGCTTTTTCAGACTTTTTAATGTAGACATTTAATGGTATGAACTTTCCTCCTAGCACTGCTTTTGCTGTGTCACAGAGGTTTGATAAGTTTTGTCATTATTTTCATTCAGTTCAAAGAATTTTTAAATTTCCATCTTGATTTCATTGTTAACCCAAAGATCAGTCAAGGGTAGGTTGTTTAATTTCCATGTATTTGTATAGTTTTGAGGGTTTATTTGGAATTAATTTCCAGTTTTATTTCACTGTGGTCTGAGATGATACTTAATATGATTTTGATTTTCTTAAATTTATTGAGACTTGTTTTGTAGTCTTTCATATGGACTATCTTGGAGAATGTTCCAGATGGTTGTGAAAAGAGTATATTTCTGCAGTTGTTGAGCAGAATGTTCTCTAAATATCTGTTAAGTCCATCTGTTTTAGGGTATAGTTTCCTTTTTTTCTTTTTTTTTTTGGAAACAGAGTCTCACTTTGTCACCCAGGCTAGAGTGTACTGGCATGATCTTGGCTCACTGCAACCTCTGCCTCCCAGGTTCAAGCCATTGTCATGCCTCAGCATCTCAAGTAGCTGGGACTATAGGTGTGTGCCACCATGCTTGGTTAATTTTTGTATTTTTATTATAGTAGAGATGAGGTTTCACGACGTTGATCAGGCTGGTCTTGAACTCCTGAACTCATGTGTTCCACCTGCCTCAGGCTCCCAAAGTGCTAGGATTACAGGCATGAGCCACAGTGCTCCACCATTAAGTCCGTTGTTTCTTTGTTGACTTTCTATCTTGATGTCCTGACTAGTGCTGTCAGTGGAGTTCTGAAGTCTCCCACTATTGCTGTGTTACTGTCTACCTGATTTCTTAGGTCTAGTAGTAATTGCTTTATGAATTTGGGAGCTCCAGTGTTAGGTGCATAAATATTTAGGATTGCATTATTTTCCTGTTCAACTAATCATTTTTATCATTATATAATGCCTTTTTTTGTCTTTTTTTATTTAAACTGTTGTCTCTTTAAAGTCTATTTTGTCTGATATAAGAATATCTATTCCTGCTTGCTTTTAGTTTCCATTTGTGTGGGATATCTTTTTCTACCCCTTTACCTTAAGTTTATGTAAGTCCTTATATGTTAGGTAAGACAGCAGATGGTTGGTGGACTTTTTACCCATTCTGCCAATCTGTGTTTTTTAAGTGGAGCATTTAGACTATTTATATCCAACTTTAGTATTGAGATGTGATGTCCTATTCTATTCATCATGTTAATTGTTGCCTAAGTGCCTTGTATTTTTCATTGTGTTATTGTTTTATAGGCCCTGTGAACAGAACTTTTAAGGAGATTCTGTTTTGATATATTTTGAGGTTTTGTTTCAAGATTTAGAACCCCTTTTGCATTTCTTATAGTACTTGTTTGGTAGTAGTAAATTCTCTCAGCATTCATGTGTCTGAAAAAGACTTTATCTCTCCTTCATTTGTGAATCTTTGTTTTGCTGGATACAAAATCCTTGGCTAACAATTATTTCATTTATGGAGGCTTAAAGATAGGATCCCAGTCCCTTCTGACTTGTAAGGTTTCTGCTGATAAATCAGCTGTTCATCTGATAGATGTTCCTTTATAGGTTATCTAATGCTTTTTCTCAGAGCTCTTAAGATTCTATCCTTTGTCTTGACTTCAGATAATCGGAAGACTATGTGATGAGGCAATGATATTTTTGTAATGAATTTCCAAGGAGTTCATTGAGCTTCTTGTATTTGGATGTCTGGGTCTCTAGCAAGGCCAGGGGAGTTTTCCTCAATTATTCTCTCAATTAAATTTTCCAGACTTTTAAATTTATCTTCTTCTCTAGGAACACCAATTATTCTTAGGTTTGTCCATTTAACATAATCCCAAATTTCTTAGCGGTTTTTTTCATTTAAATGTTTTTTTCTTTGTCTGATTAAGTTAGTTCAAAAGCCTTATCTTTGAGCTCTGAAGTTCTTTCTTCTATTTATTCTAGTCTATTGTTCAAATTTTTAGCTGAATTTTGTATTTCCCTAAGTTTGTCTTTGAGTTCCAGAAATTGTGACTGTATTTTTTTATTACATCTATGTCTCTGGAAAATTTTTCATCCATATTTTTAATTGTTTTTTAGAATTTCTTTAAATTAGTTTTCATCTTTCTCTAGGATGTCCATGAGTACCTTAATAGTTAAACTTAAGAATCCATCCAACCTTCTGAGTTCTTTATCTGGCAATTCAGAGATTTCTTCTTGGTTTGAATTCACTGCTGGCAGCTAGTGTGATCATTTGGGGATTTTAAAAAACCCTATTTTGTCATACAACCAGAATTACTTTTCTGATTCCTTCCCATTTCAGTAGATTATTTCTTCAAATTGTTCTTGAATTTATTTTTGGTGGGATTTTTTTTTAATTTAATTTTTTTCCCTCATAGGGACCAGACTTTAATGTTTATATCAGCCTAATTTGATTCTTGGTGCTTGTAGGGGTGAAGACTCTGTTACTTAATTATAGAGAGTCTTTGTGTGTTGGCTTTCTCTGATGCTGGTTGTAGTTGTTATATTCTTGATGTGTGGGTGAGTTCACCGACTGTTATGGAGTTGGAATGGCAGGGATCTCTTGAAGCTCCTCTCATTCTCTCATGGTATTTATTTATTTATTTTCCCAGTCTTTTATTTAGTGAGTTGATGATTCAGGCCTCAGGCCAATAAAGGAAGTATCCCTGGGTAGGCATCAGTTGTAGCTAAGGCAGGTAGGTAGATGTAATACCCAAAGGTGGGCCAAGGTCTTAGCCTTGGTGAAGGTGGCTGGTGGAGCTCTCAATTACATATGGTGATGTTTTATCAGGATGAAGAATGAGAACTACCTCAACTCCCCTACCAGGTCAGTAGGAAAGCTATTCATCTCACAGCCTCATGTCTGTCCTAATGTTTCAGCTATACAGATTAGATAGGCACCTCTTTTCCTGTAGGAATGTTGATGTTCCAAGTAGGGAGAAATTGTGATCTGCCTCTTGTGCAGGCCTGAATCTAGAGAGTGGTCCTCTTGTGGGGCTGCACTTACCCTGGGTTGTTCCAGAAAGGCTATCTATAGGTGCCTCTATGTCACTTTCCTGTGGAGGAAGCCCCAGCTGTGTCTGCAGTGCAGTACCAGGGAGAACAATGACCCCTTCTCCAAAGCCCTCCACAATCACGGAAGCTGTCTGCCTGTTAGGGTATGGACACATAATTTCCCTACTGCACTCAGCATTGCAGTGATGTCTCTGCTTCTGCAAAGAGATCTGGAACTCAAGACCTGCTGTTCAGATTCTTTTGTTCCACAGGTGATCCCTTAATGTGATACTCTCCCCCTTCCTTTAGGGATGGGGCTTTCTGAAAGTCTGATTTCAGTGGTTGTTATTGTCTTTTGGTTCTAGCCATCCAGAGGGGCTAGCAGGCACTGGTCTGGTACTGGGGAATGTGTGCACAGTCCAGTGATATGACCAGTCTTTAGGTCTCCCAGCCATGGATACCAGCACCTGCTTTGGTAGAGATGTCAAGAGAGGGATGTAGAATCTGTGGGTATCCTTAGTTGTAGATAGGTTTAGTGTGCTGGCTTTCTTGAACGCTGGTTGTGTTAGCAGTGAAGTTTTTACTTGGACAGACTCAGGACCTCTGATTAGTCAGGATGTTGCAGGCAGCAATACTAACTGTTGTTTTCTCCTTCCTGGGAGCAGGGTTATTCTGACATGAGTTGCTGTAATGGCCTGAGTTGGTTAGCCTCCAGCCAGGAGGTGGTGCTTTTAAGAAAGTACTAGCTGTAGTATTAGCAGTGGGATTTGAGCTTGCCCTAAGTTGGTCAAGGGAAGTATTCTGGTTTCCCAGGTGATGGGTGGAGCCATAAAACTCCCAATAGTTTTTGTCTTTTGTGTTGGGAGTTTTTTGCCTGTCTCACTGAGTTTTCACGGCGTGCTGTTTTCCTTCAAAGGATCCATGAATTCCTTCAGTTTTCCTGGTACAGTCCTGCAGTAGTTCCTGGAACAAAAGTTTGCAGTGTGAATCTCTATAAGCTGCTCTATCCATCCAAATGGGAGACACATGTTAACCCTGCTTCTTATCTGCCATCTTCGCCAGGAAGTCTACTATAATTTATATTCTTGGTCTTTTAGAGGAAAGTTTTATATTTTTTCTTTTCTCTTGTTTCTGTCAAGACTTTGTCTTTGACAATTTTCAGTTTAAATATGGTATGTCTAAGCCTAGATGTTTCGGAATTTATCATGTTTGCTCTTCTCTGCTTCTTGAATCTGTGGTTTGATATCATTTATCACTTTTGGAAAATCATAGCCATTACTGTCTCAAATATTTCTTCTACTCCACTCATATTCTTTCTCTCATTGTCTTACTGATGTTCCAATTAGTGCATGTATATTTTCAATTAAACACACATTAAAATTTTTGTAATTGTCCCACTATTTTTACATATTCTATTCCCTTGTTTTTATCATTTTTTCTATTTGTATTTAAATTTGGAATGTTTTTATCAAACTATCTTAATGCTCACTGGTTCTCTATTGAGTCATATCCAGTCTTCGGATGAACCTACTAAAAGCATTCTTAATTTCTGTTACCACTTTTTTTAATTTACAGCATTTAGTTTTGATTATTTCCTTAGAACCTTCAATTAACTGTTTACAATACCAATATATTATTTTTTAAGTTTTTTTATTTCATTTTTTATTGTACTTTAAGTTCTGGGATACATATGCAGAATGTGCAGGTTTGTTACATAGGTATACACATGCCATGCATACACAGATGTTTGCTGCACCTATCAACCTGTCATCTACATTGGGTGTTTATCCTAATGCTATCCCTCCCTCAGGCCCCCCAATCCCCAACAGGCCCCAGTGTGTGATGTTCCCCTCCCTGTGTCCATGAGTTCTCATTGTTCAACTCCCACGGGTGAGTGAGAACACCCAGTGTTTGATTTTCTGTTCCTGTGTTAGTTTGCTGAGAATGATGGTTTCTAGCTTCATCCATGTCCCTGCAAAGGACATGAACTCATCCTTTTTCATGGCTGCATAGCATTCTATGGTGTATATGTGCCACATTTTTTTTTTTACAGTCTATCATCATTTGGGTTGGTTCCAAATCTTTGTTACTGTGGATAGTGCTGCAATAAACATACGTGCGCATGTGTCTTTATAGTAGAATGATTTATAATCCTTTGAGTATATACCCAGTAATGGGATTGCTGGGTCAAATATTATTTCTGGTTCTAGATCCTTAAGGAATCACCCCATTGTCTTCCACAATGGTTGGACGAATTTACACTCCCACCAACAGTGTAAAAGCGTTCCTATTTCTCCACATCCTATCCAATATCTGTTGTTTCGTGACTTTTTAATGATTGCCATTTAAACTGGCATAAGATGGTATCTGATTGTGGTTTTGATTTGCATTTCTCTAATGACCAGTGATGATGAGCTTTTTTTCTTATGTTTTTGGCCACATACATGTCTTCTCTTGAGAAGCATCTGATCATATCCTTCGCCCACTTTTTGATGTTTTTCTTTTTTTATTTTTGTAAATTTGTTTAAGTTCCTTTTAGGTTCTGGATATTAGCCCTTTGTAAGATGGAGAGATTGTGAAAATTTTCTGCCATTCTGTAGGCTGCCCATTCACTCTTATGATAGTTTCTTTTTCTGTGCAAAAGCTCTTTAGTTTAATTAGATCCCATTTGTCAATTTTGGCTTTTGTTGCCATCGCATTTGGAGTTTTAGTCATGAAGTCTTTGCCCATGCCTATGTCCTGAATAGTATTGTCTAGGGTTTTTATGGTTTTAGGTCTTACGTTTAAGTCTTTAATCCATATTGAGCTTAATTTTTGTATAAGGTGTAAGGAAGGAGTCCAGTTTCAGTTTTCTGCATATGGCTAGACAGTTTTCCCAATGCCATTTATTAAATAGAGAATCCTTTCCCCATTGCTGGTTTTGACAGGTTTGTCAAAGACCAGATGGTTGTAGATGTGTGGTTTTATTTCTGTTGTGTTACCAATATATTCTTACACTTTGTCTGCTTTTTTTTATTAGACCCCTTAATATATTCATCACAGTTATTTTGATTACTCTGATGATTCCAAAATCTGTGTCATTTTTTGAACCTGGTTCACATGTTGCCTTAGCTCTTCAGGTGTGCTTTTACTTGCCTTTGATGTAACTTGTAACCTTTGCCTAATATATTAGATAATAGGAACTGAGGTAAATATGTCTTTAGTATGAGTTTATGTGTTAATCTGGCAAGAATTAGAACTGTGTTTAATATTTTGTAATGCTGTAGGTGTCAGAGGCTTCAAATCTTAATGCTGCTGCTTTCTTTTTCCTTCTCTTTTTTTTTTTTCCTTTTGTCTTTGAACTTTCCTAAGTCCTTATGTAGAGTCTTTTTCTTTCAGCTCCTTCACCTATTATCCATCATTATTATACTAGAGTCCTGCTGGTGCAGGGCTAACATGTGGAGAAGAGTGATTGTTTTATAATCTGACTAAAACTCAGATTTGTAGTGAGCCTATGTCCCTGGAACTTGGCCTTCACAAATGTGAAGGTTTTTTCCCTTTCTTTAGGTGAGACCAGAAGGCTAGAGAGGGATGAAGTCTGAGAATACCCTTCTCTCAGGTGGGATAGGACTGTGGTAAATTCTTTTCCTCTGGGGAGTAGGCTTGTGTTATGGGAAATGCTCTGGTCATATTTCACAATGATTATTCTTTCCTTTCCCTTCTTAGAGCCCTGAGGGATTTCTCTTGGTTCTTCCTCTTGAGAACCTAGTGGGATTCCTTAAGATAAAAACCATAAAAGTGTGCAGCTTCTCCCCACTGCAAGGTTGTATTCCCCAAAGTTCTCAGTCTCATCATAGCCCACAATCAGCCTGCAGCACTTTGTCAATTTTTCCATTTATGTGTTTCTACAGTTTATGTTTTTATTTGCCTCTGATTCTGGCAAGTAAATATTAGCTGTGACTCTCTGTATTTGCCTGTATTTCCAGATTTTGGGGTGGCAGTTCACCCTGTGACTTCAATTCTATCATGAATTTAAAAAAATATTGATTTTTAGTCTCTTCAGCTTTTTTTCTTGTAAGGATGGAAATAATTACTTTTAGCTCTTTATGTGTTGGAGCTGAACCTGGAAATCAGTATATGTGTTTTTGAGGTATAAGAATAGCACATAAGTTTTGCAGTTTTCTCTGCAATGAAGTGGAGTTTTAAGCAGATAGTCTAAATTTGGGAAAGAGTGAAAGAATTGGAAAGAGTTGTATACATGGCAAAAAAAAAAAAACAAAAACAAACAAACAAAAAACCATTATGTGGTCTGAAGCAAGGATCCTTATATTATTTTACTAGAAATTCCTGGCTACTGACTCTCTCTCAATAGTTCTGTGTCTACATTGAATTTCTATGTAATCTAACTGTGTTACTAAAAAAATTCTCAGTAAATATAAATTCCAGAATTAAATAAACAGTAATTAAGAATTGTTTTGTTACTTTTCTTGGTTTAAACACATAGCTGATATTTCTAAAGCATCTACCTTACAAAGATAAACAGTCTGCAATATGTTTTCCTTAGTCATTTTAATTTCATGACTTTGAGTTGCCAAATCAAGGAATAAAGGCTTATTACTGAAAATGGTACATCAGTGAACATAAAGGGAAATAATAAACTGGCTGGTTCTAAACTTGGCCTAGTTTTTCTTTGTCCTAAGCAGTCTCTACTCCAATAACATCAGATACTAGAAAGGGACTCATAAGAATAAAAAGCTTGCACTATCTTCATAGTCCATTTTTTGTTGGTGAAACTCTTCATTTTCACAGATGCAAAAGCAGATTGGGGATTTCCATGGCAGTGTTATAAAGATATTCAAAATCTGCATGTACAGTTAAAATGCTTTGTGGGTCTCTCCAGGACAACAGTAGAGTGATACTATGCCTAAATTCAAATCTTCTTTAGCAAAGGGTGTGTGGATGTGTATGTGGAGTTAAACTCTACAAAAGACATGTGTATGTTAAAAACTGACTGAAGAAATATGTAAACCAATAGATAATCAAGAAGGCACTTAATGAACTTATGCTAAATTTTAGAGTTTATGTTGGACATACTAATTTAGTTATATGTGGAATGTGAAGACTAGTGTAGATCAAATCTGGAAAATTTGTCCATATAGAATTTCAGTTTAGTTATTAGAAAATAAAAGTGTAACCCCATTTAAAGGAATAGTCTAAAGATCAATTAAAATATTTTAAATACTCAGATATATAGTGTAAGAACAAATTGACTATATTATTGATTATATTGTCTACTTTGGAACATATGATTTGTTTAGCAGCAATTGGGTAATAGAAATTTTTATTCTCATCCTGCTGGCTCCTATTAGACAGAAAAACCTAAGCATGCTTAATATAAAGCATTCCGCTATTTAAAGAGTGAGAAGAAATAATAAGCATAAGTAAGTGGGTTTTTACATTTTCAACAATAGTGAAAATATCTGCATTATAGGAGAGTTATCAATTTATGCCCTACTTAGTTATCTCTTGAATTTAGTTCAATTGATCTAGGAGCATCAGTTAAAATAAAATAAAATAGTAATTTTTTTTTTTTTTTTTTGAGACGGAGTCTCACTTTGTCACCAGGCTGGAGTGCAGTGGTGCGATCTCAGCTCACTGCAATCTCAGCCTCCCGGGTTCAAATGATTCTCCGCCTTCAGCCCCCTGAGTAGCTGGGACTACAGGTGTGCACCACCACGCCCAGCTAATTTTTGTATTTTTAGTAGATATGGAGTTTCACCACATTGGTCAGGATGGTCTCTATCTCTTGACCTCAAGATCCACCCACTTTGGCCTCTCA
The DNA here is from genome assembly GCF_028878055.3 of Symphalangus syndactylus. Taxonomy (NCBI): domain Eukaryota; kingdom Metazoa; phylum Chordata; class Mammalia; order Primates; family Hylobatidae; genus Symphalangus; species Symphalangus syndactylus. The sequence goes on from NC_072435.2 coordinate 68,462,141, forward strand.
AAGTGCTGGGGTTACAGCGGTGAGCAACAGCACCTGGCCTTAAAACAGTATTTTAAATGGTAAAATAAAAAGAAATGGGTCAAGATTTTAGAGGATACATAATTAAAAGTCTAGAAGCATCAAAAAGGGGCTAATGTCTGAAGGCTGAGGTGGTAGTTTTTTAAAGTACTGATAGTGAAAGGATACATGGAATAAAAGTAGGAAGTAAAGATAATTTCAAAAATAAATATTTTTAACATTTAAATATGTGAAAGAACTCTACAATGAAAGAGAACAATTTTGTGATCCAGTGATGCTCTTGAGAATCTTAAAAAGATCGTGTAAGTAGGAAGAAAAGCTTTGTGATACAGTTTGGATGTTTTTGTCCCCTCCAAATCTCATGTTGAAATGTGATCTCCAAGGTTAGAGGTGAGCCTAGTCAGAGGTGTTTGGGTGATAAGCGTGCCTTGGTGCTGTCCTCGTGGTAATGAGTGAGTTTTCACTCTCCGAGTTCATGTGAGATCTGGTTGTTTAAAAGAGCCTGTCACCTCCCCACTCTCTTGCTCCTTCTTGCCATGTGATATGCCAGCTTCCCTTTTGCCTTCTGCCATAATTGCAGGCTCCCTGAGGCCTCACCAGGAGAAGATGCAGGTACCATGCTTGTACAGCTTGCAGAACCATAAGCCAAATAAATGTATTTTCTTTAAAAATTACCCAGGTCATGTATTTCTTTATAGCAACATAGACTAATACAATTTTCCTTCCTGTGTTGAGTATTAATCCTAGGTCACTATAAATATTTTTGTTGAAGTATATTTTAAACAAATGTTCACCTATATGTCATATTTTCTAGTACAGTTTTCTAAAATTGCATATTTAAACATAGCTTCAATTGCTGCCTTCCCACCCCCATTTTTACAGCTTTGTTAAAGCCTGATCTTAGCAGGGGGTTAATATACAGTGTACATAGCTTCTAAAGATAGAATTGCTCAATAAAAGTAATAACAGCAGCTTGCTAAGATAAAAACAAAATATCAAAGGAAACTATTTCCTAAGATGTAAAGCTATATTTTCATTTTGCACAAGAGTGTATTTTCTAATTTTCCGTTGGTGCTGAGGAACATGACTTATTTTTTATCTAATATTCATTTACTGATTGTAATGATAGGTGGGGGTCATGTTGGGAGATGGTGGTATTGAGGGGAGATGAGACACTTTACAAAGAATGATGAGGAATTCTATGAAACTTGGCAAAATAAAAATTCATGGTTCCACACAAATTGTCACTGTATATTTTATACCTTTATTTTCCTGCCAGGAATGAATGGAACACTCTGATTAATTTCACATTACTTTACATGTTGTAACATTAAGAGGAGAATCACAGAAAATTTGCCTATTGAAAGCATAAGAATAAAATTTTTATCTTGATTATTTTTTAGAGTCTTAAAAGTGGAAGAAGACAGAGATGATAGGTATTGAAGCCAATGCTGCTGATTGGTTCTAACCTTTTCCCAACCTTCTCACACAATGAAGCGTTCTTTGAGAGACAGACTAGAGAGGATTCTTTATAAAGTGTATAAAATGGACTTGTATAAATAGTTCTTTCAAAGCAACAAAAAGGAAAAGTTACAAATTGATGATATCTAATCTTTCAAGCCCTTTAAAATCCTCAGGAGTTTATTTACTGACAACAAAAAGGCTTGACATTACATATTTTTGTGGATTCCTGTATCCTCTAAAAATGAAATAGTACATTTTTATGCAGCTAAAATGACGAATTTAACTTTAACAGTATTTGAATTTTGATGATTTGTATTGATATATTTTCTATGATATTATTTGTAAGTAAAAGATTTCTTCATACTTGTTTGTTGAGCAATGTTCAACAGCAGCCTGGTTATGACTGGTATAAAGTTGTTCATCAGTCATTTTATTTCTAAGGCTGTGATGATGATTTGATATCTGGGCTGGATCCTTTACTGATCTATCTGGTTTAAGATATAGTTTCCAAAATTGCAAAAAACTTGTATAGACCATATGTATTCCATCAGAGAGTTTAAGTGTTTTTGTTTAGTAGCTTCATCAAGGCTTTTAGCATTTTTATGGGTTTTATGTTAACAAACATTTACTGAGTTTCTGTTTTCTGCAATTATTTTTTTCTAGAGTTTAGTGCATTGATAAAGAGGGATATAACTTATTTCTTGCCCACATAGATTTCGCAGTCTTGTTAGCAAAACTAAACTATAGTTTATTACACAGTGAATACTATATACATTTATGTCCAGATTAGATTTCTGAATATGGATAGCAGCATAAAAATTGTTTATTTATGTATGTGCTATTTATATTTTTATTTAGAGTCTTAGAAAATTGTATAGATCTCAAAAAATTGAAAAATTATGATATAAAAACTTATCTTACCTAGATGTACCAAATATAAGATTTTGCTCCTTTTGTTTATTTTGTTCTTCTCTCTCTGTCAACCCATTAGTCCCTTCTGAAGCATGTATGAATAAATTGCAGAAAAACAAAGTAAGTCATATAAATAGTTCTGAATCTGGCTCCTAAAAGCACAAGAATTCTTTTAATAACCACAATAATAATCATAACACTAGGGGAATGTAATATTGATATAATATTTTTATCTATTACATAGTTCAAATTATATAATATTCAAATATCCCTAATTGTCTGAATGCTTTTCTTTTTAACCATTTTTTAAACCCAAGATCTAATAGCAAGTATGCATTGTTTCATTGTCACCTCTATTTTATCACTTTCAGTCCAGAACAGATCAGCTTCCTATTTGTCTGTATAACATTGACATTTTTATAGAGACTAAAGCAGTTGTTCTGCTGTATGAATCTCAGTTTGGATTTTTATGATTATTTCCTCAAGAAAATAAAATTTTTTTAAAAGAATATTTCTTAGATAATGTTGTTGTCTTCTCAGTGTATCCCTTTAGAAATGCTATGCACTATTGAAATGCCATATCAGGTGTGAAGTATACAATGGAGCTGTAAGTTCCTGAGCACTGGAAAACTGGAGAGTAGATATATTGAAGGGATGTGTTTAATTCAAACCTCAGTATGATCCACATTACTGAATTATTTGGGTATATGCGTATTTGGATGTATAAGTGATCGCTTAATGGAGATCAACAATGAAAACAACATTGAAATAGCTAAATAGTTGAAATAAATACAAAGGAAAGTGACAGGCACAATGTCACTTTTATAATCTTTTCATTTGGCCTTTATTTTCTCTAATTAATCACATTGAAATGAGGTGGGCTCCAGGCACCATTGACATCTTAATTCTAATATTTTGACAATTACAAATACTACAGTAAGTCAAGATGGTGAAATAGTGAACACACATGCTTGCTTCCTCTTCCCGGCCTCAACTTCTGGAAATTATAGAAAACATTTAAGTATTAAAAAGGCTCAAACTCAGTAACAACCTGGAAAATAGAAAGTTAGAAATGTGTGGATAGGTGAAAGGTGTTGTTAGGTGTCTTTGCTGACCAAAAATTACAAATAATTTTAGAAAATAAAGGCCGATGCTCTAATAATATTTTCCATATTAAAAACAATAATAATCAGCACAGCTAAAACCAAAACCAAACAAAACAAAGTACCAAAATCTCTTTGATCCTACAATCTTCTCCACTTAGTCCATTTTTCAGAGTATAACTTCTCAATAGTTGTCTATAATTGCTGTTTCACTTCATAGTCTACCGTTCTGTCTCCTTGCCCTACCCAGTCTTTTTTTTTTTTTTTTTTTTTTTTTTGAGACGGAGTCTCGCTCTGTCGCCCAGGCTGGAGTGCAGTGGCGCAATCTCGGCTCACTGCAAGCTCCGCCTCCCGGGTTCACTCCATTCTCCTGCCTCAGCCTTTCCGAGTAGCTGGGACTACAGGCGCCCGCCACCACGCCCGGCTAATTTTTTGTATTTTTAGTAGAGACGGGGTTTCACCGTGGTCTCGATCTCCTGACCTCGTGATCCGCCCGCCTCGGCCTCCCAAAGTGCTGGGATTACAAGCGTGAGCCACCGCGCCCGGCCTACCCAGTCTTTTATCTACAGAATTTCTCTAAAACTATTTTGTTCAAGGTTTTCAGTGACCATCATGAAGTAATGAACTGTCACTTGGCTGTCTTCATTTTATCCAATTTCTCAGCAGCATTTGACAGAGTAGAATTTTTTCTCCTTCTTGAAATATATTCTTCTTATGTGTATGAGGGCACCATGTTTTACAGTGTTCTTTCTTCACTCACAACTCCTTCTCCATTTTGGCACCTTTTCTTTCTGCTCTGGAATCTACCTAATTTCCTCCATCACACAGCTATGATTCTACTCCATGCCATCATCATGATGACTAAGTACTACAACATCCTCTTATGCCCAGCACATCATTTCACTTTTCAATTAAATTCCTCTGAAGACAACCCATGAAACCCAGAATGAATCCAAGCTCCATCAAGAGCTCACAAGGTGTAGCACGCTCCCACTCAAACACTTGATCACCATGCTTCAGATACAAATGGCCTTCCTTTTTTTTTTTTTACCTAAAAACTCGAACTTGGTTTCTAAATAAGAGCCTTTTTATGAGCTATTTCTTCTGCCCTAAATGTTCTGCTCAAACCTTTTTAAAACCATCTGCTGTTTCTTATTCAAGTCTTACCCTATTACTTTGTTGGAAAAGTCTGCACTGACTACTTAATCTGAAGTATGTTTCAAGCTCTGTTCTAAATATGTTGTATATAACATTGCATTTAATAGTATCAATAGCCCTTTGAAATAGTTAACATTCTTGTTTCTAATTTACATGTAGGGAAACTGAGAATCAGAGGACTGAAATCAATTCCCCAATATGGTCAGCTTACCACATGGAAATTGGGGCTTCCTCGAGGCAGATTTCTAAACACTAGGTCCTAACTACTGTTACACTGCCAGTCGTAATTGCTATCATGCCACCTTGTCTTATTTTCATTGATATCTGCTTGTTTATTTGTTTCTACTGCTTGTTATGTATTGAGCATAATTTCCATGAAAAATTTCTAGTTTTATTCAATGTCCTATCTTATCACCTAAAATAATGTCTAGAACAAAAAAAAATTCTAAGAAAGGGATTTATAATGGATTAGCAAATTCCATTGGTAGGAGGAAATCCCAATATAAAACATATAAAAGATGACATATAAATTTGGAGAGTTTCAAGTGTGCTGACTGGAAAACAAGGAGTAGTTCTTGGAAAATCTCTGGGCCTATGGTTAAGGAAAGGTGTATAATTGGAATGCTCACCCTGGCTGGCTCCTCCTTACCTCTCACCTACTTTTTTGGTACAAACATAGTCTAGCTAATACATTACAATGCCTCTCATTACAATGACTGTGAGTATTTGGTCTGGCCACCTATGCAATCTGGTTAAACCAGTTTAATCTGAAATAGAAAAATGACTTTTAACAATTATAACTTTGAATATAGTGTTCTGTATAGGTTGAATGTCTCCTCCAAAACTCATTTTCAGACATAATTCCCAATATGGTACTATTGATAGGTGGGATCTTTAACAGGTGACTGGATCACGAGGGCTCTGCACTCGTGAATGAACTAATCCATTAATGGATTAATGGTTTAAAGGGTTAATGGATAGATGGGTTATCATAGGAGAGGAACTGGTGACTTTATAAGAAGAGAGAGACCTGAGCATAGCATATTAGCACACTCAATCCCGTTGCCATGTGATACCAAGTGCCCCACATACTTTAGAATACCCAAAAGAATGAAGGCTCTCACCAGATATGCCCCTTCAAGTTTGGTCTTAGCCTCTGTAGCTGTAAGAAATATTTTTTTCTTTATAAATTACCCAGTTTTAGATATTGTTATAAGCATCAGAAAAGGGATTAAGACACATTCTTCAGTTGACCCTTAAACAATATGGGTTTGAATTGCATGGGTCCACTTATGCGTGTATGTTTTGTAATGAAAATTACATCAAATGTGGCTTCCTGTCCTGCTTCTCCTTCCATATCCTCTGCATGGGAATTCAGCATCCCTAACCTCTGCATTGCTTAAGGGTCAACTATATATCTTAAATATGTTTTCATGTGCAATTTTATTTAATACTGATAATAACTATAGGAAATAAACATTATTATCCTTGTTTTAAAGACATGAAAATGGAGAATTCCAGAAATTACTTAATAAGCTTGTTGGTAAATGCTACATCTGGGACTTAGACTTGCTGTCAAATCCTGTGCTTTCAATTCTTAATTATAATGCAGCTGCCCCTCTCATGACTAATTTCTTATTTACTGTTTTCATCTTGGATATCTCTTTATGATTCATTGTTGGTAGTACATAGTCAGCTTTTTATTTGATTTTCTATTTCATTAATAAATTTTGGCTAACTCTTCAGCCACAATGTCTTGTGAAATGAAATTGATCATATAATGAAATAAATGTAATTGACTTACATTAATGTAGCATTATTTTAGAGAGTAAATTTGTAAGAATAATTAAGAATATTGAATAATATAAGAATATTGAATATACAAAGACACTGAATGATATGAGAAAATAAGAAAATACAGATCAGATCTTTGTTTTTAAAAAAATTACATGATGTAATACTAGGCAATACATTGTCTCAAATTATGCATATTTGGGGAATAAAATAATAAGTATTAATTTTCAACATTCCATTTCAACATTTATTTCAACATTCATTTTATTTCCCCAGTATGCAGATTGTGGAATATTTGCAGAGTAGGTATAAGATTATATCTTTTCATAAAACAGCTATAATTAATAGAATTTTATTCAATGCTAAGGAATTAGACAAAGGCTTTTAAAGTAGAGCTATACATATTATAATTTTGTAGTATAAAAAATTTGGTGATTTTTATTTACCAGTTTAAATTACAGATTCCCTTTTCTTGAACCACAGATATTGTAGCAGTAAGTGGAATCTACATATTTTTCTACATATTATACCTAATGTGAATGTGACTGTACTACACAGCACTCAGTACCATGTTATAAGCAACATGGTGATAATAGGTGTAGAGGGAAAGTATGGACTTTTAGTTCAGACATACGTGAGATAATTTGAGAACTACTTCTGTCTTTCAAGCTCTCTGACTCTCAGCTATTGTCTTAACCTTGCTGAGCCTGTTTCTGTTTGTAAAATGGGGATCATAATACCATTGCAAATGATTCCTGTGAGAAATAAATAGTAAAAGTAACATGCACTGTGCTTAGAACAGTAATTGTTGTACAAAAGAAAATCAAGTTAGTCCTCCTTTTTCACCATGAGCAGCATATTGCCATAAACTAGTATGAATTTGCGTGTCAGGAAAGCACTTAATTTATGGGTTAAAACAGATATTTTCATTTATCTACCTACTTCTTTATCTCTTTCTCACTGTATCATCTATCTATATATTTTTGTAAGAATAAATGTTTCATTTGTATTAAATTTTAATTGAAATGCTATTATGTAAACCAATACAACAGCTCCTATTGTCAAGTGGGTTTCCTAGAAACAGATTTGCATCTCAATGTGGGGCGCAGTCTGAAAATCACTGGGCTAAATAAGCTTTTTGGGTCATGTGTCTATCCCAATGCAACAAAGTTTTACAAGCTAGTTTCTTAGATTTCATCTGCCTGTAGGCACAGCTTACATCACATTTGCAATAATGACTCAAATTGTATTGGCCCAGTTATCCAACTTTTTAATGAACAATTATGGCAACCTTTCCAAATGAGTCTTCAGGAATAAATTACATTTGATAATGATGTGAGTAATCTATTTTTTAAAGCAAGAAATCAGTTCAGTTTTATTTCAAATAATATACTAACATTTCCTAGCTACTTTATACATTTCATCTGTTTAAGCAGAAGCATTTAGGGCTTCAAGAGGAGAGGAAGATAATGTCTAGAAAAAGATGTCACCACTTTGGCAAAACCTGAGTTTTTAAGGCTCATGAAGTGAATTTAAAAATGTGGAAACACTCAGGTTATGTTTAGTGCCTCATTTCTGTAGTTGTGTCCTTGGGAGACTACAAAGCTTCCAGAGAAATGTTGTATTTGTCATGGCTCCATGTCTCCTATGGCATGGAAGCAATATGGAATCAACTTCTGTGGATGCGTCTACGTAGGTGTCTCTGGGCAAACTCACACAGTGTCTTAAACTCCTTATTATGGTGCAGTGAAGACAGTCCAAACTCCTGTGCTGTCTTGATGTTTAGGAAGTATAAGAAGTCTAGTCAGGCTGGACACGGTGGCTCATGCCTGTAATCCTAGCACTTTCGGAGGCCAAGACAGGTGGATCACCTGAGGTCAGGAGTTCAAGACCAGCCTGGCCAATGTGGCAAAATTTCGTCTGTTCTAAAAATACAAAAAAATTACCTGGGGGTGATGGTGGGTACCTGTAATCCCAGCTACTCAGGGGGCTGAGGTAGGAGAATCACTAGAACCCTTGGGGAGGTTGCAGTGAGCCATGATCGTGCCATTGCGTCCAGCCTGGGTGACAGAGCGAGTAACTATCTCAAAAAAAATAAGTCCAATCGATAAGAAATTTTGACTTTATGCTAGCAGGTCATAGAGTGAGGGTAGATCCAACTACACAGAATGGAAAGATCCATGGTTATGAAAACAAGTGGCAGCATATACATAGAATATCAGGTGAACCAAGTTATATACCAGACGATAAAGTACAGAGAGTCAGTGCAGTTCATGGGCCAAAGGAAAGAAAGTTCCTTGCCAGGAGGCCATCAATGAATTCCATATCTCTCCCCTGATTTTGAAATGCACAAAATTCTAAAGGGAAAGATGGTAGCAAGGGGTGAATGTACATGGTTGAAAAGCCTTGCAATACTGTTTTCCTTCACAGTTCCTGAAGTTTGGAGGGGAGAGGGACTTTAATTTTTCTGGAAAACCATTTGACTATACTGAGTATCTTTGAATAGGATAGAGTAACTTATATGGTGAAAGTAACCAAAGAGCCAAGTTGTGTTTTATTTTAGGAAGTAGAAATAGTTATATTTATTACAAATATCTCAGACAAAGTGTAAGTTTTGGTCACATTGCACTCATGAAGACACTTTCTCAGCCTACTGCTTTGCTCATACCATGGTCTTCCACTAGACATTGCCATCGCACAGCAGGAAATCAGTCTCCTACCAGTCACCAATATAGAGCCAACAGTCACTGTGGTCACTCACTGATATAGTTTGGGTCTGTGTCCCACCCAAATCTCATGTTGAATTGTATCCCTAATGTTGGAGGAGGGATGTTGTGGGAGGTGATTGGATCATGGGGGCAGATATCCTCCTTGCTGTTCTCATGATAATGAGTGAGTGCTCACGAGATATGCTTGTTTAAAAGTGTGTAGCACTTCCCTCTTCACCCTCTTCCTCCTGCTCCTGTCATGTAAGATATGTTGGCTTCCCCTTCACCTTCTGCCATGATTGTAAGTTTCCTGAGGCCTCCCCTGCCATGCCTCCTGTAGAGATTGCAGAGCTATGAGTCAATTAAACCTCTTTCCTTTATAAGTTACCCAACCTCAGGTAGTTCTTTATAGTAGTGTGAGAATGAACTAATACAGTCATTAAGTGAGAATCAACACTAGTATAAAGCTGTTGATCTTTGGTACTGTGGGGAGAGGAAGAATACCTATCCCTCCTTTAGTTTACTTTCACAAAAAGGGATCTTATAGCAATGTTGTGTTGTTACTGTGCAAAATTTACAGAACATATTGAAATATTGTGGCTCACACCTGTAATCCCAGCACTTTGGGAGGCCGAGGCAGGTGGATCACTTGATATCAGGAATTCAAGACCAAGCTGGCCAACATGGCAAAACCCTATCTCTACTAAAAACACAAAAATTAATTGGGCTTGAGGGTGGGCACCTGTGACCCCAGCTACTCGGAAGGCTGAGTCAGGAGACTCACTTGAACTTGGGAGGCAGAGGTTGCAATGAGCCAAGATAGTGGCATTGCACTCCAGCCTGGGCAACAAGAGTGAAACTCTGTCTCAAAAAAAAAAAATTGTTCTTTGAAATTTTCTTAACCACAGCCCTCTCATTCTCTCCCGAGGACCAGGAACGAATCCACGCATACACAAGGCTAACCTTAAGATGGCTTTAAGTGATGGCCACCACATTCAAAATTATTATTGGTATTTAATAAGTAAAATTTTCTTGTTGAATAAACTTTAGCATTCCTGCCTCTGTCTCCCAGCATGAGTTTCCACTAGGAGGTCCTTTAGACTTCTAAACCATCTTGCAATTTGCTACACTTGGAATCCAGTTTCATTTAAATAAGGACCACAGGTACATCTCCATTGATCTTGGTGTTTGGAGTTATGTGATGAAAAAGTTATAATGTATGGAGAAAAGTCCTAGATGTATAATAAGAAAACCCACATATTTCCCATGGTCTTCCATATATGAACAGTATGACATTTGATAAGTCATCTGTCTCTCTGAGCTTCAGTGTTTTCATATAAAATGAAGCAATTATAATGCTCTGTATTCCTTACAGGTTTGATGAGAATAACATGATAAAAATTATATGAACACACTTTGCAAAGTGATATACATGTGAATTTTTTTTGTTTTTTATTACTGACCTTAGTTCACAGCATTCCTCATATGTGATCAGCAGTTATCTACCAATGCAAGTAGTTGTTCTCCCAAAGGATTGAAGGAATCACCACATGTGATTCTGTCCAAAAAATGTGTATACCTTTAGTGTATAGTTGTCTATAATTGCTGTTTCACTTCATAGTCTACCATTCACTTTCATAACACAGGTGATGTTTTAATTCTACTTTCTAAATTTTGATATTTCCACTTGTACATATTTCCATAGTTAACTAGGAAAAAAGAAAATATCTTTGTTGTGGCTTAAAACAGATAATTATTCTAAATATGTTTTCACAGCAATTTGAACATTCATGAGCAATAAGACTGCTGAAATCCAGCTATGGATTATGATAGCTTTTTAGAAGTAATATTACTAGGCAGTATTGTAGTGACTCTTAGTTCTGCTTGAAGTACTACATTTGCATGGGACTATTCTATTGAAATGGAAGGTGTGCACATTACAATTCTTCCTACATTAAAGAACAGAACATTCTGCCTCGTTTTCATCTCCTTCAAATACCATCTATGTACTGAGACCCCACTGACTTAAAAAATATAATAATCCATAGGGTACTACATCACATGAACTCCATCAAAATAGGCCTAAATTTGAAAGACATTGCTCAAATTTTTCTCTGTTACTGTGTCTCTCCTGTCATGTTTATTAGTACAGAAAGGACTTTCACATAAATCATGAAATTTTCAACCCTTTCCACAAAAAGGGCAATCCTCCCATATTATATCTGAAATCTTGTCAGACTTATCAACTTCACAGTGGGTTATCTAATTGCTAAACAGGGTCAATCTACACCTACCACATGTTGACAACATAGTTGTAAATACACAGGCTCATTTTGCTGACATTCAAAATGTCAAAGTTGTCACTAACAGAGGTGTGGTTGATTGCAGAAAAGGCCACAGTCATTTCTTCCTATATATGCCTTTTTGCTGACTTTGTTGCTTCCCTCACCAAGAGATGGAGTCTCTTCCTCCTCTTCCTATATCTGGACTGGTCTTGGGACTTGGTTTGGCCAATAAAATGCAGCAGATGTTACATGCTGTTTCCAAGCCTAGCCCTCAAGAGCTTTGAACATTTCTGCTCACTATCTTGGAACACTACCCAATGCAATGTGAATAAGCTGCATTGGCATGCTAAAGAGTAAGAGGCTATGTGAAGTAGAGCTGTATTGCCTTAGCCTAGACCTTGCTAGACCAGCAATTCCAAGTTGACTCATGAGCTGACTGCAGATATGTGAGTGAGCCAAGCTAAGATCAGTAGAGCTGTCAAATTAACCTGCCGATTCATGAGCCATATAAATAGTTATTACAAGCCACTGAAATTTGAGATGTTGTATTATATAGCAATAGACAACTAATATAGAAGGACTGGTACTTTATGAAAATGTATTTTGATTGTTCAGACACCATGACTGAAATTTAATTTTCTACAATAAATGTATTAAGAAAATTGTTATTAACCTTAATAAAGGTATTAAGAAAACCAAGTATCAAGGTATTTGACAAATTCAAGTATGAAGAAATAATAAAAATGGTAATTTACATATTCATTTGAAACTAGTCAAAATCAAAACAGCAATTGAACTAATTTATTTCTGTTTATGAAATAATCATAAGAACATAAGAGGAAAAAGAACACTATGAAAAAGTTAACTAAAAAAATCCCTAAAACTTGACTTTTTAAAGAAAGCTTACTGTTCTCTGCACAGTAAACCGTTAAGAAACAAGGATACTTTGTACAGGATTTTTCTACCTATACTGTAAAATGTCCACTTGGAACTTTGAGCTTCTTCATTCTGATTAGAATATAAAGTGTCACATCTTACTTCTAACACGTGGAACTGCTTTCCACAGTCTAGCCTTTATGACATCTAGGTAGGTGACTCAGATGTCCAATGGAAAATTACCCATGATCTATTTAATAAGCATTTCCTCCCATAGTTTGCTGGACACAAAGCTTTGGTTCACAAACCTAGGAGTTTATAAAAGGGCCTGTGAATGAGAATAATTATTAGAGAAAATTGTCTCATTCTCCATAGAATCTGCACTTACACCTGTCACTCATCCTCATGTGACCACATGTGCACAGATGATGATGTGGTTGATTATAATAATGTTAGTTGATTGTGATAATAATGTGATACATTCTTACAAGAGAAAGAATGAAAATGGCTGCAAATGTACACTAATGTAGCCACAGCCATCATGGTTCTCAAATCATGGTGATTTGAGGGGAACAAAAGTTGCTAACAATATCTTACATTGTCTTGGAACTTTCTTAACATAGTTCATTTCCTGTATAAACTAGCTATCTGATAAGCTGATGAAGAGCAATTACATTTACTTACATTCTCATGTGTAAGACCAGAAATTCACTTAAAAAAATCATTATTACCTGAGAGCTACTCCTTAAGAACTTGCACATAATGGCTCATTTGCAATAGCTTCAGGAGAAGGGGGGCTTCTTGAAACATCTTTTTCCATGGATTATTATGGCTCATTGTGGTCTTTTATTTTTTGTCAGTTGATGGATATCATGAAAGATTGAATTAAGGGACTGACAGAAAAGAACTTCTAAAAATAGCTTTCACCCCTAAAAAGACATCCTGATGTGAAAACAAGATAGGGAGTTTCCAGAATAAAATGTTCTCAATTTAAGCTATATCTTGATGAAGCAAAATCAAGTAACAATACCTAATATGAGGCTGCATCAAAGACTAATGACAATCTCAATACATTCACATTTAAATTGGGAAAAAATATGACAGGTTCTTAACAGAGGGTGATTTTTTCCTCCCAGGACATACTTGGAAATATCTAGAGACATTTTTGACTGTCATAGATTGGGGGTGTTACTGGAATCTACTGGGTAAAAGCCTTAAAATGCACTAAGCACCTTAAAATGCACAGAACAGCTCCCCTACAATAAGGTTTAGTCTAAAATGTCAATAGTACTCATAATGAGAAATCTCAACTCAGAGGGTACATTCTTGTTTAGTGCAAATTCTATGCCTTGATTTTAGCATTTGATAAGCTTTCACGTTCTAAAGAGAGAATATTGTGAAGATTTTCTCCCACTCTGTGGGTTGTCTGTTAACCCTGTTAATTATTTCTTTTGTTGTGCAGAATCTTTTTAGTTTAATTAAGTCTCATGTATTTATCTTTGTTTTTGCTGCATTTGCTTTTGGGTTCTTGGTCATGAAGTCTTTGCCTAAGCCAATGTCTACAAAGGTTTTTCCAAATATATTGTTTAGAATTTTTATCATTTCATGTCTTAGAGTTAGGTCTTTGATCTATCTTGAGTTGATTTTTGTATAAGGTTAGGGTTGGGAATCCAGTTTCATTCTTCTACAGGTGGCTTGCCATTAGCCTAGCACTATTTGTTGAATAGGATATCTTTTTCCCTACTTTATGTTTTTGTTCACTTTGTTAAAGATCCGTTGGCTTTAAGTATTTGGCTTTATTTTGGAGTTCTGTTCCATTGGTCTATGTGCCTATTTTTATACCAGTATCATGCTGTTTTGATAACTATGGCCTTATAGTATAGTTTGAAGTTGGGTAATGTGAAGTCTCCAGATTTTTTTTTTTTTTCCTTAGTTCTGCTTTGGCTATGTGAGTTCTTTTTTTGGTTCCATATGAATTTTAGGATTGCTTTTTCTAGTTCTGTGAAGAATGATGCTGGTATTTTGATGGGAATTGCATTGATTTGTAGATCACTTTTGGCAATTTGGTCATTTTCATAATACTTATTCTACCCATCTATGAGCATGGGATCTGTTTCCATTTGTATGTGTTGCCTATGATTTCATTCAGCAGTGTTTTGTAGTTTTCCTTGTAGAAGTCTCACTTCCTTGGTTAAGTATGTTCCTAAGTTTTATTATTTTTTTTTAGCTTTGTAAAAGGGATTGAATTCTTGATTTGTTTCTCAGCTTGATCATTGTTGATGTATGGCAGAACTATTGATTTCTGTACATTAATTTTGTATCCTGAAACTTTGCTGAATTCAAATACCAGTTCTAGGAGCTTTTTGATTGAGTAATTAGGGTTTTCTAGGCATATGACCATATCATCAGTAACCAGTGACAGTTTGACATCCTCTTTACCAATTTGCATCCCCTTGATTTCTTTCTTTTGTTGAATTGCTCTGGCTAGGACTTCCAGTACCATATTGAATCAAAGTGGTGAAAGTGGGCATCCTTGCCTTGTTTCAGTTCTCAGGGAAATATTTTCGACTTTTACCCATTCAGTATAATGTTGGCTATGGTTTTAAACAACTCAAATCAGCAAGAAAAAAGCAAACAATTCCATCAAAAAGTGGGCTAAGAACATGAATAGACAATTCTCAAAAGAAGATACACAAATGCCCAACAAATATATGAGAAAATGCTTAACATCACTAATTATCAAGGAAATGCAAATAAAACTACAATGTGATACCACCTCACTCTTGCAAGAATGACCATAATAAAAAAAATGAGAAAATAATAGATGTTGGTGTGGATGTGGTGAAAGGGAACACTTTCATACTGTTGTTGGGAATGTTAACTAGTACAATCACTATGGAAAACTGTGGAGATTCCTTAAAGAACTAAAAGTAGATCTACCATTTGATGAAGAAATCCCACTACTAGGAAATCCCACTACCCAGAGGAAAAAATTCATTATTCAAAAAAAAAAAAAAAAAAATATATATATATATATATATATACACACATATATATATTCAAAAAAGTACATATATATATACATATATGTATATTCAAAAAAAGTATATATATACACACACATATACCTATATAAATACATATATATCTACATATACATATATATATACTTATATACATATATGTGTGTGTGTATGTGTATATATATATATGTATACATACCCCCATGGAATACTACTCAACCATAAAAAGAAATGAAATAATAACATTCACAGCAATTTGGATGAGATTGGAGATTATTATTCTAAGTGAAGTAACTCAGGAATGGAAACCAAATATCATATGTTCTCACTCATAATTGGGAGCTAAGCTATGAGGATGTAAAGGCATAAGAATGATACAATGGACTTTGGGAACTCAGGGGAAAGAGTGGGAGAGGGTGAGGGATAAAAGACCATAATTTGAGTATTGTGTACTCTACTTGGTTGATGGGTGCACCAGAATCTCAGAAATAACCACTAAATAACTTATTATTGTAACAAAATTCTACTGGTTCCCCAAAAACCTATTGAAATAAAACACAAATTTAAAGAAATAAAATTACAAAAATATAAATTAACAAATATAAAATAGAGGGAATATTATTGTATTAGTCCATTTACATGTCACTGATAAAGATATAAGCAAGACTGGGAATAAAAAGAGGTTTAATGGACTTACAGTTACACATGGCTAGGTAGGCCTCACAATCATGACAGAAGGCAAGGAGGAGCAAGTCACACCTTACATGGATGGCAGCAGGCAAAAAGAGAAAGCTTGTGCAGGGAAACTCCCATTTTTAAAACCATTCGATCTCCTGAGACTTATTCACTATCATGAGAACAGCACGGGAAAGCCCCGCCCCCATGATTCAATTACCTCCCACCAGGGTCCTCCCATGACACATGGGAACTGTGGGAGTTACAACTCAAGATGAGATTTTGGTGGGGACACAGCCAAAGTGTATCAATTATATAGTGTTTAAGAATAAGTAGGCTCAGGAATCAACTTTCTGTTATTAAATTCTGTTTCTACGAATTGTAAAATATGACTTTGGACAAGTTTTTTTTGTCTTTATCTCTTAGTTTTCTAATCGTCAACATCTGCATAATATTAATGACCACCTCATTGAAGTTATTAAGATAACAAAATAATTTTAAGTTAAATGCATAAATGTACCAGCACATATAGGCACTTGTTAAATAATAGTTGTTATTATTGTATCAGAATAATAAAAGTTGGTGAAAAGTATAGATAATTCTCTAGTGAATTCATTATATTTGAACTTGCTTCTGTATGAAGATTCAAAATGAAAATAATAACTTACCATTATAATAAACAACTGTCCATTTATTTTAAATATTCAATGGTAAATACCACTTGAGTTCATTTTTTTCTAAATAGACTTTACTTTTTATAGCAGTTTTGGGTTCATAGCAAAAACCAAGCAGAAGATACAGAGATTAAGCCCATATTCTCTGCTCCCACAATACATGACCTCCCCCAGTATCAACATCCTCCACTACAGTGGTACATTTGTTGCAATTCATGAACCTACATTGTTAAATCATTATCACCCAAAGTCCATAGTTTACATGAGGATACACTCTTGGTTTCATACATTCTCTGGGTTTGGATAAATGTATAACAACCTGTATCCATCATTATAGTATCATACAGAATAGTTTCACTTCCCTAAAAATACTCTGTGCTTCATCTGTTAATTTTTTCCTCCCCTTCACTAATTCCTGGCAACCATTAACATTTTTACTATCTCCATAGTTTTGCCCCTTGCAGAATGCCATATTGTTAGAATCATACAGCATATTGCCTTTTCAGATTGGCTTCTTTCACTTAGTAACATGTGTTTATATTGCCTCCATTTTTATGGCTTGATAGGTCATTTCTTTTTAGTGTTGAATAACATTCAATTATCCGGATATACTAGTTTATCCATTCAGCTATCAATGGACATCTTAGTTGCTTCAAATTTTTGGCAAGTATGAATAAAACTGCTATAAGCATCCATGTGAAGGATTTTTTGTGTGAACCTAAGTTTTCAACATCTTTGGGTAAACACCAAGGGGCCCAATTGCTGGCTTATATCGTAAGAGTAAGCACTGCTGTCATTGCATTTCACAAATGTTGATGAATTGTTTTTTTATTTTCATTTAGTTTAAAATATATTTTTTAATTGTTTTTAAGAGTTCTTCGTTGACTCATATATTTTTTTAAAATGTGTTTGATATCTCCAATTATGTTTAATATTTTCCAGATATTATTCTGTTATTAATTTCTAATTTAACGCTATTGCTGTCTGAGGGCAGATATTGTATGATTTCTACTCTTTGAAATTTGTTAAGGTGTGTATGTTTTATTGCCTATAATGTGGTCTGTCTTGTGAATGTTCCATGCGAGCTTGAGAAGAATGTGTATTCTGCCTTTGTTGGATGAAGTAGTTTATATACATCCATTATATCCAGTTAATTGATGTGTTGTTGAGTTCGATTTTGTCCTTACCAATTTTCTGTCTACTAGATTTGTTCATTTCTGACAGAGGGATAATGAAGTCCCTAACTGTAATAGTGGCTTTATCACTTTCTTCTTGCAATTCTACCAGTTTTTGCCTCATGTATTTTGACATTTTGTTAGTAGGTACATGCACGTTGAGAATTGTTAGGTCTTTTTGGAGATTTAGCCCTTTTATCATCATGTAATATCCCTCTGCATTCTTAATAATTTTTGTTGATCTGATGTTTAACTCTGAAAATAAATACCTATTCCCACTTTCTTTTGATTAGTGTTTACATTGTATATCTTTCTTCATTTATTTACTTTTTTTCTACATATGTCTTTATATTTAAGTAGCTTTCTTGTAGACTACATAGAGTTGGGTCTTGCTTTTAGATAGAATCTGACAATATTTGTCTTTTAATTTGTATATAGACCATTGATATTTACAGTGATTATTGATATAGTTGGATTAGTATCTACCGTATTTCTTTTGGTTTTCTATTTGTTGCCCTTGTCTTCATTCCTATTTTTCTCTTTCACACTTTTTTGCTTTTTGTGGATTTAATTGGGGATTTTACGAGATTCTACTCTCTCTCCTTTCTTAATGTATTCATTGTATTTATATATTTTATGTATTACATATATACGTGTGTGTGTGTATGTAATATTGATTATATAGAACATGAGAGGTGACTCCAATTTGGGGGTAGTGGTTTGCCCTGTAACCTCACTTATCTTGCAGATATAAAAACAGTTGTTAATTTTTCAGTTTCTTCAGCTTTTTACTTATTCTTGGGATGAACTGTCAACTTCATGCTGAACCAGAACTGGAAATCCAAGTTCAGTTTTCAAAATAGTGAAAGTAAAATAGTTCACAGATGAAGAGTGGTGTAATCACACCGCCACATAAACCCACACACATGTACACATGTGCATACATATGCACACACACAAAGTTGTTAAACATATCCTGTTTGGAGCTAAGAGTATAATAACGAAATATGCAATAATGAGTATATTGGCTTGCTTCAACAAAAATATATTGAGTATCTTCTACTTATAATGCTGGATGCTTTATGGAATAAAGGGAGAATTACTCAGAAACTATCCTCTTGTCATTGCTTGGAAGAGCTCTTGCAAAGGCAGGCTAAGACTCTCAGCAACTGCGTTTGTGAAACAGAGAGGAATCTGAGCAATCCCAGGGTTGGGAACCTTGATAAGCTGAATGGATGGTCTCTGTAGAAAAATAGGCACCAGAACTGACAGTTGCTTTAATAAAACATGTGCCATATGTGGTATTGGCTTTGAATTCTGGCAGTGGGTGACAAATAATTACAAGGGTCTGGAAGATATGGTGATCCATGCATGACAAAGAATTTGATAAAACTATTTCCTATAAAAATGTAGAAGGCCTGTGATGTAGCTAGTAAACTTGTAACTTTAAGTGAAATAGTTGTGAAACAAGTTTTACTATCTAGATTGTCTTGGTTACAATTCACTGCATTTCAAAGAATCTCAATAAATACCTGTTGAATGAATGAATAGATGTCTACCATTACTCTCTAGTTCAAATTTCTAATCTTCTTTATTTGAATTTTTATAACAACCTCCTATCTAGTCTTCTTAATATTAACTTCACTTCCACTGCACAATTCCTTTTTGAATCTCTGGAAAAATAATCTACCATAAAAGGCAATTATTGCCTTGCATCTAACACTTTTGGATATATTATATATCATCAGTTTTTCAGTTGAATAATTAGGCCTCTGATTACCTTTTCCACTTTCTACTGTTTTCCCATCTATAATTCACCCTTCAGATAGTTCAAACTATTTGCATTTTTACAACTCCTCATCTATAAATGAGAGCTTTTCATTTTTTAAAATTTGATTTTCAAATAACACAAGGTGAAAGGTGTGGATTGTTGTTATGTTAGGTCAACCTCCCAAGTTCCCTTTATTCACCAACCTACATGGCTTAGGAAAATTCTACTGAGAATGTTTCCTGATGGAAATACACATATTGAGTCCCAGACACCACTGGAATTTCCTTGCTGATCTACAGCCACCAGATAAGCTCTCAAAAGTTAACCAGTCTCAATTTAAACACTGGCTGTCCTCAGTTTTGCCTGAAACATAGTAGCAGCTTAATAAATACTTATAGACTGAAAAATTGATGACAATTTCTGAATATGAAGATCAAAACAGGAAACTATTACATAAGTCAGATGTCATAGAAGTATTATTTGAAATGGCTCAAACATTAATGTACATATGCCATACCTCAGATCTTATTAACATGAATATTTTGATTCAATCGATCTGGAGTGGGCATGAGATAAGTTTCCAATCAGCCTTCAGGTGATAACAAAGCCCTTAGTCCATGGATCACATTTGGCTTAACAAAGCCTTAACAACTGAATTTCCCAATATAAGAACAGTATTAACCAAGCCACAGGAATAGAAGGTTATTGGTTACTTTTAGCCAATTACAGTGAATTATTTCAATTGGTTACAATTGGTCACAACTGGTTACAGTAAATTATTTCAATTTAGTGGCAACAGGATTTCTAGAGGAGAAATTTATGTTGCAATGTTGTAAGGGTAGATTAAGACCATTTCTGTGGTTTAGATATGGTTTGCCCTCAACAAAACTCGTGTTAAAATTAGATCCCCATTGTGGCAATATTGGGGGTGGGGCCTAGTATGACATGTTTAGGTCACAGGTCTGGATCTCTTACGAATAGATTAAAGCCCTTCCTCAGGCGTGAGTGAGTTCCCACTCTTGTGGAAACGGATTTGTTGCTGTAAGAGCAAGAGAGTTGTTAAAAAGAGTCTGGCTTCTTTGGTTTCTCTTTCTTACTACCATCTCTTACAACGTGATCTTTTTGCACACACCACCCCTGACTTCTACATTTGCCAAGAGTGGAAGCAGCATGAAGCCCTCATCAGTTGCAGCTGCCCAATCTTTGACCTTCCAGCCACCAGAATCATGAATCAAATAAACCTCTTTTATTTCTAAATTACCCAGTCTTAGATATTCTGTTATAGCAACACAAAATAGACCAAGAGAGCTATATTATAGAAGATCTTGAAAGTAACAGTGAGAAATGCATACCTAGTAGAACTCACAGTAACTTTTAAGTTTTGTTTTTTCTTAAACATTGCGATTGGAGCTATCATGCATGCATGTGCATGTGTGTGTGTGTGTGTGAGAGAGAGAGAGGAACAGAGAGAAGACAGAGGGAGAGAGATGAGAGAGAATTCATTTTGGTTCTCTGAATTGTGAAAAAAATTCAAGTGAAGCATTTTAGCAAAATATCAAGAGGTAGTCAGACATAACCGTGCCTGAGGGATGAGTTGCTGAAATTAATTATTGATGTTTAGTATCACAAGAGTATCTTCAAGTCACTGCAATGCCATGTATGAAGGCAATGCAACACTTCTCCTCACACCTATCTCTCACAAATTTGAATTCAATTAATTACCAGTTTGGCTTAAGTTTGGTTTAGAAAAATATTTTATGCTGTTTTTGTACCTGTTTGGTTGAGACATATTTAGATTTTTTTTCTTTCTTAACCTAGTTGGCTGAATTATGAAAGAAACCCCAAACATATATTAAAAAAGCCCAGCACAAAACCTAATTCAGTTAGTGGCTCAATGAACAGTTTTATATTTGCTTTGGTTAGGATTAAAGAGCTCAACAAATATAACTTTTGGATTTGCTTTTTGGTTAGACACTTGAATGAAAATGCTGGTTGGAACATCCAGAATGTATTTAAAAGTATCCAAGTACACAATGTTAAAGTCTAAAATCTCTAGACTGAGACTGGTTAACTTTGGGAGTTTATCTAGTGGCTATAGTTCAGCGGGGGAGATCTCAGTGGTATCTGTGACTCAATATTATGCCCATCAAGAGACATTCTTAGTAGAATTTGCCTAAGCCATGTAGGTTGGTGAATGAAGGGTTGGCATCATATAACAAAAGTCCACTCCCTCCACATTTTGTGGTTTAGTTGCAAAATAAATCATTTATTTTTTTATTTTTTATTTTATTTTATTTCTTATATTTTAAGTTTTAGGGTACATGTGCACAACGTGCAGGTTAGTTACATATGTACACATGTGCCATGTTGGTGTGCTGCACCCATTAACTCATTTAGCATTAGGTATATCTCCTAATGCTGTCCCTCCCCCTTTCCCCCACCCCACAACAGGCTCCGGTGTGTGATGTTCCCCTTCCTGTGTCCATGTGTTCTCATTGTTCAATTCCCACCTATGAGTGAGAAAATGCGGTGTTTGGTTTTTTTGTCCTTGCGATAGTTTCAGCTGAAGCTAAACTCATCTATTTAATGATTCTCTGAAAATTTTTTCAACGGGAAAACAGAATGTGGAAATCACCTTAGCAAGGTTGTTTGCTCTGTTACAGGAAGAAAAAGATTAACAGTCTTCATTTTTATTGGTTTTATCTGATTCTGAAAGCAGAATCAGGATGTATATAATTGACAAATGCATCAAAACTAGGATGGAATTGGCACAGATAGATTACACTCCTTTACCTAGTTTCTATACTATAAGCATATCGAACATACAATGTCATCTTAAAGATTTTTGAATACTGCATGCAATCAGCATAACACGATGTTCATAAAATACCCACTTATTAGATGTTTGTGAAATTGCATGAAAACAAATTACCTATCAAATATGATTTTCTTGGAATTAAGCCCCAAATAACTTTTCCTAACACTTTCTAGGTTCCTAGAAAAAGTCAGTGTGAGAGGGGAAAGAGTGCAGATTTTAGAAGACAGGCTGACTCAGTTCAAAGTCCAGTTTTTCATTCATTTTGTGTGTGATCTTGAAAAAATTATTTAAATTCTCTGTACCCTTATTTATTTATCTTTAAAAGAGAAATAATAAAAACATTTTGCAAATGTTGGCATGGGGATGGGAAATAAAGTGCATATGGTACCTATCACAGTTTCTGATGCCTAACAGTTTTCAGTAGATATTAACCGTTATTGGGATATAGTCTTCACCCCTTTAGCTTTCACCATGATGAAGTCATCAATTCATCCCGGTAGGACATTACTTAAAAAAATAAAAAGTCATTCCAACCTCCTCTTTCTTCTTGGTTTATTCAAAGACACATGGAACTGACTTTGAGTGGGAAGGTTAAATGCTAGAAAGGGAAATAAGCATTTAAGCATTTGAATCAGGGAGTGTTGTGAAAACTCAGTAGATAAAATAAATCTTGAAGATGATGAATAAAACTGCTTCCTTCTTGCTGGAGATGGGTAAAAGGTAGCACCTCATATTTTAAATGCTTTTCAGTGGGTAAAACAAAACCAGAAGCAGTAAATATACTACTTAAATTCTACTTCCAAGGTCAGAATAATGATTTTTTTTTTTTAAGTTTCTGCCACTGAGAAATTTATTTCAGGGGAAAAGAAAAAGAGTTATGGTTCAGAGACCTTTATAAACCTTTTTAAAGATACCAGGATCATCATCTCCCACATATCGTAAATTTTAAGAACATAAAGAAAAATCACTCCTAAGTAAATGCTTGATGCCTCTTCTAGCTAAGCTACTAGTTTTAGGTAAAATTTATAGTAGAATAGTTATATCTAACATTGCTATAGGATTTCCCCCCATAATCAATAAGCACATGACATTTATGTTTATTTCACATTATCAGAGCATGTTTTATTATTTAAATAAATACAGATTTGTATTTTTTATGTTTTTGCCTTTATGCCATTTTGTTTCAGGATAAGATTTATTCAGGGCTGAATTTTTGGTCAGGAACACAACATGCAATTATAACACTACTATTTTATGACTTGTTTTCTAGGAACACATTGTGGCAAGAAACATGAAATGGGATTTCCTGAAACACAACAACATAAAGACAAGCAAACAAATGAAAAGTTTATAAGAAACAAATGCTATGCAGCTTCTATAGAAAATGACAATTTCATATGCAAGGTTATTAAGAGATACACATGCAAATTTGGGCTAGTTTTTGATGCCATGCCTTTATTTATACTTAGAATTTGATATAATTTTTGGTTCAGTTTGTTACAATACTGTTGTTAAACCTGAATACTAATTTCTCCACATAAGCAAACTCTAAACATTCAATATTAATGTCATGGAACTGAAGTACTTTTATTTTAAATTGTTGACCATACTCTTTCTGATATACGAGTTAGAAGTAAAAAATAAACAAATCAAAACAAAACCAAAAAGGAAACATGGAAATCTTTAACTTGACAATCATTGAAACACATGAGAATTTGGAAATATATAACAAAAAGAAGGTTCAATTTATTTTTTGTCTGCTAGAGTAATTTCACATTGAACAGAATCAAGATATATTTAGAAAACATCACTCTACTTAACAATCATTTAACTGAAAAAATGCCTGATTTACAGATTGTAATGATGAAATTAACTTGGAAAACATTTCAGTCATGTGAACCTGAAGAGAAGTAGTCATTTTTTTTTAGTTTTTTTTTATTAAATTAACATGACATAAAAATCATTGATTTATAAATTTTGCATACTAAAGTGGAAGATAATTTATAATCTAGTCAAACACCAAATAATATGGTGTTTTATATTAAATTACAAAGTAATTATTTAGCTTTTCTAAAACATTTTCAGTGGAAGGTAGGTTTACTACCTCCATTTTTAAACCAATTTTTTGAATGTTTGTCCTAGTATTGAATTGACATTAAACTCTATTACTTATATCTGTTAATCTCATAGAAAACAGAATACCATGAGCATTGTGTACACGAACCTCAAGCTTTTTTTTTAACTTGTGAATTCTAATTCTGCTTTTGAAGATTACAAAATAAATATTTTGTTTTCCATATGACAGGTCGTCACTGGCTCTAAAGTGTCCACAAGTTTTTTTCAGGATATACATACTCAGAAAAGCAAAATATGAATAATTTTATAAGGTTTCATTTCTGGTACTATAGAATTATTTACGTCACTCTATCTCTATCCCTGAAAACAACTTTAAGAAAAACAAGGTTAATATGATATTTATAGCAACTTTATTCATAATTACCAAAACTTGGTAGCAACCAAAATGTCTTTCAGTAGGTGAGTGGAAAAATGAATTGTGGCATGTCCAGACAATGGAACGTTATTCACTGCTAAAAGAAATGAGCTACCAAGCATGAAAACCCACAGAGGAATCTTACATGCATATAATTAAGTGAAAAGTCAATCTCTAAAGGCAATATACTTTACCATTTTAACTATATGATATTCTGGAAGAGGCAAAATTTTAAAGACAGTAAAAAGATCAGTGGTTTCTAGGAGTTCATGGGGAAGGAGGGATAGATAGGCAGAGAACAGAGGATTTTTAGGGCAATACCCTGTATAATACTATTAATATAATGATGGATATATGTCATTATATATTTAATCAAACCCATAGACTATATAACACCCAAAGTAAACCTTAATGCAAACTATGGACTTTGGTGATTATCATATGTCGATATAGGTTCATCAATTATAATAAATGTACTAGTTTGGGGATGTTGATAGGGATCTGTCCATGTTTGGAGACAGAGGGTATATGGAAAATGTCTGTACTTTCTGAACAATTTTTCTGGGAACCTTAAACTCCTATAAGAAAATGAAGTCTTAAAAAAAGTCACCAGACTGAGAGGAAAGTAAGAAAACTACAGATATCTAAAACAATGTAAAAATGAGGATTCTAATGCTATTGTTCATAAGCTTCAATTTTGCAGCTGTGGAATCATGATGAGATAGGCTGGAGATAAAGTACATAGGGGCCTCTTATGGAGAGAAGACCCCAGAAAGTGATTCCATTTACCTATTTGTGTATGGGTAAATGAAAAATAAATTTGTCCATCCTTCTTTCCCATGTCCATGCTAGGTGGATAAAAATGAAATTCCTGCAAAGGAGTAACTACAAATCTGCCCACACAAATCTGTGGCTCGTATAAAACATAAACAGAAACTCCTTAAGTAGAGAATTTAACTTGAAACTGTTCAAAATGCCTGTAGGTTCTGAAGAATTTAATACAACACTCTCTAAAAGAATGCAGTTTCAAACTAGTCCTCAAAGAATTTGTGCAGTTGAAATTCCAAAACAAGAGTGCAGAGTCAAAACTTACAAAACACACAAGAAAACAATGCACTATGAGTAAGAATCAGCAAAAAAAAGAAAAAAAAAATAGAGCTAGTAGACTCAAATCAGTGAAGACCTTTGATTTTGGGGGATAGTCAAACCCAGAATATAAAATAATAATGTTTAATGTGTTTAAAAATAGAAAATTCACTTGAAAATATAAACAGGTAACAAGCTTAGATAAACATCAATATGCAAAGACATTTACTTCTAAATATAAAATATAACAATTAAAAATAAAATATAACAATTAAAAATAAAATACCAATAAATTTGAAACTCCTACAGGAGGAATTAGAGAGGAGAGAGACTTATAACCTTAGCAATCCACTTTAAAAGGAAAGGTATCAGGGGAAAAATATTCTTCTTTATTGAAGATAATATTTTTCACCAGAGGACATGGTAAGAACGTTTTAGAAGAAGAGGTTTAAATGCAGGTTGGGTGAGTGGAGGATATATAGAGCATTGAAAATTGATAGCATTATTGATATAGTCATCAATCACAGATGCTTGGAAAAGCTCTGGGTAGAGCATGATACAGTTTAAAAAAAATAATGTGAACCATGGTAAATTTAGTCTTTGGGAAATTCATTAAATGGACCTAATAAGATTCACCTGGTTCCTGGAACTATGGCCCAGCAATGATAAGGCAATCTCCGATCACTTACCTTAGTGACTCTCAATCCTGGCAATGCAGTAGGAAAACCTGGGGAGCTTTCAAAAACAGAAATGCCTGGGTCCCCTTCCACATGAACTGAATGAATAGCTTTAGGGAAGGTTTCAGGGCATCCACGTTTTTAAAGACCTCCAGGTAAGTTTCATGTGCAGCCTGTTTGAGAACTATTGCTTTATGTTATAGTCAGCTGGTGTTGGTAGCTACAGTTAACACAGCAAGCATCGACGGAATTTATAATGCATGAGCCATGTGCTACTTTACTTGAGTTGGAGGTAAGAGTGTGGAGGTGTTCTTTAGTAATTCTAATTAATCTTCCCATGGAAGAGTTTGGCATCTCTTTGGAAATGATGTCTTCTCTGGGCTTAGAATTAGTCCTAGAGAAACAGTCAGGGACCTTTTCTCAATCTTTTGTACTATAAATTAGGTGCTTAAAAAATCTACTTTGTGATAAATAGCCCAATGTGGGGGAGTTAAAAATGAAAAAGATTTTTGAAATTTTACTTACTGCCTTAGGTTTATAGGATAGACATTTCAGCAAAAGATTTAAGATGACAAGGACAGGATTTTCAGTAAATATGGCATCTCCAGTCTTTTATAGCTCCTCTCCAGGAGAGAATCAAGGGGGGCAAGTGGTCAGCTTGTCTAATGTAGATCATATCAGATTGTGGGAAAGCCTGAGTTAGGATTTTCTCACACTCTTGGAGCCACAGCTATATCACCAGGAAAATCTTGAATAGTTACCTCATAGCTTTTATGGTGAGTGGTAGTTTTCAGACTAATATTTGGGAATTGGTAAAATGTCACCCATGCCAACGTTACAATATTACTATACTAATCTCAGGACATAAGATAATGATCAGGTATTACACGTATGGAATTACACTTTATCTCTGTAAAAATAACCTATGGCCTGGGTAGGGGGGTACTAAGCATATCATTAAGGGCATAGTCTAACAAATGTATGGACTGCAATGAAATTGGATTTTATATCACACAATTTTTATGCTATTTGGTAAACTTTTCTCAAAGGGATATGTTGTGAACATGTGTTGTACAGATTTTATGGATTATTAAAAAAATTACTAAGGCAACATTGGAAACCAGCATGGTTGCAGTCTAGAAACCGAATAAAGAAGTTTCACATACCTATTTTATTTTTAAATCTTAGTTTTAATTCATCTGTCACCTGCATGCATACTTATTTGGCCAATAGCATTTAAT
Organism: Symphalangus syndactylus; assembly: GCF_028878055.3. Lineage (NCBI taxonomy): Eukaryota > Metazoa > Chordata > Mammalia > Primates > Hylobatidae > Symphalangus > Symphalangus syndactylus. Next base: position 68,490,090 of record NC_072435.2, read on the forward strand.
ATAGCTCATCATCTACATATTTATTTGACTTTCTAGCAGTAGCGTAGTAAAAGGCTGATCAGATTGCATGAATTCAAATATTGACCCTATCAGTTATTGTCTGTTTTACCTTTGGCAAGTTACATATTCTGTACACTTCAGTTTCCTCATCTGTAAACTGTTGAAACTAAATTTGTATATTTCATTGTGTAATTCTGAAAACTGGATGAGATTCAAATGTGTCTTTTAAACTTTCAGTAAAAACTCATTTTATTGTGACTGAAATATTTAATGCTCCATGTTCAAGGTTAGTATCTTTCTCATACATGAATTTTTTCCTAGGTTGACATCAAAATAAAAATGTGACTTTGATTATTCAACCACCTAAACTCAATTGATTGTACTTCCCACCCTGCCACAATCCTCCAGCTGAATAACTTGGTAAAACCCAAGCATATAATTTCTACAATATCCCTATTAGTGCCATCTTGGGCTTCTAGATATCCTTAAACTTCCCTAGTTTCCCCTTGTTGGGGAAGAGATAACAAAATGAGAACTAGCATTTCACCCTTCAACATCAACCTGTGTATCATTTAAAATTATGATAAAATGTTCAAAATTCATTTTTGTGTCATCGATTGCTGTTTTATTTTTTTATAAAATTTTAGTATATATTTAAACAAATCCACCTTAAAACATAACTATAATAGCTTTATTAAGATTCTTGTTTGACACTCTCACAGTATGCTTGGGTTGATATTCAAGAAATGATAGTCTAAACTCATGTATGAAATACAATAAATTTCAGATCGACTAGTGCTCTGTCTCATGGACATGATTTTCACATTTGGTAAATGAAAATTACCATTTTCACCTTCCATCAATAAATAGGAGAAGTATTATCAATTTTAGGAGTTTTTTTTTTCAATGAATGATGATGGATTTCTCATGATTCATTCATTCCTTTCAGCTGGAAATTATGTAAAAAAATTGCTTTCATAGCAAATTGTGGTGGTCCGTGGTAAAACCAAATTGCCTTCAGTGGGATTAAATTTTGGTTGATTCAGCCCATACTATATACATTTTGGTTTTTAAGTATAATTAAAGAAAGTGAACTGGTTTTCTCAAAAGTCATTTCAATCCTTTTTTACTGGAATATAGAAACTGAAGATACACAATTTACTATTCTCAGTCCCTGTGTATCTACAGTTACAGATTAATTTAGTTTTGGAAAATCAGATACACTCATATAATACTTTGGTTTATACTTGAGTAATGAGAGGAGAAGGGATATTTTTGGGACATGTAAATTTTTGGCAAAGATCATGATGTTGACCCCCTTCGGGCTCTGAACCACTGTGGTATTTCAAAAAGTCATTTTTGGAAGCCCAGCCAAGACAGTTTTTCTTCAGCATTCCTAGCAATTCTATGAACTGTGTTTATTCTCATTACTATACTTTTTCACTTTTCCAAGAATGGAATCTCTTGTTTGCAACTCCCTACATCCAAGAATATATCAAAATCCAGGGATATATAAAGATACTGATATTTAGAAAATCTATAAATTAATGAGAACACTAAATACAGTAAGACTTCATTCAAGGTCAAAATAAGTTTCGTTACTAATGACCTAGGCAGTTCTATTTATTTACATAGAATGGCTAATGCTTCATTAATCAAATAAGCTGCTTTATTATAAAACATATGTGGAAATCAATTACAGGAATGTTTTCCATACTTACCTTGAGAAAAGTAGGTGAACGTTAGTTGTATTAGTCTTAACACCAATTATAACAAATAACAATACTTTTAATGTGTTATTGGACCTTGGAAATTTCTCATTGTGAAATGATTATTTTTGCTTATGAAAATTATTGGCGAATAAAGTGTATTGATTTATGTTTCCTATTGTTACAGTGCTACTTTAAGAATACTCTACTTGAGAAAGTTTAACTCTTAGTTACTGGTCTCCTTTCTTTTTCTCTGAAAAGCTTGATGATTCTTCTCGTTAGCTGAGTGACAATGCTATTAAGAAGAACAGAAAAATCTAATGTTGATAGACATTCATAACACTTCTATTCTGACATGTGTATAATCACCTTGCTAATCATTACAAGTTTTCTTTCCTATTTCTGTATAAGTTGCATATGTGTGTATGTTTATTTTCTTCTGAGCCATCCCAGGGTCAATTGCCTGTTTTTACTTTCCTACAGGGAAGTGTATGTTCACAGCAGAAGTATTATCACAGTTGGACTAAAAAACCTATTGTTAGTGATGTAAAGAAATGGAAGAGAAGGTAAATTTAGTTCAACGGAAAGATGACCATTTCCCTGTGATCAGCATGTTCTTGTTTCTCATTGTGAAATTCAAACAAGTGCATGATGTCCAGAAATTCGTACTGATGTCTGAGGAAATGTGAAGCTCAGAATGTCATGTACTGCATTTGATTAGCATCCACAACTCAGTTTATTTGATTGGTATTTGTGTATTGTATTCATTTGAACAATTAGAATATTGGCATATATAAACACAAGGTCAAAAAACCACACAAGACCTATTTTGTAAGTAAAAAGTCTAAGAATATTCGTAACCATCCTCCGTATTTCCAGAAATGCCATTACAAACCAATGTCGGTGTTTAGATGTGGGTCCTTTCAGGAAGAAAGGGAGAAGATATAAAGGAAAATCACTTAACAACCTATTTTAGAAATAACAAAAGCTTAGGGTTTGAATGTGTCTTTAAAAGTGGGCCAGGATCAGCAAGGGTTCTCATTTTATCTAAAATAGATTCCTTAAAACTCGAATATTTCAAACGTGTCAGAGATTCCATCCCTTTCAAAGTGTCTTCTTATTTAATCAATGTCTAAAAGCCAAGAGATGCTAGAGGAGAGCTCTACAAAGTGCATTCCTAATGACTTTAATTATATTCTCGTCCTATGATTTATATTGATGAATACTTATAAATTCTCCCTTTGTGAAGAAACATTGAACTCAGAAAAATCTTCTGAGTTTTTGTCATACCTTTTTTCCCTTTGGGCAGATATTAGCAGGTAGAGTATAAAAGACTAAAACAGACCTAGTTTAATACAGTCCCATATAGGCTGTTTGCATGACAGGACAAAAAACGGTGTTTTCTTTCAAATGATAAGAAATTTTAACAAGAGAACTAATAAATTCGCCTGTTTTAAAAAACTATGTTCCTAGGTAAAAATGAATTTCTTCAGTTATATGTTAAAATGAAATCGATAAATGATAGTAGCAAGATGCCTTAAAGACACTGATATCAATGAACAGGAATTCTCTGATGGATTAAAAATGGTGAATGACACTAGAGCAAAAAAGGAGCTATTATTATCAGTAAATTTTGTTTCACCTGTACTCTGGCCAGGGATTAATACCCATCTTTTCAGATGAAGCTAACTCAATTCAACATTGCTTCCCTGTTTCCTAGGGAATAGGACAGTGTTAAGGAACCCTGATAGCTGTGAGTGCCATCAGTGGGAATAAAAAAATGGTCATTGGTTCATTCGTTTTTATTTTATAGAAAGGCATAGTTAGAAAATAAAGAATAAAAGAAAAGGAAGCAAATATGTGAAATGAGAAGTGGTTGGTAGAAAGGAAGGAGTGAAAGGTAAAAATATACTAACAGTTAAGTACAGTTAAATTTGGGGAATACTAACCATTACATTTGGGCCACTTAGATTTTCTAGAGCCAATACTTACAATCACAAAAATTATTTCTGTCAAATAATTACTATCCTTGATCTTCCTTTTTTTTTTTTTTTTTTTTGAGACGGAGTCTCGCTCTGTTGCCCACGCTGGAGTGCAGTGGAACAATCTCGGCTCACTGCAAGCTCTGCCTCCTGGGTTCACCCCATTCTCCTGCCTCAGCCTCTCTGAGTAGCTGGGACTACAGGCGCCCACTACTACGCCTGGCTAATTTTTTTGTATTTTTAATAGAGACAGGGTTTCACCGTGGTCTCGATCTCCTGACCTCGTGATCCACCCGCCTCGGCCTCCCAAAGTGCTGGGATTACAAGCGTGAGCCACCGTGCCCGTCCTATCCTTGATTTTCTAATATGCAGATAGAAGAATGCTATAACACCGGAAGGAAAAAAAACAGAATGTAAGATTACATTCTTGCCTTCTAGCAGTTATGTTTTAACTAAGAATGTAGCTATTGTTTGAATGTGTCACCTTCAAAATTCACGTGTTGAAATTTAATGGCCAATATGATAGATAATGGCCAAAGTGAGGCCTTAAGAGATGACTGGGCTATGAGGGCACCTCCCTTATGTGGGATTAAGGCCCTTATAACAGAGGCTTCATGCAACATTTGGCAATCTTGTGCTTCTGCCTTCTGCTGGGTGAAAACACAGCATTCCTTCCTTCAGAGGACACAACAACAAGATGCCATCTTGGAAACAGCAGCCCTTACCAGACTACCAAACCTGTCAGCACCTTGGTCTTTTACTTCCAAGCCTCCAGACTGAGAGAAAATACATTTCTGTTTTTCTTTTCTTTTTTTTTTTAATTATACTTTAACTTTTAGGGTACGTGTGCACAACGTGCAGGTTAGTTACATATGTATACATGTGCCATGTTGGTGTGCTGCACCCATTAACTCGTCATTTAACATTAGGTATATCTCCTAATGCTATCCCTCCCCCCTCCCCCCACCCCACAACAGGCCCCAGTGTGTGATGTTCCCCTTCCTATGTCCATATGTTCTCATTGTTCAATTCCCACCTATGAGTGAGAACATGCAGTGTTTGGTTTTTTGTCCTTGGGATAGTTTGCTGAGAATGATAGTTTCCAGCTTCATCCATGTTGCTACAAAGGACATGAACTCATCCTTTTTTATGGCTTCATAGTATACCATGGTGTATATGTGCCACATTTCCTTAATCCAGTCTATCATTGTTGGACATTTGGCTTGGTTCCAAGTCTTTGCTATTGTGAATAGTGCCGCAATAAACATACATGTGCATGTGTCTTTATAGCAGCATGATTTATAGTCCTTTGGGTATATACCCAGTAATGGGATTGCTGGGTCAAATTGTATTTCTAGTTCTAGATCCCTGAGGAATTGCCACACTGACTTCCACAATGGTTGAATTAGTTTACAGTCCCACCAACAGTGTAAAAGTATTCCTATTTCTCCACATCCTCTCCAGCACCTGTTGTTTCCTGACTTTTTCGCCATTCTAACTGTTGTGAGACTTGATTGTGGTTTTGATTTGCATTTCTCTGATGGCCAGTGATGATGAGCATTTTTTCATGTGTCTTTTGGCTGCATAAATGTCTTCTTTTGAGAAGTGTCTGTTCATATCCTTCGCCCACATGTTGATGGGGTTGTTTGTTTTTTTCTTGTAAATTTGTTTGAGTTCTTTGTAGATTCTGGATATTAGCCCTTTGTCAGATGAGTAGATTGCAACAATTTTCTCCCATTCTGTAGGTTGCCTGTTCACTCTGATGGTAGTTTCTTTTGCTGTGCAGAAGCTCTTTAGTTTAATTAGATCCAGTTTGTCAATTTTGGCTTTTGTTGCCATTGCTTTTGGTGTTTTAGATGAAGTCCTTGCCCGTGCCTATGTCCTGAATCGTATTGCATAGGTTTTCTTCCAGGGTTTGTATGGTTTCAGGTCTAACATGTAAGTCTTTAATCCATCTCGAATTAATTTTTGTATAAGGTGTAAGGAAGGGATCCAGTTTCAGCTTTCTACATATGGCTAGCCAGTTTCCCCAGCACCATTTATTAAATAGGGAATCCTTTCCCCATTTCTTGTTTTTGTCAGGTTTGTCAAAGATCAGATAGTTGTAGATATGCAGTATTATTTCTGAGGGCTCTGTTCTGTTCCATTGATCTATGTCTCTGTTTTGGTACCAGTACCATGCTGTTTTGGTTACTGTAGCCTTGTAATATAGTTTGAAGTCAGATAGCGTGATGCCTCCAGCTTTGTTCTTTTGACTTAGGATTGACTTGGCAATGTGGGCTCTTTTTTGGTTTCATATGAACTTTAAAGTAGTTATTTCCAATTCTGTGAAGAAAGTCATTGGTAGCTGATGGGGATGGCATTGAATCTATAAATTACCTTGGGCAGTATGGCCATTTTCATGAAATTGATTCTTCCTACCCATGAGCATGGAATGTTCTTCCATTTGTTTGTATCCTCTTTTATTTCATTGAGCAGTGGTTTGTAGTTCTCCTTGAAGAGGTCCTTCATGTCTCTTGTAAGTTGGATTCCCGGGAATTTTATTCTCTTTGAAGCAATTGTGAAGGGGAGTTCACTCATGATTTGGCTCTCTTTTTGTCTGTTATTGGTGTATAAGAATGCTTGTGATTTTTGCACATTGATTTTGTATCCTGAGACTTTGCTGAAGTTCTTATCAGCTTAAGGAGAATTTGGGCTGAGACGATGGGGTTTTCTAAATATACAATCATGTCATTTGCAAACAGGGACAATTTAACTTCCTCTTTTCCTAATTGAATACTCTTTATTTCCTTCTCCTGCCTGATTGCCCTGGCCAGAACCTCCAACACTACGTTGAATAGGAGTGGTGAGAAAGGGCATCCCTGTCTTGTGCCAGTTTTCAAAGGGAATGCTTCCAGTTTTTGCCCATTCAGTATTATATTGGCTGTCAGTTTGTCATAGATAGCTATTATTTTGAGATACGTCGCATCAATACCTGTTTTTCTATAATTCACTCAGTTTGTGGTATATCTGTTATAGCAGCAAAAATGAAGTAAGAAAAAGTCATTCTAGCTTCTGAAATAGTGGCAAGCAGGTTTTGAAACAATATCTATTCACATTATGACAAATTTGGTTAGACTGAAGATTCTACATGGAAAATTTTTCAAGTGTATAACTCACATATTTGTATATTACAGCTGTTTTTCCCCGGAAGCAATTCTGATACACCTAAGCATGGCACCATTTGAAGAAAATGATATCTATGTCATTGAAGATTTCTTTGCTAGTTTATTTCAAACCAAAATTAGAAATAAACGACAAAGTGGTCATACTTTTCTCACATTTTTGACCCCATGTTAATTCCCATTCTCTGACTGACATTAAAAGGCAAAATTTGAACATTCTTAAAGGTAAATTAAGATACTGCCTTTTTAATATGAATAGTATAAATGAATAAGTAGAGAATTATAGATCACTTGGAATGGAGATATTCAACATTTGTAAAATGATTTTATATTTTATGCATTATTTTATGTAATTACATTATTTTATATTTTTACATTTTAAATTTATATTTTTACAAGAAAATATTTTATATTTGTACAAATATTTACACCATTTGAAAATAATCTGTAGTTGCTTATTGGTTTTATTTGGGATTATTTGTGTAATGAGAATCTAAATGTGACAGTTATGGAACATCTTAGTTATCAGCACAGTTTGGCAGTCTTTTTGGTCATGTTGATTCTGGTCTTAGCTGTGTTTATATTTTAAAGAACAACGGGAAATAGGATGATTGCTCTTATCACAAACAACAGAAGGACACAGAGAGCTGAGCTGTGTGTACAATGACATGTTGTATTAGAGATGTGTCATATTGATTTAATTCAGCTGATCATAAACTAGGTCCTGATGGTTCACATTTGCTATGTGCCTTCTTTTCAGTCTGATAATCTTCTGCTATTTGTGTTTTGCAATTTGAGTCTTTTCCTTTCTTTGTTCTATAATACTCCCAGTCTATTTTCCAAGGTAGAAAAGCATACTCATTCTGAATTTTTATCTACTTTAGCTACTTTTTTGTTTCTTAAGATTCTGTATTCATTAATTGTTCCATATCCATATCCTTTTTAGAGAATTATAAGTTCCCTATACTTTCTTAATAGGGAGTTTCTATATTCCTATAAATTATTCTCTCATGTTGGAGATTACCTCCACACGTATTCATTTGCAATGAGGGAGTGCAAAAATTTTACTTTGAAATTCAGTTACCTTCAGGACTTTCAAATTTCTCACCTGGGAAGCTATAAATACAAGAGTCTGGCAATAATTCTCTCCTGTGGCATGCAAATGAATCCAAGAACTAATTATTATCAACCAAAGCCCCACAATTTCTAGAACTGGAAATTCCCTAGTGCACCTTAACAGTTCCTGTGGGAGGAATCTATTCAGTGTAAAATGTCTGTTGGACACCATTTTGTTGGCAGAGCTGTTCCAAAAGATGGTCTGCACTGTGTCCCTGTCTCATCAGACTGAATGAATGCATAAGGAACATAATACCTGCTATGCCCTCTGTGCCCACATAATCCGCTCACAGTGATTAGATTAGAGAGTGCCCCCAAGTGATCCTCTATTGTTTTCCATCTTATTATAACCCACAACTTCCCAGTCTGGTGTATTCTACTTGGTCTTTATATTTGTACCCCCACATTTCCAGGAGGTGTTTAGAAAATTTTCTCCTAATTTAATGAGAGAATAAAACTGTTTATTACTATGTGCAGAGGTCCGGATAAATGAGATTTTTAGATCATAGACGTTAGCTGATCATAATAACTCTGATCATAACTGTCTTTATGTATAGTTCAGCCATCTTGGCATTAACCCACACCTGGAAAATTTTGTGTCTTTGCATGCTGTAACAATTCACCTTATTTTGAGCTTGAACAAAGCAATAATAGGATATTTCTTGAAACCAATGGGAAAAGTAAAAATGAACTAATGTAAATTGAGCACCAATTTGTATTATGTGTTTTTACATATATTGCTACATTTAATTTCCAAAACAACATAATGAGGTGGGCATTACTATCCTTGGGTTCACACATATTGAGAAGTGATGGGATCAGACTTAAGAATCTCTTTCTGACTTACAAAGCTCATAATCTTTTCATTAAAATTTGCTTTCTCTGTGTCAACACAGTAACAGAAATGTTCCTTCAGCCTGGATTTGAGAAGAATGAGTAGATATCCTTTGATTAGGAGACAATTGCCATCTGACCTCATCATTATTGGACGTATTGTCCTGGTCAGAAAGGCCACTCATCCTAAACTGTCCAAACATGTATCCAGAGGAGTTATCATCCCCTATTTTTACTCCAGTTTTATTCCAACAATGTTTAGTTCTTAGCAATCAGTGATCAATTTTCATGTTTGTTCTCAAAAGCATTAGACAATTGTTTTCCAGTTAATTGGGTTATATATAATTTTAAGTCAAACAAATTGTGGGCAATCTATTTTACGTTAAAATCAATATAAATAATATTTTTGGGCATATTGAAGCTGTATTATTTAAAAATTATCATAATTCATATGCTATTCTATATAATGATAATTTACATTTATCTTACATTCATATATGCTTGTAGGATTAGTTTAAAATAATCATCCATAAGATGAACAGATATTCCTCGAATTTGGTAAATATTCAAAATATCTTTGGAAATGCTCCAAGAGGGATTGCCTTCAGTATTTAAAACTATGGCTTATTTTGGGGTGTCTGTTTATATACCTGTCCTGAAAAATAAGCACCTTTATCTTTTTTCTTTTTTTTTTTTTTTTTGAAATGGAGTCTCACTCTGTCACCCAGGCTAGAGTGCAGTGGCCCAATCTCAGTTCACTGAAACCTCCGCCTCCTGGGTTCAAGTGATTCTCCTGCCTCAGCCTCCCAAGTAGCTGAGATTATAGGCACCCACCACCAAGCCTGGCTAACTTTTGTATTTTTAGTAGAGTCAAGCTTTCACCATGTTGGCCAGGCTGGTCTTGAACTCCTGACCTCAGGTGATCCACCAGCCTCGGCCTCCCAATGTGCTGGGATTACAGGCGTGAGCCACCACGCCCGGCCAAGCACCTTATTTCTAATCCTCATAAATCCCCACAGGGAGATGTAAATACCCTCTTTTCCTAAATATGAAAACTTTGAGGCTTAGACTGTTTAAATATTTTATGTGAGGTCACAAACTAGCAAGTGGCAGAATCTGAAATTAAACGTAGTGTTGGTTATGAAATTCCATACAGTAAGCTATCCAAACAGTTCTTATTCATTGGTTCCATCTTTTGTCCTGTGCTTCAGTAGGCGTCAGGGACATTGGAGTTCTGAGGCCTAGAGTCAGGGATAGAGATACAAGGCTCTGTTGAAATGGATGTCTTAGTTTTATCTATTACAAAACTAGTGTTACCTTTTGATTCTTATTTGGTCCCCAGTGTTTGTCTGTAACATGATTGCTACTAGTGAACGATTAGCATCTGTAAAAATCCAAATTGAAAAATCAAGTTTTCTAATTCCAAACTTCAGCCTTTGTTCACTATACTGTACTGCCTTTGTGAAATTTAATCTCTCTTTGTTACTTTAGGTGACAAATTAATTACTTTTCTTATCAGGACATAATCTAATAGTACCGGAATATGTTGGATAATATAACAGAAACTTATATTCCCACCATTTAGCTTTATCAAATTTTAGTTTTTTGCAGGTCACATTTAAAAAAAAAACTAATAGCCAGGCATTGTGGTGCTCACATATGGTCCCCGCTACTTGAAAGGCTGAGGTGAGAGGATCACTTGAGCTCAGGAATTGAAGACAAGCCTGGGCAACACAGCAATATCCCCATCTCTAAAACAAACAAACAAACAAATAACAAAAACGTTACAGATCCCTGGCCCACACCTCCCTTGGATGCTCCCAAGCCCATTCTTCTTATTCTTTCTCAAAAATTTCCCACCATTCTGAACTTCTGGCTTATCATTCCCATTCATGTTGATGCACTATTATCACACGTGTAATAAATCTATATATAGTATCATTTTGAATCCTACTGAAGAATATTCACATTTCAATTGTTCAGTTATTTATTTCTGTATAATAAACTACCCCTAAAACTGTGACTTCGAGCACAACAATACCATTTATTTTGCCAATGAATTTGTGATTTGGGCATATTTGGGTGGGATTAGTTCACCTCTCATCTATTTCTCATCATTTGGGACCGCTCAAGGGCAGGATCACATAAAACTGGGGTCGCTAAACTGCAGGCCTTAGACCGGCACCCGTCTGTGGCCTGGTAGGATCTGGGCTGTCCAGCAGGGTGAGCAGTGGGCTAGTGAGCATTACCACCTGAGCTCTGCCTCCTGTCAGAGCAGCAGCACATTAGAGTCTCATAGGAGTGAGAACCCTGTTGTGAAGGGCACATGGGAGGGATCTAAGTTGCACACTCCTTATGAGAATGCAACTAATGCCTGATCATCTGGGGTGGAACAGATTCATCTTGAAACCCCCCCTCCCCTACCACCCTCTGTCTGTAGAAAAATTGTCTTCCATGAAACTGGTCCCTGGTGCCAAAAATATTGGGGACCCCTGTCTGTCAATGTGAGTTTGTTTAAATGGCCCTTCACATGGGTTTCCTTACAGCATAGTAGTTGGGTTTCAAGAGTGAGCATTCTGAGAGAGAGCCAGCTGGACAATCCAGTGCCTTTTCTAAACTACCTTTAATGTCACATAGTGTCATTTCTACTACATTCTATTATTTTATTTATTAGAAGCCAGTCTCTAAATCCAGCCTATATTCTAGGGGAGATAGATATGTGTATCAAGGAATTTGTGGATGTGTTTTGAAATTATGTTTTATAATAAATATATCCTACTGTGCTTTTTTGTCTAGTACTATGCTTTTAATTTATGCTTGTTGGTTCCCTTTATAGGGTTGTATTATTCCATTATAAATATATCTGACAATATCAGCATAAATTTATGTTTATTATAATATATGTCTATATAGAAAAACAAATATAAATGTGTGTGTATATATATGTGTTAATGTTTATACATATATTTCCTAGCTATTGGTGGAGAGGGCCCAGAGGTAATGACACTTTAGTAGCAATAAGCATACTTAGTGTCCAGATATTAGCATCCAAATAACATTCTCTGGTATAATGAACCATGGTTTGTGTTTGTAATTTTTTTAGAAAGAAACATAATTTTAGAGTTGATGCAGGGAAAATATAAGCTGAACCTGGAGAATCTTCTATGCTGGAATGTAAAGAAGTACTTAAAAACAAAATGCTGGTGGGCATGTGAGACAGGAGCCAATCTGAAAGAGCTTCTAATGGCCAAAGTGGGAAAAATTTGAGCAAGAATATATAGCATTTATTAGATTATAATCTAAAGTAATGATAAATATAACTGTGTCCATACTGATAAGAATAAAGGACTGAATACATAAATAAATGGAGAAGAGACAAATCTTCCTTTCAGTAAATTTCCAAATAATGCATGTAGATACTACTTCCTCCAAGAGGTGCAGCTTAATGCCCCTGTCATACACTTGAATGTGGGCTCGACTTAGTGACTGGTTTCCGAAGGATAGGTTTAAAAAGTTCAGGTAATGGCTGGGCGCGGTGGCTCATGCCTGTAATCCAAGCACTTTGGGAGGCCAAGGCAAGTGGATCACAAGGTCAGGAGATCGAGACCATCCTGGCTAACATGGTGAAACCTTGTGTCTACTAAAAAAAAAAAAAATACAAACAAAAAATTAGCCGGGTGTTATAGCGGGCGCCTGTAGTCCCAGCTACTCGGGAGGCTGAGGCAGGAGAATGGCGTGAACCCGGGAGGTGGAGCTTGCAGTGAGCCGAGATGGCGCCACTGCACTCCAGCCTGGGCGACAGAGCAAGACTCCGTCTCAAAAAAAAAAAAAAAAAAAGTTCAAGTAACTGACAATAGAGAAACCTGCCAGACATTACCTTAACCAAGTGATCAAGATCAACAACAAAAGTGGTAAGTCACACTGATATGATATGATGTGCTGAGAAGAGCCCTTTGCCACTGTGATGTTCTTCCATAAAATCCATTACCCAAGTCTCAACATAAGAAAAAAAAAAATCAGTAAAACTGAAAGTGAGGAACATTCTACAAACTATGTGACCAAAATTCTTCAGAACTTTAGTGCATGCACACACACACACACCCGCCCCCCACCCCCAAACGAAAATACTCTAAGAAACTGTTCCAGATCAGAGGAGAATATGATGACTAGCTGCAATAAGGGATCCTGGATTGGATCTTGTAACTACAACCAAAAGGCAATGGTGAGAGATTTTGAAAGGTCTTAAAAAAATCTTCAGTTTCCTTTTGCACAAATACGAAATTCTGCAATGATTATGCAAGATATGAATATTGTTGTAAGCTTAGTGAAGGGTACAAAGAAACTCCTTGTACTATTTTTGCAACTTTTTATAAATCTAAAATTATTCCAAATAGACTTATCCCATTTCCACTTTTGCATTCAATACTAGAATAGGGACAGAGAATTTGTCACCTGATTCGTAAGTTAATGTACTATGAGTTGCTACAACAACCTGACATGATAGAAAGAATAACACATCCCCCATAGTTTCTAACATTGAACTGCATCTAGTAACTGGATGGGACATTGTGATTGCATTCTTTGAGGAGATAATAAGCGCGTTGTATCTGTGGGGAAAAAAAGTAAAGTGTGAAAGGTATTTAGGTGACCAAAATGTTGTACTGTGACAGAATTACCTGAGCAAAGAATAGAAAAAGATATGTTGTATGGCAGCTTCTAGGAACTTTCCTCAAGAGACGGTAAATGCAAGACATTTATATTTATTACTGTTTCCTTTCTCCTGCCATCCTTTCTCCTTACTTTTTCCATTTTCTGCTGCCTAAAATGGGAATAGGACAGCTGCTAAGCTGTAGAGAAAATGATCACCCTCTAAGAATTTGGGAATGATTATCTGGATCTGGAAGGGACATAGATTTGAATACTTTATAGGACACAACTGCCATTCACTGTGGACTGCAAATATCCATGTCTATATGTGAGAGATACATGAACTTTAAAAAAAAAAATTAAGCCATTGTTCTTTTGGGCTTCCTTGTATTTGTAGCCAAACTTGGTGAACAAGATAGCCTTGATGTTCCCCTCATCTTGACTAAAAACTTTAGATGGCTTACTTCCTGACTATAGCCCCCAGCCTCCTTTTTCTTCAAGCATTTCTCCTTTAAGATATGATTCTTTTCCCAGATTCTGGCAAGTTTTTCACCTAGCAGTGCCTTTCTCAAGGATCTGGGAGCCATGCGTTTGAAATGTAATCATTAAGAAAAACAATTCCTGAGTAGTATGATCATCTTTAAAATAGTAGGTCTTCCAATCCAGCAACATTAGATGTCTTTCTATTTATTTATGCCATTGCTTCTCGGCCTTTTGGCTAAGATCAAGTGTATTTATTTATACCTTTAATTTCTTTCTTCTATGGCTTGTAGTTTTAAGTGTACAAGTCTTCCATCTCTTTGGTTTTGTATACCTCTAAGTAGTTTATTCCTTTGGATTCTATTATAAAAGGGTGGATTTCTTATTTTTCAGATGGTTCATTGTTAGTATGTAATTACACAATTTTTATATGTTATGTGTTGATTTTGTATGCTGTACTCATTAATTGGTAATAAAGTTTTTTTGTAGAGCCTTTAGAATGTTCTGCATGTTAGATCATGTTATCTGAAAACAGTTTTACTTCTAACTTCTTAATTTGGATGGCTTTTATTTCTTTTTCTTGCCTTACTGCTCTAACTAGAACTGCCAGTACTATTTAGGATAGAAGTGGCAAGACTGGGCATCCTTGCTTTGTTCCTAATCTTAGAGGGAAAACTGCTTTCAGTTTTTCATCATTAAGTGTGATTTTAAGTGTGGGATTTTCTAATCTGGGCTTTACCACATTCAGGTAAACGTCTTTTTTTACCTAGTTTGTTGAGAGTTAAATCATGAAAGGGTGTTAAATTTTGTCAAATATCTTCTCTGGATCTACTGAAATAAGAACATGATTTTCATTATTCAGTTTATTAACATGGTACATCATGTTAATTGCCTTGTGTATGTTGAACCATAACCATCCTTATGTCCCAGAGGTAAATGTCACATGGTCATAGTACACTAAATGAAATATATATATATATATATATAAAATATATATAAATAATACATATATAAATATATAAATAAATATATATATATATTTCTTTTAGTGTACTGTTTGATTTGGTTTGCCAATATGTGGATGGTGCTCATTGTATCTATATTTATTAGAGATTTTTTTTCTTGTAGTCTCTTTGGCCTTGGTATCAGGGTAATGCTGTCTTCATAAAACGAGTTTAAATCCCTATCAAAATTCCAATAGCATTTAATATAGAAATAGAAACATATTATCCTAATATTCATATGGAACCACAAAAGACTCTGAATAGACAAAGCTGAGGAAGAGACCTGGGCAAGAGGAACAGACCTAGAGGATTGTGCTTCCTGATTTCAAAATATATTTTAAAGCTATAATAATTAAAGCAGTGTGCTTCTGACATAAAAATAGACATATAAACTAATGGGACAGAATAGAGAGCCCAGAAATAAATCCACACATTTATGATCAACTAATATTTTGCAAGTCTTCTAAGAATACACAATAAAGAAAGGACAGTCTCTTCGACAAATGTTGTTGGGAAAATTAAATATTTACAAGTAAAAGAATGAGTACAGTGTATATCTTACACTATACAAAAATCAACGGAAGGTAGGTTAAGATTTGAAATTAAGGCCTGAAACTGTAAAACTTCTAGAAGAAAACATACCAAAAAAGGGGAAAATCTTTATTACATTGAGCTTGGAAACAATTTTTTGGATATAACAACAAAAGCACAAGAAATAAAAGCAGGATTAGATATGTGGGACTACATCAAACTGAACAGCTTATGCACAGCAAAGGAAACAATCAACAGAGTGAAACATCAACCTATAGAATTGGAGAAACTATTTGCAAACCATGTTTCTATCTGATAAAGTTTTGATATCCAAAATAACAAGGAATTCCTACAACTCAATAGCAAAAATAAATAAATAAAAGAAACGGTAACTGCATTAAAAATGGATGCAAGGATATGAATAGATATTTCTCCAAAGAAAACATGCAAATAGGCTGCAAGTATATGAAAAGATGCTCAGAATCACTAATCATCAGAGAAATGTAAGTCATAATCACAATGAGATATCACCTTCAGTATGTTAATATAACCATTATTTAAAAAAATAAAAAGATATGTTAGGAAATGGACAAGTGGGAAAACTTGTGCATGGTTGGGAATGTAAACTGGTGCTGCTGCTATTGAAAGCAGTATGATTATTCCTCAAAAAATTGCCTTAGGATTACACCATGTGATCCATGAATCCCACTTCTGGATATATATCCAAAAGAATTGAAATCAGGATCTTGAAGAGATAATCTGCACTATTATCATTGCAGCATAATTTACAATAGCCATGTTATGGAAACAACCTAAATGTCGATCAACAGGTGAATGAAAGAAGGAATATAGCGTATACATAAAATGGAAACTGATTTAGTCTTAAAAGAGAAATCTTGCTATATGTGACAATAAGGATGATCCTGGAGGACATCTTGCTAAATGAAATTATCAGTCACATAATGATCATATCATATCATCATAATAGTATCATATATCATATCATTATCATTATTATCTCATATAATTCTCCTTATAGGAGATATTTAAAATAGCCAGTCTTATAGAAATAGAGAGTAGAATGGTGGTTGACAGAGGTGGGAGGAGGTGGTGACAGGGAGTTGCTTTTCAATGGGTATAAAATGTCAGTTATGGAGAGGAATAAGTTCTAGAGATCTGCTGTACAACATTGTGCCTACAATTAACAATACTGCACACTTAACAATTCATTAACACAGTAGATCTCATGTTAAATGTTCTTACCACAGTAAAAAACAATGTTAAAAAGAAAAAAAAGTTCGCACCTCTCCCTTCCTATTTTTGTGGAGGTTAGAAGCACAGTTTTGATGTCACCAAGTAGCAAGTGTAGATGGCCTAATTACAATGACTACCCTTTCCCTCATGTACTGCAGTCCTTTTCCAGTAGTGTACCCCATCTTTTTATTTCAGTAGGGTTTAGCTTAATCTCTCTCCACTTATTGCAATAGTCTTCAATAAGACTTGCTTATTTAACCTTGCTTATTTAACTCTGTCCAGTGCAATTTTTTCTTTGACACTAATCCCAATTAATACATCCTCTATGTAAAGAAATATTACTCTCACTTCATGTCATGCTCTTCATTCATTATTTGCACAGTAGCGTATCAAATAAGAGACTGAATCATTCTGGAAGGAAAAAAAACAGACTAAATGTGTTGGAGTGGAAGACCATTTAATAAAAATAATAAAGATTAAAGACAAGAAATAAAATTGATCCAAAAAGATGAATCAACTGTGAGAATTAAAAAAGAAACATATTACAATGACACAGTAAGAATAAATACTTGGTAATTTAATCCCTTCACTTGTTTCTAACTATTGGTCACAAATGGAAAATTTGTTAATACATTCCTGGTTAACAGATCATCAGAATACTTTATATTATTCTCAAAATTAAAAAGTAATATATTTCTACAGCTCTGTGCTGAAGTTAAACACAAATATTACAAGAGATTAGTGGCATACATATATTTGCAGTAATATAAAACAATAAAATAAATATGGATATTACTTAAAGTTCCTGTCTCTGCCAAACTTATTTCAGTGTATGCTATTTATGATGGTTGTTTTTATAACCATTACTATAATGCTACTTAATTATAATTGTTATTATGTAAGTTTTATGTAAATCAGAGTGATTACTATGGAAATTGAAGGTAAATTTTATGTGTATTCTATTAACAATGCTTTGAATGATGATGTAGGTTAGTCATGAGAGAATTATTTGAGATTAGCTTTGAAGAATGAAAAAGGAGAGTTTCTAGTGAAGTCTCTAAAAATGTGTATCCAGAGAGTAATAAATATAAAGACTTAGGTCATTATATTTCATTTTTTGATTAAAAAAATGGGCTGAGTATACTGTTGTACTTCCTATGACTGGATGTTAACCTATAAGTCTAGAAATTTTGAATTCAGGAAATGGAAATTTTACTGTCTTATTTTTATGGGATTGTAATTTCCTCTTATGCATGAAAATGCCATGAATTGATTTTGAGTTTGAATTTAAAAATACATACAAACACCTATGTATGCATATATTCATTTTAGTATATAAATAATTGATAAATGGTATATTCTAAGTGTATTATGCTTTATATAAGTTAGTGCTAAGTTATATATTACCCTTTTGACAAAATTCTGCAATTTAATATTTTTCTACAGTAAAATTTTATTTGCATAATCAAAACTATAACATCATATGGTAGAACAGATGGTTAGTAATAATAGCTTATTTATAGATAGTATAACAGTTTACAAAGAACTATAATTTATGTAATTTCAATAAAAAATTCAGTGAGATGATCAATGGTGATTTTTGTTTTCAGAAATCTCTTCAGTCTTAAAGCAGAATAGAGACCAAAATTAATGTTCACTCTAAGTTTTAATAGATTTTTTTAAATAAGTGTGAGCTACAATCATTTCATTTTAACACCAAATTTTTAAAAAACTCTTTACTTTGAGCCTGATGCCTCCTTCATAGAATTAATTAGTTTATGTAGTGCCTAACATTAATTGAATAATTGCTTTTCTCCAGAGACATGACTAGGAAATTCAATGGTTTAAAGAAAATTTTTAACTATCTAAAATATGTTATATCACATGAAGAGGGAGCTCTCAGCTCTGTTGTGAGAAGGGGAAAAAGGGATGATAAAAGCTACAAATATTTAAACTAAATTGAAAAATTAATGTGGCTGATCAGAGGAGGAAGGACAGAAAGAAGCATTTGCATTGGATGTAATATATAGTGATCTCTGAGCATTTAAATGAATACAAATTATACTGTTCCCAGGTGTTTTGAAACAGATAAAATAGAACATTTATAAATACATTATTGTTTTCCAGATTATTATACAAATCTAAGAACTATCAGGAGATGCTTTGGGTCCATTCTGAAGGTGCTATTTGGTTCCTACAAGATTATCTAGCTTAGGATATAAAACTCCGTTGTAAATCTTAGGAAATGGAGAAATGCCTTAATAAAGAGGAACCAATGATAAAACTCAAATTGACCTTCAAAGTGTAATTTCACTCTTTTCATTTAAAAAAATTATTTTATTTTACAGTTGTCAGCAATAATTATAAATATTTCTTTTTATTTCTATTTCTTTTATAACACTGTTACTAGCAGTAATTATATCAGTAATAATGCATACACATTCTAAACACTTACTATGTGCCAGGAATGGCTATGTGCCCCTTAAGATTCTACCCCATTGAGGCAAATACTATCTTAATCTTAATTTTATAGACAATAAAACCAAATTTAACCAAAGGCTAAATAACTTGCCCACGGTTTCACATCTTGTGATAGGGAAAGCTAGAATATGAAATCATAGCTGGTTTGACTACACAGCCTTTCTTCATAGGCAGTAAGTTTTTCTGTCGCTCAACTCATTTTGAAAGACAGATTGTCAAGTGAAGCATTGGTATATAAACTGCTTTGGGAATAAGGTTTCATCTCGGTGACTAGGCTACTGAACACATTTTGGCTATATAATTTTGGCTATACAATAGGTTACTGTACACATTTTGTTGCAAGGGTGGCATATTGACCATTGGACTATCTTGGCTATTATTATCTGAACACATTTTCTGTTATTTTTTGGAAGAATGACATTCTGAGAATCTAAGAAAGAGGTGGTAATCCAGCTCCTACAATTACACTGCAAAGCATCATATGATTTAGACTAAATCAATCAGATTCTCCAATCTGAACTTGACTGTTTAGGGAGTAATGCAAAATCACAGATATCACAGGAATAGCTAAGACATTACTCTTCAGTGTTACCAGAAATGTCTTAGGTCAATGAACTGTGGCACCAAGCATCCAGTGACATGTCCAGGATGGCAATCCTTGGTAGACTGCTCCCATTGTAAGAACTTGATAAGGTTACTCCTGGCCAGTGCCTCTTGGTTTCCAGACTGGTTTTGAGCCTATTTCAGCTTTTGCTGGTAGTTCTTAAACTCTGAGGATGCTCTTATTTTATCTCATGGAACTATAGGACTACTCAGTTTGTTTCTTGAAACTATTATCAAAGAAAAGAGATGACCTCAATTCCTTGGTACCTGAAAAAAAGATGTGTTATCATGTTTTCTACAAAGGCTGAAGGAAGAAAAAAAGATCCTCACCTATTGCGAAGGGGAAAAAAAATCACCATTAGTCATAGGCTTGAAAAAAAAATAAAGCAAAAGTTTTAGTATGTTTTGCAATAGTAGCTTAAGACCCTGAGAAACTTATAAAAAGAATACATCCTGGAGTTTTCCAGGCAAACCTGCTAGGATCTGATTCTGAGGAATCTTGATTTGGTCTCAGAATCCCCACATTGCCTCCCTGACTGGTAAGGGTGAGGGCTATTATGGTAGGAAAAACCAAATGGAAGCCATTAGAGCTGCCTCAACCTAAAAAAAATAGTAAATCAAAAACAATATCACATATCTAGAGGGACTGTGGTGATTAGTGCCACCATCAAGGACTTGAAAGATGCAGGCTCGCTGATGCAGGTCTGGGTGCCTTTTCTATGCCCTGCAAGCAGGACTGATCATTCAGGTGGGAGAGGATCCTCTGCTTTCTGCATAGCATTAGATATCAGAAAAAGCACCCACATAACAATCTGGCCACTTTTCCAGAGGGCTGCTGTAGTATGCTGGAAGTCTACTCCAGTCCCTAGTCACCTTGGATTTTCCAGTACTTGGAGGTAGCACCAGCGAAGGCTGTGAATCTGCAAAGATGGCAGCCTGCACCTCCCTCTGGGAGCTCCATCTTAGGGAGGTATGGATTTGTTGCCAGCCTGAACACACGTACAGTAGGTGGCTGGAGTCCCCAGTAGGGAGGTTCCACTCAGTGAGGAGGAATGAGATCAGAAACCCACTTAAACAAGCAGTCTGGCCACATTTTTATAGAGTAGCTGTGCTGTGTTGGGTGACTGCTTCTGCCCTGATTGGCTTGGGCTATCCAAAGCCAAAAGGCTGGAACAGCTAAGTCATCTGAACAGCAAAGATGGTGAACTGCTCCTCCTACTGGGAGCTTTGTCCTAGAGAGTGTTCATATCTTCGTTGGGAAGAGAACACTGGTGGGGTTGCCTGGAGGCCCTGGTTTGGGAGTTACACCCAGTGAGGAGTTGTAGGATCAAGGCTCTGAGCAGTCTGGCCACATTTTCATAGTGCAGATGTGCTGTGCTGGGACACCACTTCTGCCCCTGGCTGGCTTCGACTCTCCAAAGCCTGAAGGCTAGGATGGGTAAGTTGCCAAAACAGCAAAGATGGTGACATGATCCTCCCTCTGAGAGCTTTGTCCCAGGGAGTTTTCAAATCTCTGTTGGTGGGAGAACACTGGTGAAGGTGGTTGGAGACTCTGGTTGGGAGGTCTCACCCAGTGAGGATGAATAGGATGGGGGATCTGCTTTGAAAAGCAGCCTGGCCATATTTTCATAGTGCAGCTGTGCTGTGCTTGAAGATACCTTGCAGCCCTGGTCAGCTTGGACTCTCCAAAGCCCTAAGGTTGAAATGGCAAAACTGCTCAAACAGCAAAGATGACAGCCCACCCCTCTCCCTGGGAGCTTTGTCTCACGTAGGTATAATCCTGCTACTGGTGGCTGGCTAAAATTCCAAGCCAGTGGATCTTATGCTGTGACATGCCATGTAAGTGGGGCCTGCAGACTGTTGCTGCTTGGTCCCCTGGATTCTGCCATTTTCCTAGGGAGGGGCTGATATGGAGGGATCTAACCTCCCATTTTGCCAGAGTTGTAGCTGTTTTTGCCAGGATGCCCGGAAAGTCCTACTACCTATGGCATGGGGTCTCCATGCATGCCTGAGCAGCTCCTCTGCCAAGATTCCATGAAGCTCTCTGTCAAACTTAAGGGCTTGGTGGAATAGGTTCATGAGGCGATCTTTTGACCTGAAGAGTGCAAAAATTCGTGAGAGAAGTATGGATTCCTGGGGTCGCACATTCACTAACTACTTCCCTGGGATGGGGAGGTTCCCTTGGCTCAGTATCACTCCCAGATTGGCTGCCGTCCTTCGTTGCTTTTCTCCATTCTCCATGGGTTGAGTTGTTTTGTGATTATCCCCAATGCAAATACCCGGATGTTTCAGCTGAAGGTGCTGTGTTTACTCGCCCCTTCTATTCCTCTTCATGAGAGCCACAAATACTGGCTGCTTCTAGTTGGCCGTCTTGGTCACCTCCCCCATCTCTGATTTATTTAGGCAGTATTTAGTAATTCTCATTGGGAAGATCTTTCACTCCTTGTTGAGCTGTATTCCTACACATTTTATTCTTTTTGTGGCTATTGTGAATAGAATTGCATTCTTGATTCGTCTCTCAGCTTGGACATTTTTGATATATAGAAGTGCTACTAATTTTTCTACATTAATCATATATTCTAAAACTTTACTGAAGTTATTTATCAGATCTAGGAGCTTTTGGGCAGAAACTATGAGGTGTTCTAGGTATAGAATCAGATCATCTGCAAACAGATAGTTTGACATTCTATCTTCTTATTTGGATGGTTTTTATTTCTCTTGCCTGATTTCTCTGGCTTAGGGCTTCCAGTACTATGTTGAATAGGAGTTGTGACAGTGGGCATCCTTGTCTTACTTTGGTTCTCAGGATGAATGCTTCCAGTTTTTGCCCATCCAGTTTGATGTTGGCTGTTGGTTTCTCATATATGTCTGTTATTATTTGGAATTATATTTCTTCAATTCCTAGGTTATTGAGGGTTTTTAAAATGAAGGGATATTTGATTTACTCAAAAGCATTTTCTGCATCTATTGAGATAGTGATGTGATTTTTGTCTTTACTTCTGTTTATGTGATGAAACATATTTATTGATTTGTATATGTTGACCCAAACTTGCATCCTAGGGATAAAGCCTATTTGATTGTGGTGGAATTAGCTTTTTGATGTGCTGTTGGAGTCAGTTTGCTAATATCTCATTGAGGATTTTTGCATGTATGTTAACCAAGGATATTGGTCTGAAGTTTTCTTTTTTATTTTGTTCTGTCTTTGCCAGGTTTTCATATCAGAATGATTTTGGCCTCCTAGAAAGAGTTAGGGAGGAGTCCCTCCTCCTCAACATTTTGGAATAGTTTCAGTAGGAATGGTGCCAGCTCTTCTTTACTCATCCGTTCGAATTGAGCTGTGAATCCATCTCCTGAGCTTTTTCTGCTTGGCAAGCTTTGTATTGCTGATTTAATTTCAGAATTTATTATTGGTATGCTCAGGGTATCAATTTCTTCCTACCTAAATCTTGGAAGTTGTATGATTCCAGGAATTTATCCATTTCTTGTAGATTTTCTAGTTTGTATGCATAGAGGTGTACATAACAGTCTGTGAGGCATTTTTGTATTTCTGTGGGGTCCATGTAAATGTCCCCTTTGTCATTTCAGATTGTGTTTATTTGGATCTTTTTCTTCTTTATTAGTCTAGCTAGTGGTCTATCATATTAATTATTTCAATGAACCAGTTCCTAGATTGGTCTTTATGTGGTTCTTTTGCAACTCAGTATCCTTTAGTTCAGCTCGGATTTTGGTTATTTTCTGTCTTCTGCTAGCTTTGCAATTGGTTTGCTCTTGTTATGCTAGTTCCTCTAGGTGTGATGTTAGGTTGTTAATTTGAGTCTTTTCTAATTTTTTGATGTGGGAATGTTAACATTTTTATGTCCTAGAAATTCTGGTGTGTTGTATCTTTGTTCTTATTAATTTCAAAGAATTTCTTGATTTCTGCTTTATTTTTATTGTTTGCCCAGAAGATGTTTAGGAGGAGGTTGTTTAATTTCCATGAACTTGTATGGTTTTGAGCGATCTTCTTAGTATTGATTTCCATTTTTATTGCATTATAGTCAAATAATGTGGTTGGTATGATTTATTTTATTTGCTGAGAATTATTTTATGGCCAATTATGTGGCTTATTTTAGAATATGTGTCATGTGCAGATGTGCAGAATATATATTCTGTAAATTTTAGGTGGAGAGATTTGTAGATAGACCTCTCTTAGGTCCATCTGGTAAACTGTTGATTTCAGGTCCTGAAACTCTTTTTTAGTTTTCTGCCCCAGTGACCTATCTAATACTTCCAGTGGGTATATTAAACTTTCTCAATATTATTGTGTGATTATCAAAGGTTATTCATAATTCTCTAAGAACTCATTTTATAAATCTGGGTGCTCCTGTATTAGATGCACATATATTTAGAATAGTTAGATCTTCTTGTTGAATTAAATTCTTCACCATTATTTAATGACCTTCTTTTTCTTTTTTATTTGATTGTTATTAATTTAAAATCTGTTTTGTCTGAAATTAGGATAGCAACCTCACTTTTTTGTTTTTCTCTTGGCTTGATAGATTTCTCTCCTACCCTTTTCTTTGAACATATGGTTGTCATTGCATGTGAAATGGGTTTTGTAAAGACAGCATGCATTTGGGTCTTGCTTTTTTATCCAACCTACCACTCTTAACTGGGGGTATTTAGCCCATTTACATTCAAGGTTAATATTCTTGTGCACAGATTTGATCCTGTCATTTTGTTGTTAGCTGGTTATCATGCTGACTTGATTATGTAGTTGCTTTATAGTATCAATGTTCTATGTACTGAAGTGTGTTTTTTGGTGGCCAGTAATGTTTTCATTTTCATATTTAGCACTCCTTCAAGGACCTCTTTTAAGGTAGGTCTGGTGGTAACAAATTTCCATAGCATGTGTTTGTCTGGAAAGGATGTGTCATCTTTATTTATGAAGTTTAATCTGGCTGGATATACACTGCCTGGTTGGAATTTTATTGCTTTATGTATGGTGAATATAGGCCTCCAATCTCTTCTGGCTTGTAGGCATTCTGCTGAAATGTCTGCTGTTAACCTGATGGGTTCCTGTGATGGGTAATACAAAGTGTCAACTTGATTGGATTGAAGGATGCAAAGTATTTATCTTGGATGTGTCTGTGAGGGTGTTGCCGAAGGATATTAACATTTGAGTCAGTGGGTTAGGAAAGGCAGACACACCCTTAATCTGGGTGACCACCATTGAATCAGCTGCCAGCTCAGCTAGAATATGAAGGAGGCAGAAAAATGTGAGAAGACTAGGCTGACCTAGCCTCCCAGCTTACTCTTTCTCCCATGCTGGATGCTTCCTGCCCTCAAACACTGGACTCCAAGTTTTACAGTTTAGGGGCTCAGACTAGCTCTCCTTGCTCCTCAGCTTCCAGATGTCCTGTTTTGGAACCTTGTGATCATGTGAGTTAATACTTAATAAACTCCTCAGCTTGCAGATCGTCTATTGTGGAACCTTGTGATCATGTGAGATAATACATAATGAACTCCCCATCCCTCTCTATATATAGATATAAATATATCTATAGAGCAGTTCTATATAGAGATAGATATATCTATATCTATCTCTATATATACAGAGCTGTATATTGTGTGTGTGTGTGTGTGTGTGTGTGTGTGTATCCTATTTTATATTTTAAGGGACTAGTACTGGGACCCTTGTTTAGTTCTCTGGTCCCTTTAGGTTACGTACCTGCTGTACTGGCAGTACTGAAGTGTTTCCAGTCTACTTACCACAACACTTCAGTGGTGCATGTTGGCCAAAGTGCTTCATTGGCACAGTGGCAGTGACATCTATACTTGCTCATATGTGCCAGCAGCCATGGTGTGGTGGGGTGCATGCCAGTTGCCATGGTCAGTGCACCAGCAGGAGCAAGTCAGTGGTGTTCCTGTGAGTACTTGCACTGCCCCTGCCACCAGCATGGAGGGGACAGGGCACTGGTGGGGATGAGGTTGCTGGAGTCTATTCAAGCATTTGTGCTGTCTCTGGCAGCAGTGGAGCAGGATGCCCACATGTCAGCTGGGGTAGGATAACGGTGTGTGCTCATGCTGGTAGTGGTGAGGTGGTGAGGTGCATGTGCACATGCACATCAGTGGGGAAGGAGAGGTGAGGTTCACTTGTGCACACAAATAGACAAATTGGTGGGAGATGCATGGGGGAGGACATGCTAGCAGGGTGGCAGGGGATGGCTACAGTGGGGCAAGGCTGTAGGTGGGCTGGTGTGTATCAGTGGAGGCCAGTCTCCTTGAGCTCTGTGACAGGCACTGTCTGCTGTCCAAGGAGCTATGATGATGTCCCCAGGAAAGCATCCTGGTTGGGCATCCAAGGCTGCACTATATCAGGTATGCCCAGGCTGGGATCTTAAGAGAGGTCAGCAGACAGGATGGTGCTTAGAAGAGACTTGCCCCATCCCATGAGAACAAATGCTCTGTTCTATCCAGATCTGATAGTCACTCAAAGGCTAAAGCCTCCTTTAGCCTTCTCTACAAAGAGCATGGCAAACCTTGGGGAATGAGTGTCCCTGGCCATGCCCCACTGCAACTGTTCCCATGCTAAACTTTTTAGGCTCCATACAGGTTGGAGTCCTGCCCCTGCTATTGCTCTAAGCAGCCCTCCCTGCCAGCTCTAGTGTCTGTGAAAGTCTTGGGGTCTCCTGCTGCTAGAATTCCAGAGATTCATTACGAGATTAAGGAACTCCTCACTTGTTCAATTTGCCCCTTTCCCAGAAGTTGCTGGAAGCCATGAAAAATTGCTGGAGTTCAGCAGCCCTATACAGGTTTCCTAGTTTCCTCCTCCTTCAGCCCAGTGTCTGCATTCTCCCTCTGTTCACTCTTATTATAGTCTCTCTGAAGATCTACTTGGAGTTTGCTAGTGTTTCTGATGTTCCTGTCTCTAGTTGGGAGTGTTTCTCCTGGCTGTGTCTAGTCAGACATCTTGGCTCCCATCTCAGTAGCAGTTTAAAAACTTCTGCATAATGATTTTTCTACTTTATGTTTTGTCTTTTCTTAAAATTTTTTATTATGGAAAGGTTCAAACATAGACAAAAATAGAGATAAAACTATAAAGAACATTCACATACCAATCACTCAGTATCATCAATAATCAGCATGGCCAAGCTCATTGATTTTCCCAAACCTAATTCCTCCACCCACTACTCAACCCTACCCAATACTAGTCAACTTGCACTCAATACAATCTCACCCCCACAACATTACTTTGAAACAAATGACAGGCTTTACATCATATTTTCATAAATGTTTTAATGTTTCTTCCAAACTTTAAGACTCTAAAAAATGTCTACAATACCTTTAGCACACCTAAAATTAATAAACAATTCTGTAATATCTAGTTAATTTTCATTTTTTGATATTATTTTGGTCTTCCTTGTTGGTCAATATTTTGTCTTTTTTCTCTTTTTCTCTATTTCTCTCTCATTGTTTGAATCAAGATCATTTCAATAAGGAACATGCATTGCAAATGGCTTAAACTGCAACTTTGCACCTCTTTTAATTTTTGTTCAGGTTTGTTTTCTTCTAGTTATTTGTTGGATAAACTCTGTTATTTGCTCTGCAAAGTTTCATATCATGAAGGTATTGCTCATGGTATACACGTGATATAAAATATTTATCTTTTCTCTGTATTACCTAGAGATATTATAAAAATCTAAAAGCTTAATTAGATTCAGGGTAACTGCTAAATATTTTTGTTTTGTTCTTGTTTCTTTTTTAAAAAATTATTTTTTGAAAGATCTTTAAGGGTAGTTGTATATCCAGCATGAGAAATCCAATTGTTTCTCTTTTTGTGATGGTAGCTGTCATTGATTCTCATCAATTCTTGGATGTATTAATTCAGTAGGACTTGCAAAATTTTAATACTCTAATAAATATATTCATTTATTCTCTGGAATGTTTCTATAAGGGAAACATCTCCTCATCTACTACTTGGTTATACAGAGGACAGTTATAGGAAAAAGGCAGAGTCAATGCTAGCTCATCTTTTTTTACTTACTTTTTTCAAAATGGTGAATTATTTATCTACTATCTTTGATATGGAAACCAATTCGAGTTTTTCTTTTTGAATATCATTAATAAAGTTAGGACATGTTTGATATGCTTGAATCTATTGCAATTATCTTTATGGTGTCAAATTTTCCAAATTTTGATCAGTGGGGCTTATGTACTTTGACTGTCTTTGATAGCTTGTTAGTGGGAAAAGGCTCATCTTATACACCTTCTGCTTTAGATCTAAAAGTCCTGTTTTGTTTTAAGAGAATACAATACTTTCAGAGATGGTGGGGCTAACTCATTGTTTTTAGGACTTTTTGATAAACAGAATAGATTTTTTAAGATAAATTAGTTCCTTGGGGGTTGATGTCAGCAAGATGGTGGGATAGTTTGCTACCCACTTGAATTCCCCCCAAACAACAAGATTCTGCACCAACCCATGGAAAAAAGTCTCTTTGTGGGAGTCTTAAGTTTCAGGTAGGAGGCTGTATAACCCAGTAGAGTCCAAGATGTAGGATGGTGGTTATGAGCATGCAGACTCACACCCAGCTGACAGATCTGCTGATTGTGCTACCTATATCAGATCCAGAAGTGCTTCTGTTCCCCAAATGGCTTGGCTACAGGTCCATTAAATTTTGAGTGTACTACCAAAACTATCTGCCAAGGGGTCCAGCAAGAGTCAGGCACACTGGTGCCCCAGCAGACAGGCTTGTCTGACCACCCATATTGTTCTTGGCAGTGGACCCAAAAGTTATCCTGTAATTCAGCTCCAGTCCCACTCAGCTGTGGTCTCAGTGCAGTATTGCTTGCAAAAGGACTCAAATGAGACTCACCCATCTTGCACCTCTGTGACATGGAGACAGGCTAACCAGCCTGTGTCCCACAGCAGATGATAAAGGGCCTTGTCTTGGCTCCAGCCCATCTCTGCCACAGACAGGGAGCTATTCCACCTGTGCTATGGTAGTGCTTAAAGAGGCACCTGTCTGAGCCACAAGGACAGGCATGCCAGTTTTCATGTCTTCCTTAAGCAGATCTTAAAGGAACTCAGTATCAGCTCCAGGCAAACTCACTATAGTTGGGGGACAGGGATCCATTGGGAGATTGGCCCATCTGAACCATCAGGACAGGCTTGCTGACCTTCATTTCACAGAAGATCTTGACGAGGCCCTGTCTTGGCTTCAGTACCTTTCTGCCACAGCCCAAGAGTTACCCTGCCCACACAGAACTGCTGAGAGACTAGTTCCTCTCAGCCATCAGGACAGGCATGCTGGCCTTCTTACTCTAGTATATCCTGAAGGGTCCCTCTCCTAACTCCAGCTTCTCTTGGCTGCTGCCAAGATGTTGTCCCACATGTACATAAAATGTCTGGGACATTACCCTAATCAGTACTACTGTGACAGACATGCCAGCTTCTATTCCACAGCAGGTTCTAAAGGGGCCCTGAAGCTCCATTTCATCACCTCTGTAATGCAGGCTGAAAGTAATCCAGATTGCACAAAAAAAAAAAAAAGCTGTTGGGAGGTGCACTCATCTGTGCCAACTACTGAACAGGCAGCCAGTTTCCATCCCATAGCCAATTTTGAAGGAGTCCTGTCTCAGTTCCAACTCCTCTCTGCCCTGGGGTTGTCTCACCTATGTAAAAAATTTCTAGAAGACCTATATGGACACACTTGCTGGCATCTATTCCACAGCAGTTACATAAAGGGCCCTGAATCTGAGCTCCAACCTCTCCTGGCTGCCATCTGTGAGCAATCTTTCCAACATAGGAAAGTGTTGGGAAAACATAGGCAAGAACTGGTGCCACCAGGTTGGACTTATCAATATCAGCCCCACAGCAGAGCCCCGAAGCTCAGCTTTAGCTCCTTCCAGCTGTAGTAGTTGAGTGGTTTTGCCTAGCTGGGTTGTACTGAGAGACAGTTGCATCTGAATCCCTGTGGCAGGTTTGCCAGCCTCTGTCCCTCAGCATATCCTCAAATAGCCCTAGGTCTTGGTCTGGCTTCTCTCATCAGTTGACAAGAGTAGGTAAGCCTTTCTGAGGACCTGGAGAGAGGCATGTACAGCAGCACTCCTGCAGGCTGATGCCCTCACTTCAAAGCCATGTTGATCTTGACACATCCTTACAAATTTGTTCCAATCCCTTTCAACTACAGTATGAGAGCAGGCCTGCCAACCCAGGAACCCCCCATAAAGAAACATCTATTCATGAACCCAAAGACAGTCTTGAAGATTTTTGTCTTGGCTATGGACCTGAAACAACCCCATGTCTCAGTTTCAGCCCATCTCAGCCATGGACTGGGGTAAAATGGTCAGCCTAGGAACTCATCCAGTGATTCAACAAGAGCCATTCCAGAGATTTCAAAGAAATCACATTCATAAGCACACTTGGCAATCAGCCTGTGATCTGTAAACACTGAAGTGTATTCTCATCTCAGTGCCAACCCCACAGACCAAAGTTCTGGAGATGGTCAAGTCCACCCAGGAAACAGATAAAACACATGCCTACTGGAGTCCCTGGGAATAGGCCCACCAACTGTGGTCTCTCCTATGAACCCAGCATCAGCTATGTGACCCATATCAAATACCACTAAACTGCAACCCCATAGACAATTTCATCAGCCCAGATTATGTAACAGAAAAATAATTTCACTTGCCAAAATCAGTCTGTAAGATTCAAAGATTGGTTTACTCCTTCAAATGCACAGATACCAACACAAAACCACATGACTGACAAAGAATGAGGGTGCTGCAGGAGGACTGCTTGAGCCCAGGAGTCTAAGGCTGCAATGGACTATGATTGTGCCACTGCACTCCAGCCTGAGTGACAGAGGGAGACCTTGTCTCAAAAAAAGAAAAGCAATTAAGCAAACATGACATTATCAAGGAAAACACATAAAGTTCAATAATCGCTACCCGAAAGAATGGGGCTATAATAATTACCTAAAAAAGAATTCAAAATAATAATCTTAAAGAAGCTCAATAAGATGCAAGAGCATACAGATAAACATCTGCATGAAATTAGAAAAACCACATATAAATAAAATAAAAAGTTATCTAAAGAAATAGAAAACATGAAAAAGAACCTAACAGACATCTTGGAGCTGAATACAATGACAGAACTGAAAAAAATCAATAGAGAATTTCAACAACAGACTTGATTAGACAGAAGAAAGAATTAGTGAGCTTGAAGATAAGTCATTTTAAATTAGTCAATTAGAGAAAAAAAAGACAAAAAAAAATTGAAAAAGGTTGAAGAAACCAGAAGGGATCTATGAGAAACTACCAAACTTAGAAGTATACAAATTATTGGAGTACCCAAAAGAGAAGTGAAGACAAAGGAAAAGAAATTTTATTTAAAGAAATACTGTCTAAAAGCTTTCCAAGCCTTTGATGAGATATGGACATACAGATGGAGAAAAAGCATTTGACAAAATTCAACATTTTTTCATTTAAAAAAACTCTCAAAATGTTGGGCATAGAAAGATTGTACCTCAATATAATAATGCCATCTATGATAAGCCCGCAGGTAACTTCATGCTCAGTGCTGAAAAGTCAAAATCTCTTATTCTAAAGTTAGAAACGAGCTAAAGATGCTCACTCTCATCACTTCTATTCAGCATGGTACTAAAAGTTCTAGCCAAAGCAATTGGACAAATTAATAATAATAGCATCCAAATAGAAAAAAGCAGAACTATCTTTTTGCTGATGACATGATTTTATATATATATATATATATATGCGTGTATGTATGTATGTATATACTAAATACTCCACCAACAACTATTAAAATTGTTAAAATAAATCAATAAGTTTTCAGAGTACATCAACATGAAAACTAGTAGTATTTTTTTAAACTAAGAGAAACTATCTGAAAAGAAATTAAGTCAATTTTATTCACAATCACATAAAAATACTTAGGATTATATTTAACCAAGTAGGGAAATGGTCTGTATACTGAAAACTGTAATATTGATGAAAGAAATTGTATATGTCACAATAGATGGAAAAGCATCCCATTTTCATAGGTTGTAAGAATTTATTTTTTAAAATGACCATACTACTCAAATATGTAGATCACATATTCAGCACAATCTCTGTCAAAATTCCAATGTCATTTTAAATGGAAATAAAAAAATTCTATATTTTATATGTATCTACAAAATACCTCAAATAGCCAAAGCAATCATGATCAAAAAGAATAAAGCTGGAGACAACACACTATCTAATTTCAGAATCTCCCACAAAGCTATAGTAATTACAGCAGCATGGTACTGCATTTATGGTCAGTTAAGCCTGTGCATTTATGATCAATTAATTTTTGACAAAGATGCCAAGAACATTCAATGGGAAAAGGGGAATCTCTTTAATAAATTGTGTTGGGAAAACTGAACATCCACAAGAATAAAACTGGAAATGTATCTTATACCATATACAAAAATCAAATTAACCTGGATTAAAGACTTTATTTAATGTTAGAACTGGAGCTGTAAAATTACTAGAATAAAACATAGGAGAAATGCTCCACGACTTTGTTCTAGACAAAGATTTCTTGGCTATGACTTCAAAAGCACAGGCAACAAAAGCAAAAATAAGCAAGTAGAATGCATCAAACTCAAAAAGCTTTTGTATAGGAAAAGAAACAGTTGAGTGAAGAGACAACCCATGGATTGTGAGAAAATATTTGTAACCATGGTATTTGGATATTAAGGGGTTAATATCCAAAATATATAAGTAACTCAAACAACTAAATAGCTTGAAACAAACAAACTAATCAAAAAATGTGCAAAGGACCTAGATACTTCTCAAAGACATACAAGGTATATGGAAAAAAAGGTCATCATCACTAATCATCAGGGAAATGAAAAATTAAAATCACAATAAGATATTACCTCATGGTGTTAGAATGGCAATTACCAAAAGGATAAAAGTTAACAAGTTTTGGCTGAGTGTCTGATGAAAAAGAAACCCTTGCACACTGTTGGTAGAAATGCAAATTAATACAGTTATTTTGTAAAACAGTATGGAGTTTCCTCAGAAAACTAAAAATAGAATTACTGTATGATTCAGTAATACTACTACTGAGTATATATCCAAAAGTACTGAAAACTGTAGGCAAAAGAGATATCTGCACGCTCATTTTCTTTGCAGCATTATTTACAATAGCTAAGATATGGAAGCAACCTAAGTGTCCATCATCAGTTGAATGGATAAAGAAAATATGGTATATATACACAATGAAATTCTAGTCAGCCTTACAAAGGGGGAAAGGAATCCTGCCATTTGAGACAACATGAATGAACCTGGAGAATGTTATGCTAAGTGAAATAAGCTAGGCACAGAAAGACAAATGCTTCATAACCTCAACTATATACTAATTCTAAAAAAGTTGAGCTCATAGAAGTAGGGAGTTGGTTACCAAAGGCTGGGAGAGGTGTGTGGTTAGGGAGAAGAGAGATACTGATCAAAGGGTACATATTTCAGTTAGACAGGAGGAGAAAGCTTTATTTATCTGTTTCACAGAATGCTATATATAATAAAAAATGCATTGTATGTTTTAAAATTGTCAAGAGAGTAAATTTTAAATGTTTTTCCTACAAAAAATGATAAGTATATGAGGTGATAGATTTGTGAATTAACCTGACTTAATCATTCCACATTGTAAACATATATCAAAACATCGCATTTTATTGTATAAACATGTAAAAGTATTAATTAATAAAACTAAAAATAATATTTAAAATATAATTTCCGGATTTATAAGAACATTTCTGAGTCTAATTTAGGACTACAGTTAGCCCTTTGTATCTTTGGGTTCTACAGCTGCAGATTTAACCAACTATGGATTGAAAATATTTGAAAGTTAATACAAAAAATAACAAATAACAATAAAAAATCATAGAAACAAAGAACCAATACAGCATAACAATTATTTGCATAACATTTACATTGTATTATTATAAAAAATCTATTGTTGGGCATGACAAGATGACAAGAAGCTAAATGATATAGTGGTCGATTTTGTGCTAACTGTTAGAATGTACTAACCCAGAATATGTTGAAATCAGTTTACTCATAATTTCACCCATAAAAACTGATGTCTGCATCTACACATGATACATATTGTTTTTCCTTCTGGCAGTACTTTAAATATAGTGGTTTGAACTGATTGAAATCTTAAATTATAATTTTTCTGACACTCACTAGAGCTTTCTATATTACTCAATTCTGCTAGTTGAATTAAATATTACATGAGACCATATGTTGTTTTCCTAAATTGTTTATTCCAGCCAGACTGGCATCACTGTCCTTAAACACTGTACTCTTTTATTTGTAATTCCAAGCTTTGGAATATACTTCACTACTGAGAAAATGTTTCCCATCCTAGTTCTAACTGCTGCCCTCTATATCATCTTTCATTGGGAATTTGTCAAGAGTCAGGGATTGGGCTGAGTGCCAGAAACTTAGTAAGTCAGGCATATTTGTTGCTTTAGAAAAAATTAACAATGTGAAGAGTAAGAGATACAACCAAATTCAATATGATTTGGTAACTGTTATGACAGACATATGTTTAAGAAGCACTATGAAAGACTATAGGTTTTACAATGATAATGTTTGGTACAGGAGGTGATAATGTTTGGTTTCAAATAATGAACATAAATTTACTGAAATACTAAATAAACAGGGTAAGGTAGAACAAAAGAAGAGCATGGCATAATAATAGAATGTTAAGTTTTTCAGTTCCAGCATGAAAGAACTAAATTAAAAACTTTAGGTTGAAATCTCAGTTTTATTTTATAGCTGCTTTTATTTGGATATATATATATATATATATATATATATATATGGCAGTACGAACACTTTCAAAGACCAAAGACCACTGGTCTATATTCTAGTTTTCAAATCTGAAAAGTGAAGAAAATATTACTACAACAGAGTTGGTCTTAGTGCTTGACATATGTAGCTCTTAGTCCATATTTCTACCATGCTATTTTTTAATTTTTAATAATGTATCACCTACTCTTATAATAGTCATTTGTCCACATAGTTATGAATTCCTTGAATAGTTACGTCCTATTTTCAGTCTATAGGCAGACTATAGGTAAACTTTTATATCTGTATGTGAAACTAGTCTAGGTACAAATAAGACAAAGCTCTTGCTGTCAGTTATACAATGTTATATGAAATAGCAGAAATAAACATATAGGGTATATAGAAGTAACCTGAGGGAATAATGTATTCTAATTGAACATGTAGAAAATGGCTTTAATTTAAAAAAGCACCATAATTGACAATGAAATATTTGACCTTATAACTTTAGGGATAAGCGTCGAGAATACTAAAACATTAGTTTAAAAATAACCAATAGTAGACATTTTTATATAGACATTTTAATTTACATTACATAAATATATCTTCCTTATAGAATTCTGGGAAGATGGCTGAGTAGAAAGCCTCAGGAGCCTATCTCTCTATTTAGAAAAACAATTGTATTAGCAGAATCTGTCTGATGTAATTATTTTGAAACTCTAAAGAAAGTTGTAACTTCCAAGAGAAGATTTGAATAATAAATTGCAGTTAATTTCAGCTCTTGGCTCAATAGAAGCTATCTATCCTCTATCCTCAGCCCCATGGTAGGCAGAGGAATTGCAGAAGTAGCTTGTACATAGCTTATAGAAGCCAGAGTAGGCAATAAGGACTTTATCCTCCAAATATCTGGGATCTGTGCTCTAGTCACTCACTGATTGCTGCTTCTTATTATGGAGGTGCATAAACAGAGGCAGGTAGCCATTGTTGCATGCCCCCTCCCCTGACACACACTGTTGCAACTCGCAGGCCCCCTGGCTAGAGCAGCTTCCAGGGGATCTAATAAAGCAGCTTCCATAGGATTTAAATGGCTAGTGCCTTTTTTATAACCCTCTTCTCTCTCTCTCTCTCTGTTTTGCCCCATTTGTGAGCTAAACATTAAAGACTATGATCTTCAAAAGCCACTGCATTTACAGGGGAAGTTAGAAAGCCACTGTGTATACCCAGGGAAAGAAATAGGCACATAAAAAAATGTGAGAGGACCCTATATTTACACCTCAGAAGGGTCTTTGGCATAGAGAAAGCCTACAACAATAAAAACCAAACCGAACCAAAACCGTAGGGAAAGGGGAGCATCTAATTTCCAGAGTTCCCAGGTTATTACATTTAAATTTCCAGTATTGAGGAAAAAAACTTTTAGGGCATACAAAGAAACAGAAAAGTATCATCTACTCAAGGAAATAAAAATAAACCAAAGGAAACTGTTACTTAGAAAGACCAGAGAGTTGACCTACTAGACAAAGACTTTAAAAAAAAGCTGTCTTCAAGATGCTCAAATAACTAAATGAAAACATGGAGAAAGTCAAGAAAATAATGTATGAACAAAATGGAAATACAAATGAAAAGAAAGATAGACTGGGCATGGTGGATCATGCCTGTAATCCCAGCACTTTGGGAGGCTCAGGTGGGAGGATCCCTCCTTGAGCTCAGGAGTTTGAGACAAGCCCAGGCAACATGATGATTTTTATCTTTACCACAAATAGAAAAATATTAGCCAGGTCTGGTGGGGGGCACCTGTACTCTCAGCTACTTGGCAGGCTGAGGTGGGAGGATGGTTTCAGCATGGGAGGCAGACCTTGCAGTGAGCCACGATTATGCCATTGCATTCCAGCCCAGGTGATAGAGCCAGAGTCTGTCTCAAAAATTAATCAATCATCACCATTCTAACTGGTGTGAGATGGTATCTCATTGTGGTTTTGATTTGCATTTCTCTGATGGCCAGTGATGATGAGCATTTTTTCATGTGTCTTTTGGCTGCATAAATGTCTTCTTTTGAGAAGTGTCTGTTCATGTCCTTCGCCCACTTTTTGATGGGGTTGTTTTTTTCTTGTAAATTTGTTTGAGTTCATTGTAGATTCTGGATATTAGCCCTTTGTCAGATGAGTAGGTTGCAAAAATTTTCTCCCATTCTGTAGGTTGCCTGTTCACTCTGATGGTAGTTTCTTTTGCTGTGCAGAAGCTCTTTAGTTTAATTAGATCCCATTTGTCAATTTTGGCTTTTGTTGCCATTGTTTTTGGTGTTTTAGACATGAAGTCCTTGCCCATGCCTATGTCCTGAATGGTATTGCCTAGGTTTTCTTCTAGGGTTTTTATGGTTTTAGGTCTAACATGTAAGTCTTTAATCCATCTTGAATTAATTTTTGTATAAGGTGTAAGGAAGGGATCCAGTTTCAGCTTTCTACATATGGCTAGCCAGTTTTCCCAGCACCATTTATTAAATAGGGAATCCTTTTCCCATTGCTTGTTTTTGTCAGGTTTGTCAAAGATCAGATAGTTGTAGATATGTGGCATTATTTCTGAGGGCTCTGTTCTGATCCATTGGTCTATATCTCTGTTTTGATACCAGTACCATGCTGTTTTGGTTACTGTAGACTTGTAGTATAGTTTGAAGTCAGGTAGCATGATGCCTCCAGCTTTGTTCTTTTGGCTTAGGATTGACTTGGTGATGCGGGCTCTTTTTTGGTTCCATATGAACTTTAAAGTAGTTTTTTCCAATTCTGTGAAGAAAGTCATTGGTAGCTTGATGGGGATGGCATTGAATCTATAAATTACCTTGGGCAGTATGGCCATTTTCACAATATTGATTCTTCCAACCCATGAGCATGGAATGTTCTTCCATTTGTTTGTGTCCTCTTTTATTTCATTGAGCAGTGGTTTGTAGTTCTCCTTGAAAAGTCAGGAAACAACAGGTGCTGGAGAGGATGTGGAGAAATAGGAAGACTTTTACACTGTTGGTGGGACTGTAAACTAGTTCAACCATTGTGGAAGTCAGTGTGGCGATTCCTCAGGGATCTAGAACTAGAAATACCATTTGACTCAGGCATCCCATTACTGGGTATATACCCAAAGGACTATAAATCATGCT
This sequence comes from Symphalangus syndactylus, assembly GCF_028878055.3. NCBI lineage: Eukaryota > Metazoa > Chordata > Mammalia > Primates > Hylobatidae > Symphalangus > Symphalangus syndactylus. Next base: position 68,527,863 of record NC_072435.2, read on the forward strand.
GCTATAAAGACACATGCACACGTATGTTTATTGTGGCACTATTCACAATAGCAAATACTTGGAACCAACCCAAATGTCCAACAACGATCGACTGGATTAAGAAAATGTGGCACATATACACCATGGAATACTATGCAGCCATAAAAAATGATGAGTTCTTGTCCTTTGTAGGGACATGGATGAAACTGGAAACCATCATTCTTAGTAAACTATCCCAAGGACAAAAAAACAAACACTGCATGTTCTCACTGATAGGTGGGAATTGAACAATGAGAACACATGTGCACAGGAAGGGGAACATCACACTCCGGGGACTGTTGTGGGGTGGGGTAGGGGGAAGGGACAGCATTAGGAGATACAGCTAATGCTAAATGACGAGTTAACGGGTGCAGCACACCAACATGGCACATGGATACATATGTAACAAATCTGCACATTATGCATATGTACCCTAAAACTTAAAGTATAATAATAATAATAATAATAAATTAATCAATCAATAAGAAAGAAAACCTGAAATGAAAATTCTATAACTGAAGATATAATAATTGAAATAAAAAATTACTAAAGAAATTGAAATGCAGATTTAACAAGGCAAAAACAAAATCAGTAAACTTGAAGATATAACAATTGAAATTTTTGCATTAAAAGGAGAAAGATAGAAGAAAGGTAAACAGTCTAATGAACCTCTGGGACATAATCAAGTGGACCAACATGACAATTATGGCAGTCTCAGAATGAGAAGAGAAAGAAAAGGGTAAAAGGCTTATTTGAGGAAATAATGACAATTAAACTTCTAAGTTTAATGAAAGACATAAATATAAACAACCAGGAAACTCAACAAACCTCAAGTAGGATAAACTTAAGCAGACCAGCCCAGAGAACGTAATTAAACTTTTGAAATCCAAGGCAAAGAGAGAATCTTGAAAGCAAAGAAAATAAAAAATAGAAGTGATTCATCACATTCAAGGAATCCTTACTGCAACTAATTAACAATGGTTTTACTTGGTAATTTTTCACATTGACAGTAGGTTTATTGAGCTGTAACCTCATCATAAGTTGAGGAGCATCTGAACTTATGATGGTTTGACTTATAATTTTTTGGCTTTATAATGGGTTTATTAGGGTATTAGTAACCCCTAATAAACAGTTAGGATTGCAGTTTTTCACTTACATTGCAGTTTTCACTTATAATACTTTTGATTTATAATGGGTTAACAGGATGTAATCCCATCATAAGTTAAGAATAATTTGTAATATTATTAGCAAATATTTCATTGAAAACTTTGAAGGCCAGAAGTCAGTAGGCTGACATGTTCAACAAAAGTACGCAGTTACTGTGTTACTTACACAGTAACTGAAGAAATAAAAATATTAATAAAGGTAAAGACATGGGAAATAATAAAAGCTAACATTATCATCACAATGCTTTGTAACCTAACTTTTTGTTTTTTATATGATTTAAAAGATTAGTACATTACTAAGCAATTATTAGTCTAAAAGCTAGTGGGTTGTAACTTTAATTTATAACTCTACATTTTGTTTTCTACATTATTTAAGAAATTCATGCATTAAAGCCAACTATTAGTTTATGTTTTGGGACATACAACATATAAATATATAATTTTGTGAAATTAATAATTGAAAGGAATGAGAAAGGAGTTGAAAGGGACCAGGGTTTTTATTTTATGTCATTGAAGGAGAACTGGTATGAATTAAAAACAAAATGTTATAACTTAATAATGTTAAATGTAATACCCATTGTAACAACCAAGAAAATAGTTACAGAATGCACACGAAAAAAATGAAAAGGAAAATGAGAATATTTCACTGCAAAAAAATTAATTAAACTGAAAATGTAACAATGCAAGAAATGAGGAACAAATAAAGCCATATAGTATGGAGAAAATAAATAGCAAAATACAAAAATAAGCTTCTCCCTATCAGTAATTACTTTGAATGTAAATGGACTAAACTCTGATCAAAGGATAAAGATAGGCAGAATGGATTAAACAAACGTGACATAACTGTATGCTATCTACAAGAGACTCACTTTAGACACAAATAGATACACAAAGTTTAAAAATGAGAGGATAGAAAATAAAATTCCACTATGCAGCCATAAAAAAGGATGAGTTCATGTACTTTGCAGGGATATGGATGAAGTTGGAAACCATCATTCTCAGCAAACTACTACAAGAACAGCAAACCAAACACTGCATGTTCTCACTCATAAGTGGGAGTTGAAAATGAGAACACATGGACATAGGGAGGAGAACATCACACTCTGGGGTGTGTCGGCGTGTGGGGGGTGAGGGGAGGGATAATATTAGGAGAAATATGTAATGTAGGTGACAGGTTGATGGGTGCAGCAAACCACCATGGCATGTAATTTCCTATGTAACAAAACTGCACTTTCTGCACATGTACCCCAGAACTTAACGTATAATAATAAAAAAAAAGAAAATAAAATTCCATGCAAGTAGTAACCCAAAAAGAGCAGGAGTGGCTTTAATAATATGAGATAAATATATTTGAAATCATAAAAGTTTACAAAAGACAAAGATGTCATATTTTAAGCAAAGTTTTAATACAAGAAGAGATACTATTTATAAACATTTATACACACAATAATGCACCATCAAAATATATGAAGCAAAAATTGATAGATTTGAAAGGAGAAATACACAGTTCAATAATAATAGCTTGGGACTTTAATACTTCGCTCTTAATATAGATAACTAGACAGATTAGTAAGAAAACAGATGTACATAACATAATGAAAATGTCACGTACCTCACAAATACATACATCTATGTACCTACAAAAATAAAAAATAAAAATAAATAAATACAACAAACTAGCTAGATCTAACATACACACACAGAACACTCTACCAACAACAAAATACATACTTTTCCAGTAAACTTGGGGCATTTTCCAATATAAATTACATGCTAAGCCACAAATTGTCTCAATATATTTTAAAGGATAGGTGTTACACAAAGTATTTTCTCTGGCCACAATGGGAGAATGTTAGAAACAAGTAATAGAAACAAAACAGGGAAACTTACAAATTTGTGAAAATAACACATTCAGCTAATGAACAAAGAAGACATCACAAGGGAAATTGAAAGTGATTAGTTATAATTGAAAACAAAAACATAGCATGTTAAAACTTACAGGATGCAGCAAAAGCAGTGCAAAGGAAAAAATTTATTGCTATATGTTCTTACACTAAAAAATAAGAAAGATCTCAAATCTGCAACCTAACTTTACAAATTAAAGAACCAGAAAAAAAGAATAAATTAAACACAAAGCTAGAAGAAATAAGAAAATAATTAAATCAGAGAGAAATGAAAGAAAGTATAGAAAAATGGAGAAAAGCAACGAAACCAAATGTTAGTTCTCAGATAATGTCAACAGAGTAGACAAACCTTTAGCCAGATTGAGAAGACTCAATTTACTAAAATCAGAAATGAAATTGAAACATTATTTTCAATTCTGCAGAAATCAAAAGGAGTATAAAAGAGTACTTAGAGCAATTAATGGCAAAATATATTGTATAGACCAGATGAAATGAACAAATTCCTAGAAACACAAAACTTACCACAACCGAATCATGAAGAAATATAAAACTCATAACTAATAAGGTGATTTAATCGGATATAAAAAAATCAACAAATGAATGCCCTTGATTTGATTATTTTACTGCTGAATTCTACCAAACAGTTGAAACATAACTAACATCAAACCTTTCAAACTATTCCAAAAAATTGAGAAGGAAAAACTTGCTAAATCTATGACCAGCCTTGTCCTGAAATCAAAGCCAGACAAACAAATTATAAGAAAAGAAAATTATAGGTCAACATTCCTTATGAACATTGATGTAAAACTCCTTTACAGAATACTAGTAAACCAAATTCAAGAACATATTAATAGCATTATTATTAGTCTGTTTTCATGCTGCTAATAAAGACATACTCAAGACTGAGCAATATGCAAAACACAGAGGTTTAATGGGACTTACAGTTCCACATGGCTGGGGAGGCCTCACAATCATGGCGGAAGGAGAGGAGGAGCAAGTTACATCTCACATGGATGAGAGCAGACAAAAAGATAGCTTGTGCAGGGAAACTCCCCCTAATAATAACCATCAGATCTTATGAGACTTACTAGCATGAAAACAGCACAGGAGAGAATTGCCCGCATAATTCAACCCATAATTCAATTACCTCCCAATGGGTTCCTCCCACAACAAGTGGGGATGCAAGATGAGATTTGGTTGGGGACAGCCAAACCATAGCATTCTGTCCCTGGCCCCTCCCAAATCTCATGTCCTCACTTTTCAAAACCAATTTTGCCGTCCCAACAGTCCCGCGAAGTCTTAACTCATTTCAGTATTAACTCAATAGTCCACAGTCTAAAGTCTCATCTGAGACAAGGCAAGTCCCTTCTGCCTATGAGCCTGTAAAATCAAAAGCACGTCAGTTACTTCCTAAATACAATGGGGGTACAGGCATTGGGTAAATAAGGCCATCGGAGAAATTGGCCAAAACAAAGGGGGTACAGGCCCCACACAAGTCCAAAATCCAGTGAGGCAGTCAAATCTTAAAGCTCCAAAATGACTTCCTTTCACTCCATGTCTCACATCCAGGTCATGCTGATACGAGGGGTGGGCTGCCATGGTATTGGGAAGCTCCACCCCTGTGGTTTTGCAGGGTACAACCTCTCTCCTGGCTGCTTTCACAGGCTGGCACGGAGTGTCTGCAGCTTTTCCAGGTGGGTGTTGCAAGCTGTCCGTGGATCTACCATTCTGGGATCTGGAGGATGGATGGCCCTCTTCTCACAACTCCACTAGGTGGTGCCCCAGTAGGGACTCTGCATGGGGGCTTGGTCCCTACATTTCCCTTCTGCACTGCCCTAGAATAGGTTCTCCATGAGGGCCCCATCCCTGCAGCAAACTTCTGCCTTGACTTCCAAGTGTTTCTGTGCAACCTATGAAATCTAGGCAGAGGATCCCAAACTCGAATTCTTGACTTCTGTATACTGGCAGACTCAACACCACATTGAAGCTGTCAAGGCTTGAGGCTGGCACCCTGTGAAGCCATGACCTTTGCTCTACATTGCCCCCTTTCAGCCACTGCTGGAGCAAATGGGATATTGGGCATCACATCCCTAGGCTGCACACAGCACGGGTACTGGGCTTGGCCTATGAAACCACTTTTTCCTCCTAGGCGTCTGGTTCTGTAATGGGAAGGGCTGCCATGAAGACATCTGACATGCCCTGGAAACATATTCCCCATTGTCTTGAGGATTAACATTCAGCTCCTTATTACTTTTGCAAATTCCTGCAGCCAGCTTGGATTTCTGCTCAGAAAATGGAATTTTCTTTTCTATCACATTGTCAGCCTGCAAATTTTCCAACCTTTTATGCTCTGCTTCACTTATAAAACTGAATGCCTTTAACAGCACTCAAGTCATCTCTTGAATGCTTTGCTGCTTAGAAATATCTCCTGCCAGATACCTTAAATCACCTCTTTCAAGTTCAAAGTTCCACAGATCTCTAGGCAGGGCCACAATTCCACCAGTCTCTTTGCTAAAGCATAACAAGAGTCACCTTGGCTTCAGTTCCCAACAATTTCCCGATCTCCATCTGAGACCACCTTGGCCTGGACTTTATTGTCCGTATTGCTATCAGTATTTTGGGCAAAGCCAGTCAACAAGTCTCTAGGAAGTTCCAAACTTTCCCACATTTTTTTGTCTTCTTCAGAACCCTACAAACTGTTCCAATCTCTTCCTGTTACCCTGTTCCAAAGTCACTTTCATATTTTTGGGTATCTTTTCAATAGTGCCCCACTCTACTTGTACTGATTTACTGTATTTGTCTGTTTTCATGATGCTAATAAACACATACCTGAAACCAGGCAATTTACAAAAGGAAGAGGTTTAATGGGACTTACAGTTCCACATGGCTGGGGAGGCCTCCCAATCATGGAAGAAAGCAAGGAGAAGCAAGTCATATCTTACATGGATGGCAACAGGCAAAAATAGAGCCTGTGCAGGAAAAGTCTGCATTATAAAGCCATCAAATCTCATGAGACTTATTCACTATCATGAGAACTGCATGGGAAAGACCTGCCACCATGATTCAATAAACTCCCACTTTATTCTTCCCACAACACGTGGGAATTCAAGATGAAATTTGGGTGGGGACACAGCCAAACCATATCAATTATATATCATAAATAGGGATTTATTCCTGAAATGCAAGAATAATTTCATATACAAAAATAAAGTAACGCAACACATTAACAGAATGAAGGTGGTGGACAATAGGATCATTTTAATTGATATAGAAAAACCTTTGATAAAGTTCAACACTTTCATGATAAAAAATTCAATTAATAGGTATAGAACAAATTTACCTCAAAACAATAAAGGCCATATAAAAAAACCCATGGTCAAAATCATATTCAGTGATTAAAGAATGAAAGTGTTTTCTTCAAGAGCAGGAACAAGGCAAAGGTGCCTACTCTTGGCACTTCTCTTCCAGATAGTACCAGAAGTCCTAGCCAGGTAAATCAGGCCAGAAAAAGAAATAAAGGACATTCACACTGGAAAGGAAGAAGTAAAATTATCTCTGTTTGAGAATGATATTATCTTATATTTAAAAAACCCTAAAAATTCCACAGGAACCTATTACAACAAATAAACAAATTTAATGAAGTAGCAGGTTACAAAGTCAATGTACAAAAATCACTTGCATTTGTATATATTAGCAATGTACAATATGAAGAAAGAAAACAATTCCATTTACAATAGCCTCAAAAACAATGAAAGGTGTAGGAATTCACTTAACCAGGAAAATGAAAGATTTGTACAATAAAAATGATAAAACATTGCTGAAACAAATTAACCAATGTGATGGAAGATTTGTACCATAAAAATAATGAAACATTGCTGAAACAAATTAAAGAATACACAAATAAATGGAAAAATATTCTATAATCATGGATTGAAGACTTAAGATGCCAATACTCCACAAAACAATCTACAGATTCAATGTAATTCTTATCAAAATTACATGTTTGCAGAAATAGAAAAATCCATCTTAAAATTTATACAGAATTTTAAAAGATCCTTAATAGCCATAATTATCTTAAAAAGAACAAAGTTGGAGAACTATAGTTCCTGGTTTCAAAACTTACTACAAAGCTATAGTAACAAAATAGACCAGTGTTAGTATAATTACAGACATATAGCTCAAGGTAATATAGAACACAGAGTCCGGAAAAAAACCTTTACATATATTATAAAATGATTTTTGAACTAGATATCAAGGTTATCCTAGGGATAATATAGTCTTTTCAACAAATGGTGCTGTGAAAATGGAATATCTTCATGCAAAAGAATGGCATTGGATACTTACTTAACATGATATAAAAAGTAATTCAAAATGGATACAAATTCTAAATGTAGGAGACATCACACTATAAAACTTTAGGAGAAAACATAGGACAAATGTTTCATGACATTGCATTTGGCAATGAGTTTTTTGGATAAGACACTAGAAGCACAGGCAACAAAAGAAAAATATAAAAATTAGACTTTGTAAAAATTAAAACTTTTCTTCATGAAAGGAAACTATCAATAGCATGAGAAGATAACTTATGGAATGGGAGAAAATATTTATAGATCACATATTTGACAGGGGGTTAATATTCAGAATATATATAGAACTCCTATAACTCAGTAGCCAAAAAACCAACACAAAACCAAATAACTCAGTTCAAAAGTAGGCAAAGGACTTGAAAAGACATTTCTACAAAGAAAATATATGAATGGGCAATAAGCGCATGAAAAGATGCTCAGCATCACTGATGATTAGGGAAATGAAATCAACACCACAATGAGATATCATTTCACAGCGATTAGGATGACTATTATAAAAACACACGCATACTGAAAATAACAAGTGTTGGTGAAGATGTGGAGAAATTGGAACACTTGTGTCCTGTTAGTGGAAATGTAATATGATACAGGTGCTGTGGAAGACTATGGTGGTTCCTAAAAAAATACAAAGTAGAATTTCATATGATCCAGCAATTCTACCGTGTATATAACCACAAGAATGAAAATCACAGTCTCAAAGAGATTTGTACACTTATTGTCTGAGTCCCTTTAGGCTGTTATAAAAAAAATACCATCAACTGGGTAGCTTATAAACAACAGAAATTTATTTTTCACAATTTTGAGAGCTGAGAAGTCCAAGATCAAGGCACTCATCCTTTCAGTGTCAAGCGAGGGTTTACTTTCTGTTTCATAGGCAGTGCTTTCTCACTGTGTCCTCACATGGTGGAAGGAGTGAATCAGTTCTCTAGGACCTCTTTCACAAAGAGCTCTAATCTATTTGAGAGGTCTTTACAGTCATGACCTAATCACCTCCCAAAAACTCCACCTTCTAATGCCATCACATTGTTGATTAGGTTTGCATATACAAATTTTCAGAGGGTGTAAATATTCAGACCATAGCACTCATGTACATAGGAGCATTATTCATAGTAGTTAAAATGTGGAAGTAATCCAAGTATCCATGGACAGATGAATAGAGACGTAAAATATGGTATATGCATACAATTTTATTCAGCCTTTATTCAATAGGAAGGAAATTTTGATGTATGCTACAGCATGTATAAACTTTGAGGACATTATGCTAGCCAGTCACAAAATTCTCTTACATCTAAAATATATTAAAAAATATAAAATTAAAAAATATAAAATTATCTTAAATATGAAAACACAAAGTATATTAAAAATAATTTTAAAACATTGTCAATATTATTATATTATAGAGTAATTTTTTGCAACATTTAAATATTATGAAGAACTTTAAGACATAGAAAAGTAAGAATTTTTATCTTGTTTTTATTGCTATATACTTTGTCATAGGATATAGTAGATTGTGAATAACCATATATTTAATTAATTGAAATTCTGAATAGTTAATATTATAATTAATATAATCAAACATTCTTGGGGAATAAAAAATCTCTAAGTTCATTAGTGTGTATTTGGGTCTATACTTAAAATTATGTTGATATTTTGTATGCTTTTATTTCATATTAATAATATAATTATAAATAATATAAAATTGTTTATCTTAATATTTAGTAATTCTATATACTACTTTTTCACAAATATGTCTTCCTACTCAAACATTAATTCCCCATTTACTTGCAAGGCAAATGCTGTAGCAATTTTTTTTTTTTTTTCACTTACTCTACTCATCTAATAGTTTGGAATTGAAAATTAGGCCCTTGTATACACGTGTTGCTGAGTCACATCTCCCAAGTAATGGTGTGTGTAACATTTCCTAATCTTACCACTAAGCATTAGAAATGATGAATCTTTGTTTATAAATTAAAAAATGGTTTTCAGGAAAAAAAATCTGTAGTTTGTTGATACTTTTATCATAGGGAATACATAAAATAAATACTGGAATTTAGAGCTTGTAAATCCTGTGGGCTAGGCATAAGGGTATACTATTTAATTCCTATATAATTTAAGAGCTAGAAACTTCTCAATCAGCAGAACAGGACAGAGGTCTCCGGAGAATTCTGAGTTACATTTCACTCTCTTCCATTTGGTTATTACTTTTCTCTGTCAGGATATGTGAAGAGAAGCACATTTATGCTAATGTGCCTGGGTATCCAGATTACAATTTGAACAAATTTAATTGCGACATTAGTCAAAACAGTACTTATATTTAAAATTTGACAAAGTGAAGAAAAATAATTGGCTTATTAATATTTTTTAAAAGCAGCAACATTTTTACCTCTGACATTACACTCTGAAGACACAGTAGAGTTATAATTAATACTCAGTTTAATAAAGATGTGCCATTGATGAGTTCACTGATGCTGCATCAGAGTGAAAACAGGCAATCTGTATCTAACTTTATGCTGATGATACAGTGGGAAATACTTGTTTAAAATACCATCTGTTATTTTCAGGCATTTATATGCAACTCTATTGTGTATAGCTAAGCTATCGTGACTGTAACCTAAAAAGAGGCATATGCTATTAACAACAGTAAAGCCCCCATCTGCCCCTTGATATTTATTAAACAGCTGATTTGGGTATATTATTTACTTGAAATGACATTGGTTGCTGATATGGTTTGGCTGTGTCTCCACTCAGATCTCATCTTAAATTCCCATGTGTTGTGGGAGGGACCCCGTGGGAGGTTATAGAATCATGAGGGCAGGTCTCTCCTGTGCTGTTCTCATGATATTGAGTAAGTCTCATGATATTTGATGGTTATTATAAGGGGGAGTTTTCCTGCACAAGTAATTGAATCATGGGGACAGGTCTTTCCTGTGCTGTTCTCATGATATTAAGTCTCCTGATATCTGATGTCTATTATAAGGGAGAGTTTTCCTGCACAAGCTCTCTTCTCTTGTCTGCCACCATGTGATATGTGCTGTTCACCTTCCATCATTATTGTGAGACCTCCCCAGCCACGTAGAACTGTGAGTCTGATAAACCTCTTTCTTTTGTAAATTGCCCAAACCTGGGTATGTCTTTATCATCTGTGTGAAAACTGAGCAGTAAAGTAAATTGGTACCAGTAGAGTGGGGCGCTACTGAAAACATACCCAAAAATGTGAAAGCAACTTTGGAGCTCGGTAACAGGTAGAAGCTGGAATAGTTTGGAGGGCTCAGAAGAAGATAGGAAAATGTGGGAAAGTTTGGAACTTCCTAGAGACTTGTTGATTGGCTTTTACCAAAATGCTGACAATGAAATCCAGGCTGAGGTGGTCTCAGATGAAGATGTGGAGCTTGTTGGGAACTGGAGCAAAGGTGACTCATTGTTTTAGCAAAGAGACTAGAGGAATTGTGCCCCTGTCCTAGAGATTTGTAGAACTTTGAACTTGAGAGAGATGATTTAGGGTATCTGGCAGAAGACATTTCTAAGCAGCAAACCATTCAAGAGGTGACTTGGGTGCTGTTAAAGGCATTCAGTTTTATAAGGGAAGCAGAGCATAAAAGTTTGGAAAATTTGCAGCCTGACAATGTGATAGAAAATAAAAACCCCTTTTCTGAGGAGAAATTCAAGCCAGTTGCAGAAATTTGCATAAGTAATGAGGAGGCAAATGTTAATCCCCAAACAATGGGGAAAATGTTTCCAAGGCCTGTCAGAGGTCTTCATGGCAGCCCTTCCCATTACAGGCCTGAACACCTAGGAGAAAATGGTTTTGTGGGCTGGGCCTAGGGTCTCCGTGCTGTATGCAAGCCTAGGGACTTGGTGCCCTGCGTCCCAGCCACTCCAGCTGTGACTAAAAGGGGCAAAGGTACAGCTCCAGCTGTTGCTTCAGAAGGTGCAGACACCAAGGCTTGACAGCTTCCACATGATGTTGAGTCTGTGGGTGCACAGAAGTCAAGAATTGGGGTTTGGGAACCTCCACGTAGATTTCTGAGGATGTATGGAAATGCCTGGATATCAAGGCAGAAGTTTATTCCAGGGATGGGGCCCTCATGGAGAACCTCTGCTAGAGCAGTGCAGAAGGTAAATGTGGGGCCTGAGCCCCCACACAGTGTTCCTACTGGGGCATCAGCTAGTGGAGCTGTGAGAAGAGGGCCACCATCCTCCAGACTTTAGAATGGTAGATCCACTGACAACTTGCAACATGCTGCTGGAAAATCTGCAGACACTCCATGCCAGCCTGTGAAAGAATTTGGGAGGGAAGCTGTACCCTGCAAAGCCACAGGGGTGGAGTTTCCCAAGACCATGGTAACCCTTCTGTTTTCTGATACTATGTGAGATGTGCCTTTTACCTTCCACCATGGTTGTGAGTCCTCTCCAGACATGTTGAACTGTGAGTCCAATAAACCTCTTTCTTTTGTAAATTGCCCAGTCTCAGGTATGTCTTTATCAGCAGCATGAAAACAGAGGAATACAGTTGCCTTGAGTGGCTTATTTTTTAATATGTGTTTGCTTCATTAATGTATTAGGCTTTCATGAAAGTCAATATTTTAAATTGAAGTTAAAAATATCACAGAGGAATGAAATTTTGGCTGATTCGACAGCCCTCAGGTATATAATAGTGACAGAATACCTTTCTTTCATTTGGCTTTAATGCATTTTTCTATAAAGTGAAAACATTAATCTCTAACATATTTTGTGAAGCTGTGTTAGTACTGAAAGAAGACACAATTGTTGAGTTCCCCTGTAGCCACTTTAACATCATTATAGAGATTTGTTTAAGGAGTAATTTTAAAGAGGTGAGTTACTAAAAAACCAATTCAGATTATAATAAATTGTTCATAGCTATACACTTAATTTCTAATCACAGAGTGTGGATTCTCTGTAAAATTTCTGTCATAGGTGGTTTTTATTATTTTTATGGGGTGGAGTTTTGCTCTTGTTGCCCAGGCTGGAGTGCAATGGCACAATCTCAGCTCACTGCAACCTTCACCTCCTAGGTTCAAGCAATTCTTCTGCTTCAGCCTCCTGAGTAGCCAGGATTATAGGTGCCTCCCACCACGTCCAGTTAGTTTTTTGTATTTTTAGTATATACGGAGTTTCATCATGTTCACCAAGCTGATCTTACACTCCTGACCTCAGGTGATCCCCCCGACTGGGCCTCTCAAATCGCTGGGATTACTGGCATTAGCCACCATGCTCAGACTGAATAGGTGGTCTTAATCTTTGTGACTCAGAGCTTTTTATGCCAAGGATCAGAGTTGCAATGAAAAACCCACTCAGTTTAGTATTACCTGGTGCTGCAGGAGAAATGCTCTGGCTTCAGCATGGAATCTATTTTTCTGTGGCATGCTCTTAGAAACAGCTTTGCATACAGATGTGTTAGCTCAAGGGAGACCCAACTGGAGATCTACATCTCAGTGTTCCTCAACACTCCCTTTGCCAGCACTACTATCCTTTTCTTGTTGTGCTGGAGTTTCAAAGAAAGGCAAACAAGTTGTGCTTCCCTTGGCAGCTCCCTACACATGAAAGAATAATCTGTCTGCATATTGTTTTATTTAAACATTTTTTGCAAAATACCAGATCATGTTTTCTGTCCACTTATTGTCTCCAACTTCTTTCTCAAAATGGATGTTGTCCTTAATAATTGTGTTTAACATATTTTTATAATATGTTTGGTAAAAAGAATTTTTTTATGTATCTGATTCCAGGTCTATGTTTTTATTAATTTTTAAGAGCTTTATGCTTTTAATAAATTGATGATTGAGCAAAGAAGACACTATACTACTTAATATATCAAAACTCGGCCAAGAAATTAGCACTCTAAAACACTTTATTTAAGTTGTCATTTTCTTTATTGTTCTTTGTAGAAGGGGACAAGGGATATTTTTCATTCTTCCAGCCTTACAGAGAGAGGGAGAGAGTGTGAGATGGACAGCGGAAGAAGAGAGACAAGGAGAGAGAGAATATTTTTAGGTTATGGATAGGAAGTAAAAATTTTACTCTGATCTCTTGCTATAAATAGCTGTTTTTCACAGTTGTTTTTCTTTTCATTTTCAGTATTTATTCTTATATATTTTTCTTATTCTTACTAGACAAATAATTCAATATAGCAAATAATATCAAAATAATAATTTAAAAAGCCCAAACTTATTAAAAATCCAATTGAAACAAAAGTTACCAGAGACATAGAGATCTTGATTACTTCAAAAGGAGGGGGACTGATTTTTCTCACACATTTCTCTGGTCAGCCTCTCAAATATGAGGTCAGGGAGCAAATATATCACATTTATGCACATGTGAATTCATACAGGCACAAAGGGGAAAGGGTCAAGCAGAGAAAAGAACTGAACTGGAAGAGAAATTAATCACCTTAAACATATGTAGGGCTTTCAACAAAACAATGCATTACTTTCTTTTCAAATTTACTAGAAAGTCTCAGAATTGGAAATATTCTCTTTCTCAGTCTTTCCATGGTATATATATTTTCTTTCCAATTAGAAAAGGCATTCTTACAATAAAAATGAAATCACCTCTATGATATCATCAAGTTTCATTTTCTACTACTATGAATAGGTCCAGAATGGAGACTGATTAAATTTAGAAATAATCTCTCTTGTTCCTTGGTTGAATTTTTATATAACATCATTTAAGTGCTTCATGCTGGAATATGGTTGAGTTTTTTTGGTCAGATAGAATATGGCAATAATAAAAGGCATTTCAACTGTGTAAGAAGTGAACAACCAATTTTCTTGATATCTCCAATGATAACGTTCCTAAGTTCTGAGTTCATTTTCATGGTATAATGCTGTTATTAGAATTAGCATAGAGTTAAAATGTTGAGTAATTTATCTCTATTAGACAAAAGTCATCTTTTTTTTTTTTTTTTTTTGAGACGGAGTCTCACTCTTTCACCCAGGCTGGAGTGCAGTGGCGTGACCTCGGCTCACTGCAAGCTCCGCCTCCCGGGTTCATGCCATTCTCCTGCCTCAGCCTCCCGAGTAGCTGGGACTACAGGCACCTGCCACCGCACCTGGCTAACTTTTTGTATTTTTAGTAGAGATGGGGTTTCACCTCCTGACCTCATGATCCACCCGTCTCGGCCTCCCAAAGTGCTGGGATTACAGGCGTGAGCCACCGCGCCCGGCAAAAGTCATCTTCTATTTATGAAATTCCTATTACTGTTGAGTAACTCACAGCTCTTAAATTAAATTTCCTGATTTGCATTAGGTTTAAAGCTGTAAATAGCTTTTTAGAATATATAATTGAGTTGATATTGAGTTTGTAGACAAGAGAATCCTATTAAAATACAGAGATTTCTATTAACATTTGAGCTATAATTTCAGAGACATCAAAGGAAAACACAAGACAAGCAACATATCAATGAAATGCACAGTATTACTAGGTTCTTTCAAAGAAGAGTCACTAGAGAATCATAAAGGAAAGGGAATCAAATAATAGTACAATTAATGTTTCCCACACAGCCATATTTTATGGGATACTATAGATCTAATTGTGTGACAGAAAATACAAAGAGAAAGAATAATTTTAATATTGATCAAAGGAAAAGCAAGTCAGCACTTTGCTTGTCAAATACAGAGATACCTGCAACTCTTATTTAACACAATGACTGCAGAGGAAACAAGTAAGCTCCTTCACCTGCAAAAGAGATTGTATTGACCAATGAAGTGGAATGGTGATTGAGGTCCTGTTATTTAACAAGAAAATTTGAATTCATTTACATTTTGAAGTTGGGCTGTTAGGAGACTAAGATTTGAATATACTTTCCCTTTGTAGTCTGTAGCAATATATGTTTAGGGTTCTGATTCTCGAAGCACAATCCACAATTGCTTTTTCCCCCCACTTTCATGTAGATGATTAGCAATTTTTATCCTTACTGCCTTCTCTTTCTATTATCATTTCATCTATTTGCATGATTTCCAACTATCATTTTTATGCAAATTGTCCTCAAATCTGTATCTCCATTTGTGAGCTTTCTCGCCAATCCAAATTTACTCACATGAATGAATGAAAATTTGCCTTGAGTGCTCTGATGTCACCTCTAATACAAATGGACAAACTGAACTTACCATCTTCCCTTGTGTTTTTTCTTTCTAGTTATAAACCATCATTCTTTTTGTCACTTTTTTTTTGCATCTTGGAACCCTGGTTGAATCTTTGCCCTCTCCCTCTTTTCACACTTAACCATTTCCAAGACCTATCATTTGTAAGTACTGTAATATTCACTCATCTTACCCCGTTTTCTGTATTTTTACTGTCATGTGGCTTTTGATTCTGCACCTTTAACCATGCCAACACAGACACACTACATGTCTGCAAGGTTTTTGACAGTGATAGAAAATCATACACTGCATTCCTTATTTGTCCCTAACCTTTGCCAACTTTGACTCAGTGGCCAAACATTGTCTTAATCTATAAGATTATTCTTCATTATACTAGCCCAATATTTTGGTCATGAAAATTGTATCCTGTCTCTCTAGTTCTGTTCCCAGTGTCTGCTGTGTATCTTTCCCAGTACCACCACTTGGTTACATCTGTCAGACAGAACAAACAGGAAAGCACATATCATGTTCATATTTTTTTGGGTGAGTGCACCTGCTACCTGAATGTATTTGCCCTCTAGATCCAGCTGCATGAATTTAATGAGGGGAAGAGGGATCCCAAAGAAAATATCTTATCATTAACTTATATATCACTCTACAAACCTGCTCTTTTCCCCTATCATCTGCAACCAAGCTAATTTTAGAAAGCTGGAGAAAATGGTCTGGATTCAATAGATCCCTAAAGGAAGGCTTCTTATTTTCCATGAAACCTCCTGACTCAGAGCTAATTATAGTACTACTATATTTTTTAAAGGTAATACTAATTTCAGCCCTTTTGGTCAACTCCCTAATATTTACACTTAATTACCCTACAGTATAATAATGATCATGCAAACCAGTAAATGTCAATTTAATTTTGCATAAGTTTTGTTTGATTGTGACCGTCAACCTGTGTATGCTCAGAATTTACTGTGTGCTGCTCATTTACCATGGCCATATAGACCCAATTTAAGTCAATCAAGGCAAGTTTAGAACAGAGGCAAATAACTCAAAGTAGTATGACTCAATCAACAAATTTTTTAGGGAAATGTTTAAATTTTGTCGGAAAAAGAAAAAATATTAGAACATATGACAGGATTACGTAACAATGATCACATTAAATGCAGGTAGCTCTTGGCAAAAGAGATTTTAGTTTCAAGGATTATATTCAATTTTGATGATCATTTGTATTTGCTTCACTAATTCAGAATTCTTCATGGGACTCTGTACAATGATGCTTAATTAATCCCAATCATTTTTCAGCCAAATCATCCTCTGAAATTATAATAGATATCCTATTTTTTCTGTAGAAATGTAGATGCTCAACAAATATTTGTTGAGTAAGTGACTGCTCTGACCATTTATCTTCTCAAGTTTATACATTCTAAAAAGTCTTTTATATGCAGTGTCTTTCAAATTGCTTTGCCATTAATCATTTATACCACTTAGTATTAGAATAATTTCCATTGATTTTGAAGGAAAAAAATGTTTCAGCATCCACATTAGTGAGTTGGACTCCTAAACAGTAAGTCATTTAGGCTCATGATGACTTTGGAACCATAAAATGGTGATGGTAATGAACATTAGCACAAATTAATATTTCATTGTTTTAAACAAATACTGATTAGGAGGCGCACTCTAGCCTTCACAACAGTGGGTGCAAAATTTTTAAACTGGAAGTGTGTGTGAGCTATTCTATTTAGGGAGATTGCTTAATAGTTTAAATAATAATGGTATCCACTACAATGACATCTAGTTTCTTTTTATAGTGTCCATAGCATATGTGAAGGCAGTATTAATAGTGACAAAGGTGGCTTCATGTGCATACTGTTTAGTTGTGCAAAATTCCATGCTCCCAAAGGGCCCTGTTTAATGCTCTGCAATCTCTCTTGAAATTCTCAATAATTTTTGAATAAGAAACTATGCATTTCCCTCCCTCCCTCCTTCCTTCCCTTCCTTCCTTCCCTTCCTTCCTTCCTTCCCTTCCTTCCTTCCTTCCTTCCTTCCTTCCTTCCTTCCTTCCTTCCTTCCTTCCTTCCTTTCCTTTCTTCCTTCCTTCCTCCTTTCTTCCCTTCCTTCCTTCCTTCTTCCTCCCTTTCTTTCTTTGACAGTGTCTCACTCTGTTACCCAGGCTGGAGTGCAGTGGTGCAATCATGGCTCACTGCAGCCTCAATCTCCTGGACTCAATCCTCCCACCTCAGCCGCATGAGTAGCTAGGACTACAGGCATGAGCCACTATGCCTGGCCCCACTTAATAAATTACTGTGTGGATTTGATAAAATATTGTGTGTAAAATACTCTATATAGCCTTGGTGAACACTCAATGAATTATAGCTTGTATTGTTACTCTGTTGCAATATTTTGCTAAATCATTTCAATAGATGTAATATAAAAATGGGTTCATGATTAAATAATTTAGAGATTTCAAAAATTTCTGCAGGATATCTCAGAATTTTGTGTAATATGATGACCTATAAAGAGTACATCAAGTATGTAGTTTGTCCAAAAATAATTTGATCCTGGGACACATTTTTCTTCCAACAAGCATTGTAAAATAGAAAAGAAATGGTTTCCTAAATTGGAGCGCTCTTCTCAATAAAGTGGACCAGTCAGGTGTGGTGGCTCACTCCTGTAATCCCAGAACTTTGGGAGGCCGAGGCGGGCAGACCACTAGGTCAGGAGTTCAAGACCAGCCTGACCAACACGGTGAAACCCTATCTCTACTAAAAATACAAAAATTAGCTGCGTGTGGTGGCATGTGCCTGTAATCCCAGCTACTTGAGAGGCTGAGGCAGGAGAATCACTTGAACCTGGGAGGTGGAGGTTGCAGTGAGCCGAGATTGCACCACTGCACTCCAGCCTGGGCGACAGAGGGAGACTCTGTTTCAATAAATAAATAAATAAATAAATAAAATAAAATAAAATAAATAAGTAAAGTGGACCTAGGGACAGTCTGGATATGTGCAGAAATAGATTTGGTTCTATGGGCAACAAGGCCCACGTGGCAATACATTAACTTAATGCCCCCAGGTGACTTGTAGCTCTGATCCACACTCTCCAGGGATATGAAAGTTTTACTTGTACTCACTCCTAAACAGTCAGCACTTTTTAAAGAACCTGGTTCAGAACAACCATTTTGTAAATTGTTGCACATGCACGGTTTTCAAGACTCCTCTCTCCTTTTGCAAATATCTTGGCACCTGGCTCTTCCTGGATGACTCCAACATCCCCATGGATAAACCCTGTGGTTTCTCAATGCTTTTATGTCACCTCTCATGAATTTCAACACTTATCACACCTCAGTTGCCATCTTAGAAATAACCAGAAACACACAAACTTCTCTGATTTCAAAAGGGCTGATACAGTCATTGCACTCCTTAGCCATAACCTCCTATTCTACGTTGCCTGTGCAGGTTCCATTAACCTCTTTTCCCTTTGGGACCTCTCATCCATTTAAGGCTCTGCTTTCTTCCAGTTTCTCAGTTTGTGATCTTTATTCCTTTCTCTCTGTTTTTTATCCAGTTGAGAGTCCATGTAGCTTTTATAATTTCTATCATATCTTGCTATATTTTAAACTTCCTTGCCCTTTTGTCTTTACACGTATTTATTTTATTTAACAAAATTCCAATCCTGGTTGAACTCAACTATCCACTTTCACTATGTATGCATGGAAATACTCTTTGAAAAGATTAATAGGGGAAATTAATAATACCATAACTCATTATAAATTAATAATTAACTGTTATATTTGGAATCTCTATATTGCTCAAAAGTCTTCTTATGTTTGTATGGTCAATTCAGTCCTCAAAATGTGTGAAAATTATTTCAAACCTTCTCAATTATTCTCTGACATACCCCATTCCCATTCTGAATTCTAGTTTTCAGCAAATGAATATACTTTCCAGTTTACAGAAAAAAATGAGGGGGAGGGTATTAAATGGAAACTCCAATTTTCTTTCCATAAACTTTTATGACAGTCTTATATTTGTACCACTCTATCCTCCTTCTTTGGTGTTATAATAAGAAAAGTGTTCTCTTTTCTCTCTTGTAGCCATTTCCTCTACCCGTACTTCCTTTGTCTCACCTGTTCAGAGTCCAGATTCTGTTAATTATGCCTGCTCTCTCCTGTATATTCAAACTTTCCCTGGATCTTCTCATTAAATATATTTAAATTATAGATAATAGCAAACTAACACAATAAACATAAGAAAATATTAATCCCAAAACACTGGAAAGAATCCTCTCTGAACCCTCAATACATGTCAGTCACCACCCTATTTCCTTCCCACATTTAACAGTGGAACGTACCAGAAGAATTACTTCTACTAATTGTCTCTACTTGTTATCTTTTTACTCTCTCCTCAATCTGTTCTGAGTTGACATCCACCCATGTCACTCTGCTAAAACCCTTCACCCTACATCATCAATGACTCAATCCCCTCAAGCCAATGGTTATTTTTTAGGTCCCATCCTTATTTCCCATTAGTATTTGACATATATTGATAATGCTCACACTGGAATATTCTCTTTGTCTCTCCTTTCTTTTGTGAACCATTACATACAGTATCCTAATGTTTTTTCACTCTAACTGGATGTTACTCTTTCATGCAGTCTCATTATTTTCTGTCTACCAGTTGAACATTGGAGAGCCTCAATACATAAGCCCTTGTTTCAATTATACATAAAACAAACCACCCTGCCAGGCGTGGTGGCTCAAGCCTATAATCCCAGCACTTTGGGAGGCTGAGGCAGGTGGCAGTCGGAGACCAGCCTGACCAACATGGAGAAACCCCGAATCTACTAAAAACACAAAATTAGCCAGGTGTGGTAGCGCATGCCTGTAATCCCAGCTACTCGGGAGGCTGAGGCAGGAGAATCGCTTGAGCCCATGAGGTGGAGGTTGTGGTGAGCCGAGATCGCACTACTGCATTCCAGCCTGGGCAACAAGAGTAAAACTCTGTCAGAAACAAACAAAACACAACAACAACAAAAAATAAACCGCCCAAAACTGAAATCCTTAAAACAACATTGTGTGGACCTGTCAAAGCAATGACCTAACGTGGACTTACATTTCCCAGTTTCTTTCCTTTTTTACTAGTTCTCTAAGAAATATGAGTGGAAGTCATAATTATCCTTTCTAAGCCAGGGTTTTAAGGACTCATTGCAGTTTCTCAATTCTCTCTTTTCCCTCCTGCATGGATACAGCCAGCTCTAAGGTCACAGAGATGAGAGAATCACAAAACAGAAAAAACTTGAGTCTTGAATCATCCCATGCAAAAAGCCATCTAATCAACCACAAATAACTATATTGGACTGTCAAGTAAATGAGAAATAAACATTATGTTAAGCCATTGACATTTTGGGATTTATTTATTTGAATAGATAGTATTATTCTGGATTGTATAGCCTACATAGCCTAAGATGGTTTAGTTTATCTTACCTCTGCAGCTTCACTTTGTGCTATTTACTTGCCTCACTATGTTCTCTTCACTGGACTTAATTTAGTTCTTTGAATGCTTTATTCTATCACAGTGCCTTGGTATGTAATATTCCTCTGACTAAAATGCTTTCTTGTAGCTTTGCACATGTTACTGTATCAGTCCTTTTGAAATGAGAGGTACCAGCAGCAGATACTGTCAGTGTTCTGCCCAGGTCTACCCGAATCTCTTTTTATCAATCTATGTACTTCCTTAACTGCCTTCTCTATGCCTTTACACTTAAGAGCCCACAGCTGAAAATTTCTTTGCAGAATTGTGCTCTGTCTAGTGCTGTCTGTTGCTTTGCCCCAGATCACACATTTGTTTAGCTCTTGCCTCCTTTCCCCTTCTGCTATTCCCACTCCTGAGAGAATCCACTTCATTAATAAATCACTTGTACAAAAAATCATCTCTGTATCTGTACTCTGATGAATCTGATCTAAAGTAGTGTCTCTCAGATCTCCATTCAAAGGCCACTTACTCAGAACAGCCTTTCCTGATGCCCCAAAAAAGATCATATTCCCTACAATAAGTTGCTTTTGTGACAACCATAATAGGAATTATGTTTTTATTGATGCATAATAGTTATACATATTTTCAGGGTACATGTGACATTTTGACACATTCATGCACTGTGTAATAATCAAATCTGGGGTAATTGGGATATCCATTATTTCAAATATGTATCTTTTTGTGCAGTGAATACTTTGGTTATTCTCTTCTAGCTATTTTGAAATATGCAGTCGATTATTGTTAATTATTGTCACCCTACCAAACTATCAAACACTAGATCTTACTTCTTCTATCAAACTGTAATTTCACACCCATTAACCAGCATATTTTCATTCTCCCCTCCCTTCTATGCTTCTCAGCTTCTAATAACCACTAATCTACTCTATCTTTATGAGATCCACTTTTCAACTGCCATATATAAATGAGAATATGTAATATTTTTCTTCCTATGCCAGACTTATTTTGTATAAAATAATGACATCTAGTTCCATCCATGTTGCTGCAAAAGATAAGACTCCATTATTTTTTGAGATAAATAATATTCCATTGTGTATAAATCTCACATTTTTTATCCATTCATCCATTTATGAAAAATTACGTTGATTTCATATTTTTCTGTCATAAATAGTGCTGCAGTAATCATGGGAGAGCACACATATCTCTGATATACAGATTTCCTTTCTTTTGAATATATACTCAGTAATAGGATTGCTGGACCATATGGCAGTTCTATTTTTAATTTTTTGAAGAATCTCCATACTATTTTCCATAGTGGCTATATTAATTTACATCCCCACCAACAGCGTATAATGATTTTCCTTTCTCCACATCCCCACCAGCCTCCATTATTTTTTGTCTTTTTGTTACAAGCCATTTTAACTTGGATGAAATGATACTTCGTTGTGATTTTGAATTGTATTTCTCTAATGATTAGTGATATTAAGCATTTTTCATGTACCTGTTGACCATTTGTATGTCTTCTTTTGATAAATGTCTATTGAAATATTTTGTTCATTCCCTAAATTAAATTATTTGTTTGGTTCCTTCTTTGCTATTGAGTTGTTTGAATTTCTTGTATATTCTGGTTATTAATCCATTTTCAGATAGATACTTTACAGTATTCTCTCCCATTCTGTAGATTGTCTCTTCACTACATTGATCATTTCCTTCGCTTTCAAGAAGCTGCTTTGCTTCATGTAGTTCCATTTGTCTGTTATAAATGGTGCTAGGAAAACTGGATATATGCAGAATAATGAAACTAGAACCTTGTCTCTCACCCTTACAAAAATCAAACAAAAATGGATTAGATACTTAAAACTAAGACCAGAAAGTGAAGGGCAACAGGCTAGTCAGAGACAACACCGGTGGCAGCCAAGAGATCTTTATTGGAGGCTCAGCATGTGAGAAGATGAAGAGAAGGGGAGAGAGAGAGAGCTGCTGGGGCTGAGTATTTATGTCCTTTAGGGTGATGTGGTGATTGGTGATTGGTCGGAGGGCAGGACCTTGGGGCTAGCAGCAGGTGTTTCCTTTTGATTGGGTGCTTATATGGTGGGCTGTACTTGGCGGGTTTAGGGGGCTCCAAGTGGAGGGGGAAGAACCTGGAACCGATGCCTAAGATGGCGTCTTTGATTTATCCAACATTCCTCCCTTTTATTGGTTTAAAATGGAAAGTGGGCATCTTCGTCTATCTGGCTGCTTCCTGCTGAAAATGGGGGTGGTGAGGGGGAAAGTGGAAGGGAGTTTGGCTTGGGAGTGTTGGGGTATAGTAGGAGTATGATTCTGAGCAGTAGGGATAAAATTTCTTGGGGTGTGAAATCTTGAAATGTTCCTTGTAGGTAGAGGTGGTTGAGTGCAGTTAGCCACCATAGAGGTAAGCTTGGATCATCGAAGAGCCAGCTGTCGGTATGGAGATTGGTTAGGAACTGATAGAACTGGTTAGTGTCCATCTTTAACAGACTGGGGGTGGGCTATGGAGCTGTAGGAAAATAAAATGACAGTTTAATTTAGAGTGTGGGCTGTAGGAGGCTTTAAGCAGACATACCCTTGTAGAGGCAACTTGTGAAGGCGAGCTGTTGATGGACGGGGTGTCAGCACTCTGTGAGGTTTTCTCTAGAGCCAGTTGTGTCTTCACATGTTGCTAGAAGTTGGTAGTTTCTAAGGAGAAGCTGGTTAAACGTTTGGTTAGATATCGAACTTAGTAAGGCAAGGGAGTAGAGCACAGAGCGCTAGGGCCTCCAGTAGTGGGCCTAGGAAGGAAAGAAGCCAAGCCATGAGAGGGGGTTTAAGAGTGTCCAAGAGGGAGGAACATGCATGGTGGTGGGACTTTAGGCTTCTGGAATGGGCAGAAGGGATGGCACTTTGGAACATAAGGGAAGGCTTTTTTGGCAGCAACTGTGCTGGCTCTTTTGTTCGTGGTCGGGAATACTTCGACCCACCCAGAAAAGGTATCTACGAGGACTAAGAGATAGCTAAGTTTTTTTTTTACGGGGCGGGCATATGAGTGAAATCTAGTTGCCAATCACGTCCTGGAATATGTCCTCTGGATTGGTGAGTTGGGAAAGGTCCTGGCCTTAGTGGGGTTCGTGGGTTTGTACGTTGACAAATGGAGCAGGTAGATGTGAGCTGCTGGAGGAACTGTAGATCTGAAGAATCGAGGGTGAAGAAGGAGCTTAGAAATGTTTTTAATGATTGGGGGCTTGTATGGAAGTTAGAGTGGAGTTATGAAAAGAGGGTGTGCTTTGGGAGGTTAGGTGGCTGTGAGTGTTGTGGAGGGTCTTGTGTGTACTGTGAAGGGTTTGGAAATCTGTTGTTATCATGATTGTGTGGGGCAGAGACAACAGCGCTGCCTGTTTTGCCTCTTGGTCAGCTTTATTATTGCCCTGCATTATTGGGGACGAGTTGGCTTGGTCGGACTTCCTATTTTGGTAGGAAGTAGAGAGGCTTGGAGAAGGCATGTGATGAAGGTAGCATTGGTGATAGATGTTACTTGCGTTGTGAGTAGTCCTCTCTCTTTCCAAATAGCAGAGTGGGAGAGTAAGATGTGGAAAACATATTTGGAGTCTGTGTATAGTGTGAGTGAGGAGTCTGCTGCCAGTTGGAATGCTCGAGTGGCTGCAATGAGTTCAGCTTGTTGGTTGGTAGTTTGGGAGGTCAGGGGCTTCGCTTCGATGGTCTGAGTTAGGGAGACTATAGCGTACCCTGCTAGGCGCTGTCCGTTTAATGAGAAGGAGCTACCATCAGTAAAACACGTGTGATCTGGGCTATCTAAAGGTCCTTCAGAGATGTGGCTTGGCGATACACTTATGTAAAGGGGGGGTTTGTGAAAGAGGCAAGAGGGTGGCGGGATTGAGGAGTGCACATGTCTGGAAGGATACAGTAGGATCGTGTAAGAAGTCAAGGAGGGAGAGTTTGGAGACTTTTGTATGTGAGGAGGTCTTTAAGTTGATGAGGGGATGTGATAACGGCAGATGCCCCAAATGTGAGCTTCTTTGACTCCAGAAGGAGTAAATAAGCTGCTGCCAAGGCTCGAAGGCAAGAGGCCCATCCCCTTACAGTGGGGTCGAGCTGTTTGGACAAGTATGCGACTGCAGCAAAAGTGGGACCTTGCATTTGACCCAAGACTCCTAGGGCTAAGCCATTGTGTTCATGTACATATATAATAAGAGTTTTTGTAAGTCTGGGAGATGTAGAGCTGGAGCTTTTATGAGGGCCTGCTGAAATGCCATTTTACTGTGGCGTCTAAAGGCTCAGAGCTCCTGGGGAGAGGTCATAAAGAGGCTTTGCTAATAGGGAATAATTGGGGATCCAGGTACTAAAATATCCGGCAGGTCCTAAGAATGAGAGTACTTCTTGTTTTGTTTTAGGGACGGGAAGACCCCTAATGAAGCACTTTCGGTCTAGGGTGATGGCCTTTGAGTTGTGGGAGAGAAGGACTCTTAGATAGGTGACTTGTGTTAATGAGAGTTGGATCTTTTGAGGGGATACTCGGTAGCCTTTGTCTGCGAGGAAATTGAGAAGGGAAGTAGTGTCAGCCTGGGAGACTGCTAGAGAAGGACTGCACAAAAGGAGGACGGATTGGGGAAGTCTCAGTGTTTTTAGGTCTGAAGCTAGGGTTTGGCCAAAAATGTGAGGGCTATCTCTGAACCCTTGGGGAAGAACGGTCCATGTCAGTTGTTGTGACTGTTTGGTGTCTGGGTCAGTCCAGGTGAAAGCAGAGATCTTGTGATTGGGGGAAGAGAGGAATGGTGAAGAAAGCATCCTTGAGATCGACCACTGAGAAGTCTGTGGTGCTTGGAGGAATTGAGGACAAGAGAGTATAGGAGTTGGGGACTAGGGGGTGAATGGGTTTAATGGCTTCATTAATGAGCCTGAGGTCCTGAACAAGGCGGAATGTGCCATTGGATTTTTTTTACTGCAAGAATGGGGGTGTTGAATGGCGAGTGGGTTGGTCTAAGGAACCCCTTCCTGAGGAGATCGGAGATAACTGGTTGTAATCCCCTCAGACTAGAGGTGGGGAGAGGATATTGGGGTTGGCTGGGAAAGTGATGTGGATTTTTGAGGGAGATTTGTATGGGGGTGCACAGTGCTAACAATGGGGTGGTGGTATCCCAAACTACAGGGTGGACACCTGTTGGGAGCGAAGGCAGAGGAGGAGCAGGAGCCTGGTATATGGAATGCAATGAGTGAGGTGGATTTTGGGGGGGTGGCTGGATTAAAGGTGATAGAGGTTTTGAATTTTGAGAGGATGTCCCTTCCTAATAGGGGGAGAGGGCATTGTGGCATGACTAGGAAGCGATGAGAGAACATGTGACCGGAGAAGGTGCAGGAGAGGAGAGGGGTGGCTCTTGCACATATGGTTTGGCCTCCAACCCCGACTATAGGAGATTCAAAAGGGGAAGTGGCACCCCAGAATTCCCTTAAAACTCCGGTGTCAAGGAGAAATGTGATAGAGCGTCCGTCTACTGTTAACGAGACCCTGGGTTCCTGAGCGGTGATGATTTGTGTCAGGAGAGGAGTCCCAAAGCCCCATCAATCTTCGATGGCCAGACCAAGGAGGTCGGGTGTAGAGCTGGAGGCTGGCCCGGCTCCCCTTTGGGGGCCGGGGCAGTCTACGGCCCAGTGGCCAGACAGGTGGCATTTGGGGCATGGCTTGTTGGGGGTCCTGGGATTTGGGCACTGCCGGGCCCAAGGTCCCTCCTTTCCACATTTAAAGCAGGGCCCAGGGGGCTCATGTGTGGGCCGATGACCAGATGATGCCTTGTGGCTGTGTGATTTTATTATGGGCTGAGAAGCAGCCTCTGTCTAGCTTTTAAAATTTGTTTCGTATATCAGGGAAGCTTTGGGCGAAGAAGTGGGATATGAGGAGTTGTCTACCGTTGGGGGTTTCAGGATCTATAGTGGCATATTGTTGAAGTGCCTTTGTAAGGTGGTCAAGGAAGGCTGAGGGGTTTTCATGTTTTTCTTGTAGCTTTTCAAAATTGACAGCCTTTTGTGCTGCCCTACGTAACCCGGCTACTAGGCAGGTGGCAAAATGGTCTCGGGAGACAATTCCATTTTGGGTGTTATAGTCCCAATTACGCTCTTGCTCGGGCACCTCCTGCACGTCCAATGGTAGGACTGGGGTTGTTTGATGGACCTCGTCTGCATATGCACGAACCTGTTCCCAGACCCACCAGCGTTCTTCAGGGAGAAGGGAATTAGAGAGATATATGTATGTATTGGAATTCTTTGATATAGGAGGCAGAGTTGGAAGTGTAGGAGCTTAAGTGCTTTTTGATTTGGGATAGATCAGCCATGCAAAAGGGAACGTGTACTCGGACGATGCCTTCAACTCCTGCTACTTCTCGAAGTGAGGCGAGGATGGGGTGGTGGGATCTCGAATGAGTGGTGGGAGGGCTGAGCGGCAGAGGGGAGGGAGCTGGAGAGGTTGAGGTGGAAGGGGAAGAAAGAGAGAGGTCGGGAGAAGTGGTAACGGGCGGGGCCGCCGCTGGCTGGGCGGTGGCTGGAGTGTGGGGCTGAGGGTGGTGATATGGCGGAGGTTCGTCAGCAGGGTCAAAGTCTGGAACGGAAGGAGGAGCTGCAGCAAGATGTTGGGGCTTGCAGTGGAGGCAGAGGTTAGGCTTGTCCTGTAAGAGGAAGAAGCTATGAACATATGGGATCTCTACCCATTTTCCTGTTCACTCGCAAGAGTTGTAGAGATAGAGCCATAAGGAGGCCATTTGTTTTGGTTGTCTAGGGGATAGGTGGGCCAACAAAATTTAATTAGGCATTTTGGTTTGATGTCTGAGGTGAGGCCAAGGGCTGACAAATTATTTAAGAGACATTGTAGGGGGGAGTCGGCCGGCAGGGATGCAGAGCCTCCCATAATGAGAGGAAGGAATAGATGGCACCGAGCTAGGCAGGGCATCCCCTGCTAGTCGCTTGCCGTGGAGTGAGTCAGAGCCTCCGGATCGATCGTCACTGAAACGGAAGGACTGAGGAGCCTCTGAGAGGCAGGAGGCTGTGGGTCACCTGGTATCCAGATTTTAACGAAGGAAGGAGAGGGGCCCAGGCTGGAGATGTGAGGAGGAGAGGGAGAAAACTCCGTTCCCTGCAGGCCGAGGCAGAAGAGAGTGATAGGGGCCTACCACTGCCCTAAGGGCGTCGGGCAAAATGTGTCCGTCACGGGAGCGGCTAGGGTCTGGCGATTTGCCCGAGAGGTAGGCCCAGGAGGGGAAAACTTACCAAGATGAGGCCGGTGGTGGGCGAAGAGTTCGGTGAACAGGAAAATGGGTGAAGGCTGGCCGGAGGTCTAGACTGAGCCTGGGAAGGGGATTGGGGTCCCACCTAAAGGTGGGGAATCCCGATCCGAGTCATGGCACCAAAATGAAGGGTGACAGGCTAGTCAGAGACGACACTGGTGGCAGCCAAGAGATCTTTATTGGAGGCTCAGCATGCGAGAAGATGAAGAGAAGGGGAGAGAGAGAGAGCTGCTGGGGCCGAGTATTTATGTCCTTTAGGGTGATGTGGTGATTGGTGACTGGTCAGAGGGCGGGACCTCGGGGCTAGCAGGAGGTGTTTCCTTTTGATTGAGTGCTTATTTGGCAGGCTGTGCTTGGTGGGTTTAGGGGGCGCCAAGTGGAGGGGGAAGAACCCGGAACTGATGCCTAAGATGGCGTCTTTGATTTATCCAACAGAAAGTATGAAACTACTAGAAGGAATCTTTGGAGAAATGCTTCAGGGCATTAGTCTGTGCAAAGATTTTCTTGAGTATGACATCAAAAACACAGGTAACGAAAGCAAATGTAGGGAGTATTTTGTGTTTGCTTAGTGCCTGGCATGGAGTTGAGTCTCTGTAAGTACTAATGATACATGCAGCAAAGAAAGAAGAAAAAAATGGACTAAAAGAGAAAGAATAGAACTCCCATTAGTGATGACATAAAATAAAATCTAACTTTATTAGAAAGATAAATTTATTATAGTATTTTGAACGTATTTTCTAATTTCTCTATTTCAATTGGAGAATCAAACTGCATTACAGTCAACTCAATACATTGCAGAAAATAGAGAAATTATTTTTGGGGGGTGTTTATCATGTCAACTGTTTTATTAATTACTAACACCCAGTTGTTTTTCCCCCAGTAGATCAAATAAGGATATTCATAAACTGTAAACAAGAGGCACCTGAATTAGTTCTCTATATGAATATTTTCTATCAGTAGTTATTGGCTGAGCTCTGTTTTGCACCAGGTAACCTCTTTGCCATTGTAAATACAGGAGTGACATCAACATGCATAGTTATTAGTTTTATGAGACCTTAAACATAGCAGTAATTTGAAAAGAATCATATGAATTCTTGATTATAATTGTTCTAAGTTCCTAAATATGTTGTAATTGTATACATATTAGGAGTCCTTAAAAGTACATGTCTTTCCATTGTTTTCCTGGCCCTGGTTAGAATGATATGAGGGCTTTCTAATTTTCCATTTTGCTGTTTTTGTGCCCCTGACCCTTTTCAGGGCAGCCTCCAAGAATTACTTTTGAAAACTAGAAATGTCTCGGTCAGTTTAGACTCTCCCAATCCCCTGATGAGAAAGGATTAGAAAGAGATTTATGTTTGTTCACTTTAGGGAACAGTTAAGGCTTCTAATGGAAAGCAAAGTAGAAATGTTTTGGAGGCATGCACTCACCTGAAGACCTGGGAGAGCCACCTGAGAATGCAAAGGAAGTGGGAGGCTAGGTGAGGTTGATTGTACTTTGCAGAGCTGGGACAGGAGGACTGGGCTGCCCAAGACCTTGCATAATTTGAAAAGAGTAGGGCAGCCTGACTGAGCAACAGAAATGCTATACTGGAGAGCAGAGTTTGCCTAAGGGGGTGTTAAGCAGCTGAGCAAGGAAATCTGCTGTGACTGGAGACTGCAATGTGGGCAATCCACCTGTGCATAATCAACTTTTGGTTGATGGCTGTATATGCCTGTGGGTGTTTTTGAAATACTCATTCTTACCAGGATAGGGTCTGATAATAATTAGTTGTTTTATAATCTGATGCATCTCTCAAAAGTGATTTTTACTAAGCAGAATTGCCTTCTGTTTTCAGCTAGCAACTCAGGCTTACATGTTACTTATTTGTAATTATTCTAGATCTTTTCTTTTTTTACCTAGGCAACTCATAATTATATTGCAGTCATTTATATTAATAATGATCATCATGTAAAGCTACAAACACTCTTGCAAGGTATTACAATGTCAATAGCTTCCAATTCTTAGGTAAAATGATTTGGTTTATAGGGATTACTATTTCTGGGGGGCTTGCATCTATTTCATGGGTATAGAAGTGAAACTTGCCAAAGTTATTCAAGTAGAGATTTCAGAAGCTTCACCTTGCATTCTACATGATTTAATAAAATTATTCAAACAGGAAGATATATCTCATAAAAGAGATCTTGTTTATTTTAGAACTGTGTATAAAGCATGCCATAGTCCTATACAGGTGAGAACAAGGAAAATCATCCCATTTTAATTTTTCAAAAAAAATCCACACTGAGACTGTTTCTATACAGGAAATAAAATGAAATCTCCTGAACTACTCTGAAATATGCAAATAATTTGAATGGATATAGAACATTTTGAGCTGGTCTAAACACACAGTCACTTATTTCTGTAGCTGTAAAAGTTTCCATTAAATATAAAACTACCAGCAGTAAAATAACATTTTGGAAAATGTGTAGGGACAATAGGTATTTGTTTAAATGGTTCAGTGCGGAAACGTATTTCCCATATAGTATAGATTATAGTGCTGTATGGTTTGATCCTAAGAAGATAAAGGTCAAGTAAAATAGAATAAGGTCATATTTTTGCCTACAATCTATTGAACATAATTTTTGCCCTCTGAAGGTGGAGTAATGTGTAGAAGCAACTGAAAGGAACAGATGATGAATCAGTTTGAATGTCTGGAAAATCATCTGAGCAAATTCCAACAAAAGCTGGAAGATCCAGAGAGCAGAGGGAGATAGCATCCTGAAACAGGGTAAAGGGAAAGGAATCTGGATGCTGAAATGTGACTACGCATCTCTGATGGTATGTGTCTTCTCGTGTGACTTCTCTCACTATCTTTCTGATAGCAAATATTTCACCATTATATTTAGTGAATGGCAAAACTTCAACCAGAAACCCAAACTTATATTGTGTGTGTGTATATATATATACACAATATATATACACACACTATATATATACACACAATATATATATTTTATATATACACTATATATATTTATATATAATATATTATATATTTATATATAATATATAATATATATTTATATTTATATATTTATATATAATACATATTTATATATACTGTATATATAATAAAAATATATGTGTGTGTATATATATAGTGTGTGTGTATATATATATATAGTGTGTGTGTGTGTATATATATATATATATAGTGTGTATATACATATATATATATATTTTTTTTTTTTTTGAGACAGAGTCTCGCCCTGTCACCCAGGCTGGAATGTAGTGGTATGATATCGGCTTACTGTAACCTCCATCTCCCGAGTTCAAATGATTCTCCTGCCTCAGCCTCCCGAGTAGCTGGGACTACAGACACATGCCATTACACCTAGCTAATTTTTGTATTTTTAGTAGAGACAGGGTTTCACCATGTTGGCCAGGATGGTCTCGATCTCTTGACCTCGCGATCCACCTGCCTCGGCCTCCCAAAAGTGCTGGGATTACAGGCGTGAGCCACCGTGCCTGGCCCCAATTGTATCATTTTAATTAACTTTTTAAACAAATACATGTATGAGTTATAGATAAATATGATTTCATTATACAGAAGATATGGCTGATGCCCTTTTTAGAATTAGAAAGATTTAAGTACCAAGAAGAGAGGAAGACAGCAGAACAAATGGGATCTCTGCCAGGCACCTGGAGAAAGATAAATTAAGAGGCACACTATAATAGATTTTGGAATTGAAGAAGTTTTTAGATTGATAATTTTTAAAAGAACAGATCTAAGGGATCATGTAATACTTTTACAGACACTCTGTCTTCTCATTAGTTATTTGCATTGAACTTTCTTAATGTACAAAGTGCTTTCTTATGAATTACCTAATTTTAGCTTAAAAACAATATCCTCAAGAATAGCTTATTTGCCTTGATTTTATGCGTCAAAACATGAGACTTAAATGTTAAAGGACTTTTCAAAGATCACACAGTAAGCATTTGATCCAGGCAAGATAATTATATATGTGTACGTGTGTGTTGGTGTGTTTGTGAGTTATTTTTTACCAAGAAAAATATTTACGTGTTTATATATTTTACCTTATTATGAGACATAAAGAAGAATTTCATTGATTTTCTTTTTCCCTTCCACTTTGTAAAAGAAAGGAAGGAAGTTTCAAATTAATAAAATTGACACACCATAAAAATTTCATATTTAAAGACTATATACAAGTTACATACCCTGGGGAAGTTTTCATTTCATTATACTATTATTATATCTTGTTCCTAAATAAAAATATACCTTAGCCTTTAATATTTTAATATCCTTTCTTTAATGCCTTGAATGTGTACATATCCATTAGCATTTACATATATGTTCATATGCCTGTGTACTTTGGGATAAATGTTAACAATAACATCACCTTCAATACTAATAACAAATGCTACTATTTATTGCACTCGTACAATGTGCCAAACTTTGTGTAATTAAAGAATCTCATTTAATCTTATAAAAACTATAGGGACAGTTATTTTCCTTACATGACAGATGGCAAATCTAAGGCTCAGAAAGTTTGAACAGCTTGGTGTTATTAGGATTTATCAATCAAGTGTGCAGTATAAAACAATGAGATTCTGAAACACAGAATGTAAAATTAATTATTGATCTACATAACACTGAAAACATTTATTAGACCATGTGTGGTGTATCGTAGATACTGTTGTTTGAAAAGTGATCATTCATCATATATAAAAACACTCTTTAAAACTTTCTTCACCTAACAAATGCCAGGTTGACAGATGACAGTGCTGTTAATGGGGAGAATGTGATACACTGTGTTTTGTGTTTTAAGGGCACTAGCAAGTCCTCCAAAGGTCAGGTATTGAACATGACTACGATAATTCTAAACCAGCTTTTGGAGCCATCAAATCACATAAAACTCAGCCATATGAAAACATGCCTTCAGCCACAGGGAGACATTTTATTGCCTTCTTTCTAAATCCCTACACATATCACACTGTCAAAGCATAGAACAATTGAGGATTAATACCAAACAGCTACACCGACATCTGTATCACTGGAAATAGAGATGCTGACTTTTTTTCCCTAGGGTATCAAATTCTTCCTATTTTCTACCTTTTTGGGCCCTTTTGGGCCCCTTTCCCATTCTCATTCAATACTTTACCTTCTGATGTTACACTGTGATCTTCTGGAGCAACTATTAATGCTGCCCGGAATTGGGAAGCAGTTCTTTTATCTTTATCTTTATTTCTGCGTCTTCTGAGACATATTTAATATCTCCATGGGCTTTAAAACTCAGAAATCAGAATCTACTTCCTAAAGTAAATTCTTCATATTGCCAGATTGAGTTTTCTAAGGACTATTCAGAAGTACTTTTTGTCATATAACAGTGCAATGTTATCAATTTCTAATGGCAGTTTTAGCCTTTATGTTTGTCTAATGTTTCTACTCTTCAATATCTATTTTTCTTCACAGTTTTTTCCATCAGCTGAATTTATGTTTTTCTCAAATATTACATTTTAAACTTTCTATTTCTTGATAATTTTAACATATTACATATTTAATTTTACCTTTTTCTTATAATTTTAATAGAAACACTTAGGCTTTTTTCAAAATAATTTTTAGACACTGTCTTCATATCAAATATTTTATAAAGTGATTTGTGAAAAGCTTTTATTTGTAAAGGAGAATTTTCTAGTTCCAGTACTAATCCTGAAGATCTGGAACAGCAATCCCTTTATCCCTAAGTATTACTCTTGGAGATGAACAAGTCCTATAGAAATTGCTGTCTGACTGAAAGATGAGGCATGAGAAAGGAGGAAAATAGTTTACAGACTAAAAGAAGGCAAAGAAACAGAACATGAAGGTGAAAAATGCAAAGAATTACTGATGTATAGGGGAAAGAAAGAGAATAGAGGAAAACTGTTCATATGGAATGAAAAGGGTGTTGTGGATTTTTATCCCAAATTATGTCAAACATTGTACTATCGCTGTGCTATTCTTTACATTCTATCATCACTCTCTTTTCTGAACTTTGGGGTAAGGACATGGTATAGATTTTCACTTTCCTTTACCATTTTTTTTTCTGCTCTAACTCTACCCTCATCTCCTTTTGCATTTGACTGCACTTGACACAAAACACCACAAGCTTCTTGAAACCTTGATTTGTCACTGGGGTCCAGCAGCTGCTCTTTGGATCCACCAACATGTCAAGATGTCAGCTGCCGAGACTGGTATAAGCATATTGCTTGTGGCAGTTTTGATCATTGTAGAAAAGCGTGAACGTTTTCCATCAGTATATATTGCCAGTTGTATTGACTTTGGAGCAATAATTATATAACACTGCCTTATTATCTTATTGCAGAGAACAGAATTTGACTAAAATGTATAGTGATCATACTTTTGTATTTTGCAAATATAATAGAAAAAAATGAATAAATTATACATATGTTGTTGTATGGTGATTCGGAAAAACTGCAGGTGCTTGTCAGTTTTAATTACTTAGTAAGTTTACTTATTACTGTTGACTAAAAAGAAAAGCACATGTATGAAAAAAATTATGGGAATTAAATTGGGATATATCTCTCCAAATCTGGAAATTATACTCTTAACAAATTTTCATGACTGTACTGAAGATATATCTGAAATTTGTTCGAAAGTCAAATATCTAAAATTTGCATGTAATAATGTGGATTAATAACCAAAGACCTAAAAAATCTTATACAACCTCAAATTTTGGCTCATTACATGCTGTCTCCCTTGGGCCCTGCAACCTTCATAAGCAACCAGGAGCTTCAAAGCAGGAAAAAAGTCAAGGCATCATTTTATTGCCAAAGTATCCTGGACTATATAAGTAGGCATTTTCTTTTCACACTGGCTCTATTCTTGTTCTCTTCACAGGATTTAAGGTAGAAAGTCTTGTTTTTCCGTGTCTTTAAATATCTATGCCTAAAGCGCTAATACCTGCCACCACAACATCAATGGGTAGGGTCTTAAGGAGTCTTTACTCATATAACCACTCTCATCATGCTGCTTTCATTGTAGGATGCTGACCCTTAGATTGTTTTCTTTAGCTACATAGAGAAGTAAAGCTCCAGCTAGTCCTGGCTGTTGGAAGTTATCCTTCATTTCCTGTTCTTCTCCTCTAAGCTTCAACTCCTCTGGTTTATATAACATCAGAAACAAAATAATTCCTTCATAATTTGTCAAGTGTCAGCATTACTAGAAGTGAATAAAATTTATCTTAGACCACTTTCAGCAGTAACTCCTTTTTCTTACTCTTTCTCAGGGAGTAAGAACTGAAAAATTCATACTGATAATTAGTCCATAATCAAAGATTTCATTGTTGAGAAGCAAAACAGTACAGGAGAGAATCGATCATCACCTCAAGCCTAAGGTCAAGACTTCTGCCCTTTGCTCTGGGTGATTCAGATTTGTATCACCAGACGAACAACTCTAGGATTCGCAACCTCACATATCACATGAATTTGTAGTATTTACCAGTATTCCACAATATAGATTCAGAAATGAGAATCAGTTAGCTAAGTAATTATTTAGAAATATTTTAACTACCAATTGTAATCTCATTGTTAATCAAGTTTGAGC
Organism: Symphalangus syndactylus; assembly: GCF_028878055.3. NCBI lineage: Eukaryota > Metazoa > Chordata > Mammalia > Primates > Hylobatidae > Symphalangus > Symphalangus syndactylus. Next base: position 68,563,784 of record NC_072435.2, read on the forward strand.
TATTTATATATAAATTTAAGAAACCACTGCTATATAGTCCCGACATTTGTATCTTTAGAAAAGTTTTGTGGAAAAGACAGGAATATTACTTGAGCAAAAAATGAGACTCTTTTTCCCCCACCTCAGCGAAAGCAGTTGTTTCCATGGACTTCATAAGAGAAAGTATTGATTTATAGTATCTTTGGTCAGTTTGTGTGCAAAGGGGAAGTCAATCAAATATTTAGTCAACTCTCCTCTGGGAATTATGATAGAAGTGTACTACCCAGAGAGACAGAGAGAAAAGATTATATCCTGAAGATTTGCAAACACTACCAACTATCTTTTGTTTTAAATCAAGGGTTCAGAAAAATCCTTTAATTTTTCACAATAATTGTCTTTGGAGGGCTCCAAAGGAGCTATAAGAACTGTTAGTAATAAAACTTACTCTTTTAAATAATAATCCAGGCATGTTTATAAATAAATAAAATGAGATTAATATTTTAGTCTAACTTAAGTTTCCTTAATTTTACTGAAAATTATTTATTTTATTGAATTTTTATATAAATATGAAATTATATAATTGCATACATGGTGACTCAAGAGTGAGAATAATATTAATCTATCAGAACTACAGTGTAGACATGTATTATGTGCCTTATGAAAGGTACATTGAGAGCACTGAGTATTTATTTTAAGAATGACAGTGTACACCTTTACTAAAATGGAATGCCATGTTTTGAAATATAGCCTTTTATTTCACTCTGGTAGACATGTCCTACACTCATTTTATACGATGTTTTTGTACTCTTTTTGTGCCATTGCTATCACTTTGTAGATGGAAACAGTAGTATGAATGGAGAGAGAATTCAAAATTTCGGCCCCTGAGCCTAAACTATATCTTAAAAGAGTCTTATTAAATATTGTATGCATGTTGAAAGTGCATAGCATTGAAAATGAGACAATCCTAAAAACATCATACAAATTCACATACATAATGAAACGAGTAGGTATTTCCTTTCTTAAGAAAAAAAAGTATATTCCAGGTTTCCAGTTACAAAACATTTTTGTCTCCCCTAAAAAGAAGTTCCTCTTATCTCATATATCTGGGTTCACTTGCTTAGTTAATGGTTGGCATGCACAGTTTCTAAATTGCTAATGATGAAATATTTTTTCATGAAATGAAGTTTGTTTTTGGAAGTGCTTACCTACCAGCTAATTTTGTAGAAAAAAAATTTTGTAGAAAAAAGTAATAAAATTTTAGCAGTTTATCTATTTTAAATATTTACGTATTATAGTAACATAGTGGGGATCATATGATAAAATAGCACTGTGTGCTGGAGACCTGTTTTGGAGAGCTGGACCATTTGGTGGTTAGTGTGCTGCAGTGGCATGTGTTCAGGTAACCCTTTTCATCTGCATCTCATGTAGCTGTAAGTGAACAGCCTTCATTGACTTACCCATGCTCTCTTCACCCCCTTCGTTACAACTACATGACAAGAATATTCGGTAACAAAGAACAAAAAGTCGTCTTGCCTTATCACCTGATAGAACTGTGTAAGCTCCAGTGTTTTGCAAATTTTCACGTGTATTTGAATTACTTGAGGATATTGTTACGAGGCAGATTTTGATTCAAAAGTTCTGGGTGGGGTATTGCCTTCATTTCTAGTAAGTTCTTGAGAAGCAAGGAGCTAGACAGTAAGAGTGCCTTATTTTAACTGCAGCTGGAACCGTCAACCCACCTAAATAGTTGTGAGGGTGTGGATAGATGCGGCCTGTTGAGTGAAAAGTTAAAAAGACGTTTTTGAATAGTAGAATACATATGGAGATAGAAAATTAAGAAATTAAGAGATAAGGGAGGAGCCGGGAAGAATGAAGTTCATAGTGACAGAGCAGGAATTAGAATCGGAGAAGAGGAAGAAACTGGTCTTTAGAAATGTGTGGAAAATCCATAGTACATCTGTTAATATACCTATGTGGAAAACCCATAGTCCATCTGCTAAAGCTGTAGCCAGTCATCTGGACTGCAGGGGAAGACTGAATGATCAAAATAGAGCAGCAATAATAATCTTAATAAACTGTGAAGCATAGTATTGGCAAAGAGCTTCCTTTTGAATTGGTTCAACTGCCTAGCAGTCATTGGCTCTGCTAGTTTAGTGTTGAGGATATGCATTTTAAACCCAGCAGATCCAAATATAAGAAGTTTTTTGACATTTTATAAAAGTTTGTTGCATAGGTGTGGCTTAATACCCAAGCCGGTTGTCTTTGTCAGTAAATACATTTTTTCACAGATATTGAAGTACCAAGAGTTAGGACATTTCACCAAAACTGCATGAAAAAATTGTTTACTGTGTTTACAGTCAACTAAACCTGAAATTATTGGATATAAACTACACAGACCTAGGAAGAATTTCAAATGATTCAACTGTCAATAAAGGTCTTTTTGTAATTATGAGAATAGAATACAATTATAAGCATTCAATTTTCCAGACAAGAAAACTACTTTTTTTAAATTAATAAAGCACCTATATTTTTCTTTTAAATGCTCAGCTTTCCTATTGACATTTTAAAAGTGAGTTTGGTGCTTATGATTGATAATAATAACTTTTACATTAGCCATCTTTCATCACTTTATTGATTTGTCTATTTTCTTACGGTTTTATCCTTTGATCTCATTTAGCATTTGGGTGCGTTTTATTGATTTTATCCTGTGGTCAATTTGAATTCAAAGTTTGCATTCAGTTCAGTAGAAACACTTGTAATATTGAATATTAAGGAGGACTTTCAGGGGCCAATGTATGAGTTATCTGTTCAAACTGCCTACAACAAATTCATAGAGGATTAAGTGGAAATTATTCACATATACTATTTAAAAGTTATCTAAATACTTAATGATTTTGAGAAAATATTGCTAAAATGAAATCTTTTTACAATATATTTCTAGGCCTAGCTCTATGTGGAGAAGGAGATCTTTGTGCTCATTATGCACAGTGAGGGAGAAGAAATATAGGAGGAAGTATCAGTCCCTCTCCACGTGCAGTCCATAATTTCATTTCTATTATACTTTCAGCTGTATTTAAAATTCAACCACAGGTTGAAGAATGTTGCCATTTCCTCCATTTTTCATCTTGTCAAATACATTGTATCAAATTTATTTAATTTTTAAAGATATTCACCCAGTTTAATAACTAATATGTATAACCAGCATATACATCATGGCAATAGAATAGAATTTAATTTTACCAAGACAACATCTTGTATATCAAGGAGATTTTCTGCTGAAAAATCCTGCTGACCAAAATGTATTTTAATACAGGATTTCACCTCACATTTTGGTATTATTGTGTTAAAAGATGAAATGGTGTCTTAGAAGAAATGCATCCGGAATTGATCTGAACTTTCTCTCTCTCTCTCTCTCTCTCTCTCAAGTTAGAGGTAATTCAATGACAAGCCTTTTAGAAAAATGATGAATGTAACGTAATGTTTCTGAACATGAATCTTCGTTGTGGTGGGGGGAAACCTAATTAACCAACCTAAACTACTTCTATTCAAACACTCCAGAAAGATAACACCAATCACAAACGTTAAATATCTGTTTTGCTTTACTTACTCATGCATTTATTCAACACTTGTTATGGAAGTTTATCTAAAATTAGGTCGAAAGTAATTTAGGCAGCCATACCCTAAGTGAAAGATTCTGTAGAAAGCTTTAAATCATAGTGACAGCCATTAGGACTTGCTTAAAGAAAATGCTTTTCTGAATAACTCCAGGGTAAACAATAGAAAAAAGAACTGTATCTGTAAGGTCTCCTTAAGAAATTACTCAGCATTTAGATATGTGCTCGTTTTAAAGAATGGAATTCAATGTATTGCTTTCTACATTTTGTGCATTTTTAAAAAAGAGATTACCATTATTGAGCATTTATTCTGTGTCAGGTACACATCTTAGCATTTGAATGTTATATTCAAATCTCAAAATTTTCGAGTTAAACTACATTGCAACTCACATTTTACTTTTGAGAAAATAGTAGCACAGAGAGATAAAATAATTTGCCTAACATCATATAAGTTGTTAGTGGCAGAGATGAGCTTTAAACGCCAGCAGTCTAATTCCAGAACGCAAATTTCTACCTTCTGTTCTATTTTCTTTCCACGCATGTCACTGATTTCTGTGTAAAATTATGAATGTTGTTTTTTCTGGGTGTCACAGGTAAGCAAAAATCATTCCAAATTGTTGATGGAGACTTCTAGAGTTAGATCTTCTATAAATTTATAAATTTAGAGATATATTTAAACAAGTAATTTAATTACATATTGCTTGAATATTACAAATGTCTATAAAATAATGGCTTTTTGCAATACATACATTTAATAGTCAAGTTCTGCTATTTTAGGTTTAAGGATGGTGATAAACTGGTTTACTTTAGAGACATAGAGGATAAATGTATAATGTTATAGAAACAATCTCAATGTTTTATCCTGAAAAACATCCAGAACCCCATTTAATTTTGGAATATATATTTTTAAAGTTGTGTCAAATTGAAAGACCAAAGTAGTTTAGAACATTAATAGTTCATTTTTTAAAATGTTTATTATAACACTTTCTTCAAATTAGATGCTCTAACCTTTAAGACAAACATTGATGGGAAAAAAAGGTATTTATTGTCTTAAGATTTCCTTAAAGAGTTAAATGTATATGTAACTTTCAGGATGAGGAGTTGTATGTGAAAGAGTTGAGACTGACAAACACCTGAGACTTGATCTGGGACATCTTAAAGAAAAATGCTGTGTTCTAGAAAAAAAAAAGTTAAGTATTTTCAGGCTTAGCATTGTCCAAAACAAAAGCAAGTTAACGTCAAAAACTCTTTGCAATTTGCACATTCATTTATTTTTGTTTATAATCATGGAACATGATTTCCCTTACAAAGAAAATAGGACAATGACTCATTTAACTCACTGAGTAGTTCACCTGAGAAACTTAGGGAGAATGGTTTTATATCTAACCTTGGGTAAAATGATATAGTTTAAATGTTTATTTGTAATAGGGCAATACAAAATTACTGTAACTGGCTGGGAAAATTCCAGATTCCTTAGATGGCTTCCCTCATGCAACCTCTACCCTGATGTCACAAAAATAACTAGTTAGTTCTCAATATAAACAGGTTCCACATCCATGAATTAAACCAACTAGATATAGAAAATATTCCTAATAAGTAAATAAATAATAACAATACAACAGTAAAAAAAAAAAAATATGACAGCTATTCACACAGCACTTACATTGCATTAGTTATTATCAGTAATCTAGAAGTTATTTGAAGTACCCGGGGGATATGCCATAAGGGGCGTGGGTCTCTGCAGATTTTAATATTCGTGGGGATCCTAGAACTAATTCCCAATGAATATGGAGAGATGACTGTATTCCTTTTGCCTTGAAATGCACATGTTGATATCTTGTTGTTTTTGATTGCGGTAGGCCTCAGTCACGTTTTTAAAGTTCAATTGAAAGTCTTCATTGTATGTAAAATCTATGTTGATGAATTATTTTAGCAGAAATTATTGTTCTATTTCAGAATACCCAAACTCTGCTCAAATCTTTTACTCCAACACTAATTTCATGTTGTCTTTCACAGTTCTTAGTTGTTTATGTGTGTACGACATTGTTTTTAAATGTTTACAGTGTGAACCATATGTGACTGCTAAATTTCCTGCTTATGAAAATTATATCCTTTCTAGAATTTTTTATTAAAAAGTTTGAAATGTTACCTATGTCTACACATCCCAGTTATTTTTATTTTTTTAGTTGTACTAACATTGTATACACATATACATAAATATAAAATGGAGATTATATAGAATATAATATTTTTATCACTTACCATAGTTGTATATTTCTTTATCTTTAAATATTTGTATTAAATATAATCTTTAACAGTATCACTGTCCATCTGAATTATGTATTTTATATAATCAATCTCCAACAAATTAAATTATTGCTTTATAATTTTTAAATAAAATCAATTGCTTTTAGTTATGAATAAATCATTTTGCACACTTTTGCAGTTTCCCAGGATTGGTCCTACATATGAAAGTTAAAATTTTGAAATTTATTGCCTTTTTGTCCTAAACCTTCATTCTGCTTTGTTTTCAACTGTCATAGACTTTCCAATTGTCACTAATAATGGCAAACCACTATAAGGTTATTTTAAGCAATTTACAGTTTTTATTTTGTGAATTTCCTGTTCCTGTTATTTTTTATTGCTGAGTTTTAAAAAATTGCATTGAAAATTCTCTACACAGTAATGTTAATTATTTTATTTCTCATAAAAATTATATTTACTTAAATTTTTAACTCTCTTTAAGAAAACTCCTTCATTTACTTTTTTTTTTTATTTTTTACCTTTTATTTTATGTTTGGGGGTATATATGAAGGTTTGTTATATAGGTAAACTTATGTCATGATGGTTTGTTGTATAGATTATTTCACCACCCACGTATTAAGCCTAATACCCACTAGCTATTTTTTTTCTGATACCACCATCTACCCATCAAATAGACCCCAGTATCTGCTGTTCCCTTTTCTGTGTCCATGAGTTCTCATCATTCAGTTCCCACATAAGTAAGAATATGTGGTATTTGGTTCTTCCTGTGTTAGTTTGCTAAGGATAATAGCCTCCAGCTCTATCCATGTTACTGTAAAAGACATAATCTCATTCTTTTTATGGCTGCATAGTATTCCACGGTGCATATGTGCTGCATTTTCTTTATCCACTCTGTCATTCATGGGCATTTAGGTTGATTCCATGTCTCTGCTATTATGAATAGTCCTCAAAAGGTCATTTACTTTTCTTAGCAAAGTAAATTTTTCAAATTTATTAATTGAACAAACAAAAATTTCATCAGTTTGATCACCTAACATCTTTTATGTGAAACCAAGTATGTTAGCTTTTGGAAGACTGAGTTCTAGTCTGGTTCAATTTTTTATTCATCGTGAGTAATTTATTTGGCAATAGAAAGACTCTTTACATGAATAAGTAAAAAGAATGACTGGTGGAATGATACTTTCTTCATCTGATATGTGTTTTAAATATACCTCTCTACAGAAAGTAATTAAGCTGGAAATTATTGCTGAAAATCCTCAATCAAAATCTTGACTGAAAATGAAGGCATCTTCATTATTTATTGCATTATTTTCTAAATAAATTTTTTATAATAGATGATAATATTGTTTGCTTTTACATTTTAGAAAAGAAAGGTAAGATTTAAAAAAATTAATTGAAAGCATTATCCTATAAGGAAATATTAATCACATGAGATATTGATATAAAATGTAAATATATTATGAGTTATATATAAGAAATTCGTAAAGCATTTCATATGTATCCGATGAAACTGAATTGCACATACAAGTATGATTTTCTGTGAATCTAATGTGCTGTAAGGCTTGCATGAAAACAATAAGTATATGAGAACTCATACATGGAGGGAAATGACTTGATAGATAGTATGCCCAGTGCCATTTAATAATGCGAAAACGAAGAGAAAAAGTAGATGGAGTGTTAACAAAATTTTTAGCTATTGATAAAATAAAGCTATTTTAAAGTCCATGAAAAACATGTAATCAAAATGTTCATAAGGAAGTTAGAAAATGTGCAAAATAGGATAAAATAGGATTCATCATATAAAAATGCAAATTATCATAACTGCAGAAAAATAGTTTGAAAATAGCATGTTTGGATACTAAAATAACTTAGAAATCCATAGCACTGAATAATGTTAAAAAAATTCTGAGTGCAAAGTTAGACCTCAGCATATCTTACAGTGTAATGATAAAATCACAGAGCTATCCATTATGCTTTGGATAAAGTTCAAAACCCTCTAAGATAGTTGACAAAGCATCAGCAATCTACCACCTGCAAAATTCTACAAATTCTCCTCTCTATTTGCTTTTCTCGATATATTAAGAATGATTCTTTGGCTTCTGGCCTGTGCAATAGTTTAATTTTTTAATCAGGGTGAATTATAGCATTCTTTCCTAAATAATTATCACAGGGATAAGAGCATACAATTTTGTGGATTAAATATGAGTTACATTTTGTACATGTTTGGTGTGAGTTGGCACCCTGAAAAATCACATTGTGATACCCAAGAGGAAGTTCAATAACTCTGGTAGTGATTTATATTTAAATTTTAGTGGAAGGAAGGTTGCTGTTCTGTTAGTTTCTGTCTGGCCATACTGGGTAACTACAGGTGACCTTTGTTCTAAACATATTGGCTTGTGTCTTACTAATTGTTAATTATTTTGAATATCTTCCTCAAATAGAAGATTGTGATTGGATTTTCCTAGGGAGAAATTAAGATGCAGACAGAAATAGGTGAGGAGTCCAAAACAAATCCCAATCCATATTCTGCTTTACATTACTAAACAGGAATGAATGCATAGACTTGTATGGAAATGGAAGCCTGCCATCTATACAATCTGAAGTTTATGTTCATCTGAAAGGCAACATCTACTAGCTCTTTGAAATTAATGTGCCTAATATCTTAACTGTAATCTTTGCCAATATAAAATACATAGTTGTTTAATTTTTTCAAAAGTTATTTTCCTAAGATGCTGTTAAGAAATTTTTAATAATTCCTCATGCATCAATTTATCGACAGGCAAAATAATTATTTTTCCATTTCTAAACTTTGGGAAAATATTGATCAAGGCAATTCATATTGTTTTTGTTTATTTACTCAGTTGGGATTCATATATAACTTCAATAGTTTGTGGCAAGGCATTTTGTATCATATGCTTTGGCAGAAAAATGATTTTATTTATTCTTTAGATATTACCATTTTGAAATGTTTCCCAAAGTGATTTTCTTCTTTCCATTTCCTACTGTGTGCTTAAAAAGGGATTATAATTTCTAAATGCTTTTGTTGGACTCCCCTGTCTCAGATACATTCATCTTTTACTGGAAATCAGCTTTCACAAAAGAAATAATATTTAGCATGAGGTCATTATTATTCTGTGTTTTCATGTCCAGTAGACGATTTATTTCAGAACGTCATTTTCTCATCATATGGTTTTATTCAGCTTACTGATAATGTTTACTTGGTTCAGAATAAATTCCCAAAATAGAATGATTGGACTGGAAGAGACCTCAGGACACTGTTTGATTTTTCCCTCCATCACTAAGTACTTAAATTGTAAGTTCTGTAATGAAGACTTCATTTTTTAAAAATAAAACTTTTTACCCACTCACTCTTCATTTTACTTCTTCCCAAATGCATTTCCTCTAGGATTTGTTTATTTGTTTAAAATAGACAAGTAGATTTTAAATGTTTAATCTTTAAGAACATGTAGTAAAATATTTCATCATTTCTGCCAGCCATTGATCCCTAAGCAATTAATTATATAAAATTACACAGAGCCACCCCCATGTACCTCAGAAATGTTTCACCTTTGGAGTTTCTCTACAGATGAATGTGCTTTCCCCTGGAGTTTTTCTTTGGGTCCACAGATGTGGTTCTCAGCTCCACTGCAGTTTGAGAAGCTCAGACTGCCTTGACGGACAGGTGCATGCAAAGTAGTGAAGGCAAACCAGCAATCAACATAATGGTATTAGTTATCTATTAGTCCCCGGTCCCAGAAGAAGGCAGTTACTGACTGATGTTTTCATGATCCCTAGCAAAGAGAGACAGAGAAAAAGAGCGGCAGGGGTGGAAGAGAGAGAGAGATTATATAGTTCTCTCTATTTATTAGAAAGTAGATGCTATCAATTTGACTGGAGTTTATCTAGTCCCAGGAATGATTCCACAGGAAACATCACTGAAGAACCTGAAGGAGTCATGAAAAGTAGGTCTTATGAGCCAGTCATTTTATTAAATAAAAGCACAAAAAAATTGAGCATCTGAAATATGTAAAGCTCATTAATAGGCATAATACGTTTTATTTTCATTTAATCTTCACAACAACTTTTGGGTGTAGGGATTATTATTCCTTTTACCAAGACTTTCATCTATGTTGTCGGGGCCAAGGGAAAACTTTCCCTTCACCCTCTTAAAGTTTACTTTAAGGCAGATTAATAGAAGGAAGTGCAGACAAATTTATTAACGTGAATAGGGGAGAATCACAGAATGATTACCTCACCACACAGTGGGGTTCAGATGTTTTTAGACCCTTCTTTTTATGGGACAGGAAGATGGAGAAGTGTGGATAATATTAGGGGCATATTAACTGACTTTTAGGGGCATTTCATAGGTTTGAAAAACATACAATGGCCTAGAAAAATGTCTACTGGGCCCACAGAGCAAAGAGTGGTTTGTGACAAAAGTCTGTCCAGGTGTGTTGTCAGATGTAAGCCTCCTTCCTAAGGTGTGAGTTCAGTTAATGAAAACTCAGGGAAGAGGTAATTGTTTTAACTAGAGGTAATTATTTTGTTTTTGGAGGGTCTGAACTTTACATACATAAGGGCACTTCAGAGAACAAATTCATTTTGTGCATTGGGAGAGAAGATTGAGAGACAAGAGTAGGCGACAAGTCAGAGAGATCTTGAGGCTTCTTTTTCAGTTCAGCATTTCAAACACCATACCTTGGGGTACTGTTTTCTGAGCCCCAAAAATGTTCTGAGGCAGTGTCAAGAGTTTCCTGTCTTTAAATGGCATGACTAATTTTAAAAAATACTTGACAGCATTGAGAAGTGAAAGTCTTATCTAGTGCTTCCTTCCAAGAGAAACCCTAAAGATAGCTAAATAGAACTCAAATATTTTGGGATTAAAATTGTATGTCATTTATCTCATGCTTATTTTTATAATGATCCAAGATCTTGACTCTGTAATTGCCCCTCTGAATTTAGTGAATTTAGCAATCTTATGGTTTATTTCACTTTTTCAAAAGAAACAGGTTATTAAAAATATAATCACAATTTATATTCCTTACCACATTTTGAACCAGGACTAATGCTAACATTAAAATATTTAAGTCTAATAGTGCAGAAATATGGATCATGTATTTTTAAGTCTAAAAACTAAAAACAAAAGCAAATGAAGGTTAGAATTAGCACAATTGAGATGTTATTTATCTAACAAAATTATTTTTTATTCAACTGTACTCTGCAAAGAATACATATATTAATTTCCTCTCTCAAAACATAATTATTTTTCTAAACCTATATTTCTTAACAGTGAAAAAGTCAGAATGTTTTTGGAATAAGCATTAAGTATATGAAGTTAGGGGTTAAAATTGTGTTTGTAATTACCTGTTATTAATATGAAAAACAGATTCATGACTCTGAAACTATTGAAAATATCTTTTCATATATTACTTTCATCCTGAACGTGGTAATAATTATGCTATAATTGCTAGTTAGCTAAACATTTATGTACATGTGATTATATTCTAATTTTAGCTAAAGATGTTTACACCAAATATGGAAGGATATTACTATGCAATTAGATATTTTCTCTACCTCTCTATATTATATATTTACATAGTAAATTGGCTGCATAAAAATTACCTTATAAACATGTATATTTATAAAAATATTTTAGAGTAAACTATGTAGTTAATATAAAGGATGTTATTATATTTTAAGGTAATTGGAAAATTTTCACCTAAAATAAAATATACTTTTCCTAAGAAATTATGTTTTAGGGGAAGTTTGTATTCTCGATAATCTCTCATTTGCTTACAGACCATCTATTTGCAAACTGAGTAGACCCTTGTCGTCTATAAGTAAATATTCTAACAATTTTGAGACTCTCCGAATACATAAAAGACACTATAATATATAATTCACCAATGAAAGACAGTGAAGCCTATCTGAAAAATGTAAGCAAGCCCTATAGACCCTTAGTAATTTTATAAATACAGGACTAACGTCATTTATAAATTATACAAATATATTCGGAATGAGCTCTCACTAAAACCATTTTCTCTATCACTTTTTAAAATGTTAACACTGTATATGAATTATTCATGAAATAGAAGCCATTGCCAAATTAGATATTCCTGTTTCTGTTTTCTGTTAAATTTATATTTTCTAGCTAAGAATCATCACTTTCTGGGTCTTAATTCAACAAAATTATAGGCCAAGCTCTATTTTAGGCTCTACAGCTAGTTATACTTATCTGCCTGCATAGAGCTTACATTGGTTTTGTTCTTTTCTATTACTGTTGCTACTAATTTGTTTTGTATTGTGTTTCTAATGAAATCTTAACCAGATGCCATAAAGTATCTTGTATGACCTGTCTGCCTCTTTCTCTAATCTCGTGTCTTACTTCTCCCTCTGTGCGGTTCTGCTCTAGCCATTCTAGCCTCCATTCTCTTTATGCAACACTGATAGGCTTAACTTTTTCTCGCTTCTGCTTCCTCTGGTTAGAGTTTTCTTTCTCAACTCTCTTTATGCCTAGGTTAGGTACACATCCCCTTTGAGATCCTCTGTGGCTATGATGTTCCCTTCCCCCCATTATATCACTCTGCCGTTAACTTTTAACACAATTTATATACCTGTTTCTGCCTCTTCCATACAGGAATGTAAGCTGGAGAATATATAAAGCATAGTAAACACAAAATAAATATTTGATTAATGAATAAGTAAATAGAAATTAGCTAGAAAGAAAATCATTTCTGTAATCTTTCCTTGACAAATGCTGCTTTCTATACCTTGGAGATTCACAATATAAATTAGTATATTAAAGGCTCTGCATATTTTGTAGTAAATAAACTTTCCTTTACCCAGAGTTTTCCAAGCTTTTTTGAACACGAAACCTTTTTTGTTTATTTTGTTTTAAAATAATGCCTATTAACATCTTCCTTAGCTGTTGTTCTTTGGAACACTTGCTGTAAAAGGTGAGCCTTCTCTTATTCTATTGAGATTTTCATAATCCAGAATATAATTAAAACAAGCAATGTAATAAATATATGAAAAGTTTAAAGTATTGAGAGGGCCAGTGTGTGTTTTCTGAGTGAACAAAGTTCAGTTCTAGAAGAAAAAGGCATTTTGCCATTAGCTTTCTTGCCCATGGTTGACAGTTGATGGAACAGTACATGGAGCAATATGTTTTCCTTTTGCTTTCTAAATTTGTATTAAGCCCATAGCAATTCTGCAGCAAATTTAATGATGTTGTGGGAAAAATGTCTAATATAAAATATTTTATTATAAAAGTATCAGAACATTAAGGCTATACTATATCTGCCTCTATATTTGACAGCAGAGAAAAAAGTACTATAGTTGTAAGGAAGGGAGGTAGAATGATTTTAGAAATGAAAATGAAAACCTGAACCGTATAGGCATGATTCCCTAGTGCTCAGCTCTGTGGGATGTTTTTATTGTATGTTGTGTTTGACAAAACATAGTTTTTCATGTTCAGATTTTGGGGAAGTTTAGCCTGTTCTGGCATAATGGATTAAGTTGTAAGGTCTCTTGCCATTTCAGAAATGGTATGTTGAAATTTATTTGCTACAATTCCTCATGAAACAACTTCAAATTTCTAATAAAAAGAGGAGATGCAACTTTAAAAGACTTGGAAGTCTTCTAAGGTGGCATTTTTTTTCTACTCTTCTTATTTGCAAGGATAAAAAATATTGAAAAGTGAATTGTAAGTGAAATAAAGAAACTCTGCTTTAGATTTTGGACCTTATTTCATTTTTTACAAACTATTAAACATCAAAACTTTAAAAGAACACTAAAGACTATCTCCACTAAATCCAGATGATTAGACTGAAATTCCATCTACCTAAATTATTATCAGTTTTTTAAAGTATACTAACAAATAGATTGTGTTCCTTGAGAACGTGTCACAAATTGATTCCTTTTTAAAATGGGTTTTAGATGAACCTAAAATAGACAAATCAACTGGTAGACTTTTTTATTTAACTGGATTACATAGTCTGAACCATTAATCTGATGGCCCTTTTAAGAAACATACAGAAATGTTAACGGATTGTCTAAAATTCCATCCAAACTCATTTCCCACCATCATAAATGAACTAAAGTTTATTCACAACTATGGATTCTATCCACAACTACAATTGATTTTAAGACCCATTCATATTTATTTCTTGACCTCTTTTTACTAAGCACTTTATGTGTGTGAGCTCATTTCATTCTCACAACAACCCTGAGGTAGACATTAAACACTATTATAATTTACAGAGTAGGAAAGGGGCCAGAATTCAAAAACTGCCTCTTTGCAAGCATAATTACTTCCTGACAATTGGTGTTGAAGACTAGAGATGTAAACTTTGAATTAACATAGAAAGAATGAGTAGTTGAAAGCAAATGAACATGTGTAAATGTTAAGGACAGGATTGTAGATAAAGACAGTAGGAAGCAACTGTAAACTAAGTTTTTTTTTTTCTTTCTTAAGAATAGGATTCAATATGAAAGGTCAGGAAGAAGGAGCCTCCCTTTTGGAGGTCTAAGAAAAAAAGATTGGTTTCTGAGAAAAATGGTAAAATTTTCAAGGAAGGAAGTCAATAGTGTTAAAGAAGGCATTGATGTCAGAATTTCATGTAGTTGGTCTGCATTTTTGAGTGGAGGTATCTCAGCCATTGACTAAGACAGCCACATCATATCCAGATGACATACTGAAAACCACCAAACAGAACATAACCATAACTAGTTATGTTCAATTTGAATCATTCACTGAGCATTTACTGAGCCCCTACTATATTCCAAGAATTTGGTTAGCCTTTTTTCTGTGTAAAAACATTTGCCCTATTCCTAACAGATGGTGTATAGAATAAGAGATACATGGGTAGTTATGACACATCTTGTAAATATTATAAAAGAGGATCAGAAAGAGGTTGTGGGTCAGTGTTATTTTGGTGGAAGTTAGTTGGGCAGAATCAAGGATTTTTTTTTCAGAAAGTGTGATTTAAACTATGATATACTTGAAGGCTAATTAGGAGAGATAAACTGAATTAAGAGATGAAGTATATGCAAAGCATGGGACATGAAATAACTCAATGTCTGTGGAAGGCCACATATCATTGGGGTGGGATGACCTTATTAAAAGATGTTTTTCACTTTTCCTTGATTCCTTAATTATCTTGTCCATGTTTAACCTCCATTAGTGTCATTTAGGCATACAGTCAGGCACTGCATGATGGCATTTCAGTTAATGATGGACCACATATATGACAGTGGTCCCCTAAGATTATAATACTGTACCTTGTCTATGTTTAGAAATGTTTAGATACACAAATACTTACCATTGTGTTACAGTTGCCTACAGTATTCAGTACAGTAACATGCTAGATAGGTTTTTACCCTAGGAGTAACATTCTATACCATGTGGACTAGGTATGTAGTAGGCTGTACCATCTAGGTTTGCATAAGTACACTGTATGATGCTCATGCAATGACAAAATCCTCTGAAGATGCATTTCTCAGAAGATATCCCTATAGTTAAGCAATGCATGACTGTAATCATATTTATCCTCTGATTTACTTGTATTATGACAATTAACTACAATTCCAAAATTGACTGTAATTCTATAAAATTCCACAGATCACAAACATAATTACCCATAGTAGCCAAGAAAGCAAAGTTCCAGAGTGAAGCTGGCAGGATGAAAGTATCTGCATGCTTGTGGAGCTCAGGTAAAATGGAGGAGACTCTGTCTGTGCCTTGGGGATGCAGGGCGTGTGTTGTTGCCATGGAAGAAAAGAAAATTGTTTTCAAGTAAAAGCACTTTTATTCAGAAATAGGTTTTAAATACTCTAACTGATCAGTGTACTCTAGAACTAATTTAGGTCAATAACATTAGCTGCCTCTTACATCTTCATGTTTTCACATTCAAATATGTTATTGATAGAATATTTATAATATGGAATATTTATCTCTATTTCATATATGATTCTTTTAATATAATTCTTTTGATATGGTAGTTCTTTTGATATGATAGTTCTTTTGATAATTTTATTCTTCTCTAAAAGTGCTGCATATTTTCTGTTATGTATTAATTTGTTTTGGAAAGAGAATTAAATGCAAAACATATAGTTCTGATAGCAGAACTATTGAGTAGACTGTAGGAAGCAAAAGCAGTTTAAGTATTCACTGAGGACAACACAGTGATAGAGAACACTCAGCCTAATTCTATAAACACGACATCTATTAGGAGAGGCATAAAATTTACATTTTGCCTTAGATCATGATTTTCAACTGTTGGAGAAAGATATAACAGAGGAATTGATGTGCAAAGAAACATTTCTACTCCTGACAGTAGAAATATGTAAGTGTATTTTTAAAATTACCAACTTAAATATTAGGAATGCCATATGAGACATGCATCTCAACTCCACCCCCCAATAAATCTGGTGACATGGTGTTTTATAATCAGGTACAGAAACAGTTAATAGCAACAGTTTAAAAATACTTAGTTAATGCAGATAAATTACCCAATATCCTCATAATTTGCAGAGTTGGCAGTACTCTAGGTCAGTGGATTATCAGAAAAGCACCTAAAACTTAAAAAGCTTTACTAGAAAATAATCATAATTCAGTGATTACCAATGTACATCTTGTTTAGAGAATTAAACATTTGTGAGTGTGTGTGTATGTGTAGAGGAAAATGCACATGCACATGGGTATGTATAAAAAGAAAATATTCAAATTGCCAGTATAGAAACATTTATTTAGGAATAATTAGAATCACCTAATCATAGAACTACTAGAGACTTTTAGGGATCATTCAGTCCCAGTGAACAGCCTTAACCTAACCTTCCAATTCTGTATGTTTTCTTTGTCTTCATTCTTTTGATGTCTCCACAGTACTTGGTTATGGCATCAACTGAAAAATAGTTTAAGTATAATTTTGTTACATATTTGATATAATTTTCCAAGTAATAATATCATTAAGAAGTTTAACTCTCTTTTGACATATCATATAACACTTTTGACTCTCCTACAGAATAATAGGGGAAAAAGTTTATCTCTGTAATAAATCTGATAAAACCCAAGATGATAATCATCTTTTTCTTGGTTTGCTTCCAAGTTTTCTTCTCTTTGCTTTCACTGGTGTATAGTCTAGTTCCCTTAAGTTAATTTCTAACACAATGGAATATTACAATTAATTCATGAATTAATCTAGTAAAAGTATCATGTTTTCTTAACATATATATTTTTAAAAGGCCATTTTGTGTTTGTAGATGCAAATCTTATTTTATAGAACATTATCAATTCTGAAAACAATTTTATCAAAAAATTACAAACATGAAAACCAGCCAGTAAGCAAAATGCAGTTCCTCGTGTTTTACAATCATTGTAAGTTGTTAAGACATCTTTGATTCCACATTCACCTGCTTCATCCCTTATTCTCTCCCTGTCACTCTGTAGGTTTCTTTGCTGCTTCTCTCACTTTGAATTGCTATATTCCTCGATACTTGGTCCTTATCCATTTGCCTTTTCTTTTGGCATTTTCTCCAGCAATATTATCTCTTATTTCCATGTCAGCAATTATTTCAACAGATATCCCTTGCTTTACTCTCTCCCTGAGCTCTAATCCAGAGTTGGCTGCACTCCAGATCAGTGGATCATCAGAAAAGCACCTAAAACTTAAAAAGCTTTACTAGAAAATAATCATCATTCAATGATTATCAGTGTACCTCTTGTTTAGAGAATTAACCATCTGTGAGTGTGTGTGTACTTGTCTCCTCCTGGACATATTTACCTGAATGTTTGTCACCTCAGTATGGGCACCAAATTCATTAACCTCTGTGCCCAACTTACTCCGCTTACAAATTCCATTTCTTTCTATGGCATCATAATATTCCCAGTCACTGTGCACATCGTTTTCAATTGTGCTCTGAATAAACCAAAGTTTCTCAGTGGAGCCTCTGAAATCCAGTGGGAGACTCTTTGTATGGAGCTCTGGGCTTCATGCTCTCCTCCCCCTTTTAAACAGAGCAGTTATACTTTTATTTATTTGATACATGGGGTTTCTGGATAAAATTATATGTGTAAATAGAATAAGCTGGTAAACAAGCAAGCAAACCTAAAAACCACTGAGGTATTTTAAAAATATTTGAGCCATTTTTAATTATATATTAACATAACACCACTCACATTAACAATCATCATCTCAATGCTTTTAAACCTATATTTATTTCTGCTGGAAAATTTTGAACTCTCTTTTGATGCCAGATGATAATGTTGCCATGTGTGAATGAATGCCTGAATATACTAGGTCTCTGAGATGTTTGTAGTCTCTCTCAAGCCTTATCCAAACAATATATCCCTAAGAAAACATTATCCTGGTGTATCTCTCTTGTTCAGCAAGTACCTGTGATGGTTCATTTATGTGTCAACTTGTCTGGGCCAAGGGGTGACCAAATATTATTCTGGGTATGTCTGTGAGGGTGTTTCTGGATGAGATTAACAATTGAATCAGTGGGCTGAGGAAAGCAGATTATCTTTCCTAACAGGGTGGACCTCAACCAATCAATTGAAGACCCGATTAGACCGAAAAGCCTGTGTACCATTATGGAAAGCAGTTTGGTGATTTCTCAAAGAATTTGAAACAGAACTACTATTTGACCAAGGAACTCCATTATTGAGTGTATACTCAAAGGAATATAAATCATTCTACCATAAACACACATGCATGTGTATGTTCATTATTGTACTATTCACAATAGCAAAGACATGGAATCAACCTAAATTCCCATCATTAGGAGACTAGATAAATGCAATGTAATGCAAGGATGGGCGTGGTGCCTCATGCACGTAATCCCAGCACTTTGGGAGCCTGAAGCAGGTGGATCACTTGAGCTCATAAGTTTGAGACCAGCCTGGGCAACATGGCAAAACCTCGTATCCACAAAAAATCCAAAATTAGTTGGACATGATGTTGCACGCCTGTAGTCACAGCTACTTGGGAGGCTAAGGTGGGAGGATGGCTTGAACCCGGGAGGCAGAGGTTGCAGTGAGCTGAGATTGTACCACTGCACCCTAGCCTGGGTGACAGAGCCAGACCCTGTCTGAAAAAAAAAGAAGAAAGGAAGGGAGGGAGGGAGGGAGGAAGGAAGGAAGGAAGGAAGGAAGGAAGGAAGAAAGGAAGAAAAGGAAAGAAAGAAAAGAATAATACACACATACCATGGAATACTACACAACCATAAACAAGTGAGGTTATATCCTTTACAGCAGCCTGGATGGAGATGGAGGCCATTATTCTAAATGAACTAATGCAAGGACAGAAAACCAAATACTGAATGTTCTCATTTATAAGTGGGAGCTAAACTCTGAGTATACATAAATGCAAAAAAAGAGAAAAACAAACACTGGGGCCTACTTGAAGATGGAGGGTGGGAGGAGGGTGAGGATCAAAAAACTGCTACTGTGCTTATTATGGGGGTAACAAAATCATCTGTACATCAAACCCCTGTGACACACAATTTACTGATATGACAAACCTGCATATGGTCCCCTGAACCTAAAATGAAAGTAAAAAATAAAAGGCTGGGTCAGAGGGAACTTTGCCTACTTGATTGTTGAGCTGGGACATTGGCCTCTTCTTGTCCTTGGACTGGAAGTTTAACCATCAGTTCTCATGCATCTCAGGACTCTGGACTCTGAACCTATACCATTAGATCTCATGGGTCTCCAGCTTGCTAACTGCAGACCTTGGTGCTGTTCAGTTTTCAGAATTATGTGAGCCAATTCCTTATAATAAGTGTCTAAGTTTGTTTACACACACACACGGGAATATGATGCTGCAGTGGATAGAAATAAGAGTAGGTTAGGAATACTGAATAAATTTGCATCACCAGCCTTACCACAAATAAAAGAATATATCCTATTGTTCTTGATAAACCTGACTAATATAGTTCCCCCTCCATAAAGCACCACCGTCACTCAACTTTGCATGCAATAATCGTATTCATTCTTCTAGTGATAGCACAAGAAAAGAAGAAAAACTTCCCTGATGCCTCTAAGAGAAAATTATCTTTTCCCTTAGAAATCATGCAGTATTTTTTTGCATTTCTCTCTTTCACATATTACATTTTATGCTGCATTATAAATATTGATAAATATGATTTTTGATTTCTACTACTATAGGATCCCTATTTTTGACTTATATACAATTTGTACCTATCAGAATGCCTCATATAAAAGAACTTTTAAAAATGTGTTTAATAAATCAATGTATCTTTTTAAATGACTTTATTTTAAACAAAAGCAAATAACATAAGCATAATGAGGTAATTTTTCTAATTTTGTTAAAGTTATTTGGTGTCAGAGAAGAAAGAAGAAATCACATTTATTAAGTTTTCATTCTTGTTATAAGAAATACTCTTTCATATTTCAGGTGGTGTACATGTGAACTCTTCATGTAATATATTTGTGGCAAATCTAGTGTGAAGTGGCTCAGGCAAGATTCCAAAAAGGTGGAATTCCAGGAGGCCATTGAATTTTCACTATCAACTTCATAATGAGTTATTTTTTGACTAAGTTTTCATCAGAAACCAGCTATAGATTTAGTCACCAAAAGGTCTTTCCCACAGAGTTTCTAATAAGACCATCAAAATCCATCTGTTGGAGAAAAGTGTTTTATCTCACAATATGTCTTGAGTTGAGTTGGTTTTATCAAAAATTACACTTCATTCTTTTCTCATCCTGCAGAAACAAGATATCATCACCAGGCTTACCACAAAAAAGAATCTATATTTCTTCAGGTGTCTTCACATCTGAAGTCTCTGTCTTAGCTACTCTTTTTAAAGTGGTCTATATATACTTAGAAGGAACTCAATTTTCTTTTCTGTTTTCTAATTTCTTTTCTTTTTTTTTTTTTTTTTTTGAGACGGAGTCTCGTTCTGTCACCCAGGCTGCAGTGCAGTGGCGCGTGATCTCGGCTCACTGCAAGCTCCGACTCCCACGTTCATGCCATTCTCCTGCCTCAGCCTCCCAAGTAGCTGGGACTACAGGTGCCCGTCACCATGCCTGGCTAATTTTTTTTTGTTGTTTTTTTTTGTTTGTTTTTGTATTTTTTAGTAGAGACAGGGTTTCACTGTGTAAGCCAGGATGGTCTTGATCTCCTGACCTCGTGATCCGCCTGCCTTGGCCTCCCAAAGTGCTGGGATTACAGGCGTGAGCCACCACGCCCAGCCTCTGTTTTCTAATTTCAGTACAAATCATACTTCACCTGAATGATGTACTATTTTCACAATTAAGATATAAAGTTGATAGATGGACTGGTGGTTTCTAGTGCAGGTTAATGATCAGTATAAGCAAAGTGTTTTTTACAGATATGCATCCCAGAATTCTAAAGCCAAGTGTGCTGTATCAGCATTTCCAGAGAGTGTGATAAATATAAATATATATATTATATATTATATATTATATATTATATATTAATATAATAAATATATACATAAATTACATATTACATATAGCTTGAAGATGCATCCTCCCCTTGGTTTATAAACCTAAACTAGATTTGGCAAATAGATAAGAATTTATTCTGTGCTTCTCCAAAGAACAAAACTAGAGAGGTTGTTATACATTAATAGAGGAAGCTTAAACTTGAAAGGAAGAATGGAAACTTGCTCATAGTAAGCTAATAAAGGGGGCTCTATTTGACTTCTCTGAACTGGCAAAATACACTGTTAGATTGCCGTGGTTGTTTAATCAGTGTTTGAAGAACAACCCTCTAGGTCTTCTATATCAAAAAATACTGTTAATTTAATTATACTATTCTATTGTTTTAATAAAGGTATTAGAATTAATAATTTTAGATATCACTGGCAGATACTAATGACATCAATTAATACATTTTTAATTAAACCAATACTTCATAAATAAGAATTTATTCTATTAAATTTTTTTTTTTTTTTTTTTTTTTTTGAGACGGAGTCTCGCTCTGTCACCCAGGCTGGAGTGCAGTGGCGCAATCTCGGCTCACTGCAAGCTCCGCCTCCCGGGTTCACGCCATTCTCCTGCCTCAGCCTCTCCGAGTAGCTGGGACTACAGGCGCCCGTCACCACGCCCGGCTAATTTTTTTGTATTTTTAGTAGAGACGGGGTTTCACCGTGGTCTCGATCTCCTGACCTCGTCATCCACCCGCCTCGGCCTCCCAAAGTGCTGGGATTACAAGCGTGAGCCACCGCGCCCGGCCCTATTAAAATTTATTTTTTTCTGAAATATATTTTCTAAATACTTTCCTAAGGATTTGTTTCCTAAAATATAAAACTGTACAAAATTTTAGAATGAAAACTGGATATATTATGAACATTACTTGGATGAAAACTATTTTGCTTGTTTGTTATATAAAAATATTTATTTATCATTTCCAGATATAGATATGAAGCTGGGCACTGGGAATACAAAGAAAAGTAATTTAATTTTAAAATATTTTTTGTGGCCTTAGAAGCTTTCAAATTAGCAAGTTTGTATTCATCTTTTAAATTTTGGGGTGGGGGGAGGGGGGAGGGATAGCATTAGGAGATATACCTAATGCTAAATGACGAGTTAATGGGTGCAGCACACCAACATGGCACAAGTATACATATGTAACAAACCTGCACATTGTGCACATGTACCCTAAAACTTAAAGCATCATAATAATAAAATAAAAATAAAATTAAAAGATAAAACTAAATAAAAGTAAATAGCTGTTAAAAATAAATAAATAAATAAATAAATAAATAAAATTATATCTCCAGAAACTCATTTTCTATTCATGTTACTAATTTTTTTTCAGTTTGTCTTATGGTAGCCATATCAAATTCCTTCACTTTTTCTTGGGAAGGAGATGAATGTTTTAAAGGATTATGGATTACAAAATACTTAGCATATAAATTTCTGTATTTAATTGTTAATTCATTATTTGTGCTATTCAAGCAGACGGTGTGGTAATTTTTCTATAAAAAATATGTTGATCAATTTTGTGAAAAAGGCTGGCATACAATTCATTCAAATTTTGTGACACTACAAACTGACTTAGGATAAAAAAAATTAGTTAAGGAATAAATGTGATAAGCATGAACAACTCTGACTGTCAAAGACTCTTATATCATATTAAGAATAGTAAAAATAGGAATAGAATCAACATTGCTGACAGTAGCATGAGAGTAGGTTTTAGGAAAACTGAATAAGAACACATACCAGTTTTTATTCTTCTTTGGAGTTAGAAGAACAAGGATTATATGTTTCTTTCTGATTGGAGGCGATGATCTAATATTAACTAACAAAAACTCCTTCACTTCATTTGTGTTTCTTTTGTATTCCTCATTCGGAACAAATTGAAATAAGCTGGGACCATTAAAGAGGTGTATTTTACAACGTTCATATTGGGTAATGGTCAGAATCCAAAATAACCTGAACAGAATAGAATAGTAGATTCAAATAACAGAATTTAATGTGGAGTCCGAAATTAGTTTTAAAAATCATGTGTGAGAGTTCGCTGGTATTCGATGGTTTGAACAAAATGTCTCTACTGGTCATTTGTGGCAGGCTTTCAATCACATTGGACAGAAATCTGTTTTGATTCATCCATGCCTCTCTGACATTCCTGCTATTAAATGTGTGGACTGTCTTTTCTGTGGAATAGTATAAATGAGGGTTTTGAGTTATCATGAAATCATGAGTGGTCTCTGGGATTTATATACCCCTTTTGTTTCAAGGACTCTGAAAAAATAGCGCACATAGAATATAGTAGTAGAGCAAATGGAAATCATGTGGATATTTTCTTGTCATCTGATTTGATGTGACTGAACAGTGTGATAAGGCTTCTAAAGAAGGTCATGAGGTTTCAGGTTCCATAAAGAGTCTGAAACAAGGGAGATGAAAGGTCAATCGTACTTTCGAGTGTATTTTTCCCTGTTGACACTGAATCTGGAGTATTTGTTTACAAGCATCTTCTACTGATAGAATGTTAGAGTGGCTCAAAGCTGCGATATACCATGATTGGTTAGGGAAAAGGATAATTTATATCCCTCCTTCCCAGTAATAAATAGATTTAGCAGAAAGAAAGCAGAAGTAGCTACAATAAATTCATCTCCAGAGGAGTAAATGTAAAAAAAGAACTACTACATAATGTGTAGCATACAATTTGATTGTGAGAAAGTGAGCTTGTAGCCAGATAGAATTCAAAGAGGGGACTATATGAACACTAGTTGAAGGTATAAATGAGAAAATTAATGTTACTTGGAGAGCTGAACTATGTAATTGCTTGCCTGTCATTCAAAGCTGAGATTCTTTCACTTTATTTTGCCTAAAGCAGTGGTTCTCCATCAGGGGTAATCTGGCTACTCTCCTGAGGACATTTGGCAATGTCAACATACATTTTTGTTTGTCATGAATGGGGAGGCTCTACTGGCGCTTTGAGGATAGAGACCAGGGACGCTGTTAAACAACCTATAATGCAGCGGTACCCAACCTTTTGGCACCAGAGGCCGATTTCGTGAAAAACAACTTTTCCATGGACTAGGGGTGGGAGGATGGTCTCAGGATCATTCAAATGCATTACATTTATTGTGCACTTCCTTTCTATTACTATTACATTATATAATTATAAGGAAATAATTATACAACTCACCATAATGTAGAATCAGTGGGAACCCTGAGCTTGTTTTCCTGCAACTAGGCCGTCTTTCTGGGGGTGATGGTAGACAGTGACTTATCATCAGGCATTAGGTTCTCATAAGAAGCGCCCAACCTAGATTCCTTGCATGCACAGTTCACAATAGGGTTCCCACTCCTATGAGAATCTAATGCCACCGCTTATGTGACAGGAAGCAGAGCTCCAGCAGTAATGCGAGTCATGGTGAGCAAACTCGCAGAAATACAGATAAAGCTTCATTGGCTCACCATGCCACTTGCTTCCTTCTGTGTGGTCTGCCTCCTAACCTTGACCAGGGGTTGGGGACCCCCTGCTGTAATGCACAGGATAGCTCTCCAAGACAAAAAAAATATTCAGCCCAAAATGTCAATAGTGCCAAGGTAGAAAAATTCTGGGCTAAATTAACAGAAAACTGTTTGCCTGCAGTAAAGTATAACCTTTTTCATGTTTATGAATTGATTAAGCCTGAGAAATGTCTGTAGTGGTTAAAAAAAAAAGGATACACCCTCAAATTGTTTTTGTAACAGCATGTTTTATGTTTTTTAAGTTTTCTAAGAAAAACTCATTTGTATTCAATTTTTAGGGTTCACTTTGTACGTTTTCCTCCTTTGTACCTTGTCATGTGTTCCTTTTATTTCCTGGCTTTCCTGTTTAGTAATTTTGTTTAAGTTCCATTTCTACCACTGAATTAGGAATTTTCCTATTCTGCCTCTCATAGTGATAGTGATATCTTGCTTTCCCCAAAATTGCTGTCCAAATTCAACTTAGTAATTACATTTGATCCTTCAGAACTTACCTTGTAGTTTCTGTTCTAAAATGTTGGGTAATTTTCTTACATGATTGAAGTATGTAATCTTTAGCTATGGCAACATTTCAAGTCACAGATTTAGAAAAAAGAAAAGCCAATGCTTATTTATTACATATATAGTTACCATTTTTCTAATTATGAAGATTCTGGAGTTCCTGAAAAAAGAGGGGTTGCTGATACAGAGATTCATCATTTCAGTATATTTCCTCTTATCTTTCTTATGACAGCATTCTGCTGTTAGTTAAGTAGTAATAGCAAACATTAATTTAACAAATAGAGATAAAGATTTTATGTAATGGACATTCTAGACACTAAAAAGATTAACTTATTTAATCTGTATAACAACACACGAATCATCATTATTATCTCATTTACAGATAAAGTCACAGAAGAGTTAAATAACATGTTCAAAGCCATTCAGCTAAGTCACAGTACTAAATTCAAACCTAGCTAGTCTGACTCCACAATCCACACTTTTAAACACTATCTTTCTAAATTTTATATTCCATATAAAATACTTACATATATGTATATAGCTATGTACATTATTGTACACAAAACACAAGTTGTACAAATTATTAGCGTATTTTACATATACAACAATCCTATGTTTATTTTTTATTTATTATTCCACATTTTGGAATAGAAACAATAGGCTCAGAGCAGTTAAATAACTTGCCCCAAGTCCCATTAATTTGGGAAGAAATCCCAGCTAATCAGTGGAAGAAACGTGATTTGAACTCTGGAAATTTGACTCTATTCCACAATGAAATATACTATTGTTTCCTACAAAAACGTGTTAAATGAATGGGTAAATTTTTAGCATGATTTTTTTTCTTAGTACTCTTTTTTTAACATATTTTAAGTTCAGGGTACATGTGCAGGTTTGTTACACAGATAAACTTGTATCATGGGAGTTTGTTGTACAGATTATTTCATCACCCAGGTTTTAAGCCTACTACCCATTAGTTATTTTGCCTGGTCCTCTCTCCCTCCTCCCAACCTTCAGCCTCTGATAAGCCTCAGTGTGTATGGTTCTCTTCAATGTGTCCATGTGTTCTCATCATTTAGCTCCCATTTATAAGGGAGAACATAACATGAATTTTAACTGGGAAGAGTCTTATCATTCACGAATTGTTTTCTAGCTTGCTACCTCACTTTAAATACTGGAGTGTGAAAGAGGTATGCAGGTAGATTTTTTAGCTTTATTGCATACACAGCTACCATGTTAGCTGAAGGGGTGTTTCTTTTCTGGACATTATTCCATACCCCTTTTAATACAGGTAAAATTCCAGCAATGCAAACATCCAGATAAAAATATATATAACTACTCTGCTGTATTGGCCATGATTTCTGTCTTTTTGGGCCCTCAGTGTTACCCCGCCAACTGTTGCTTATACAAATAATGAGTATTATTTTTAATAATTCAAGAAATAAAATAATATTTCTCACTTTTAGTACAATATTTACTGAAATGCTTTTCATAAATATTTAGTATTGGAAAAATAAAACTCAAGATCAAAAAGAAACAAAACTATTAAATTACTTTTGGTACTTTGGTAGATTATATTGTCACTATTAGAATAGTTATGAAGGATATCTAAATAGTTATGAAGGCTATCTAATGACATGGGAAATGTATATGTTATGTTACTATGTCAAAGGTACAATTAATATCTGCACGTTTAAAATAATAATAGCAGAAAAGATGAGCAGAAAACAAAATATACTTTCAAAATTTCTTCAAAAATTAAATATTTCTTATTTTAATTTTTAATGCTTAATTTTCAGAGCTGAAACAGTTATCTCCTTAGTTGAGTAAGTCTTATGGTTTATTTTCATTTTTAAATATTGTTAGAAGACATTTATTTATTGAGGTATGGAATAAATTTTGTTTTCCAAATATACTCACTTTCATATGAAAAGAACAATAGGAAAGATATTAATTCATTGAAAAATTATTGAGAATTTTATATGTGTGCAAACGCTATTCTGGGGATATTTGTGATAAAAATAAAGTCAAGATATGATCTCTGCTCTCCGGGAATTCATAGGCAGGTGTGAATAGCTTCAGCACTATGTCGATTATAAGAGTTTTATGGAAGTGACTAGAATTTTAACTTGTTCTAGTTTCTTTTTTAAATTATACTTTTCATTTAATTAATTTAATTTAATTACTTTTTTAAAATTATACTTTAAGTTCTGGGATACAAGTGCAGGTATACATAGGTATACACGTGTCATGGTGGTTTGATGTACCCATCAACCCTTCATCTACATTAGGTATTTCTCCTAATGCTATCCCTCCCCTAGCACCCACCCTCCAACAGGCCCCAGTGTGTGATGTTCCCCTCCCTGTGTCCATGAGTGCTCATTGTTCAACTCCCACTTATGAGTGAGACCATGCGGTGTTTGGTTTTCTGTTCCTATGTTACTTTGCTGAGAATGATGGTTTCCAGCTTCATCTATGTCCCTGCAAAGGACACGAACTCATCCTTTTTCATGGCTGCATAGTATTCCATGGTATATAAGTGCCACATTTTCTTTATCGAGTCTATCATTGATGGGCATTATGGTTGGTTCCAAGTCTTTGCTATTGTGAATAGTGTTGCAATAAACATATGTCTGCATGTGTCTTTATAGTAGAATGATTTATAATCCTTTGGGTATATACCCAGTAATGAAATTGCTGAGTCAAATGATATTTCTGGTTCTAGATCCTTAAGGAATCACCCCACTGTCTTCCACAATGGTTGAATTAATTTACACTCCCATCAACAATGTAAAAGCATTCCTATTTCTCCACAACCTCTCCAGCACCTGTTGTTTCCTGACTTTTAATGATTGCTCTTCTAACTGGCATAAGATGGTATCTCGTTGTGATTTGGATTTGCATTTCTCTAATGACCAGTGATGATGAGCTTTAACACCACACATCTGCGACAATCTGATCTTTGACAAACCTGACAAAAACAAGCAATGGAGAAATCATTCCCTATTTAATAAATGGTGTTGGGAAAACTGGCTAGCCACATGCAGAAAACGAAAACTGGACCCCTTCCTTACACGTTATACAAAAATTAACTCAAGGTGGATTAAAGATTTAAACGTAAGACCTAAAACCATACAAACCCTAGAAGTAAACCTAGGCAATACCATTCAGGACATAGGCATGGGCAAAAACTTCATGACTAAAACACCAAAAGCAATGGCAACAAAAGCCAAAATTGACAAATGGGATCTAATTAAACTAAAGAGCTTTTGCACAGCAAAAGAAACTATCGTCAGAGTGAACAGGCAACCCATAGAATGGGAGAAAAATTTTGCAATCTATCCATCTGACAAAGGGCTTATATCCAGAATCTAGAAGGAACTTAAACAAGTTTACAATAAAAAAAAAAAAACAAAACATCAAAAAGTGGGCGAAGGATATGAACAGACTCTTCTCAAAAGAAGACATTTATGAGGCCAACAAACATATGAAAATAAGCTCATCATCACTTGTTTTAGTTTCAACACTTTTTTTTCTTATCTCAAACGTCAAACTGCAATTTTTTAGTGTCAGCTCCACATAATACTTCTAACAGCTTGGAATCTTTAAATTTGTGCTCTACAGATGCTATTTTGAAACATGACTGCATTTTGTTCTATCTACTTTCCATGTCCACACAAGCCTAGGTGACAGGATATGAGCATAGTATTTATATCCATGGACTACTCTCCTTCAATACTCATTATTTTCTTAATCTTAAGTTTCTGTTTGCTCTTGAGGGACCCAAAAATTATGAGATGCATAAGAAATAACAATTTTTTGTCAAACATCCCATGCAGTGTTAATTAGTATTTTCTAATTATCTTCTTTGCTGTAAATCAGTAATCATAAGTACAGAGTTTTTCTTGTTATAGCTGCAAATATGGTTACAATATCAAAATGGTATCTTTATTTGAAAGTGCCAGTTGTTTTACTGAAGCAAACAGTGACAGCAAAGGTCTACTGAATAAATGAACTATAGAAAATCATGCATTTTGGATTTGGATTTGAGTTGTACTTTTGAACTGATTCCCTAAAAATTTCTTCTGCTAAAGATCCTACTTTAAGCATTTCTGTTTAAATAGGTATTTAAGAGCATGGTTATTGGGAGAAGAAGGGTTCTTAATTCTTCTTCCTGTAAGTCATGTCTAAAAAAATTATCCTTGAAGATGAAATCAGAGAGTGGAATGAACTGCTTAGGCTACTGATACCTAAGATTTAGCCATCAGCTAAATCTCAAAGTAGCATGCCCTAAATCTTCTAAGGCTCAGATGACATTTTCATGCCATGTCTATTTCACCCAGACCAAATTTGAAAGTATTTTAAGAGCAAATGCAATCTAGTCATCTTCCTTTTTCTTTCGAAAAATACCACAGAATTGGAATAGCAATTCACATACTCTCTCTCAAAGTATTTAAAACTTAAAGATAGTTCACCATCTAAATCACTGGGCAGTTTTTACCAGTTTTTATTGCAGTCATATTCCTTTAAACTTCTTTGCCGGATGTTCATTCTCTTCATAGTCTTAGTGCCTTGTCATTTCGACTACTCCTGGCTAATACTTTCCAGCTTAAAAAATATGGTTTGAAAGAAATTGGCTCTGGTTCTGAAAATAACAGCACAAATGTCAAGTCTCCAGGTTACCTAAAAGTGCCATAACACAGAGAATATTTGCGTGTTTTGTTTTACATGGTATGCAACAGTATCTACCATTGTTTGAACACAGCTCAGAATGCTGGTAAAAGGATTACTGATTCTGAAGTGTTTGTGATATTGAATTGCAAATCTTGACCTAATATATGGTCAAATTATCATTTTAGGAAATAGAAGTTCAGTTTAAATTATGAAAATACTCTATATACTCACTTGGTGTCCTTATTTTGAGCAAAATTGTTCCCTTTGATGTCATTTAACTATGTTTTTATTTCTCTTTTCCTCATGCTTCTATTTTCCCCCAGAAATGCGTATACTCTCTGTATTCACATGCAGTGCTGTACCAAACTAAATACTATGCTAGAACAATAGTTTCTAAAATTATAGAGATGGGAACAGGAAATAGAGAATTGTATGGAACATCAAAATTATGATGATTAAAATTATGATCTTTATGAATAACCACGTAATTCAAATGTGTAAGGTTTGCTGTATTCTGATTTCTGATATTCCCTATGGTAAAGGCCATGAACGAACTTCAGAAGAGGGAAATCTATCTATCTATCTATCTATCTATCTATCTATCTATCTATCTATCTATCTATCTATCATCTATCTGTTATCTATTACCTATCTATCATCTATCTTTATCTATCGATCTGTTACCTATCTATCATCTATCTATCTATTACCTATCTATCGATCATCTATCTATCATCTATCATCTATCTATCTTTTTTGGAAAGAATAAAGCTCTACAGTTTCCTGTTTCCAAAGATCGAGACTCCTCTACCATTTACAAAACCACTACGGGTTTTTCCATTTCCAACATCAGTAGAAGTAAGACAGCCAAACCCAAAGAAACTGATTACACATGTATTGTTTTTCTCTGATTTGATTTACCTTGTGGTTTTCATACCTGTAATTTCAAGAACTACAATATTTAAAAATCGAAGGCACACACAAAAAATGTAACATTGAACATCAGTAAATGGCAGTTTTGTGTTCATACCTTTTTGCCATATCACTGGGTACTTGCTATATTGCAGACAATTGCAGAATTTTTAATATAGTAATACATGAATCATACCTCTTGGACTTAGAAATGAAAGCAACATGTAAGGGAAAGATTTCTAAACTTTCCATAAAAATTAATATAAATGAGAAAATCTAATGTCTTATGTCACTGATAATTATTAGGCTATAGAATTATGGTTTTAAGAAATAGAAGAGGTTTATATATAACACATTTCAAAAATGAATTTACTACTCTTAAAAACTCTTACATTTTTCTTCCTTTTAGTTTATAATAAAATTTTGTCATATTATTTAGATAACTAAAAGAATGAGGAGATCCAGTAAATATATCAAAACTCTTGCATATAGTCACTTCCCTCCCTTCTACAGTTTTTCTTTTATTGGTTTTCCCCCTGCTAGATCTGAAAATCAGAGGATGGAGCTAGCAGGGAGTTCACTGTGTTCTTAGCATGGGCGCACACTGAAACCTGAGGTAATATTGAGAAGTGAATCACTGTGAACTGATTTCAGTCTGAATAGCATATGTTTCTTTGCTTATATGATTTTATAAGCCTTACCTTAAGAGGCAAAGAAATTGGGATTGTGTGGGTTGGGCCTCCAGAAGAGAAACTAAATGGAGCCTATTCAAAATCCTCAGGTCTGATTTGTACTTGAAGCATCTGATGGTAAAAAAAAAAAAAAAAAAAAAAAAAAGACATTGTGGAGGGAAGTAGGACTGGAAATTAATGGTTATAACCCCAGGAACTATTTATATTGATATTTTAGTGTTTAAATTTTATAGCAATACATAAAGTAGGAACATAAAAAAAGACTGTGCTTTTTTATTGACTTGAGTACCAATCAGGGAAAATAAAATGCCTGTGAGTTTAAAATGAAAGTGGATTTGGTTTTGCTGATCACTGCTGGTACTAAGCAGCCGGCTAGATGTCTCAAATCCCACTTTCAAAAAAGCCTATTTTCTATTGGTGATGATAAATTTTCCCCTTGCTTATACTTATCAGTGGGTGTTCAGTTGTCACAGTAGATTGGAAGTGATTCAGTTCATTTCTTGGGTATTTTCAAAAGCAGGGAAGGATTTCACACTCTGTGGAGTGCTGCTTCACCAGTAGCAAAGAATATTGCAGCTTATGGGAGTGAGAATTAAAGCCAATAATAACCTAGAAGTCTCACAGGCTCTGCAATGTTGGGAGTTAGACTTTTTTTTTTCACAATTGTATACCTGTCTGGTTGGGACATTCTTGCTTGCTCCTGAGTCAGGCTGAAACTGCAATTCAGTGGGAAATACTGAAATCATATTCCTAAGTTTTCATGTGAAGAGTTAAAATATGCAAATAAATATTCTAACAATAAAGGTAGTGTATAAAGGTAATATATTATGAAAAAATATCATAAAAGGCTATTTCAAGATACGTTGTACCGTATTGTATAAGTGTGAGAAAAAAGAAAAATATTCTAAGTCAAAAGAAGAAAGAAGATAAACTCACAAAGGAAAATGCCTACTATATTCCAAATATTGTAGAAGTAATATAGCCCATACCAAGTAGATAATATAGTATCTGACTGTTATAGGCATTTCCTCTTTATTTCTCTTATAAATTAGTGAAAGAGCCATGATTTGTGATATTAAGAAACAAACCAGTTGAGGCATTCCAAATAAGATTCAGAGGAAACAGTTACATTGTCCAAAGAATAAGTGGGCAAGTAAGTGAGAGGCAGCTATACTAACTGCAATTATAGAGGGTTTACTAGAAAAACATTATGGAGAAACTAAGCATACAACAAGTTAAATCAGAACAGCAGTAAAGGCTGTAAACAAGTAGCAAAAATCTTTGAATAGATTTTTTTTTCTTTCCTGGCCTGCCTATTTAAAAGTACAACCTCTTCCACAGCTATCCTATTTCATGTTATTTTTTTTTTTCTCTATCACTTATTATCAAAAGGTCACTTCTTTTTTTTTTTTCTTTTTAACTGCTGTACCTTCATCCTAGCACATAGTCAGAACTCAATTAATATTTACAAGAAAAGTGAATCATCTGACATGTCTATTCCCTTCTCATTAAGCCAGGATTCTATGATTAGGTTGGCAAATTCTGTTTCTCTATTCTTACTTTTCTATTCTATTATTATTTTAATGGCAAAATCGCAATAACTTTTCCACCAACCTAATAATATAAAGTCATTTACTTTTGAAAGAGAAATTCATTTGGAACCATCATAACCACCATCATGACTTAGTAAAATTATTGTTTTTGTACAATTCTAACATAATTACATTCTGAACTATGCAAGAGCTCAAAAAATATATTTCCTTAAAATATTATTTAGAGATTACTAGTCTAATGAGAGAAGTCTAATTTAGAGATTACTAGTCTAATGTAATAAGAATTTGTCAAATTCTTATTACAGAAAGATTAGGAAATGTTTGTAAGAATACATATTTTATAATAAGTTAGGAATAATTGATGTAATTGGTAGTTATAGTTGAAGGCAAATAGAAAAGCAATTTAAAAATAGAATATAACTGAAGTAGAACAGTATGAGTATAATAATAATCTTAGGCTATATTTTTTGAATATGTCAACACATGCTAAGAAGAAAGGAAATGTTATTAAGAATGTATATTAGGAAAAACAATGTAAACAGTTTCTTCTGATAAATACAGAAGATCAAACTTATTCTTTGCTTTTACTTTTCATAATTAGAGAAGTTTTGTTGAAGTACATATTTTATAAGCTTCAGGGAAACATTTTATATACATATCAAATCCATTTAAAAGATACATGTAAACTGTACATTAACTAGACAATGAGGCAAAAATAAGCAAATAGCATCACAGTATAAAGATACAAGGTTTAAATACAAACATCTAATTTGAAAAGAATAAGCATAAATGCTTTAAATTTCTTTAGTTTATAGCAGAGGAAACTTCCAGTTATATGATACTTTTGAAAGAAAAACTGAAGTCCGTACCATATATACTAAGGTTGCAAATGAGAATCTACAATATAATTGATTGAAGAAGTGAAAAATACAACAGAAGAGAAATAATTCAATAACACCAAAACTATCATCCTATGTATTAGCTTTCTAGGGCTGCCGTAACAAAGTACCACACACTAGGTAATTTAGAACAATAGAAATTCATTATGTTGGAGGCCAGAAGTCCAAAATCAAAATATCAGCAGGATTATATTCCACTGGAAGGCATTAGGAAAGAGTGTCTTCTAGGCGTTGCTCCTAGCTTCTGGTAGCTTCAGACACTGTTTGGCTTGTGGATAGCTCTAGTCTCCTGTGTCCCTTTCCATGACATTCTCCCTGTGCACGGGTATCTGTGTCCAAATATTCCATTATAAAGACACTAGTCACGTTGGATTTGGGGCCACCCTATTCCAGTATGATCCTATTAACTAATTACATAGCAATGACCCTATACCCAGATACAGTAACATTCTGAGGTACTAGGGGTTGGACTTCATCATGTGCATTTTGGGGGAGCACAATTCAACCCATAACATCCTAAAAGTAGAATTAATGTGAGATATAATCTTAAATGATGAAAGTACATTTATATTAACTCTAACCTACAATAATGTGATATTTTGGTGTCAAATAATGTAGTTGCAACATAAATCTAAAAAAAAAGATTTTGCCTTAAAAAGAAAAATCTAAAGAAATATATGTTCATTGAGAGATTTTTAGCAAACACCCCACAGTCTATGACACATAAGGTGATCCAAATAAAGATCCAAATAGAGAAAACACACTTAATACAAAATAGTGGACATATAGTAAAACCACTTCATTACAAATGAAATAATTTTACTTTCTTTTCAGAATTTACTGAACATTTTAAAAACATGGAGTTATATTAGGTCATAAAAAAGTAATGAGTATAAAATGCTAGCATGTTGTAGACTCAGTTCAAGTAGCAGACACTGTGGTATTGACACTATGTTACATAGAATAAGAAATTAGTAACAAATTTTCAAATGTAAAATCTGACTCCAGAACATTTACAAAAGTAGGTCAAAGGGTAAAATCAAATATGTTTAAAAGGTTAAGCCAAAGATGAATTCAGAAATGAATTCATGTCTTAAAATTAAAGACTTTATTAATCATAAAGAAAAAATGACACAATCTAGCCAATAAATTTAAGAAAAAATAAGGGTAACTTCAAAAAATTAATAATAAACAAAAATATGGAAAATAAATAGAAAAAAGATTCAAAGTAAAATTAACTAATAATCTCTAGAAGTATCCTTTGAAGGAAAAGAAACACGGATAAAGTAAATTTTAAAAAATTAAAAGAAGTAAATTTTAAAAAGATTGTAATTATTTAAATTGTGTTTTTATTTTTCTACTTGAGCTGATTCTGAGTAAATTCAAACTCAAAGATTTTTTAAACTTTCATTATAATCCTTGTGTGTGATTGAACTTTTAAATGCAGTGAATGCTTTTCTGGAAAATAGAAATAACTAGAATAGACTCTAAAAATAAGAGGCTAATAATCTTGGAAGGAATTACTTCTACAGAAGACCATGAAGAAAGAGGATTCTTCAGGTGAGTTCTTTCACTCTTGAGAGCATAATTATTATGCTGTAATGTGTTATGGAAAATGAATAAAATATGAAAAAAGATACAGAAATGTTTCTTTAGTTTTGTTAATCTTTATACAGAGTTTACATACAACCAAAAAAAATCAGCATTACTATATATATACATTATAATATATACTTATATATTTTATATGTATGTGTGTGTGTGTGTGTGTGTATATATATGAATCTTGCCACAAGAAGAACTGAATTATACCTGCACTGTATCCATTACCGTCACTTCTGGTTACAGTATCTTGCTTTGTTTAATTTAAAAATGTTTATTGTTATGTTATCTTTGAAGCTATCCAGTCATCATCCCCTACTGTTTTGTCATAAGAATGGACAATGACCAAATATGTTCTATCAGACTACTGCATTTTTCTTGGATATGTCGATTCAATAAAGGTGAAATATTTCACCCAACTAGTGTTAAACATAATATTTTCTCATATTTAATACAATAAAAAAGAGATACACTCTTTCTTTGTGAATTGCAAGATTTAAAAAGCTTTGTAGACTTCGAATTGTTACTAGCCATCTTTCTCCTCTTATGAAAGAACACTGCAAAATAATTAAGTCAATACACATAGAGCATTATAATCCAGTAATGGAAATTGCAATAATGCCTGCATGAATCTAAGCTCCTGAATTCAGTTATGAGGTACAAGTGTGTCTACCCTTAGAATTCACTATGTGGCATTCACTCCCCACCTGCTTTTTCTTGATAGCATCTTGCAATTGAGTCTCTGTTACTTGAAACCAAAAACAAAAAATATATATGACAATTACAATCCACTAAAATTAAGTAGGATTTACCTTGGGAATTCAGTGATAGTTTATTAATTAAAAATCTCTTAATATGTGTCAATAAGAAAATTAGAAAATATCACCTAAGGAGATCCTGAAGCTCATTTTTTAATGTGCAGTGGAATCCTTTAATAATATTAACTAATTTAAGAAAACAGGAATGTAAGAGTATTTTCATAAAATTATATAAAATATGGAACTCAAGCCAAAAGCCAACATGAAACACGGTAATTCACTAAAGATATACTCATGAAAACCAGGAAGAAAGTGAAGATGTCTGTAATTGCTGTTGTTATTTTATATGACTCTAAATGTTCTGGCTAACACACGAATAAATGAAACAGATATAAGAAATAAAACTTTTAAAAAGCAAAGTGTTAAATTATAATTGTCTAACATCACAGTTATATATCTAGAATTTCTAAAGAGTCAATTGAGAATTATTAGATTTACAAAGACAGCTTTAAAAAAAACTGGATCTATGGTAAAGGTAATATTTCTTTTTGAATTGAGGGTGCATATCTATGGGAGGTGGTAGTCAGTCTGTGTGGATAAGCATTTTCGTTCATATATAGATAATATAGTGTGAGAAACCATCATCTATTTTGAGAAAAGCTTACTCCAGCATTCAAATACTCCTGAACATTCCCCAGCATGAGTGCCTTTATATATCCTGTAAAACTATCTTTCTTATGAGTCTCCACTTAACAATTCTGACCTTTTCATGAATAGTTCCCCAAGCTGCCACAATTCTTCCTGCTCCATTATGCTTCAAATTATTCTCTTAATTTCCCAAATTAGAGCTAAAACTAGGCTGATTGTTTAACAAACTTTATCAAATGCTGAGGATAACATAAAGGAATTACAATGAATAAAATGAAACCCTAAAACCAGATAATCAGGTCTTACTCCTCCTAGAGTCCATTGGTTAATTTCCTTCCTGGGAGTATCCCTTCTCCTTGGATCTAGCCTGAACAGTAGTCTCCTTTTTAAAAATCTCCCTCTCTAGACTCTGGATTCTAAGAACTCAGCTTCCAGCAGAATAGCCCCCTCCACTGAAAGAAAAAAATATATAGTTCATAATCTCACAGAGATGTCTCTGTGCCTGGAATGAATATCTAGTTCATGATTAAATAGAATGCTTAATTTCTCAGTCAGAAGCATCCCACCATCCCAGATACAGGGCTTCCTTTAGATTTGCATAAATTAAAAGGATTGCTCATATTGGTTCCTCTGAAGAAGGAAGAATATTACTGAAAACCAAAAGCTTCCTCTACCTTCAAGTCCACAGGAGGAAGAAAATTCAGGCAACCTGAAAATCGCATTTTGCCTCAGACACTATCCATTATAAATGTATTCAGACCTATTTAGATTAGTCTCACAACAATCCCTTTCCAGGAAAACAAAATAGAATTTAAAAATAAAATAAATGATATTATATTCAGCAATAACTGGGAATGTATAATGTATTTTTTAAAATCCAAATTGCATCAGGTACCGCCCAAAAGACAGCCAGCAAATAGCCATCTGAGGAAATCAGTGTGCTATGGAAATAAAAATCACAATCCTTTAGACTGCAGAATATAAAAATAACTTGAATAATTTAAGATAGCACTAATATTTCTATATTTTTTGCCAAATTTAAGGTAATTTTAATAACAATCTCAATCATATTGACATCTGAAAAAAAATTAGCTAGAAAAATAAAACTGTGAAAATTCATCTGGAAGAATTCCAGGTAATTTTAAACTCCATGGGAGAGCTAATTCTGTAATATATGAACTATGTTTTAACACTATACTGGTTAAAACTAGTTCTGCTGTTGGCTTAAGAATAGATAAGCAGTTAGCAAGACCACAACTGAAATGCAAACTCTGGTCTGTTTTTCATGTTTACATATATAATAAAATAAGTGGTATATCAAAACTTTTTCAATAAATAATTTTGAAATGAAGTTAAAGTATATTAAAAAATAAGATTGTTTTCATGTTATACCATGCAACAGAATAAATTCCAAGTGGTTTATTATGAAACAAAAAAATATTAATCATAAAATGTGGAAAATTTTATTAGCTATAGAAAGAAGACAAGTTGACTATATAAGCAAATTTAAATTAAAAACAGATGAAGACAATACAATAGAATGTGCAAAACAGTAGAAACACTAAACAACAGATTAGTGAATATTTTGCAGTATGTATGATATCTAAGTAATGATATTAAAATATAAAGAATTCATAAAATAATATTTTTACAAAATAAAACTCCAGTAGAAATAATGAGCAGTAAACAAGCAAAGGCAAATTACGTACACACAAGCAGAAATTAAAAATATCTTGTAATTACGCATGGAAGAACAATTAACCTTACTTCAAATCAGACATTTAAATACATAAAAAGGAAATATTTCTCAGGTATCAGTGTGCTTTATAGATAGATAGATAGATAGATAGATAGATAGATAGATAGATAGATAGATTCTGGCAAGGGCAATGTAATTTATAAGCTGTACAACAACGATAAGATGTGAATAGGTGAGACTTTCTGTAAGACAATCTAGCAATGCTTATTACTAGTTTCAGGTATGTTCATACTCTTTAACTCAAGAGTTCCATTTTAGGTTTTAAAAAAGACTCCTGGTAATCTATCTTAATGAAATAATTATAAATATGGATAAAAATTACCCATAAAGTACTGAAAGTATGGATATTTATAATAGCAAAAGAGTTAAATATAAAATAATGGTACAGAAATAGTGAAATCATGAAATAATATTAGCAGCATCTTATCATGGAAATTTAAGTATCATTAAAATGGTTTCCTGAAAAAAGTACTCAAGATATTATACTTGAATTTAAAATTGAGTTTACTACAAAATTGTGGCCTTTGTATTGTTTCAATTATAAGAAAAATTTGCATTTAAAATGAACTGCAATTAATATACTCAGTTAACAATCGATGCCCTTCTTTCCTTTGCTACTTTTGTTCCTTTCTCCTCTTCATTTTTCTTGACTATAGTTCACCAACTCCATCTAATCCATTAACAAATCTTACTTCTATCTTCAGAAGATATCCAGAATCAACCACTTCCCACCACATCAGTGGCTACTATATCATACATCTGAGCTGAAATTAACTCTTACCTGTATTATGACAATAGTTCCTTAATGTTTTCATTCTTTCACCCTTGTCCTCACAGCACTGATGACTGACCATAAGTAAGCTTCTGTTTCCCCTTAACCAAACAATCAAATGGCTTCCCGTGCCACTTACAATAGAAGTGAAATTCCATACAGTGATCTAAAGGGTCCAGTGAAATTTGCATTATCCTCACTTCTCTAATGACATATTCTACTGATTTCTTATTTCAACCTTCTTTTGATTTCTTATCTATAATGAGTCTGTTCTTCATGGAACATCCTTCCTTAACATCTCTACAGGCTCTTTTCAGCACTTTCGTCAGGTGTTAACGGTTCCTTGCCTGACAAGTAACATTCCGTATTCCCCTTATCTTGTTTCTCACCATTTATTTATACATTCCTCACCCTTTTGCACATTCAATTGTTTTGTTTTCTTATTTTTTTTTTCATGCTAGAATATAAGCTCTCTGAGGGCTATAAATCCTAGAGCTAGTGGAGAATTTTGCTTAATTTTTTGCTCAATAATTATTTGTTGAATGCATGAATCAATATATCTCACATGACATATTAGTATACAATACAAACCAAAAAACATCAGTGCAAAAATTCTGCAGAGTGAAGCAAAGCTTAACAAGCGATAATAATTGTGATATAGCTCGTATCATTCTAGGGTAAATAATAAAATGCTTATGAAGCAATAAACACATAAAGGCATTCAAAACATTTACACCTAAGAACATATTTTGTATGGGTTCCAAAAGTCTATATGATAACTGCCCTTTCAGATTCTCAGACTTGTACCAGTTGCTCTTTATTTTTCTTATCGACTTATGATGAAGATATTGAACTCCATAACTATAAGGATTATTTCTAGTCTATCAAAAATAAACACCCCTTCTCAAAATATAACTTTAGTGATAGCATCAAAAACGCTTTAAAAATGCAATATAACTACTTTATTTAAAAATGCCATTATACTTTAAATATTTCCAGTTCTTAATACCAGATATATTTCCAGATGTTGTTCCATGTTCAATATAATTTTGTTTTTTCCTCAAATCTTTAAATTGTGTTGTAGAATGCATCTTTATTATAAGTATATGTTTGAGAATCAAATTATTTTAGACCTAATATAATCTGCCAATCTTAAATCAATAGTTTATAATGGCAAAATCAAAATTTTAGAAACACAGTTACATATTGACAAATAATTGATACATTGTGCAGCATTGAGTCCTATTTTCTTTTTTTTTTTTTTTTTTTGAGATGGAGTCACAGTCTCGCTCTGTCACCCAGGCTGGAGTGCAGTGGCGCCATCTCGGCTCACTGCAAGCTCCGCCTCCTGGGTTCACTCCCTTCTGCCTCAGCCTCCCAAGTAGCTGGGACTATAGGCGCCTGCCACCACGCTCGGCTAATTTTTTGTATTTTTTTCTTAGTAGAGACTGGGTTTCACCGTGTTTGCCAGGATGGTCTCGATCTCCTGACCTTGTGATCCACCTGCCTCGGCCTCCCAAAGTGCTGGGATTACAGCTGTGAGCCCCTGCGCCTGGCGAATCCTTCTATTTTCAACATGTGTGAACATAAGTCATATTAGAAGAAAAACCTCTTGGTGAGTATACTTTTGATTTTACTAAATCCTATTTCTTGAATCATCTGATTTGGGTACAATCTTTATTTTCCTAAAAAGTCTAGCATTTTTTTTAGGTACATGCATAAAAGAGTAAAAGGCTCCTTTCTTTTACCTAAAACCATTCCTTACACATTCCACATAGTTACTGGTCAGTCCTTTAGGACCGGTGCTATTCACTAATCTTAATAAATCTACACAATTATTATATTAACTTCTTTGAAATAGATTTAGGTTACCTCAGGCAAAAAAGATTCAAAGTAAAGAAACACTGGATTATAAAAGAGGTATGAAAACTACCTTGCAATACTTAATGAAAAACAGCATCCAGTATCAATTAGAATCTAATAGGAATTCCAGTAGTTAGATAGCAGCTCCGGTAACTAAGTAGATTTGCCAGTTGTCCTTGAAGAATCCATTTCAACAGGTGTGACTGAGATGCAAAAAACATTCCAAATGTTAGGGTATATTAAGGTCTTATACTGTGTCCAGATTCTGAAGGGCTGTGTATCATTTACTTACTGATGCATAAAGAAATCACCCTAAAACTTAGTGGTTTAAACCACAAGATTCTATTACTGTATATGAGTCTGTCTCATCTAGGTGGTCCTACTGTTCTAGGTGGTTTTGCTCATCTGGGCTGAGCTTGCCTGACCTTGGCTGGGCTCACATATGCAAGTGTGGTCAGCTGATAAGTTGGTAGGGACTCCCTGGTCTAGGATAGCCTCACTCATATGTTTAATGTGAGGTCAGCTGTCAACTGGGTCAATGGAAATGACTCATCATCTAATAAGTTTATTCATATGATGATGTCAGGATACAGAAAGATCAAAAGCATGCAAAGTCTCTCTTGAGGGCTGGATTTGGAATTGACAAACTGTCACTTTTAGAGCGTTCTACCTAACAAAGCAAATCCCTAGGTGGAGAAACAGTATTTACATCTTGAGAAAAAGAGCTAAAAAATCACATTACAAAAGGTGTGAAGATAAGGAGGATGAAGCCTTGTAGCCCTTTAGTAATCTAGCACAGAGAAGAAATGACAGATTATGATTTGGGGAACGAATGAGTAATGAAAAGTTGTTTCATCTTTCTGTATGCAGAAGGAAGGATACACAATTAAACTATGAGATTAACCTGTGGGCAATAAAAAATGGATTGGAAGTGGGAATAGTAAACTGAAGGTGAGAAGAACAGTAATGATTGCATCTTTCTATATATTTGAATGGTAATAAGGACTTGAATTCAGTTCAAATGTAAAGGAATGGAAAAGCTCATTTGTAAATGTAGGATTGACCAAAGCATGAGACTTCCAAATAAGAAGAGAAGAATAAAACCATTGTTCTTCTAAGTTCTCACACTTTAGAACTGGATATAGACTACTGCCAAAATCCAAATATGAAATTGAAAAAGAAAAGATATAATTTTGAATAAAATTTCATATGACTGAATATGATCATTTGGCATTTTATTTATTTATTTATTTAGCTCATGGAAAAGGTGTAATTCCTGCTGGAAATTACCATAATTATTTAGTAACATAACACTGTAATTCTTTTACAAGATGTACAATCCTTTCAAAAACTTTGTGTTGCTCCCATCTCCTTCTCTTAGGTGCTTTTTCTTTGCGTGAGAAAATCCATTCCTTCTATTCATGAGCTTTTCAATCAAATCAATATTCTTCATTATATGCTCCTGAGAACTCTCAAAATTGAATTATCATCTGGAGTGAATTTGTATAACTTTGAACTCATGGACTGAGAAAGGGCAAAAATATTTTCCAAATCTATACGTATTTTCCCTTGTTAGAATTTCTGCTTCCTTCAATTTATCAGTAACTGCTTCCAGAGCCAATACAACTTCTTATTTGTAAGTCTGTGTTCCCTCAGCAAACACTGTATCTTGTCTATTTCATTATTTATGTCATAGAATTAAGAGGGCAAATAAGTATCCTTTCCTCAAATTACCTTATGTTCTTACATCATTTGCATGTTCTTTTCTTAAAGGGTTCTAAGTTCAATCTTCAAGTATCTGCTCATATCTGAAAATAATATTGTTCATTTATTGAACTCTTTCTATTATAAGCATGTTTTGGGTTGAATTGTGGATCCACAAAATTCATATGTTGAACTCCTAAACCTCTGGACTGAAGAATGCCACCTTTTTTGGAAATAGGGTTGTTGCAGATGTAATCAGTTAAGATGAGTTCACTAGGATGAGATGTAATATAACATGA
This sequence comes from Symphalangus syndactylus, assembly GCF_028878055.3. NCBI lineage: Eukaryota > Metazoa > Chordata > Mammalia > Primates > Hylobatidae > Symphalangus > Symphalangus syndactylus. The sequence continues at coordinate 68,607,248 of NC_072435.2, forward strand.
CTGGTGTCCTTACAAGGAGGGAAAATTTGGATAGAGGCATGGACATGGTGAGAATATCACATAAAGATGAAGGCAGACATCTACAAGGCAAAGATCACCAAAGATCTGTAGTAAATCAATGGAAACTGGGGAAGAGGAATGCAGTCGATACTCAGAAGGAAGTATCTCCAAGACTGCAACATAAAAAATATGCTTGAGTTTCCACCTGGTAAGATTACAATATCATCTCTTACCTCAGTATCCAGCCTGGTGACCTACTGTGTAGATTTTGAACTTGCCAGCTCCACTGCCAATTCGTTAAAATAAATATTCAATTTCTTAAAATAAATATCTTCTCTAGACAGTGTGAAAGAAAAATAAATCTTGGGGCCCCAGAATCACTAAGCTGAAGGGAAAAGTCAAGCTGGGAGCTGCTTAGGGCAAATCTGCCTCCCATTCTATACAAAGTCATCCCTCTGATAGCTGTGATAAATGCATATCTGATTGCCTCATGTGGAGAGGCTAATCAGAAACTCAAAAGAATGCAACCATTTGTTTCTTATCTACCTATGACCTGGAATCCCTCTCTCTATTTCAAGTTGTTCTGCCTTCACCTTGAGTTGTCCCACCTTTCCAGACTGAACCAATATACATCTTATACATAGGGATTGATGTCTCATGTCTCCCTAAAATGTATAAAACCAAGCTTTGTCCCTACAACCTTGGGCACATAGGCAGAACCTCCTGAGGCTGTGTCACAGCATATGCCCTCAACCTTGGCAAAATAAACTTTTTTTTTTTTTTTTTTTTGAGACAGAGTTTCACTCTTGTTGCCCAGGCTGGATTGCAGTGGCATGATCTCGGCTCACTGCAATCTCCGCCTCCCAGGTTCAAGCGCTTCTCCTGCCTCAGCCTCCTGAGCAGCTGGGACTACAGGTGACTGCCACCATGCCCAGCTAATTTTTTGTATGTTTAGTGGAGACGGGATTTCACCATGTTGGGCAGGCTGGTCTCAAACTCCTGACCTCAGTTGATCTGCCTGCCTCGGCCTCCCAAAGTGCTGGAATTACAGGCATACTGCACCGGGCCGGCAAAATAAACTTTTGAAATTAACTGAGACCTGTCTCAGATTTTGAGGGTTCACATTTTGGTTACAATGAAGGGATTCTGAGTGGAGATGCCCCTGACCTTTGACAAATCTCCTATTGGTGCTTGGTACCAGCATGAGCTAATGTAATGGCTCAAACCAATAGGACAATTTGCTGAGGTCTGGGAGCACTCCCTCCAGAGAATCCCTGATCTCCTGAAATTTGGTCAAGATCTAAAGTTTATTTTGCTGTACAACTCACCCCCCTCACCCCACCTTTTTTTTCTTTCTTTTTTTTGGAGTTTGCTTGCTTTCAACAAGAAAGGCAAGATTTCCTGTTTCCATAATGATGGAAGGCAGGTAACTCCTTTATGGAGTTTGAGCTTGCTCACAGCAGGAAAGATGAGTTCAAGTTTTTTGTTTTTTTTCCTTCTTCTAGGATGGTAGAAAGCAATCTTCAGCCTGAGACCCATTCCTAGGTAAGTAGCTGAATTGGTTTTTTTTTCTTGGTTAAAGTATAACAATCAACTGGTCTTAATTTCTCCTTACTATTAGAGCACTCAATGATCATATGGCTGGGTTTTTGTTATTGTTTTTGTTGTTTGTTCCAGTCTTCCCCATCAGATTTGACCAACTCTACCTGACTTGGTCAAATCTGAGAATTCCAAATTATGGGTAACAAAACCTTTCTAATTTGGCTAAAATTCCTTGCAGCTGCAAAAGAGCAAGAAAACACAACAACAAAAAACAAAACCATGTCCTTGATTTCTCTGTTTGCTTCCTGTCTTAAAAAAAAAAAAATGTTCTTTCATTTACTTTTTTTCCACCCCATATCTCCTTCTGCTTTTGCCATCTGCTGTAGCAAAAAATCTAGAGAAGGCTTCTAATGACTTGAACCCCTTTAAAGAATTCAGAACAAAGGTACCATTCACCCCATTTGGGGTGTTCTGTTTCCTTTGTGGAGTTTCAAGAGTCATGGACAGATTCTTCTTAAGTCTAAACCTCTGTTTTCCTACGTTGAATAATCTGGGCTCTTTTACTTTGGGGGTACCAGAGATTACTTAATACTGTGAGGGGATTTGACCTTGGCACTTGTAATGGCAGATGAGAGCTACACCGTAGGGGTGGTTGTGCATACTTTACAGAAAGTGGTCTTGGCTGTTTTTTTTTTGTTTTTTTTTTCTCTCCTAGGAAGTTGTTTAAGGATCCTAATTCTAGTTCTGAGATGCATTCTAAAGAGTCATCTCTATCCCTTTTTTCTCCCAAAATTAATCTCCATTTGACTTGTCTGTGCACATTTCTATGAGGAACTGAACTGTTGTTTGCATAGGTCAATGAGACACTGAGTTTTCTCAGCTCAAAAGAAATAGGCATATCTTTCTCCCAGCTGAAAGGTGCCCCTGGGTGACCAAGGGCCTCGTGGGACTGTCTGGGGGGTTGACCCCTGTGACATGCAGCTGCCCTACAGGGAAATCCCCAAAAAAAATTTATTAAAAAAGGGCTCATCCAGGAAACACATATAAAGGCTGATTACCTGGCATTTTGAGTCCTCTCAGAGATTATAGACCTCTGGAGAGAGAAATCGAGACACACAAGAGGGTGGAAACAACTCAGTGGTGACGCAATGTAGAGTCCTGCTCACAAAGAGCACACATCCATCCATCACACAAAAACCCTAGGCCACAACTCAGTTCCTCCTTTTTTTAAAAAAGTGAGTAACAAATAATCTAAGAATGAGGAGAAAACAAGGATAATGACAACCTTTTGAGCACTCTGTAGGTTTTATGGCACTTGTACTTGCCAGAGTTTATGTAAAATACAAGTAATATAGTGTTTGTGCACATTTATTTTAAGGAAAAAGAGCCCTAAGCTCAGCCGGCAAACTATAGAGTTTCCTGAGTTCTCCTTTTCTCTATTTTCTCTTCTGCCTGCTTTAAATCTGCTGTTAATTTTCTATTAATATAAAAACCACTATTGGGATTCAACAGGTTATTTTTGCAAGCTGCTGAATTTTATATTTATCTCATGGCTAAAGTTCTGAAGTAAAAGCTATAGGATCTTCGTGTGTGTGACTTTTATAATTCTATAATTTTATGTTGAATTGACAAATCCATTTTAATTTTTCTTTAGCACACTGGACTTCTTCTCTCCATACTCTATGATGTAAATTTTGCTATTTGATTTTTACCTGAGTTGTTTCCTTTAATATGCAAATTTAAGGCTATTTAGCTAACAACTGCTTAGGGTAATAAAACAAGTTGTCAAGAATTTGAAAGTTTAAGGTAGGAAAAAGCAGGAGTTTTATAAATCTATAAGATGTACTTCTATCCACATGCCTAATACGTCTATGTATTTATGTGTTGTGTACACAATGTTTCACTACTGATATATATAAAAAAGCTTTCATTAATTGGCTTAAGAATATAAAAGCACTTGAATTAAATACATTATCAGGAAAAAACTGGTCAAATGTTTTTTCATGCTTTCATTTTAATTCAATTGTGTAAACTTAAGTAAATGCTTAACTTTTACTTAAGTTAATGTAACTTAAGTAAAATCTTTAATAAATAAGCCAGCTTTAACATTATTGGTAAAGTAATATTAGAAATGTCTTAAGAATTGAAAACATACATTTTTGTTTGCATTTATTAATCAAGCAATTTTATACTTATCCTGCCAAATACTATAAAGTATCAAAATTTGGCATAGGGGTTACAAAACACAGAATAATCTTTGCTTGTGTAATCTTTAATAAATAAACATTAATATTAGTTTAATGAAAATAGCTACCTCTTGAATTTAGTTAAGATTACCATAACTTCTAATCTTGTGGGTGGTCTAGTCCGTAAGCAGCAAGTTTTGTTTTGGAAAGGGATTGTTACTGTCTCTGTCCCAAAGCTAAACAATAAACTAAGTTCCTCCCAAAGTTAATTTTTCCTGTGCCCAGGAATGAACAAGGACAGCTTGGAGGTTAGAAGCAAGATGGAATCAGTTATGTCATATCTTCTTTACTATCTGTTACAATTTTGCAATGGCTGTTCCATAACTTTAAACAATGACTATTGCAGTTTTCATAAATAATCTAGGTAAATGACTAAAAAATAAATTAGGCAAATGTAATGGGATAAATACATGTAGAAAAACTTGTCAGAATCTAAAATCTAAAGTTATATTAAACTAAATAATAGATATCTCATTATTTGGGCATTTTCCAATAAAAATGTGTTTGTAGGAAAACATACTTTCTTAAAAAAAGTGTGTCCTTTTAAAAGAGGTGAATAATTATTGTCTAATTCAAAGCTTATTTAAAGGTTATGTATAAAACAAGGTAAAAGGAATGAGGATATAAGAGGGATGTAAAGAAAGTTATAAAGTTTTTTTGTAAGAAAACTTAAAGGGAAATAATTTTATATGTGATAGAATCTGGTATGGTAGATTTAGTCCTAGAATAAAATGACTGATTATTTAAGAAAGAGGGATGGTCAGAAAAAAATTAGAAAATCCAAGCATGTCATGACAGTCTGTGCAAGTCATAATAAGAGGATTAAAAAAGAAAAAGCACAGAAACTTTTATATGATCAAACTATTAATTAAAGGAAAATTATAATGGTCTTCCTAGAGATTGGGCTTGACGTAGAAAAAAAACATATAGAATAAATAATTGGTTAAAACAATCAAGTTTTCTTAAGGGAATGATTTACTCCTAATAAATTATGAGAGGTTTAAGTTTTTAAACCCAAAGTTTAACTTTTATTGCATCTCACCATTTTCTGTTTTCTCACCCATTTTAAAGGGCACAAAATAGTAATACTGTCCTTCAACTCATTTTCAACTTATTAAGATTTTTTCCTTGAGTCCTGTTTAATGTGTCCTAGTGCTAACAATGTTTTCTTAAAGTTCTAAAGGAAATGTTTACTTCCAACATAATATTTTGTGCAGAGCAGAAGATCATTTCTTGTGCCTTTTGGTACCTGGCCTAGTAGATTTTACATTTTATAGAAATATTTTCTCTGTCATTATTATTAAATTTTGGTTTGCTTAGGAAAAAAACTGTGATTAATATTTTTTAATTAAGGTTATTACATCCATGTGTCTTTCAGTATTTGCTTTCAAAGTACTTGTGACATTGAGATACAGGGCTTTGACTCCTAGGTCTAAAAATGACACCAAGTCCTGCTAAATCTTAAACATTGACAGCAATTAAAACCTCATCTTCAGGCTGGGTAGAAATCCCAAACCAAATAAACTGCATTCCTGAGACATAGGGCCAGAATTTAAAAGTATTCAACTCCTCAAGTCCCAGGAAATATTGCAGAAGAGATGGATGTGTGAGATTGTGAGGGCAGACTTTGAGAGAGAAAATAAATTCAGTTTCTCTATAAATTAATTATTAATGTCAAAGGCACACTGATGCAAGACCAGCATATGGGCCCTTATGTTAAGAAAACCTTAACAAGTTTTCCTTGAGGCATTAACTGACTCCTTAATAAAGGTTATAAAATTATTAAAGGTTTATGGAAGTTATATCTTATGGTCAAGATTAAAATTTTGTAGATTGTTTATAAAATTTTGAAAAACAAATTTATTTGGCTTTATGTTTTTATTAGGGTTTATTGTCTAGAAAATTAAGTCTCTTCTCTCAAAGAATAAAGATTATCAGCTTTTTAAAAAAATCCTTGTGTTATCACTTTGGTCAAATGAATGACTTATTTTACAATGACTTGTAATATCAACTGTTTTAAATGTTTGATAATTTTCCAAAATCAAATTATAAATTATGTCTTCTCCTGACCTAATTAATTCTTTAAGATATTGGTTTCCCTAAAGCCCCAAAATGACATAATTTGGTTTATTTAATATGAAAATCATATAGAAAACATTGTTAATATGAAATAGTGTTTGATTTTCTTTGGGCTGTATTTGTGTAAATATGTTATTGGTATCTGTTCCAAAATTATGAAAAACTCCTATAATTCTGATATCACTTAGTGTTCATTATCAGTAGTTATAATTATGTTAAATTATTGTGTGTCACAGAGGAAACAAATTTGTCACTTGTGTCCTTGACTATGGCTGCCCTAAAATATTTTGTCATCCATGGATAATTGTTGTCTTGTTTTGCTCCTCTTTAGAAGGAAGTTTTATGACTTTTTAATGATCGCCATTCTAACTGGTGTGAGAGGGTATCTCATTGTGGTTTTAATTTGCATTTCTCTGATGGCCAGTGATGATGAGCATTTTTTCATGTGTCTTTTGGCTGCATAAGTGTCTTCTTTTGAGAATTGTCTGTTCATATCCTTCGCCCACTTGTTGATGGGGTTGTTTGTTTTTTTCTGGTAAATTTGTTCGAGTTCATTGTAGATTCTGGATATCAGCCCTTTGTCAGATGAGCAGATTGCAACAATTTTCTCCCATTATGTAGGTTGCCTGTTCACTCCGATGGTAGTTTCTTTTGCTGTGCAGAAGCTCTTTAGTTTAATTAGATCCCATTTGTCAATTTTGGCTTTTGTTGCCATTGCTTTTGGTGTTTTAGTCATGACGTCCTTGCCCATGCCTATGTCCTGAATGGTATTGCCTAGGTTTTCTTCTAGGGTTTTTATGGTTTTAGGTCTAACATTTAAGTCTTTGATCCACCGTGAATTAATTTTTGTATAAGGTGTAAGGAAGCGATCCAGTTTCAGCTTTCTACATATGGCTAGCCAGTTTTCCCAGCACCATTTATTAAATAGGGAATCCTTTTTCCATTGCTTGTTTTTTTCAGGTTTGTCAAAGATCAGATAGTGTAGATATGCGGCATTATTTCTGAGGGCTCTGTTCTGTTTCATTGGTCTATATCTCTGTTTTGGTACCAGTACCATGCTATTTTGGTTACTGTAGCCTTGTAGTATAGTTTGAAGTTAGGTAGCGTGATGCTTCCAGCTTTATTCTTTTGGCTTAGGATTGACTTGGCAATGTGGGCTCTTTTTTGGTTCCATATGAACTTTGAAGTAGTTTTTTCCAATTCTGTGAAGAAAGTCATTGGTAGCTTGATGGGGATGGCATTGAATCTATAAATTACCTTGGGCAGTATGGCTGTTTTCACAATATTGATTCGTCCAACCCATGAGCATGGAATGTTCTTTCATTTGTTTGTATCCTCTTTTATGGTGCTGGAGAGGATGTGGAGAAATAGGAACACTTTTACACTGTTGGTGGGACTGTAAACTAGTTCAACCATTGTGGAAGTCAGTGTGGGGATTCCTCAGGGATCTAGAACTAGAAATACCATTTGACCCAGCCATCCCATTACTGGGTATATACCCAAAGGACTATAAATCATGCTGCTATAAAGACACATGCACACATATGTTTATTGCGGCACTATTCACAATAGCAAAGACTTGGAACCAACCCAAATGTCCAACAATGATAGACTGGATTAAGAAAATGTGGCATATATACACCATGGAATACTATGCAGCCATAAAAAATGATGAGTTCATGTCCTTTGTAGGGACATGGATGAAGCTGGAAACCATCATTCTCAGCAAACTGTTGCAAGGACAAAAAACCAATCACCGCATGTTCTCACTCATAGGTGGGAATTGAACAGTGAGAACACATGGACACAGGAAGGGGAACATCACACACTGGGGCCTGTTATGGGGTAGGGGGAGGGGGGAGGGATAGTATTAAGAGATATACCTAATGTTAAATGAAGAGTTAATGAGTGCAGCACACCAACATGTCACATGTATACATATGTAACAAACCTACACATGCACATGTACCCTAAAACTTAAAGTATAATAAAAATTAATTAATTAATTAAAAAAGAGAAGGGGGTTTTATAATCAGCTACAGAACTCTAAAAGGTGCTCTTGAATACAAGTTTCTGATAACTTTGGAGATTGCGACATCAGAATAGAAGAAAAACTTTTAAGACTCACAGATAACTGAAATGTACATAGCAAGCAGAATTGGAATTAACTATATGGACTGAACTAATGTTGCTGATCCTTTTTTTTTTCTCAGAGTCAAGGAAACTTTTCTTTTCAGCTATTGACAGCTTTTTGCAATTTAATATCATCCTATGAACAGAATTTAGAACATATTTCTTTCTCTCTACCTGATTTCTCCAGAAGTTGGAAACTATTTTTAAGTATTCTTAACTTAGAGCAAAATATAGTTATTTGCATAAGTGCAATAAGAATCTGTTTTCATTTATAACAGAAAACAATTGGAGAAACTGGTTATTTTACCAAAGCCTTGACTGGAATAGTATGCTTTCCTTTAAGGAATCAAACTTGACTTATGGAGCCAATAAAGGCCCCTCAGGAAAACTGGCCTCATACCTTGTCTACACAGTGCCTTACAGGGTTGCTGACCTGTGGTAAGTAAAGAATGTCACTTTCTGGGCCAGGCGCAGTGGCTCATGCCTGTAATCTCAGCAATTTGGGAGGCCGAGTGGGTGGATCACCTGAGGTGAGGAGTTCAAGACCAGCCTGGCCAACATGGTGAAACCCCATCTCTACTAAAAATACAAAAATTAGCCAGGTGTGGTAATGTGCACCTGTAATTGAAGCTACCCAGGAGGCAGAGACAGGAGAATCTCTGAAACCCAGGAGATGGAGGCAGCAGTGAGCCGAGATTTTGCCACTGTACTCCAGGCAGCCTGGGCAACAGAGCAAGACTCTGTCAAAAAAAAAAAGAAAAAAGAATGTCACTTTCTGACAGGCCTAGGAGCCCAAAGGTTATCTTTGAATCTTATGAGAAGGGGAATTCACCCAACTGATAGATATTTGATGGTACAAATCCACAGCTGGGCTTGGCTCCAGAAAGTCTTATCTGAGATTCCTTCTATGGAATAAAGTTCCATGAGAGATCAGACAAAACCCGAGACTGGAGACTCATTCTCTCCTAAAAATTCTTTTTCCAAAAGATTTTTAAAAAGTAGAGGGGTGAAATGTGAAAGGAAAATAAATCCTGGGTCCCCAAAATCACTAAGCCAAAGGGAAAAGTCAAGCTAGAAAGTGCTTTGGGCAAACTTGCCTTCTATTCTATTCAAAGTCACCCCTCTCATCACTGAGATAAATGCATATCTGATTGCCTCATTTGGAAAGGCTAATCAGAAACTCAAAAGAATAAAACCAGTTGTCTCTTATCTACCTATGACCTGGAAGCCCCCTCCCCACTTCAAGTTGTCCTGCCTTTGCCTCAAGTCTTCCCAATTTTACAGACCAAACCAATGTACATCTTGCACATATTGATTGATGTCTCATGTCTTCCTAAAATGTACAAAACTAAGCTGTGCCCCTACCACCTTGGGGACATGTCATCAGGATCTCCTAATGCTGTGTCATGAGTGCATGTCCTCAACCTTGGCAAAATAAACTTTCTAAATTAACTGAGACCTGTCTCAGATGTTCAGGGTTTACAACAGACAATATACAGATAGATGGACAGATGATAGATTTATATAATTAGATACATCTATATCTACAAGATATATGTACTGTCGGTTCTTTTTCTCTGGAGAACTCTGATTAACACAAAGAAATCTTGCAACTGGCTAATGAGAAAGCTATAATCATTCCCATTTTACACATGATATTACTGATTTTTAATAACTTTAGTAACCTGCCCAAGGTCCCACAGCTCATAGGTGACAAAGAAGATTCAAATCCAGGTCTCTGACTCCATAGCGCATTGTTTTAGGTACAGTGAAAGTCAACAATATATCAATTCAAATTGTTCTCCATTTTTATTTATGTGATTTTGGGAGAAGATTCCCCCATTTTTCTTTTGTTATATTGACAAAAATGCATTTTTTGGAACCCACATTTACAATTTCAGTAATGTAGATGATGGGAGGATGTAGTATCTACAAGATATTTTAGTCAAACCACTAAGATCATTAAACTTAGTCCTACTGTGAACTCCTGCCTGACCCCTACACATACAAGGAAATGCTCCTATAGAATATAAGAATTAATCACACCTTTCTCCACAAGTGCTTTAGACTAACCACATCAATTTCAATCTCAAAGTGAGTCTGCATCATTATCCTTAGTGTTTTCTCTGTTCAACTTGGAAATCTTTATTTTATATATCTAAAAATATAAACTTACGCTCTAAGCAGGCTTCAGTGTAAAATTAAGAATTACTTCCCTCTGACAGAGTTGCTGACAATCTGAGAACAAACTACACACAAACATACACGCAATGTTGTATGTTCAGTCCAAGATTCTCATTCTACAAAATAGACTTTTCAAGCACAGGTGGAGCTGCTGAGAAGCAGACATTTTAGATAACACAGACATTAAGGAACCAAATGATTAACTCAGTATTATGTCTACACAAGAAGATAAAATTGAATTAAAGGCAATAAAGTGACTTTTAAGTGGATTGCATGTAGAAAAAGCTATACCTTATCTTCCACACCTTTCAAATTTCTCTTGACCAATGCCGTCACTTATCTAGCCATGTATCTTTATTTCTATTTGCCATTGTGAATATGAGTCCTATGCCTAAGCTGACTCTGTGAAATGTTTTGAGTAAAAGAAGGAAAGTTTAAACATACTATACTAATCTAGTGCCTGCAGAACTTTCAGATATGAAAAACATAGCTTCAAACCTGGCTTACTCGACTTCTACTTATATCATCCTTAGAAAATAACCCTTTTTGAATCTCACCTATTAAAAAACAGGGCAAATAATATAGAAAACAATGGATTTTATGAGAATTCAGTTCACAAACCTAAAGTTACAAAATGCACCTTCAATCAAAAGGTGGACTGAACCAAGGTGGTAAATCTTATGTTTGCTTACAAACACAAAGAAAAATAAAACAGCAGCTAGAAATAAAAAGCTTAAATAAGTATCTGAGATTTTTGGCTCATAAGAAGATGAAAAACCAGCCCAGTATGCTGGGTCTCCCTCCCAGCTTAAGACTGAAGGTGCCAGCGAGGAAATGAAAATATGTGGAATTGAGTAATTACAGTTAAGTGTGAGAAACTCCTGAGGATAAAAGGGCAAATGTGACCTGGTGTGGAAAGCAACACACTAGCTCAGGGTAGACAGAGTGAACTTTCATAATTTGGAATATGGGCAGGAAGTCTGGAGAGAACTTTTTATTTCTGCTCATTGTTTTCCTTTTATTTCTTGCTCCCACACAACTAGGGTAAACAAACAACAGCTGCAGTTGAGAACTGTAGTCAGTAGGGGTAACATCAAAGTCATGCCAAGACTGGCTGGAGAAAGAGAGTATAAAAACAAGCACAGGCTGATTACCAGGACCAGAGCATCTCTTACTCTTTCTTCCACTGACACTCTAAAAATCAGATAAAATCAGTTAAGGGAGATAAATCATTCAAGAAAAAGAGTGCTTAGAAAGGTGAGATGTTGTTTCACATTCAACCACATACATGTTAGAGGAAGGAAGATGAAAGGATGCCGTCTATATTAGGAAAATAATACTTTCCCCTGAAACCACTGGATGATTTCTGCTTAGGACTCAGGGTCTATGACTGTTTCACCCAAGTACCTTTAACTCCAAGGATGTCTAGGAAAATAAGTGTATTTGTTTCTTATTGTGAGAAACTATATATCACTACAATTATATTCTTGCATGGCTGTACGTTGTTGAACTTAAGAATAAAAATGGACTGTTTACCCTGTTTCTCTGTGTCTTTATTCTAAAGACTCTTGTGTACACATTAAATAAAATTTTGTATGGCTTATCTTCAATTAATCTGCCTTTCTTGAGTTGATTTTTTAGTGGACATTAAAAGGGCTAAGGAGAAATTTTCCCTTGGTCCTGATAACTGCTAGTAAGAAAAGGGAAGAAAAGAAATATCAGGTAACTAGTTAGAAACTGCCGAATATGGACAAGAATTCCAGTATAAACAAAAGCGAATTCAAAGTAAATAACATCATGAAGAATAATGAGTTTTTATAACTGATAGAAAATAATAATTCGGAATTTATTCATGTAGACTAAGAAAGAAACTGCTGCTTCAAGACTCTTGTCTAGGTTGGCCCATTGATCTAGTATGCTCTTTCCTCAAATATCTACATGGCCTCCTACCATCTCGTTTCTTTCAGATTTTTAGTCAAAGCAGAACTCTTTAGAGAGATCTTATTCCCGCTCCCTGTAACTTTCTTTTTACTACCTGCTATAATTTTTATAGCACTTATTGGTATCTCATATTCTGTATGTTATGCTCAGTTATTTATTTTCTATCTTGCTCTCTACCACCCACAATGATATAATCTCCCCAATGGTAGACACTGTGCAGGTTTTGTTCATTGCTGTGTGTCTAGCACCTGAAGCAGTGATTGACGCAAAGTAAGGGCTCAATAAAGAGGAATAAATTGACTGAATAATTACAAATATGTATACAGGAAAAATAATTTAGCAGAACAAACAGTAATTAGCAGAACTATGGATAAAGCCAAACCCCAATGCTCAAAGTTTTAAAAGACTCATCCCAGACATTTTATTGATCAAACAAATACTACATAAACAAATATGTAGAAGATTCAAATAACACAATAGGCACACACACCATACATCTTCAAATCATACTTTATTGAGGATACAAAATTGATTAAATCCTGGTTTACAATGATTTTTTTGCATTTTTACATATTTAATTCCAAATTTTTTTCTTTTAAAAATGCCAAAGTTACAGAGAAGTTGAAATAATAATTCAGTTTACAGCTATCTATCTCATACTCACTAATTTGTTTTATATTTTACTTTACGTTCTGGGATACATGTACAGAACGTGCAGTTTCTTTACATAGGTATATATGGTAATAATCTTATACGGACTAGATTTTCCATACAAAAGTCAATGGAGGGAGGGAGGGATGAGTAGATGAAACACAGTCAATTTTTAGGGCAGTGAAACTATTCTCTATGATATTATAATGAGAGGTATATGTCATTATACATTTGTCAAAATAGATGTAAACTATGTACAATGCAGAGTGAACTCTAATGTAAACTATGGACTTAGTTAATCATAATGTATAAACATTAGCTCAATTATGGTAAACATACCCCACTAATGGAGAATATTAATAATCGGAAAAACTGAAAATGTATGTCTGTTGGGATGTGGTGAGGGCTATAAGGAAATTTTACTTTCCTTTTAATCTTCATGTAAATTTAAAACTAATCTAAAAATAGTCTCAATTAGAAAAAAAGGCTGAATGAAATTGGAAACAAGTTACAGCTTCTATGTTTGCAATATTAGTAACATATTCTTAAATATCTCTTGGATTAAAGATGCATTCATATGGAAACTTTAAAATAATAAAAATACTACATATCAAGGTTTGTGGACATTACCAAAACATTTTCTTTTAGAATGGTGTATAATTTTAATTATGCTGATCACATAACAAGAAATAAAGAAAAAAATAAGCCAACACAAGAAAGTAGAAAGACAAAGAAAGCAAGTACAAAGTAACAAGTAGAAAGATTTTTAAAAATTAGATGTTAAGGAAATAGAGAACAACAACAAAAACAAAGCAGTACACAGTATTAACAATGAAACAATGAAATAATACCAATAAAATAAATACAATTTTGGAAAACAGGATCAAGGAGAAAGGACAAAAAATTTAGAAATTCAAAATGCATACAAGAAAATAACTGTAGGCACAACTGAAACAATTATATTAGTAATAATGATGGGATAAAAATATAAAGCTGCATATATAAATTGATCTGTGTAAACATGAATATAGTATTTGCCAAGTGACATAGACAAATAAATAATATACTTTAGAATATTGGTATCAGAATTATAAAATCTTTAAACATCAAAATAACTAAAAGTAATAATCACATTCCTCACCCTTACTTTACAGATGATTTTTGCCGTAATTTCCAGGCTTTGATAATTCCATATAATAAATCTTATGCGAGAAAATATACAGACACGTAAAACATCATAGCATAGGGGACTGGTGAGTGGAGGAGTGAGAAGCTAATATATTAATTTAAAGCCAGGTCAAAGTTTAATTAAAATAGCAAAGACAAAATTAAGCTAAAAAACTAACCTATTTCCAGTTGTAAATGGTGAAAGCGTCAAACAAAATTGCATCTAAATAAATCCAATAGAGTTTTACAAATAATATATAATAAAATAAGGTGTATTACAGAAATTCAAGAGAACAGGAATTTGAGTTTGTAGGTCCAACACATTTGTAGGTTATCATGTTGTGGAGGAAATGGAGGTAAGGGGGATAAAACAAAGGAAGACCCTGAATAACCAGTCATAGCAGTACTCTGTAAAATGAGGTCTATGTTGAACTCATTTCTCTGCACCTTGGCTCCAGTTAGAATTGAAAATATTTAAAGAAAAAAAAACTAATTAGTAGCTAAAGTATCAAAAGGAGGAGGAAAAGTAGACAGAGATTACAAAGTAGGAGGAGGGATCTCTGATCTCTGTAGACAAAGAAATGTTAAACTTGAAGAGAAGTAAAAGCTTTAATGTGTATCTGAATCACACACACACACACACACACACACACACACACACACACACACACATCTTAAGTCAGTTGCTTTCTAGGTGTAGTCCCAGACTGCAAGCATCAACATTATCTGGGAATTTGTGAACTCAGAATTCATGAGCCCCACCCAGATCTTCTGGATCAGAATTCTGGTGGTAGAGCCCAGCAATGTGGTTTTAATAAAATGCATGCTAATGTTTCAAAACTCCTTCTTTAGAAGGTGAAGTTGGAACAACACAGTACAGAGAGTTGAGCCCATAGTTCTTGTTAGTGTTAGGGACCATACAATTTATTGTTCAATCTGTGACACCCTTGAGTTTAAAACAGGAAGTTAATAAAACCACCAGTGCCAGAGCACAGTGGTGTTCTACCTAGAACAATGGAAAGAGTCCCAGTGAAAATTTAGCAGTGAAAACATGAGTATTGCATAAGCAAAAAGTTGAATTTGTAGGACTCATGTGATGCTATAACCCATAGCCTTGATACTAACTGAAAGCTGATCTTGAATCAGTGAACTTCATAAAGCCATGGTAGAGACAGTCACCAAACAGTGTCACAGGGAGAGTGTACTTTGAAGTGTTCAGCATGGAGGTCTTCTAAGGTTGGATTCACAGGAAATACAAATCACAAGATGACATTATTGGCATGAGAGTGACAGGCTTGTGCTAACAATACCATTAGCAAGAGGACCTTAAATACATGTTTGAAATAGTCAAACATAAACATAAAGAAGTAAATTCATAACCCAAGTAAAGGGGAGTTTGAAAATGGCTACTTTGTAAAAAACAACAATTTAGATTTTGGAAATTGAATTTACAGGATTTAAAATCAAATTATGGCCAGGTGCAGTGGCTCACGCCTGCAATCCCAGCACTTTGGGAGGCCACGGTGGGCGGATCATGAGGTCAAGAGATTGAGACCACCCTGGCCAACACGGTAAAACCCCATCTCTACTAAAAATACAAAAATTACCTGGGCGTGGTGGTGCATGCCCGTAGTTCCAGCTACTTGGGAGGCTAAGGCAGAAGAATCACTTGAACCCGGGAGGCAGAGGTTGCAGTGAGCTGAGATCATGCCACTGCACTATAGCCTGGCGACAGAGTGAGACTCTGTCTAAAAAATTAAAAACAAAACAAAATAAAATAAAATTATGTACAACAAAAATGATTGGATCTTCATGATAATTTTCAGATTTCTTCCCAGTAATAACTGGTACAAAAGCTCCTTGATTCCATATATATAGGGGTGTGTGTGTGTGTGTGTGTGTGTGTGTACATGAGAAAAAATATATACCTTTACTAATGCAGTTTAGTCAAATAACAGCTATCACTTTTTTAAAAATCACTGATTGTCATCCCCTTCCTAAAAACCAGGAAAAATATAATTTCAGATTCCATTAACCATGCAAGACATAAATGAAGACTATAAAATTTATATGATTACTAAAGAAAATCATGCATCTTAATTTCTAGCTTTTTATATTTTTATTTTGCTTTTCATCGAGATGCTTTTTGAGGAAGCTTGCTAAACTATGATGAACTATTTGGAGGAAATAGTTATGCTGGTTTCATTCATGAAGTACAAGCTTTCCTACCTTAGGCCTGTAGATAGGTATCAAGGCTCAGTGTGGCCACACTCTTCTCTCCTATGGATTTTCATAGCCTGAAATCAAATCTGATAATCACCTTGAGGTGATTTATAGCAAGCTACTTAGCTTAGCAAATATACATCTTATTTCTTTCGCTTTTATTTTGGAATCCTTTGCCTGTCTAGAGACAGGTATTAAATAATAATAGGCACTGTGTATTTACAAGTAAAGGGTTTTTTTAATAAAGATATTAGAGATGGTAATGATAATTCAATTTTTATTTACAAACAACATTTTAAATTGTAAAGAGATAAAGAGTTACAGGTTACACTTCATAATTATTTGACTTACTTTAATTAACTAGCAAGAGGTACCTGAAGAGTTCTTGAGTTAGAAAGATTTGGGGGTTGGTAATTTGTATGTATATTTTATTATTATGGCATAAAACTTCATCCATCTCTCTTTCCAAGAAAATTCAAGCAGCACAGTTTGGAGAGGGTCTGAAGATGTTGCTGACCAGGGGACAAATGGGTTCCTTTGGGCAATGGCTATTGTAGCCACATTGTGGTAATATGGTGGACACCATGATGTACCAAATCTTTCTTCAAGGAAGGACTTGTCCCAGCTTGTGGAACTGCTGTCAACAGATAGTGTTCGTTGGTCAGACTGTTCAGGGATTTCCTGAGTTGTAGAAAGCTCCCTTGTCCAAGGTCATGCTCATTTCCAGGGCAGTTCTCATCCAATGCTGATCCATGAGGGAGTACAAAGGTCAGGCCATCTCAGCACAACTCTGGAAAACTGAAGGATTATTTTAGCTCTGGGGCTCTCTGTGGACTTGCATTGCAGCTCTATTTCTCTTTTCAGCCATTTCTGCTTCCTTTCCCATCTTTCGTCAGGCATGGGTGACAAGGAAGCCCTAATAAAACTGTACTTTGAATTTCACTTCAGAACTGGCTTGCCAGGGAAACCAATCTGTGACAATGCTCCTACAACACAAATTCATTTTGATAGATCTAATCCACTGGTCTTTTGAAATGTACTGTTACTTCTCAATTGGAGGACATTTCCCTGTCCTGGTTACTGTTTCATCTCTCCGTGTCTTATGTCTCTCCAGTCATTCTTTCCTGACCTTTATTCGATTTATAGAGCATCTGTACTCTTTTATCCATCCTTTGATTTGGATACCAAATATCCTGTTCTTTTTTTTTAAGTATTTTCTTGTTTCGTGTTTTATTTTGAATTTTTGTGGGTACATAATAGGTGTATATAGTTATGGGTACATGAGATATTTTGATACAGGTATGCAATGCCTAATAATCACATCACAATAAATTGGGTATTCATTACCTTATGCTTTGTATTACAAATAATCCAGTTATACTTCTTTATTTTAAAATGTACAAATGAATTATTTTTTTTACTATAGTCATTCTGTTGTGCTAGCAAATACTAGGTCTTAATCATTCTTCTGACCATTTTTTGTACTCATTAACCATCCCTACTGCCCCCCTCACCCACCCACTACCCTTCCAATCCTCTGGAAATTATCCTTCCACTCTCCATTTCCATGAGTTTAATTGTTTTAATTTTTAGCTCCCACAAATAAGTGCGAACATGTGAAGTTTATCTTCCTGTGCCTGGCTTATTTCACTAAACATAATGGCTTCCAACTCCATTCATGTTGTTGCAAATGGCAGGATCTCATTCTTTGTTGTGGGTAAATAGTACTCCATTGTGTATAAGTACCACATTTTCACTATTCGTTCAACAGTTGATGGACACTAAGGTTGCTTTCAAATCTTGGCTATTGTGAATAGTGCTGAAATAAACATGGGAGTGCAGATATCTATTTGATATACTGATTTTCCTTCTTTTGGGTCTATTATAGTGGTGGTATTTCTGGACTGTATGGTAGCTCTATATTTAATTTTTCGAGGAATCTTCAAACTGTTCTCCATAGTGGTTGTATTAATTTACATTCCCACCAACATCGTGTAAGGGTTCCCTTTTCTCCACATCCTTGCCAGCATTTGTTATTGCCTGTCTTTTGGATAAAAGCTACTTCATTAGGGTAAGATAATATTTCATTGTAGCTGTTATTTGCATTTCTATGGTGATCAGTGATGTTGAGTACATTCTCATATATCTGTTTGCCATTTGTTTGTCTTCTTTTGAGTAATGTATATTTAGATATCTTTTGCCCAGTTTTTAATCATATTATTAGATTTTTTTTCCCCTATAGTGTTGTTTGAGCTTCATGTATATTCGGGCTATTAAACCTCATATCAGATGGTGATATGGGTTGGCTCTGTGTCCCCACCCAAATCTCATGTCATATTGTAATCCTCAGGTGTTGAAGGACAGGCATGGTGGGAGGTGATTGAATTATGGGGGCTGACTTCTCCCATACTGTTCTTGTGATAGAGTTCTCATGAGATCTGGCAGTTTGAAAGCGTGTAGCACTTCTCCCTTCACTTTCTTTCCTCAGCGGTAGTGAAAGTGGGCATCCTTGTGTTTCTGATCTTAGAGGAAAGCCTTTCCGTATTTTCCCATTCAATACGATATTAGCTGTGGGTGTGTTGTATATTGCTTTTATTTTGAGGTATGTTCCTTTTACTTTCTCTCTCCTGCCACCATGTGAAGAAAATGCTCACTTCCCCTTTGCCTTCCACCATGATTGTAAGTTTCCTGAGGCCTCCCACTCATGCTGCCTGCTAACCCTCTGGAGATGTGAGCCAATTAAACCTCTTTTCTTCATAAATTATCCAGTCTCAGTAGTTCTTTATAGCAGTGTGAGAACCGAATAATACAGATGCATAATTTGCAAATATCTTCTCCCACTCTGTGCGTTGTCTTGCCACTTTGTTGATTGTTTGCTTTGCAAAAGCTCTTTAACTTGATATGATCCCATTTTTGCTTTGGTTGCCTGCATTTGTGGGGTATGACTCAAGAAATCTTTGTTCAGTCAAATGTGTTAGAGATTTTTCCAGAGTTTTTTTTTAGTAGTTTTATAGTTTGAGGTCTTAGATTTAAGTCATTAATTGATTTTGATTTAACTTTTGTATATGGTGATACATAGGGGTCTAGTTTCATTCTTCTGCATGTGGATTTCCAGTTTTCCCAGCATCATTTATTGAAGAGACTGTCCCTTTCCCAATATATGTTACTGATACTTTTGTCACAAATGATTTCATTGTAGATGTATGGCTTTATCTCTGGAATCTCTATTCGGTTCCACTGATTTATGTGTCTGTTTTTATGACAATCTCAAGCAGTTGTGCTTATTATAGTGCTGTAGTATAATTTGAAGTCAGGTCAAATTTCTCCAATTTTCTTCTTTTTCTTAAGAAAGTTTGACTATTCTGGGTCTTTTGCAGTTTCACATAAATTTTAGGGTTTTTTTTTCTATTTATTTGAAAAAAAGTCCTTGGTATTTTGACAGGGATTGCATTGAATCTGTAGATTGCTTTGGGTAGTATGGACATTTTAACAATATTCTTTCTTCCAGTCCATGAACATGAAATATTTTCCCACTTTTTGTGTATGTCCTCTTCAGTTTCTTGCATCAGTGTTTTATAGTATTCTGTAGAGAACTTTTCCTTCTTTAGTTAATTCCTAGGCATTTAATATTATTTGTGGCTGTTGTAAATAGCGTCACTTTCTTGATTTATTTTCAGATCCTTTACCATTGGTATATAGGAATGTTACTGATTTTTGTATGTTGATTTTGTATTCTTCAACTTTACTGAATTTGTTCAATAGTTCTAATAGTTTTTCAGTGAAAACTTTAGGTTTTTGCAGATATAAGATCAAATTATCTGCAAACAAGGATAATTTGACTTATTTCTTTCTAATTTCAATGCCCTTTATTCTTCCTCTTGTCTGTTTACTTTGGTTAGAACTTCTAGTACTATGCTAAATAGCAGTGGTGAAAGTGGGCATCCTTGTTGTGTTCCTGATCTTAGAGGAAAGGCTTTCAGTATTTCCCCATTCAATAGGATATTAGCTGTGGGTCTGCTGCATATTGCTTTTATTGTTTTGAGGTATGTTCCTTCTACACCAAGTTTTTAAAGGGTAGGGATTTTATCATGAAGATATGTTGAATCTTATCAAATGCTTTTCTGGCATCAGTTGGAATGATTATGTGGTTTTTGTCCTACATTCTGTTGATATGAGGTATCACATTAATTGATTTTTATAAGTTGAACCTTTCTTGAATCCCTGAAATGAATCCCATTTGGTCATGATGAATGATCTTTTTAATGTACTGTTGAATTTGATTTGCTAGTATTTTATTTAGGATGTTTGCACCAACATTTATCAGTAATATTGATATATAGTTTTCTTTTTCTTATGTTTCTTTTTCTAGTTTAGGTATCAAGGTAATACTGGCCTGGCAGCATAAGTTTGGAAGTATTCCTTCCTTCTCTATTTTTTTGGAATAGTTTGACAAGAATTGGTATTAATTTTTCTTTAGCTATTTGATAAAATTCAGAAGTGAAGCCATTGGTACCCAAGCTTTTCTTTGCTGGGTGTGATGGTTAATACTAAGGTTAATACCTATTAAACTACCATTGACATTCTTCATGGAACTAGACAAAATTATTTTAAAATTCATATGGAACCAAAAATTGAGCCCAGATAGCCAAGGCCATCCTAAGCAAAAAGAACAATGTTGAAGACATCATGTTACCTGACTTCAAATTGTACTACAGACCTACAGTAACTAAACAGCATGACACTGGTACAAAAACATATATATACACCAGTGGAACAGAATAGAGAACCTACAACCATCTGATCTTTGACAAACCTGACACAAGCAAGCAATGGGGAAAGGATTCCTTATTCAATAAATAGTGCAGGGATAGCTGGCTAGCCATATGCAGAAGATTGAAACTGGCCTCTTCCTCACACCATACACAAAAACTAACTCAAGATGAGTTAAAGACTTATATGTAAAACCTTAACCAATAAAAATCCTGCAGGTCATGTTTTCCTGGATGGTCTCGATGCTTGTGGATTTTCAACTGTGTCTGGGCATTAAAGAGAGGTATATACTGTAGCCTCCCAGTGTTGGTGGGTCCCAGGAGCACCCGTCCTTCTTGGAAATGCTTTCCAGGTATTTGGAAGGACTTGAGTGTTGTGATCTAAACCGTATCTTATTTATTTATTTATTTTTGAGATGGAGTCTCGCTGTCGCCCAGGCTGGAGTGCAGTGGCGCGATCTCGGCTCACTGCAGGCTCCGCCCCCCGGGGTTCACGCCATTCTCCTGCCTCAGCCTCCTGAGTAGCTGGGACTACAGGCGCCCGCCACCTCGCCCGGCTAATTTTTTGTATTTTTAGTGGAGACGGGGTTTCACTGTGTTAGCCAGGGTGGTCTAGATCTCCTGACCTCGTGATCCGCCCGCCTCGGCCTCCCAAAGTGCTGGGATTACAGGCGTGAGCCACCGCGCCCGGCCTAAACCGTATCTTATTAGGGGATGCCGCAAGCCTAGTAATGCTGTGATTCTTGCAGACTTACAGAGGTATCATCTTAATAGCCTTGGAGAAGATCCAGAATTCTCTGGATTACCAATCAGAGACTCTTGTTCTCTTCCCTTACTTTTTTTTCCAAATAGAGTCTCTTTCTGTTTTCTGAACTGCAAGTACCCCTGTGGCTACCACCACTGCTACTGTTCTGGGTCAGAACTGAAGCCAGTACAGCACTGGGACTTATGTACTAATGCCTGCTGTAACCACTACCTGGCTACCACCTGTATTCACTAAAGGTCCTGGGGCTCTCAAATCAGTAGGTGGCAAAGTCAGTTGTTTGTGTCCTTCCTTTCATGGTGGCAAGGTTCCCCAGGACCTGGATGGGTCCAGAAGTGCCATCTGAGAGCTAGGGACTGGAATAAAAAGACCTTAGAAGTCTACCTGATGTTCTATTTTACTGTAGCTTAGCTGGCTCTCAAACTACATGATGTAGTCCTTCCCACTTTCCCCTCACCTTTCCCCAGGCAGAGGAGCCTCATCTCATGGCCACCAACACCATAGACCCACAGGAAGTACTCCCAGGCTACTTCTGATGTTCACTTAAGGCCCGAGGGCTCCTTACTCAGCTTGTAGTGCTCTTTGGCCCAAGGCAGGTCCAGAAATGTGGTTCAAGAGCCAAGACCTGTAATGGGGGGCCCTGAGATCTCACTTGGGTCCCCTATTCCCCTATGTTTGAGCTGGTACCTAAGATGCAAGACAAAGTTCGTTTTACTTTGTCCTCTGCTTTTTTCAAGCAAAATTAGTCTCTTTCCGTAGCCACCACAGCTGGGAATGTGCTGAGCTTCACATGAAGCCAGCAAGTTTCAGGGGCTCACCCAAGGCCTGCAGCATTCTATATAAGTATTGCTGATGGTTATTCAGGGATCAAGGTCTCAGTAAGCAGAAGATAGGTCCTAATAGGACTCAATTCTTCGCTTCCAGACAGCAGGTTCCTTTCTGGCCTTGGGTATGTTAAGAATAGTCACCCTGGAGCTAGGGCCTGGAAAAGGGGCCTCATGACCCTCACTGTTGCCCTATTCTACTGTGGCTGAGCTGGTATCCAAGATGCAAAACAAAGTCTTCTTTACTCTTTCTGCTCCCCCCACTCCTCTCCTGAAGTGAAAGAAGGGGTCTTTTTTGGAGCCATGAGCTGTGCTCCCTGTGGCTGAGGGAGTGGTCACGGTGCAAGCCTCTCTTAGCTGCCCTGTCTGATATCTCTGCAGGTTTCATGCCCTCCAAGTCCACTGTCTACAAGCCCAGTTCAGCACTGGGATTCACCTAGTTGCAGTTGTTATGGTCTAGACTGCCTTTCAAGTTTATTTATTGCCCCAGAACACTTTAGCGTGTGGTGTTTGCCTGCTAGGCTGGGCAATTCCCCTCTGGCTAGGGCTCCTTTAAACGCTCCCTCTGAGGGTGTCAGCTGAGTTCAGCCAGGTTTTGCTGTCTTTTTTTTTTTTTTTTTTGTGAGACAGAGTCTTGCTCTGTCGCCCAGGCTGGAGTGTAGTGGTGTGATCTCGGCTCACTGCAACCTCTGCCTCCTGGGTTCAAGCAATTCTCCTGCCTCAGCCTCCCGAGTAGCTGGGACTACAGGTGAGTGGCACCACATCTGGCTAATTTTTGCATTTTTAGTAGAGATGGGGTTTCATCATGTTGGCCAGACTGGTCTTGAACTCCTGACCTCGTGATCCACCTGCCTTGCCTTTCCAAAGTGCTGGGATTACAGGTGTGCGCCACTGCACCCGGCCAGCTAGGTTTTACTTTCTGCTGTGACAGGGCAGCACTGATTTCAGTGCAGTGTCTCACAGCTGCTGTGCTCTCTCTCCCCCAAGCTCACAGATACCTCTTCACACCATGTGGCTACTGGTGGGGCATGGGGTAGAGGTGGCGTCAATGATTTAAGGCTGTCTTTCCTACCCTCTTCAGTGCCTCTTTCAGTGATATAAAGTTAAAATCAGGTACTCTGAATGCTCATTTGATTTTTGTTTTTTGTGAAGTAATTTTTTGTGTAGGTAGTTGTGAAGTTTGGTGTTCCAGTTGGGGAGATCATCAGTGGAGTCTTCTATCTGGCCATCTTGCTCTGCCCCTCACCACATCTTATGCTTTATGTGTACTCTACTATCTAGAATAAAGGTTTAAGTTAAATTGTTTCATTCTTAATATATATGATTCTTAAAATATTTACGGAACTTTTAAATATGTTATCACACCTGAAGATAAAGTGAAAATTACACTATCTCTGCTTAATAACTTCTAGTAAAATATATTCTTTTGGCATCGCAGAAAAGCATTTGATAACAAATATGCAGCAACTATTAAATGATTTTTCCTGTAAATTTATTTTCTGCCTCATATGCCTGATCATATTTCCTTCAGCAATTTTAATTAGTCTTTCCCAGGGCATGTGGCTATGAAAAGCTTTGTACAAAATAAAAGAAGTGACACCTATAGAATAGGTTAGTAGAAATGACTTAGGCTGCATTGCTGATTCTTCAAGTCTCTATGGATGACTTCGAGGGAAAATAGCTAACTAGCCATACCAGTAGCCAGCTAATGGAGTGACAGTTGTGTGCCTGAGGGCTAAATCAATGAATAAGAATATAATCACATGATTTAAAATTCTAGATAGGACATTTTCTCATACTTAAATAATCTTGGTGTCTTTGGCTCAAAGCTATTTAGATGTATGATGAAGACTATCTCTAAAGGATTAAAAAAATGAATAGGAATTGTTAACCATTGCTTAGACTATCATGGTTGTCTCTAATCCTATATATTTATATTCCCTTCTCCCATGCAATTTAAAGATTTAATCCTTAATCTACAAATTTCTAGCAAGAGAGCAAGGCAATTGAATTTCTGTTTCATCCTGATTAATTTGTTCACTTATTGAATGAAGTACAAAGGTAATATGAAATATTAGGAAAACTATAACAATCTTAACACTTTTATTTCTAACTCTAGCTTTTAAGTTTCATATTTTGAAAAAAACTCTTAAAAATAATGGCTTTGTTAAAGTAGCAGCCATCTTTAGGTTTAATATAGTCATCATACTCAGCAGATTTTCTTGGGAGATCTCCTTCTCTCTTTCTGTCTCTCTCTCTCCCTCTCTCTCTCTCCCTCTCTCTCTCTCTCTGTCTCTCTCTCTCTATATATATATGTTCAGCCATATAAGTCTCTCTCTATAGAGAGAGAGAGAGAGAGAGAGAGCACCTCATATGACTGAACATATTTCCTCCAGCTATTTTAATTAGTCTTTCCCAGGGCATGTGGCTATGAAAAGCTTTGTACAAAATAAAAGAAGTGACACCTATAGAATAGGTTAGTAGAAATGTCTTAGGCTGCATTGCTGATTCTTCAAGTCTCTATGGATCACTTCAAGGAAGAATAGCTAATTGTATATATATATATATATAGAGAGAGAGAGAGAGAGAGAACAGATATGTATATATAGTATATATATAAAATTATATATTTTGTATAATGTTTGTTTTTTCTTTCAATAATTTATTGTTTTTTTTCAACTTTTATTTTAAATTCAGGGGTACATGGTTACATAGGTAAACATGTGCCATGGTGATTTGCTGCACAGATTATCCTATCATGTAGGTTTTAAGTCCAGCATCCATTACCTATTTTTCCTCATGTTTTCCCTCCCCTGACCTTCCCGACCCCACCCCCTCACAACAGGCCCCAGTGGGTGTGGTTCCCCCTCATGCATCTATAGGTTCTCATCATTCAGATACCACATGTAAGTGAGAATATGTGGAATTTATTTTTCTGTTTTTGTGTAACTTTGTTGAGAATAATGGCTTCCAACTTCATCTATGTCCACGCAAAGGACATAGACTCATTCCTTTCTATGGCTGCATAGTATTCCATGGTGTTTACATACTACATTTCTTTATGTACCACATTTTCTTTATGTAACTCTCTACTTACCTGCTATTAGTATATAGGTGTGCTAGTGACTTTTTTCACATCGATTTTGTATCCTGAGATTGCTGAAGTTGCTAATCAGCTTAAGAAGCTTTTTGGCTGAGATGATGAGGTTTTCACATAATCTGCAAAGACAATTTGACTTCCTCTGTTCCTATTTGAATGCCCTTTATTTCTTTATCTTGTCTAATTGCCCTGCCCAGAACTTCCAATACTATGTTGAATAGGAGTGGTGAGAGAGGACATCCTTGTCTTGTGCTGGGTTTTAAGGGAAATGCTTCCAGCTTTTGCCTATTCAGTATGATGCAGGCTGTGGGTTTGTCATATATGGCTCTTATTATTTTGAGGTATTTTCCTTCAATATCTAGTCTATTGAGAGTTTTTAACAGGAAGGGATATTGAATTGTATCAAATAAATCACATTTATTGATTTGCATGTGTTGAACCAACCTTGCATCTCAGGGATGAAGCCAACTTGATCATGGTGGATAAGATTTTGATGTGCTGCTTGGTATGGTTTGCCAGTATTTCCCTGAGGAGTTTTGCATCAATGTTCATCAAGGATATTGGCCTCAAGTTATTTTGTTTATATATATATATATAAAAATATATATATATATAAATATATATATAAAAATATATATATAAATATATATATAAAAATATATATAAAAATATATATATAAAAATATATATATATAAATATATATATAAAAATATATATATATATCTTCCAGGTTTTGGTATCTTTATTATGCTGGCCTCATGGTTACAAAGCAGTCCCTCTGTTTCAATTTTTTTGGAATAGTTTTAGTAGAAATGGTACCAGCTCTTCTTCATAACCCTGTTAGAATTCAGCTGTAAGTCTGTCTGAACCTGGGCTTTTTTTCAGTGGGTAGGGTCTTTATTACTGCCTAAATTTCAGATCTCACTATTAGTGTATTCAGGGATTCAATTTATTCCTGGTTCAGTCTTGGGAGGTTGTATGTGTCCAGGAATTTATCCATTTTTTCTAGATTTTCTAGTTTATATGCATAGAATTGTTTAGTAATCTCTGATGTTTGTATTTCTGTGGGGTCAGTGATGATAGCCCCCTTATCATTTCTGATTGTGTCTATTTGATACTTCTCTTTTTTTCTTTTTTATTAGTCTAGCTAGTGGTATATCTATGTTATATATCTATTGTTATATATTTTATATGTACTCTGATATTTTAAGGGTTTTTTTAATGTCTCCATCTCCTTCAGTTCAGCTCTGATCTTGGTTATTTCTTGTCTTCTGGTAGCTTTGGGTTTGTTTACTCCTTGTTCTCTAGTTATTTTAGTTGCAATGTAGGTTTTTGAGTCTTCCTAGCTTTTTGATATGGGCATTTAGTGCTATAAATTTTCCTCTTTATACTGTTTTAGCTGCATCCTGGAGTTTCTGGTATGTTGTCTCTTTGTTCCCATAACTTTTGAATAACTTCTCAATTTCTGTCTTAATTTCATTACTTACCCAAGAGTCATTCCAGAGCAGACTGTTCAATTTTCATGTAGTATTGAGAAAATTTCTAATCTCGAGCTCTAATTTGATTGTGCTGTAGTCCTAGAGGTTGTTTATTATAATTTCAGTTCTTTTCCATTTGCCAATGAGTGTTTTGCTGCTGATTATAAGATCAATTTTAGAGTGGGTGCCATGTGGTGATGAGAAGAATGTATATTCTGTTGTTTTTGGGTGGAGAGTTCTGTAGATATGAACCAGGTTCACTTGATCCAGAGTTGAGTTCATGTCCTGAATATATTTGTTAATGTTCTGTCTCATTGTTAAAGTCTCCCACTATTACTGTGTGAAACTTTAAGTTTCTTTGAAGATCTCTAAGAACTTGCTTTATAAATTTGGGTGCTCCTGTATTGGGTGGATATATATTTAGGATAGGTAGCTCTTCTTCTTGAATTGAATCCTTTACCATTATGTAATGCCCTTCTTTGCCATTTTTGATCTTTGTTGGTTTAAAGTCTGTTTTGTCAGTAACTAGTATTGCAACCCTTGCTTTTTTCTGTTTTCCATTTGTTTGGTAAAATTTCCTCCATCCCTTCATTTTGAGCCTATATGTTTTTTTTCACATGAGCTGGGTCTCTTGTAGACAGCATACCAATGGGCCTTGGCTCTATATCCAGCTTGTCATTATGTGTCTTTTAATTAAGTATTTAGCCCATTTACATTTAAGGTTAGTATTGTTATGTGTGAATTTGATCCTGTCAGTATGATGCTAGCTGGTTATTTTGCAGACTTGTTTATGTGGTTACTTTATTGTGTCACTGGTCTGTGTGTTTTTGTAGTGGCTGGTAATGGTTTTTCCTTTCCATATTTAGTGCTTCGTTAAGGAGATTATGCAAGGCAGGTCTGGTGGTGACAAATTCCCTCAGCATTTGCTTGTTTATAAAGGATCTTATTTCTTCTTCACTTATGAAGTTTAATTTGGCTGGATATGAAAGATTGGGTTGGAAATTCTTTTCCTTAAGAAAGTTGAATATTGACCCCCCAATCTGTTCTGGCTTGCAGGGTTTCCACTGAGACGTCCACTGGTAGTCTTATGGGCTTCCCTATGTAGGTGACCTGGCCTTTTTGTCTGGCTGCCCTTAACATTTTTTCTTTCATTTTTGCTTTGGAAAATCTGTCAATTATGTGTCTTGGAGTTGATTTTCTTTTCTGGAGTGTCTTATTGGGGTTGTCTGCAGTTTCTAAATTTGAATGCTTGCCTGTCTTACTAGGTTGTGGGTGTTCTCCTGGATAATATCCTGAAGTACGTTTTCTAATTTTGTTCTGTTCTCCCTTTCAAGTACCCCAATCAGTTACAGGTTAGGTCTTTTTACATAATCACATATTTCTGAGAGGTTTTGTTCATTTCTTTTCATTCTTTTTTCTCTATTTTTGTCTGCCTGTCTTATTTCAGAAAGATAGTCTCCAAGCTCTGAGTTTCTTTTCTCTGCTTGATCTCTTTTGCTATTAATACTTGTGGTTACATTGTGAGTTTCTTGTGTTCTGTTTTTCAGCTCTATTAGGTCAGTTATGTTCCTCTCTAAACTAGATATTCTGGCTATCAGCTCCTGCATTGTTTTATCATGATTCTTAGCTTCTTTGCACTGGGTTATAACGTGGTTTTTTAGCTCAGTGAAGTTCATTGTAACCTACCTAATATTATGTTACACACCTGACTCCTATTTCTATAAATTCAGCCATCTCAGTCTCAGCCCAGTTCTGTAGTTTTGCTGGAGAGGTATTGTCATTTGGAGAAGAAGAGGTGCTCCGGCTTTTGAGTTTTCAGCATTTTTACATTGATTTTTTCTCATCTTTGTGGGCTTATCTATCTTTGATCTTTGAGGTTGATTATCTTTGAATGGGTTTTTTGTGGGGTCTCTTTTGTTGAATTTGTTGTTGTTTTCTGTTTGTTTTCTTTTAACAGTCAGACCACTCTTCCACAAGGCTGCTGCAGTTTTCTGGGGATTCACTCCATACCCTCAAGATGAGATTATGGGAGTATGCCCAAGAGGGAATTAGTCAAAAAATGTGTCAAAATTTTGTATGTCACAAAGTGAATTTCTTCTCAGAAACTTGTTTTTTGGATCTAAGTAAACAGGCTTTTCCAAATTATTAATGACCAAACAAAATTTTGAGTCAGTCAAAATAAATATTTATTTAAGAGTTCAGGTTTGAAATTGCATCCAAAAGTTTTTGCTCATTTTTACTTAAGGTTTCCTAATAAGTTTAGATTTTAATTATTGAAGAAAATCACTTCATACCATTGCTGAAGTCC
The DNA here is from genome assembly GCF_028878055.3 of Symphalangus syndactylus. NCBI lineage: Eukaryota > Metazoa > Chordata > Mammalia > Primates > Hylobatidae > Symphalangus > Symphalangus syndactylus. The sequence goes on from NC_072435.2 coordinate 68,636,657, forward strand.
TATGAATTGCAATCTTCTAAATCCATTTTGTGATTGATAGGATAAAGTTTTATAGATTTTGCATGATGCTATTTACATGTAAAATCTAAAAATGTTAAATTTGGAGAAACAAAGAATAGAATGGTGGTTGCTATGGACCAGGGGAATGTAGAAATGGGGATCTTGTCAAAGTATATAAACTTTTAGCTATAAGATGAATAAATTCCTGAAATCTTAAAATATAGCCTGGTAACTGTGTTTAATAATAATATATTGATGACTAAAATTTGCAAAGATTAGACCTTAAGTGTTCTCAGCACAAACACACAAAAAGGTAACTATGTGAGGTGATGGATATGTTAATTAGTATGATTGTGGAAATTATTCCATAAGTGTATAAGGATTTTCACATATATTTTATATCAAAACACCATATTATATACCTTAAATATATACAATCTATTAATTTGTCAGCTGTACCTCAACAAAGCTGGAAAAATATTTAATAGCTTTTGAATTATAAACCAAATTTTCTTCAACTTTGAGATATTTATTTTTTCACCCCTTTGGCAAAGAAATCCAACACGATGAGTTTGTCTGATGATTGTGTGGGGAGAATTGCCACTGAATCTCAAGCTGTTCAAATTCCTTCTCAATAGCATTCAGGATAATCATTGCAAGCATGGCATTGAGATGGATCTTAGTCCTGTAAACAATGTTCAAAACTGATGCCTTGCTCTGGAAAGCAGTTCCTGCCACATAAATCATAGATGCCATAAAAATCACTTGACAGGAGAGGTAAAATTGATAGGCGATTACTACTGAAAGAATGATTGACAGCAAGACAATGCAAAACATCTCTGACTGAGGGAAATGTGGCCCATAGAAGACTGTGTTTTCAATCCATGAAAAATGGTTTCCACAGCAATAAATAGAAAACTGCTGCTAGCTTAGAGATTTCTTCTAAAATGACTGATTATGGGAAAAAAGGAAGTAAAACTCCGTATATTGAAGGGTAAAGGTGACCTGAATTTTGCTTCCTGTAGTGATTCTCAGACCTGCACATATATCACAGTGATTAGTGGTGCTTCTGAAGAATGGAGATTCCTCATCCCTACTACAGACATAGAGAATCTTAAACTATAGGGTGGGGCCTTGGCCTCAGCATTTGAAAAAAATACCACACATGATTAGTATATATAGTCAGGTTTGGGAATTACAGTTAAGAAATATTTTCATAGCAATTCCTTTAAAAATTTAGCTTTCACCTATGAGGAAGTCTATTTTTATCATCTTCATTTTCTCTATAGTATTGATTTTATATTAATATACATTCAAACTGTAATAACTTGTTTTGTATTTTCATAATATACACATTTTAATCTCTAGGACAGGTCAAGAAATATGATTTCCTTTTCCTAGTAACTTTCGGTATTACCTATTATCTACCGATTGAGACGCAGCCTCTTTTTGTCAAATTTGGGATGCGGCGTCTTTTGGTCAAATCTCTCTCCAGTCTGTCTTTGAACATTTATTTGTGTACCATATCTTCAGCAATACATTATCAAGCCAAGCACTCCAGACAACTATACGTTTTCCTTTTATGGTAGAATGGCAAGAATAGCAGTTTCATTATATTTGTCAATAATAACATCCCAGGAGTAAGAGCTGACCAAAGAGATAATTGAAGTTATCCAGGGATTTAAACAGCAAGATGGAAACAAACAAATTAAAGAAGTTAAAGTATCCAGTAAGCTGGACAGTGAGGATTTGGAACAGTGAATTAAAGTGATTAGAATTAATAGAAAGGACTATAAAACTAGGAGGGTGTGATAGGCTGCCATGACTGGAACAAACAGAGGGAACAGAGGACAGATGAAAAAGTGATGCAAACTCAATGGATATAGATAAGTAAAAATGCCAGAGAGAGATATTAATAATTTTTGGAAGCCTAAATTGGTAGTTTCTTCCTGTGGTGAAAACAAAGATAGTTTTCTTTGAGAAAGTACAGCATCTCTAAGATAACACTGTTGAAATTTTCATGTTACGATTGAGATTCCTCAGGATATTAACACGAGTTTGGATAAACTGAAAAATAATGGAAAAGGTATTAATATATTCTTGAGATAAGTAGGGACTGTGTGGAAATTTGGAGATTGACTTTGATAAAAATGAGAGAGGGGGTATAGAAGCTTATGATATGGACTTCAAATAAGGAGAAATTGTTGAATGTGGTAGAATGACTTTCTGTAATAAAGAGGACAGTGAAAATTATTCCAGCTTTTGCCTTGGTGCCAATATGATGTTTGTGGAAGAGGTAATACTTTATATCTAATAAGTTTTAACATTTCAATAAATATAGATTAACCATTGCATGTTTAAAACTAAGCTGTATTTTAGAAGTAAAGGAAGGATATACATGTGAATAAAATGAATTTCTTACCTTTAAAATGTGCTTACAATCGCATCTGGGAGACAGTTCTGCACCCATCATGATGAATGAACAAGAGACTGAACCAAAGGTACTTATAATATTTATTGTATCCCAAATATAGAACAATTTTGCACAGAATTCAAAATTAAAATTGCTATCATGCTATAGAAAACACATTTTAAATCCAATTTAGCGGCATAGGAAATGATCTAATTCCCAAGGCTGGTAGCTGAAAAGAAAAGCTATGAATTTATAACTCACATCTGTTATTATATAAACACATATATTAAATAATGTTCAAGGTTACGTTAATATTTTTCTTGATAGAAAGTGAAAGCATCTCATGGGAAGACATCAAGGAAACACAGAGCAAGAGGGCTAATGGATTCTCAGCTTGACTGATTTATTCTATTTAAAAGAAGCTGATGAAGAAATTTAAAATTTTTCCTAGTTTGGGGTTATAAAGAGAAAGAGAAACCATGAGTACATTTATTAAATTTGTTTTACATCACTTATAACTTACGTTAATACACATACAACTATTTGCAAAAAATACTTCATAGCTGCTATTGGGCTAGCAAGTGTCAACAGTGTGCAGTTACTAGGACCTTTGAAAATGACTCACATCTAGCTTGGATCACCTCACTCATTAATTACTTTATTCAATAATTTAATAATTATATTATTAGAAAACTTAATTTAATGGTTGAAACCAATTTTATAAAGACACAGTAATGTAGAATAGTAATTGCATCAAGCTAATCTTGAGAAAGTAGTACTCGAGTTCAGATTCTGAAGAATGAGATGGAGCTAACTAGAAAGGAACAAGAAGAAAACAAGTGATATAAAAATATGTAAGTTTCTGAGCTTGGAGAAATCATTGGTGAGTTGACAGAACTAGAATAAAGCCATCCTGAGTTGGCACTGGAAGACATAGGGAGCTTGGTGTCAAGTGAGGCTTGACATGAAGTAGAGGGACAAATTATACAGGATTTTTGAATATATTCAAGTTATTTTACTTTATATTTAGAAAAATAAGAAACCATAAATAACACTTACCAATACTCTCAATTATTCTGTATAACAGTCAAGCACAAAAATCTTAGCAGTAGGTTGAGAGAGGCAGTTCATCTTTGTTCCTTACATCTCTTATTCTCCTTTTGGCCGTGGGCTAGCCTGGACAAGTTCTCTCCAAAGGGGTGGAAAAGCACTTACTTACAAGGCAGGCGAAAAATCCTGAGGCATCTGAAGGTCTGGGCTTGGAAATGGATCACTTTGTTTTCCAGCTTCAAATAACGGCCAGGCAAATCTCATGGCTGGGGAAATATACTCTACTACTAAAGTCAAGGGGTGTGGAAATGTACTTCACTACTCTACTGGGGAAGGAGAAATAATGAAGACTTCTGAGTTTTAATCTAACCTACCACAATAAAGAAATTGTTAAGTATGTGTGTGTATGTTTGTTTGTGTGTGTGTATGAGAGAGACACAGAGAGAGAGAGAGATGGAGGGAGAGATGAACTAGAGAAAGAGAGAAAAAATAAAATAACTACATTACCTTGTTAAATTATTGGTTCAATATGGAGAATGGATTGGATATATCTATCTGTTGATCAATTGGTCTGTCTGTTTTTCTATCAAGACCTCTGTAGTGTCCCAAAGAAATGATAGTTTTTTGGATTTGGATGAGTGAAGGTCGTGAAAAAAAAGTAGATGAATTTAGGACATAAAATCAAAAAAACTTGGTGATGCCTTGATTTTAAGTGTAGACTGAGAGGAAATTAATAAAGATATATATAAAGTTTCTTTCTTGATAAATTGAAAACTTGATGCCATTCCTTAGGAACAAAGCAGCAGAAAGCGAACCAGTTTAAATAATTGAATTATGACAAAACATTCTGCTTTGGAAATATTCAATTCCAGGTAAATTTGAGATATCCCAAAAGAAATATTAATCAGAGAATTAGATTTTAAGGTTTCAATCTTAGAGGAAGCTATTGATAATAAAAGTTCTCCTCTATTATTTCTTCTTATGTACCAAAAAAGAATATTAGGAAATACTGAAGAGCTAAGTTTTTATTAAAAGCCCAGGTAGAGGAAGAACAGTCATTAAAAGAGTCAGTAGAAGTTGGTAGAATGGTAGAGGGAAAGCCAGAAAATTCTTGTGTCATGCAGCCGAGTGAAGAGTGTGCTTTAAAAAAGAAATAAATAAGCAAGAGTCAAATGCTGCTTTGAAGTCAAATAAAATGAAAAACAAAAGCTTCATTCAATTTGCTGCTTTGCTTACATAAAATAATATTTTTAAATATGTGATTAGGCTTAAAATTGAGATACAGGGTGATAGCTGTTAGAGAAGTAGTATTCCAGCAAGGGTATGTTGGTTTGCTTTTGCTTTTATATTTCATTTCATTTTATTGGGTAAATCACCAATGCTCCTTCCCACACCAGAAAAAAAAATGTTACTATAGAACTATAAATATATCTCTGGGATTTTGTCCTTCTTTCCCCTATTATTTCTTCTTATATAAAAATAAACACCCTTCAAACTCTTGCTAGAGCTAAAAATAACACGTGCATGTAAAAAGGGCACAATATTGTCTTAAGGGAATATGCTACTTCTCCAAGAGCAATTAAAGCAAATAGTATCATGCCAACAGGAGCTGTTGAAAGTTATATTGTTGATCTGTGGTTGGAGAACAGCATATTGGATGTCAGCCATATGAATGCCAAAAATAATCCCCTAATATAATACAATAGTTATATGTAAAGCATTAGGCTGAAGTGTAATATTTTTTAAATATTAATTTTTAAATTCTTAGGGTACTGAGGTTGAGTGGTGCTAAATTTAATTAAGAAATCAACTTCCTCTTTTAAATGATTTTACTTTGTATTATGTCAGGAATAGATTGCTCAAAACTAATGTTCGAAGTAAAAAAAAAAATGCTTCAATTCAAATGAATGTAAAATCTTTGTTTTGATTACAGTGAAGCTACCCTGATTCATTTAATACTAATGGCATCAGTGATGACTCTAAGTTTCAGAAACATTCCATACAGTACTTCTTAGGTTTTTGTGTAACTTAGATTCATATCGAATACTAGAACAGGAAAATGGGTGCCAGCCTTTTTCCCATGAGAAACCATCATCGAAGTCAATGCTACTCAGAACATAGTAAATACCCTGACAAACATGCTGACATACACAAGTCCTTACCATTCTACTAGAAATCGATATATTCGAATAGTCAAAAAATTTATGTGATGAAACCTATAAAGTGATTCAGAGATGGTAGTTTATAAAACACACTTCATTTTTACATCCATTATAATAGCATTGTGCATTATACATTATAAATTCTATTTCTTAAAATAATATCCAATATGTAAAAAGCTACATTTGAATACTAAAAGAACATTTATCACACTGTGGTCCTAGAGTATATAATAGTGGCTACAATATAATCGGTGAAAAATAAGTGGTTGCTGAAGAAATTGATTTTTATAAAAATATTTTCCAGCACACAGAAGGTAAAACAAAAGACTTCAGTGTTTTCGTTACATATTGATTCTGACCTGCCTGATGGCAGGTAAATAATACCTAAAGCAGAAACATCAATTGGTAATCGGCTGAGACTGAATAACTCATTTCCCACTTATCACAAGAGACTGTAGACAATGTCTTGAGGTTAATTCTTAATTTTGAACCTTAATCTCTTAAAATGCCTCAACTATATGAATTTGCTTTGGGTGATACTTAGAAGTTTGAGCAGTTTACCCTCTCATCTGTTGTGCTTTCTTTAATTTTTTTTTTATTGTTTCGTCTTCACTTGTAGGGTAAAAGAGAACTTGATTGCATAATTATAACATAACAGATGGTCACTATTATTAAATTTAATACTAAATACCCTATCTAGGGTAATTATGTGGTTCCCTAGTTTAGTAATCAGTTCAGGAGCCTGAATAAGAGCATTTATAACGTAGTTATATTTTTGTCATCTTTGGCTATTTTCTTCTATTCTTTTCAGCCTATGTTTTGCATTTGCATCATGGTAATAAATAATAGCATCTAATTCTTTATCTTAGAATCTAAGAAGTGTTAAAAAATCTGTCATGTAAAACACTAATTCTGATTACACTAGGAGCACCTAAAGTTATTGATATGTTAATCGAATGTGGTTTGGGAAAAAGTGTCATCCACCTTACGGCATTTATTTGCATATTAATAAAAAAACTTTGTTTAGTAGAGACATTTTCTGATTAAATCACTAATGTAAGAGCTCACTTAGAGATTATATGATTTCAAACTATGAACTGAAAAAGTCTTAATTTCTAAAGAAAAGTCTTCTCAGACAAGCAATTTATATAAAAGAGAAAAGAAACACATTGAAGCTATTGATACTATGTCTATACATACCAAGAGGCAAAGAAAGCAATGTGCTAAAGCATGTTACCAAAAATTTCTGGACTTTTCTTAAGAAAATTTTTTCTCTAATGATTTTTTAGAGCATTGTGGTGGTCAGATAAGTTTCCCAATTTCTTGCAAGGAAGAGCTCTTGGGAGAAAGCTGAGAGGTTAGCATAGGTTGTGAGATACTGGAACACATACCCGCTATGACCAGCAATGGCTATTAGGCTTTGAATTAGTAACATAAAATAATAAGAACTATTTAAACTGCTTCACATGCAGGGAAACCCTACCAATCCATATGTCTGAAGCCTACCAACAAACTTCTAGATTCTTCTCCAGAGAGTTTCATTTGTAAGGTCCTTGGTCAACCTTGCTTAATTTGGATTTTTAAATAAATGGGTATAAATCATGTAGCCTGTACTGAAACATTCTGGAAAAGTTTTCAGAAAGCTTCGTTTTCTAAAAAGATTTTATTATTTAAGAAGTCCCATTATTTAATCTAGCTGCTTCCGACCCTGCTTTGCAATTATGTAGTTTCTTTGGTTGAATTCATATTCAACTTATTTTATGAAGATCATAATTTTGTATAACTACATTGTGGTTTTGTAATATGTCTTACATAAGAGTCCTTGTGACTTGATGTTCATTGACTTTTTATATTCATTATTTGACTTTTCCTTTCGGAAAAGGTACAACATTTGAACTCAAATTATGATAGTTTCTCATTGTAAATATATGGTCATCAGTGTAAACTATTAATTAGCACCTCATGGGATTTTCTTAAGTGTCATCATATTTTTGGCTTATATTTTTCTTTTCAAGTTACCTTTCTTTCAAAGCAGGTATAAGATATAAAAAAGGTAAGTGTTGGCTTCCTCCAATTAATAATTATCATCTTTTAAAAAAAGATGATACTAGTGACAATAAGTAGTAATGGTGGGTGATGTGTTTGCATTTAACCTTTTTTCTCCTCCTATTCTCACTTGTCACTTGTAAGAGTCTTCCAACTAAGTCAAATGGAAAAAAAAAAAGTCTGAGGCTCAACTTGGCATCATTAAAGCACTGACCCATGTAGGGATAGGTATAGACAATGCATGAAACTTAAGAGTCATATTTTGTTATACTTAGAGAATTATTTCCAACTTTCTACTGGAAATCTCTACTTGAATGCTTCAGAGATATTGACACATAATAAACACTAGGTTTACTTTCTTCTTTGCTGCTCAGATCTCCCTATCTTTTCATTTTTTCCTGCCTTGCCATTAAATACCTCTCTTGCCACCATTAAATATCTAGTTAAATCATAAGCCTAGAAATTAGCCTCAGTTTCTCCCTGTTGTTTAGCCTTTAATTTCATTGGAGATAAGACTCTATCCATTTTGCCTCTTAACACTTCTTGAATTCCTCCCTTCCTTTCCATTCTCACTGCAACTACTTTGCTTCAGACCACTATGGCTTCTCTGTTAGACTTCTCTAAAAGTGCCTTGACAGGATCCTATGCCTCTGGTCCTGTTTTTATCCAATCTATTTTTCACACCATTGTAAGAATTACCTTTATAAATCACAAATGTGACTATGTCATTTCTCTGCCAAGAATTATTCTGTGACTTTAACTTTCAACTTCTAATAAGTCTTTAAAAGGCTTATGACACACTGTAAGACTCTTTCATATCCTAGCAACTCTTACCTCATAAGCCCTATTTCTTGCCAATCCTTCTCCAGTTCCTTACTCAGGTCATGCTTACTTTCTTGTAATCCTCCATCACGACGTTTCTATTTTTTTTCCTGAACCTGTGTGCGTATACTTCTGTAAGCCTAAACATATCTTCTCTTTTTGTTTGCTTAGCTAAATTTTATGTCTTTTTCAAGATTTATGAAGACTTTAAAAAATAATTTCAACTTTTATTTTAGATTCAGAGGGTACATGTGTAGGTTTGTTACATGAATATATTATGCAACACTGAGGCTTGAGATACTAATGATCCTGTTACCCAGGTAATAGGAATACTATCCAACAGTTTTTCAACCCTTATCCCCAACCCCACTCTAGCCGTCCCTAGTGTCTATTATTGCCATCTTTATGTTCATGAGTACCCAAGGTTTAGCACCCACTTATAAATGAGAACATGCTGTTTCGACACTCTCTTGCTACCCTTTTGGGTTTCTATTTTATAAGTTGTTGTAAAATCTCGAATTTGCTTTGATTTGACACTTATTAAGATGAATCACAATTGTATTTGTCTGTTCTCAAGCTGCTAATAAAGAAATGCCCCAAAATGGGTAAATTATAAAGGAAATAGGTTTAATTGACTCACAGTTCCACATGGCTGGGGAGGCCTCACAATCATGGTGGAAGGGAAAAAAGAATCAAAGTCATGTCTTACATTGCAGCAGACAAGAGAGAGCTTATGTAGCGGAACTCCTATTTATAAAATCATCAGATCTTGTGAGACTTACTCACTACCACGAAAAGAGTATGGGGGAAACTGAGTCAATTATCTCCACCTGGCCCCACCCTTGACATGTAGGGATTATTACAATTCAAGGTGAGATTTGGGTGGGGACTCAGCCAAACCATATCAACAACTGTCTTCTGCTAAACCTAAATATCCTTAACCCAGAGATTGTGTCTTTTATTTTACTCCTCACAATTTCTAGCATAGTGCTTGACAAATAGTGCACAGTTCAAATTTATTTGTTGAATAAATGATTGAATGAATGAAACCAGATTAATTTACTTGATTTTTCTCTTCTGATTTTTCTTGATTTTGCTGTTAGAAAGTTCTTATAAAAATGCAAACAAACTCATATGCAGCACAATCAGTATGTGTCCCAAGTAGACAAAGGACTCCTACTTGACACTGTTCCATACATGTAGATAAATCACTTATACATTATAATACCTACCACCATCCATGATGTTCTCCCTACTTAAGACCTCAGGAGTATTGTTGACCATTCTGCTTAATTGGTTACACCTAATATTGAATAAGTCTTTTTGAATCTATCCTCCAAATTGCTCTTGGAGGCTTTTCCAACCTCTTCTCTTAATTCTCGTAACCACTGTATTATTCCTGCTCCCATCATTTCTCATCTAAATTGGTTTCCCTAAATAGCTTCATATTTTCTTATCTCATTTAACCCTGTACAGTCTAGTCTCTGTAATATTACCATAGTCATTATTCTAAAATAGAAATTTATTTATATTTTGTGCTTAAAATCATTCAACAGTTCTCTAATTTCACACAGAAAACTCAAGATTTACTTATAAGGTGTGGCAGATAAAATGTTTTATTTATATCAAATCTATTATATTTTTGTCTTTGGGCACTCCAATTAAGTCTGTTTCTCAGATTCCATTACTGATAGACAACATTTCAACATTTCAACTGCATTGAATCTTGGATCATAACATGAGTAAACAATGTAAACTTTATTTTTTCAATCTGATGAAATTCAAAGTTTCTCTGTTAAAGCATTTACATTTACTTACACTGATTAATACATATGATAACCACAGCACTGCGGTTAAGAACATGAGGTTTTAAATTACAAATGAGTCATGGCTCTAATATCACTACATATGGAAATGTAGGTAAATCACTTTCTCACTCTAAGTTTGGATTTTCTTTTCTAGAAAATGGTAACTATCTCATTGTGATGTTGATAATTGAACACATAATTATAACTCAACAAATATGGGCTATTAGTATCTATGAAACCAAGATAATAGCATTTACTTTGTATAGGATTGTTTTGAAGGTGAAAGGAGGTAATCTGTGAATAAGCATTTAATATAGTACTTGCACATTCTATTTGCTTAATTAAAACTAATATATGTGGATGTTATTATCATCATCATCATCAATATGAATTTTATCTTAAAAATTCATGACAAGGTAATGCTTCATAATGACCCTAAGCTTATTGAAACTTCAAGCAAACCAAAACTTAAATTACGGTAATTTCTCAGCTATCCAACCAACAAGGTGCTGCTTACACAAATATTATCTAGTTTTACTTTGGATGAACAAGAAATGCAGCAGTAGCACTGACCATTTAAATCTTCAAATATTGTCCCCCTCCCCACATACTTTATTTCTGTGAACAATTAATGCAGCACAAATTGCTTTTTGGCTGTGGAACAAGAGGAAGGAGGAGGAGTTAGTTCAAATAATGAGCAAATTAACAATAATTACTTAAATGAATGAAACTTGCCCTGAATACCATATGTTTCTATTATACTTTGACAATGGTTTTAAAATATTGGTTATGTTTAGTTTATTTGGCAAACTGTATTTTAACATCATCTCAAAAGCTATGATCTAAGGAAGGCATAACTAAATTATATTTGGTAAAAAAGAAAAAAATGATAATACATTGTTTAAGTATATATAAGAACATATTTTAAATCCACTTCACACTCTGTTATTTCTAATTTTATGAGTCAAAAAACTTAAACACTCTCACAAGTACATGATTTGCACTTACAGGTACATTATAGCATACTCAAAACTACAATTGAATTATGAATAATAGCTGTGATTTTAGAAGCTGAGAATGAAATTGAAATAGTATAATATTTACCTCTCTTTAGAGTATATTTAGTCTAGTTAAAACATGCTGGCATAGATTTCAGCAGGTAATAACCGACTGTATTTTAAGGCTGGAGGCAAAGCCCAAGGTACTAACTCAAGCAGGTCATTAACGCACTGGTAAAAATGCTCACAGGATATATTCTGGCTTTCTATTTCTATTTGTGCATTTTATATGGTGTATTCATTATTGAAGATGCCAAAACTACTTGGGCTAAATAATATATTTTGGCATAACTTGATAATTTATTAATATTACCTTGTAAATTGACCATTTTAAATCTGTTATTCTTTAATAGTTAGTTTTCCTTTTTACTATCTACCTTATTTCTTACTATAATAATGAATATCTATAGTGTTTCCACATCTTAGTTTTTAGAATTTATGTCTATTAAGCAAAAATATAATATTAGACTTCCCAAAAGTTTAGAGAGTTATATCTGTATTTGGCAAATACTTCCTAAATATTTATTGTTGACTAAATTACTGATCAATTACTTATTGGTTTGACTGGGATGCCAATATATTAGTGACTTAAAGGGATTAGAGAGCTGTATTTTTTAATCCTGAAAATTTTGTTGGTAAAATTCAATTTATTAAATACTAATTGAAAAGAAATATTTTCCCTGGCTACTCTGCTCTCCTTTCTGCACACTTGAACAGGACCATTTCTCACATCCTCCCATATTTGCTGGAGTTTATTAGATGTTTAACTCATCACTTCTCCTGGCATATCTATATCTATATCTATATCTATATCTATATCTATATCTATATCTATATAGCTTGTCTGAAATCAAGCCTTTTCTCATGTAAAGTATCTATCTTCCACTTATTTCTATATATGTGTACTTTTCAAGGATATAGATCCCTCCTTACCTAGAAAGTTCTAATTTAAAACTTATAAAATATCGTACTTGCCAAACCAAGAAGGGATTCTCTGCTGGCTGCCAGTTTGCAAATCCTGGTTATGGGGCGAAGCCCAAACTTCTAAGCATGACCTATACTGTCCTTCAACATCTGGCTCCTGCCCTCTGACTTGGCTCATCTTCCCACCACTTTGATGTGCAAATAAGACTCCAGTTGCCTCAAAATATTTGTAACCACCTCCTTCCATCTTTTATGTAAGACTTTGTGCTCTTACACAGATTCATCTCTCTGCCTGAATTTCCTCCCCCAGCTATTCCTTTCATATATCTCTGAGACTGGTTGGAAAACTTCTCATTCTCCAAGTAACTAAGTGTTACCTCCTTTGAAAAACATTTACTCAAGCCAAGTCAGTGAACTGTAACACCATGGTTTCATAAATATTGCAGAATTTCTCTTATCAAAGTAGAATTATCTACTTATCTCTGATGACTTCAATAAGACTTGCAATTCTTGAAGACATGAATGTCTATCTATAAGCTTAGATGTCTTGTTCTCATTACCTCTTACCTAGACATTGACATGAGTCTCCTAAATTAATTAATTCTTTCTGCTGTGGAGTTTTATTTGTCTCACTTAATGAGACTAGTGAGGTGAACCACAATGCCATCAGATACCCTGATTTTTATATTTTCAGTTTACTTTTTTTTAGCTCAGACATATCACCTTGAAACTACAAAATGGCTGTCCTACTTCCAGCACCACAGTTATATTCTGGGCAAGAAGCACAAGAGCAGCAGGAGGTAAAAGTGTATGTCCTGGCCAGATTAGTTCTCTTTAGAGACTTTTTTCTCAAAAAATCAAATATTTTCTCTCTATTATAAACGATTGGACAAAACGATGTTACATAAACGTTTCTAGCTTCCAGGGAGAGCTACAAAATGATAAATTCTTAGTCGGTCCATTTTCACCCTGAATAAAACTGGGTTTTCTTAGTAAGGAAGGAAAGAATGACTATTGGGTTACTTGCAGATATCCTGGTCCTCATTATTTAAACTTCTCTTTGTTCTTCTCAGGGTGTTTCCACACAATAAGTTGCATAAATTTTTATAGATCAACTGGATGATTTTAAGAGAAACACCATGAAAGAACAATAATTAATCACCAGGAAAAATAAAAAGAAAAAGTAAGAACAGTTTCATTTCTAGAGTTAATTTCCAGTATATAGAAGCATAGGCTTACCTTTGGAGGCAACAGCACACACCACAGGAATGCCAAGTACCTATAGGATGCTGATACCATACATGACATGACTGAGAAATTTCTTCTTTTCTGGAGTCCTAGCTAGGTTCAGCTCAGTTTTCTTGGTAGTGTTTTTCAAGATAGCCCCATCCCAACTGGTTTGGTCTGTTTCCCTTTTTCTTGTAGGTGTTTTCCTTTCTTGATGGTATCTATTTTGCTACTTACAAATAGGCGGTAATGGATTAATACCAGACATCACTCAAATAACATATTAACACTTTAACAGTAGATTTTTATATAAGGAAATTATTACGTCTCAGTTTCTGGATATGTCCTGGCAGGAATAGTGGTGGGTGGGTATGATTTTTAATAACCTCCAACTCATAAGCATAGACAGTGTTCACACTAGGTCAGTTTGTTTTGCCCCCTGAGATATTTAGGATAGTTGACTTTATCTGGATCTCTCCCTTCCCCTAGGTGGCACTATGTTTAAATGCATGCTCCACCCGAGCTAGATTTGTTCTATGAAACCATTTATAAATCACAGTTGAATAATTGCTCTTTCTTTCCCTTCCCTTAAGCTCTTACAATGCTTAGAGTTCCTAGAAAACCCACACAAAATTATCATCCATTCTACAGAGCACCAATCTTATGGAATAGAAGTTTCCTTAATGAGTTTGTCCTTCTCTGGGAACCTATCTGTGACTTCTAGAGAACTCACACCACAAAGAAAACTGTCTGCTCTGAATATGCTGGACCTACTCAACGCTGAAGTGTGTTCTCTGCTTCATCAGCAGCCTGATGATTGCAGCATTCTCGTAACCAGTCTTCTGATACCCAGGCTCTCAACTCTCATCACCTTACCATCAGGAAACATTCTGAAACAAGCATCGGAAACACATGATTCTCAATGCTTTATGCTGGTTAATGATTCCTTATTGTTTAAAATATTTAAGCATGGTATCAAATGTTGCTCAAAAGCTAACCACTGTTTTGGTACCAGTACCATGCTGTTTTGGTTACTGTAGCATTGCAGTATAGTTTGAAGTCAGGTAGCATGATGCCTCCAGCTTTGTTCTTTTGGCTTAGGATTGACTTGGCAATGTGGGCTCTTTTTTGATTCCATGTGAACTTTAAAGTAGTTTTTTCCAATTCTGTGAAGAAAGTCATTGGTAGCTTCATGGGGATGGCATTGAATCTATAAATTACCTTGGGCAGTGACCAATGGAACAGAACAGAGCCCTCAGAAATAATACCACACATCTACAACCATCCGATCTTTGACAAACCTGACAAAAAAAAGAAATGGGGAAAAGATTCCCTATTTAATAAATGGTGCTGGGAAAACTGGCTAGCCATATATAGAAAGCTGAAACTGGATCCCTTCCCTACACCTTATACAAAAATTAATATAAGATGGGTTAAAGACTTAAATATTAGACCTAAAACCATAAAAACCCTAGAAGAAAACCTAGGCAATACCATTCAGGACATAGGCATGGGCAAGGACTTCATGACTAAAATTCCAAAAGCAATGGGAACGAAAGCCAAAATTGACAAATGGGATCTAATTAAACTAAAGAGCTTCTACACAGCAAAAGAAACTACCATCAGAGTGAACAGGCAACCTACAGAATGGGAGAAAATTTTTACAATCTACTCACCTGACAAAGGGCTAATATCCAGAATCTACTAAGAACTCAAACAAATTTACAAGAAAAAAACAAACAACCCCATCAAAAAGTGGGCAAAGGATATGAACAGACACTTCTCAAAAGAAAACATTTATACAGCCAAGAGACACATGAGAAAATGCTCATCATCACTGACCATCAAAGAAATGCAAATCAAAACCACAGTGAGATAGCATCTCACTCCAGTTAGAATGGCGATCATTAACAAGTCAGGAAATAACAGGTGCTGGAGAGGATGTGGAGAAATAGAAACACTTTTACACTGTTGGTGGGACTGCAAACTAGTTCAACCATTGTGGAAGACAGTGTGGCAATTCCTCAAGGATCTAGAACTAGAAATACCATTTGACCCAGCCATCCCATTTCTGGGTATACATCCAAAGGATTATAAATCATGCTGCTATAAAGACATATTCACACGTATGTTTATTGCGGCACTATTCACAATAGCAAATACTTGGAACCAACCCAAATATCCATCAATGATAGACTAGATTAAGAAAATGTAGCACATATACACCATGGAATACTATGCAGCCATAAAAAGGATGAGTTCATGTCCTTTGTAGGGACATGGATGAAGCAGGAAACCATCATTCTCAGCAAACTATCACAAGGACAAAAAATCAAACACTGCATTTTCTCACCAGAGGTGGGAATTGAACAATGAGAACGCTTGGACACAGGAAGGGGAACATCACACACCGGGGCCTGTTGTGGGGTGCAGGGAAGGGGAAGGGATAGCATTAGGAGATATACCTAATGTAAATGACGAGTTAATGGGTGCAGCACACCAACATGGCACATGTATACATATGTAACAAACCTGCACATTGTGCATATGTACCCTAGAACTTAAAGTATAATAATAATAATAATAATAATAATAATAATAAAAGCTAACCACTAAATTCTGTAGAGACAGGGCACGGTGCCTCGTGCCTCCCCCGCCACTTTGGGAGGCTGAGGCAGGTGGATCACCTGAGGTCAGGAGTTTGAGACCAGCCTGGCCAACATGGCAAAACCTTGTCTGTACTAACAGTACAAAAAGTAGCCCAGTGTGGTGGCACAGGCCTATAATCCCCAGCTACTCAGAAGGCTAAGGCAGGAGAATCACTTGAACAGGGAGGTGGAGGTTGCAGTGAGCTGAGATTCTGCCATTGCACTCCAGCCTGGGCGACAAGAGCAAAACTCCGTTTCAAAAATAAATAAAATAAAATAAAATAAATAAAATAAATAAAATAAATTCTCACCAATAACCCAATACCTGAATTAGATCTCACTGAGCTAAATTCCTCATTTTAGGAGCAGTACTTACCATTGAGATCCCCAAGTTACACAAGCAGTGATTCCTATTGTTGATATGTAAGCATAGGTATTTTGACTCCAAGTGGTGTCAAAATTTTTTCTACTTTTTAGAAAAAGTAGAGGCTCACAGTGTCAGAACAAACTCGGCTACTGAATGTGAATTCCTCCAATTTGCCATCCTTTCCTGCTGAACAAAGGAGGTAATTCTGTTCTAAGACTCTTCTTACTAATAGATGTGGTCCACAGTCTATGGTCCTGACCTGAGACCTGCCATGAACTTCTTGGCTTCCAGACCTTGTATGCAGTTCATAAGTAACAAAGGCCAGAGATTTGTAGTATTATTGTGGGAGAAGGCATCCTGATTCTCAATAATAATACATTGGTTCTCAGTAATAATAAATCAATGGACATTTGGGACCCAAAGAATCCAGGGTTAGTGATGAGGTACTAGAACATTCAGCTATTTTCAGGACATAGTGAGTTCACTTGAGAGTTCTCTATAGAGAAGTTTCATAATCTTATAACTATCTGTCTTCAAATGGAGATCAGATAAAAAGGGTAGGCAGAGTAACTTGCGAGGAACGAATATCCTTCTTTCCCCTCTATTTCTTTAGCTCATATAGAACTTTGAGTTGTCAATCTTGCATATATACATCATGCAAAATCAACTTTGTTTCAGAGCTCTGTGGCAGATTCTCATTGTCTTTTTATCAAGAAAAATAAAACATTTTGCTATTATATTTACAATAGCTATGTTTGAAGCTTTTATACTTTTACTATTCTATTTTTTTTTCATTTTTGCACTTCAGAGTGCAAAGGCATGTTTTACAGCATTGTAAAAAAATAATACATATCATCTAATTCCTCTAACTTCCCATATCTTGACTAAAACTCTGTGTAAGTGTAAGGTACCATTTTACATTGTCACTGTATGTACTTCCGGCTCTGAACCATCTTTCCTGTTCCTGAGAGATACTCAGAAAAATAACAGGGCATCTTCCAGATGATTATGTGTCTGTGGGAAGCAGGTTAGGGAACACTAGACATTGTAACCTCTAACAATCCATTATCCATAAGCATGAGGTATTTGAAGAGCTGTCTTTCATGATTAAGAGATGTTTTCATTTTAATGGTCTCATATGTCCTCATAAATGCATAGGCAGCACTTATATTCCATCATGACAGAGATTTCTGGGCTATAAAAATACATATGGTTTTATTTTGTCTAATAGTTTTCATCATTGTCAATATTAATTCTATTTCATAGCATAAAGCTCCGCAATGTTAGATATTTGCAGCAGGAGGTCGATTAAATATATACACACCACTTTGACATTCTTATGTTTTCTTCTAAAACAAGACAAAAAGTAAATGCAAAAAGATATAAAAAAAGTGCAGGTAAAAATGAAAGAACAAGCAGCGTGAGATGATTCCAAAGTTAAGTTTTAAAAAAGATTTTTTTAAAAAATAGCTCTTATTTTAATTCGTGATTTAAATATAACATGTTTAGTATTTTACTTCTTAGAGATGTAATGAGAGTTAAATTAGACTATCTGAAAAGTACATCAAGGTTTGTATTTAACCCCTGTTAAAAATACTATTTCTTACTGATAATTTTTCAATATTGATTTGTAACCTAGCCTAATAAAAAGACTGATTTTATTTTTATGACTGCAAAAATACTATTCGAAAAGACAGTGGCATACATTTTGTGGAGTCTACATTCTGTCATACAGTGGTAGGCAATATTATAGTGGGTAAAGAGAATTCCATTTTAGAGAGGCTTGGTTATGTTTATGAAAACTATGCTCATTCAATGTACTGCTTTCATACATATAATTCCCATGTAAAATTCATTAGGACACATTATGCTGTGAGAAACTTGGAAAGCATATTTTTCTGTTTTTGGTCCTGGAGCACATTTGTCATAAGTGCAAGCATCAGACATTTTCTGTTCTGTTTCACTTTTATTTATAATTCTTACACAACCTTTTTGGAAGTGGCATTGAGTTTCACAATTTAGAGATTGCTTAATGGAAGTTCACTGGCTACATTCCAAAATCTAATTACTTGGCTTAATTGAAAAACTTTTAGATTTGTGCTGGCTGGCATTTTCTTACTCCATAGATAATAGGTTAGTTTTTCTCCTCAAAGTAAACCTCCTTCCCAAACCAAGCACACACCTACAACATGTAGTTGAGCTGTGACTGCCTCCTGCTTATAATTACCAACAAAATAGAGGAAAGTCACAGGTTCTCCCTTCCTGAAGTGTTGTTAATAGAACATCTCAATCTTAGAAGGAAAAAAATGTTTGCTAGAATTTGGAACTAACAAATTGTCAAGATGCCATAATAATATGAAAGTAAGTTTCCATTTCACTTCAAAATATTTCAGCACTTTGTAAGTTTCGCTCAGAGTGATGGGTTAAAAATATTTTCTGTAAACAAATATGGGACATAGTCATTTGACATTTAATAGAGCATATGCAATTATTTACATTTCCTGAAAGAGAAAATAGGAAAAACAACTTTCGGGGCATATACAGTATTCCATTGTCTTAATCCATTGTGTACTTCTATAAAAGAATACCACAGACTGAGTAATTTACAATGAAAATAAATTTATTTGGCTCATAATTCTGGAGGCTGAGAAGTCCAAGACTGAGGGTCTACATCTGATAAGGGCCGTCTTGCTCTGTCATCCCATGGCAGAAGATGGAAAAGCAGAAGAGAACACATAAGAGAACACATGAGAGGGAGGAAGGGAAGGCCAAACTTGAAATGATAACAAATGCACTGTCATGATAAGAAATCTTGCCCTGCAATAACGACATTACTCTATTCATAATAACAGAGCTCTGGTAACCTAATCACCTCTTAAAGGTCTCACCTCTCAACACTATTACACTGGGGATTAAGTTTCCAATGCATAGATTCTGGGGGATGCATTCAAACCACAGCATCAATGTTCTGTTGAAACTTTACATTTTAGAATAAAAGGAAAATCTAAATTTTTATTTCTTACCTGATAATATGATAATGGAGAAAATTATAAAAATCTTAATTAATTAAACAACTGCTTAAATTCAACTCATGAGTCCATTAGAATAAAATAAAATTTGTTGAGGACATGTTAGTGCATGGCTACCACCGGCAATCAATTTCACATACTATTTCTTTCTAACTTTATTGAGGTATATTTGACAAAACATGTATGTATTTAAGCTGTACAACCTGATGTCATGATATATGTATGCACTATAAACTGTTCACAATCAAACTAAGTAATGTATCAATCACCTCAAATACCTTTTTATTGGACTGATAACACTTAAGATCAACTCTCTAAGCACACTTCAAGTATACAATACATTGTTGTTAACTAGAGTCACAGTGCTATATGTTAGATCTACAGAAATTATTATTCTGTGTAACTAAAACTTTGTACCATTTGATTAACATTTCCCCACTTCTCTCAGCCTCTGGGCTTTGGAAACCACTGTTCTACTCTGCAATTATGAGTTTGACTTTTCAAAACTTCACATGTAAGAGAAATCATGCAGTATTAGTTTTTGTGTGTCTGGCTTATTCTACTTAATATAATGTCTTCTAGGTTCATCCACGTTGTTGAAAATGGCAGTATTTTCTTCTTCTGAATGCCGAATATTTCATTCCGTATGTGTGTGTGTGTTTGTGTGTGTGTGTGTAACATGTTTTTAATCCCTTCTTCCTACCAGGAACACTTAGATTGGTTCCACATTTTGGTTATTTGTGAATGATGCTATAGAGAATATGAGGATACAGATATCTCTTTAGGATACTGATTTTATTTCTTTTGCATATACATCTATAAGTGGAATGGCTGGATTATGTGGTAGTTCTATTTTAAAAAATTTTTTTGAGGCATTCCCATACTGTTTTTCACAATGGAAACACCAATTTATAGTCCCACCAACATTGTAAAAGGATTACCTTGTTTCAACATCCTAACCAATCCTTCTCTTTTATCTTTGATAATAGCTTTTCTAGCAGGTATGAAGTAATATCTCATTGTGGTTTTCATTAACATTTCCCTGATGATTAGTGATTTGAGCACTTTTTGATTTATCTGTTGTCCATTTGTATGTATTCTTTTGAGAAACATCTATACAAATCCCTAGCCCATATATTAATCAGGTTATTTACTATTTTGCTATTGAGTTGTATACATTTTTGATATGTTTTGCATATTAACCCCTTATCAGACATATGGTTTGCAAGTATTTTCTCCCATTCCATAAGCTGAATTTTCACTCTGTTGATGATTTTATTTGCTGTGCAGAAGCTTTATTATTTGATACAGTCTGACTTGTCTATATATGCTATGGGTATTTGCTTTTTCTTTAGAGGTTATATCTAAAAAATTATTGCCCAGCCAAAATCAAGAAACATATAGAAACTATATGTGCTTCTAGTCGTTCTGTGGTTTCAGGTCTTAAGTTTAATCTTTAATCCATGATGAATTGCTTTTAGACTGTTTTATAAGATTATGTTCCAATTTTAAACTTTTGCATGTGGATATTCAGTTTTCTCAGCACTATTTATTGACAAGACTGTCCTTTCTCCATTGTTTCTTCTTGGCATCTCTGTTGAAGATCAGTCGACAAGAAACACAGTTGTATTTCTGGGCTGTTTGGTTTCATTCATCAATCTCTCTTTTTGTTCCATTACCATACTTTTTTAATGGCTCCAGCTTTGTGATGCCTCCATTTTTGGTCTTGTTGCTCAAAATTGCTTAGCTATTTGTGGTCTTCTGTGATTCCATATGAATTTTAAGATTTTTTTTCTATTTTTGTAAATAATTTTACTGAGATTTTTGATAGGGAGATTGCATTGATTCTTTAGATCACTTTGGGTAGTATAGACATTTTAATAATATTAAATCTTTCAACCCAAAAGTATAGGATGGCTTTCCATTTGTCTGTATATTCTTTAATTTTCAATGATGTTTTATAATTTTTAAAAGTTTTTTACTTTTTGATTGGGTTTAGTTTTTAGTATTTTAATTTTGTTGTTATTGTGAATGAAAATATTTCTTAGTTTTCTTTTCCAGTGGTTCATCGTTTGTTTATGTAAATGGATCTGATTTTTTATGACGATATTTTATCCTACAAATTTACTGAATGTGTTTATTAGTTCAAAAAGGTTTTATTTTTTTGGTTGAGTCTTTATGGTTTTCTACATATATGATCATGTCTTCTGCAAACAGGTATAATTTAACTTCTTCCTTTCTTATTTGGATACCTTTTGTTTAATTGTCTAATTGTTTAACTAGAATTTCTAATAGTATGTTGAATAGAAGTGTTGAAAATCTACTGTATGTTTGGAGAAAAGTTTTGAGGTTTTCCCCATTTATTATAAAGTAAGCTGTAGAGTTTTCATCTGTGGCCTTATTATGTTAGTGTAATTCTTATATACCCATTTTGTTGAGAGTTTTAATTATGAACGTATGTTGAACTTTCTCAAATGCATTTACTCCATTTGTTGAGATGATTTTTTTTTCTATTTTTTAAAAATGTGGCATATCGCATTGATTAGTTTGTGAATGTTGAAAAATCCTTGCTTCCCAGGAATAAATACCACTTGGTTATGATGTGTAATCATTTTAATGTGCTGTTAAATTTGGTTTTCTAATATTATATTGAGAAATTTTGAATCTATGTTCATCAGAGATACTGGCCTGTAGTTTTCTTTTTATGTGGCATCTTTGTCTGACTTTGGTATCAGGTTAAAGGTAGATTCACAAAATGAGTTCGAAAGTGTCCCCTCCGCTGATTTTTGGAAAAGTTTAACTCTTTTTTGAATGTTTGTTAGAAATCACCCTTGAAGACTTATGGTGGTGGGTCTTTCTTTGTTGGGAAGCTTTTAATTACTAATTCAAACTCCTTATGTGTTATTGGTCAGTCCAGGTTTTCATTATTTCTTGGTTTAGCATTGGTAGGTTGTATATTTGTAGGAAATTATCAATTTCTTCTAGATTATCCAATTTCTTGGTGTATAATTATGATAAGAGTTTCTTACAATTTTTTAAAAAATCTGAGGCATTTATTATAATAGCTTCTCTCTCACATCTGATTTAATTTGATTCAATGTTTCCTTCTCCTTAGTCTAGCTAAAGATTTTGTCAGTTTTGTCTACTAAAAAAAATCTTAGTTTTGTTGATTTTTAAAATTATTTTTCTAAACTCTTTATTTTGGCTCTAATCTTTATTTTTCTTCCCTTCTGCTATATTTGGGCTTAGTTTATTCTCCTATTTTGTTCATTGTTTATTTGAATCTTTTTAATGTAACCATTTATTGTTATAAATTTTCCTGTTAATACTGCTTTTGTTGTATCCTATAAGCTTTGCTATGTAATGTTTTTTTGTTTCATTCATCTTAAGATATCTTTTAAATTCCCTGTTATTTTCTCTTTAACCCAAGGGTTGCTTAAGAGTGTCTTGTTTAGTTTCCATGTATTAGTAAATGTTCATTTTTCCTTACTATTATTGATTTCTAGTTTTATTTCATTATGATGGAAAAGATACCCAGAATGAATTTGGTCTGCTTTAATTTACTGAGACTTCACTTTGTAATTTAACGTGTGGTCTACCCTGGAAAATGCTCCATGTGTGCTTGAGAATATGTATTCTTCTGTTTGGGGGTAGAAAGTTCTTTATATATTTGTTAGGTCCATTTGGTCTACAGTATTGCTCAGTTTGGCTGTACGCTTATTGTATCTGGGGTATTTCAGTCTTCTACTGTGACTGTATTATTCTTTATTTCTCCTTTGAGATTTACCAATGTTTGCTTTATATTTTATATTTTGCTTGTTTTTTGCTTTATGCTTTATATTTTGCATCTATGCTGGTATATATTCAGGTGTTTTGATGTTGGGTACATGTATATTTGTAATTGTCATATTTTCTTGTTGAGCTAATGCTTTGATCATTATATAATAAACTTCTGGTGTTTTGTGAAAGATTTGAATTAAATCTATTTTGTCTGCCCTCTTTTGGTTACTATTTGCCTTGAATATCTTTTTCCATTCATTCACTCCATCCTGTGTGTTCTCTTGTAGGTAGCATATAGGTGGATCTTGGTTTTATCCATTCAGCCACTTTATGTATTTTGATTGGAGAATTTAGTCTGTTATATTTGAAGTAATTATTGATAGGTAATGACGTAATCCTGCCACTTTGTTAATGGTTTTCGGACTGCTTTGTAGTTATTTTCATTCTTTCTTTCACTCTTTCTTTCTTTATGATTTGATTGTTTTCACAGTGGTATGCTTGGATTCTTTTGTTTTTAACTCTTCCATATCTACTGGAGATTTTTCTCTTGTGATTATTTTAAGATCACATAAAACATCTTATTGTTATAACAGTCAATTATAAAGTGATAATAACTTAGCTTCAATCACATACAAAAACTCCACATTTTTACTCCTGCTTCCAACATTTTATGTTGTCACAATTTTCATAGTTTTATGTGTGCATATGTTAACAAATCATTGTAGCTATAACTATTTTTATCTTTCACCCTTTCGTAATAGCATCAAGCAAGATACACATCATTATTGGAATATTATTCTGAATTTGACTATATGCTTTCCTTTATCAGCAAGTTTCATACTTTCATATGTTTTCATGTTATTAAATAACTTCCTTTCATTTCAGCTTGAACAAATCCCTTTGGCATTTTTTTGTAATGCTTGCCTAGTAGTAATGAACTCCCTGAACTCCCTCAGCTTTTGTTTGCCTACAAATGTCTCTGTCTTTTTAGTATCTGAATGACAACTTTGTCAGGTATTATATTTTTAGGCTAAAAACAGCAATCAAATGATATAAAGATGTATGATAATTTTAGATACTGACAAATGTAAAGAAAAATAATATAATGTAATACAATAACTTTTGAGTAGAGTAGGCAAGATTACCTGAGGTAGATTTTTGGAACTTGAAAAAATGTTAAAAATCATAAAAATATGCTTATGATATTAAAATATTTGTTTTGAAAATATTATTAGAGTTATTAATAATTTTAACAAAAATATTTTACTTAAATGCATTCCAATATATGTATTGCTCTATAGGGTAATGAAATTATAAAACAAATGAATTCAAACTTCTTAATGTAGCATAGTCAAATAAACATTATTTTAATCTGTGCCAAAGATGGAAGCTTTATTTCCTTATATTGACATTTTGATTGACGGTTGATGATTGAAATTGCAATTCTGGTAATTTATAGGTAGTTGCAGAATGCTTGAATGGACAATGAGAAAATTAAGTATTGCACAAACTACTAACCACATTTTTAAAGGTATCATATGAGCTTAAAATGTCTTTTCTAGTGTTAGGCATTGTTTTCTATTCATATTATAGAGGAATGATTCTGAAAACTGTGACTATTATTGTAAAAAATATATATATAACTAATTATAATCAAAATTATAATTGTGCAAATAAATCCTAGATTTAATTCCATAATAAGCATAGAGAGGTGAGAGAGTAATAAGTACAGTTATTACTATAGAATATCAAATGCATCTTGATTTCACATTAGAAATTTTATTTATTATTATTCATTAGTAACATAACCAATTTATGTTACAAAGTATTCCAAGAATTAGTAATAGATTAAAACTGGTACCTATTGTACTAATCAGAAATTAACACTGGTTAATTTATGCCAAAAATGATATATATTAGAAGTTTATTCAGTAGGTCACAGAATCAATTGAACCTGGATTTGAAAAGGAACCAGAACAGCCAAACAAAGACAAGAGAGCACTGCAGGTGCACCATGTTCAGAATAGCAATGCTTGTTGCTGTTGGTGCTGGTGTTGCTGCTCCTGGTCTTACTTGCTCTAGCCTTTTATTTTCTTCCACGGGAGTTTTCATTATGTAAAAAAATAGCTGATAAATTTGGCTGTTTCTAAGATTTTTCTTAAGTTTTTCATTGACCAAGCACCCACCGAATCCATCCTGAGTGTATCACATGGGATTTTGTCACGTTACTGAAGAATGATAATTATTTCAGTGTTACAAACCTTCCTCTGCTAGGTTTTTTGATTTGTTTGTATTTTTATCATTCCTCCAGATGAGTGATGATATCTGGAGTTACCAGCTAGAGATAAAGAGGAATGGAGAGTGGAAAGCATTAGGAAATTATCTTCTCTTTTCAGGGTAACTCCATCAGCCAATGTTGTTACAAAATCTTCATGATAGCACAGTAATTCTTCAGGTAAAATATTCTTATCGGTTGATTTGGGTTTTAGGATATTCTTATTCTCTTTAATCTCCCTTTCCAATTATCATGGTTCAACTCCTTCTCCACAAATACTCTAAATTTTTCATAAGAGATCTATGAAGCTAGGAAATTACTTTTTTTTTTAAATTTAATAGCCTCCTGGTGCAAATTTTAGCTTCTTCTACTGAGACTCCTTGGTTTGATTTTAAAAGGAACCCAGATGGTTTCCAGTTTCATCCATGTCCCTGCAAAGGACATGAACTCATCATTTTTATGGCTGCATAGCATTCCATGGTGTATATGTGCCACATTTTCTTTATCCAGTCTATCATTGATGGGCATTTGGGTTGGTTCTAAGTCTTTACTATTGTGAATAGTGCTACAATAAACATAGATGTACATGTGTCTTTATAGTAGAATGATTTATAATCCTTTGAGTATATACCCAGTAATGGGATTGCTGGGTCAAATGGTATTTCTAGATCTAGATCCTTGAGGAATCGCCACACTGTCTTTCACAATGGTTGAACTAATTTACATTCCCACCAACAGTGTAAAAGCATTCCTATTTCTCCACATCCTCTCCAGCGCCTGTTGTTTCCTGACTTTTTAATGGTCATCATTCTAACAGGAGTGAGATGGTATCTCATTGTGGTTTGGATTTGCATTTCTCTAATGACCAGTGATGATGAGCTTTTTTTCATATGTTTGTTGGCCATATAAATGTCCTCTTTTAAGAAGTGTCTGTTCAGATCCTTTGCTCACTTTTTGATGGGGATGTTTGTTTTTTTCTTGTAAATTTGTTTAAGTTTTTTGTAGATTCTGGATATTAGCCCTTTGTCAGATGTTTAGATCGCAAAAATTTTCTCCCATTCTGTAGGTTGCCTGTTCATTCTGATGATAGTTTATTTTGCTGTGCAGAAGCTCTTTAGCTTAACTAGATCCCATTTGTCAATTTTGGCTTTTGTTGCCATAGCTTTTTGTGTTTTAGTCATGAAGTCCTTGCCCATGCCTATGTCCTGAATGGTAACAGAGGAACAGAAAACCAAACACTGAATGTTCCCACTCATAAGTGGGAGTTGAACAATGAGAACACATGGATACAGGGAGGGGAACATCACACACGGGGGGCTGTCAGGGGGTGAGGGGTTAGGGGAGGGATAGCTTTAGGAGAAATACCTAATGAAGATGATGGGTTGATGGGTGCAGCAAACCAACATGGCACCATGTTTCTATGTAACAAACCTGCAGGTATCCCAGAACTTAAAGTATAATAAAAATAAATAAATAAATAATAAAAGGAACCCAGAAAGGGCTTGAGTTGCAATCTTTGCCTTTAGCTGAGAATTTTGAAATCTGATCTTGTTGTTCTCTTTCTTATTATGTTTAGTGTGGTAGAAATAAACATTTTATTTTCACTTGCCTATCATACTAATTTATGGCAGTTGCCACTAAGACATCAAAGATATTTTTATCAATAGGCACTTTATTTCAGATGACTGTAGAAATGGATTGGATACCCCATTACCCCCAGTTTACCATGGAATGACAAATTTCTATTTCTCAATGTTAATTTGTGTTTTATTTTATTTATTTAATTTTTTTGAGATGGAGTTTTGCTCTTGTTGCCCAGGCTGGAGTGCAGTGGTGCAATCTCGGCTCACCACAACCTCCACCTCCTGGGTTCAAGCGATTCTCTTGTCTCAGCCTCCTGAATAGCTGGGGTTACAGGCATGCACTGCCACACCTGGCTAACTTTGTACTTTTAGTAGAGACGGGGTTTTCCCATGTTTGTCGGGCTAGTCTCAAACCTCTAACCTCAGGTGATCCACCTGCCTTGGCCTCCCAAAATGCTGAGATTACAGGTGTGAGCCACCGTGCCTGGCCAGGTTTTAAATTTTTTTAATTATTTTTAATTTTTGTGAATACATGTTAAGCATATATATTTAGAGCATATCAGATGTTTTGATACAGGCACGAAATGTGAAGTAAGCCCATCATGGAGAATGGTATATCCATTCCCTTAAGCATTTATCCTTTGAGTGGGGAACTGTAGGAGGAGGTAGGGATGGCTAATGGGTACAAAAAAATAGAAAGAATGAATGAGACTTGCTATTTGATAGCACAACAGGGTGACTATAGTGAATAATAACTTAATTGTATATTTTAAAATAAAAATAGTGTGACTGGATTGTTGTAACTCTCAATGTTAATTTAGATGTTCGTAATCTTCAGTCTCAAATATGCCAGTGAACAAAGCCTAGAATTCCCTATGCCCCTGAAGGTTTATTCTTGGAAACCATTCAAATTTCTATACTGACTAGTATAAAATGACTAACTAGTATAATATAAGAAGGTTTTCAGTTATAAATAACAGAAACAAATTAAGCAGAAAAGGACTTCACTGAAAAGGTCTCAACTGAGCCATGAGTAAAATCAGTAGGAAAACTAGAGAACCAAGCTTGGGCAATATCATAGACAGGCAAGGTTCAGCCAATATGGTACTACAGAGACAAAGTGCATCTCATGGAGTTGTTAGCCAGCTGGATCTTTGCCATTTCAGTAAGTACTGCTGCCACTGCAAACTCAACCTTTCTTATATTCACTGTCTTTGTCTCATAATACCATTACATTGTTAATACCTTACAGAAATACCTCATGTAATAAAATATACAACTTAATCATGGCTTACTATGCACTTTGTGCCAGATACTTGGTAGCTTTTTTGTTGCTACCTAACCTAAACACTATTAGCAAAATGGAATTATCCTCATTTTGAACATGAAGAAGCTTGACTCAGAATTTAAGTAATTTGCAGAAAAATCACATAACTGATATCTGTGTAGTTGTTTTTGCACTCCACTTTTGTCAGACTTCTAAATTCAGGATAGGTCATCCCTCCTTCTCCACCACAGGCTGTATTTTCTCATTTATTTTTATTTTGTTTGGGGAGCAAATTGGCATTACTGGTCTTTTTGTACTACAACCAAAGATGAATGCTGTGTTTGCTTTGGTTTTTTGCCAGCCTTGCTTGGATATACTGTTCAATCTATTATGGATGATATTATTTGCCTCCCGCATGCCGGTGTTCAGGAACAAACTTGTTCAAAAACGGGTATCAAAAGGAGTATGTGTTCGCGACGTTATACAATGCCCTAGTGACTTCTTTTAATTGCCCTCTAGATTTCTAGGAAAGGTGTTTGGGTTTTACTCTTCAATTTGCTTTTTAATCAGGAAATACTGGGAAAAATCAATATAATTTTGGTCTGACAAAAATATGTTAAATAAGTAGGGTAAAAGAGAAGTTTCAGGCTTGAATACTTGCAAAATTAAACCCTAGAACAACTTTTAAACAAATTAAAACAAGCCCAGAACTTTAAATGACCATGTAGTGTACTGAAAATACAGGTGATGGTCAAATGTGCAATGGCCCACAGGCAAGGCAATGAACTCAGCTCAAAGTTATATACTTCATGTGCCCAGAGGTTTACAATTCTATTTTTTTTTGAAGTGTAATTTAAGTGAAACAGAGAAACACAGGGGGAAAAAAAAAGAAATAGTGAAGAAGGGAAGAAAAGTTCAACAAATTTTGCTTTTGTTTTAAAGGAATAATGAATTTACCTTTTATTACCTGTCATTTGAATCATTAACACTTTAGTATACTTAACTATATGTGCTTTAGGAATTGATTTTTTAATAGGCTTTAGACTGTTTAAAAATATTATTAAATAAATAGAATAGAAACTAAAATAATGAATAGTTTGCATTACTACAGACTAAGTTTGAGTTTTACTTCTACTGCTAACTAGCTGATCAGTCCGCAAAACTGAATTTCTGCATTATGCCATGGGTTCTTAGAAAGAGGAAGTGAGATAATGAATGTAAGGTGGTTACACTGATATATGACACATTGCTTGGGCTTCTCAATAACTGTTAGCTGTCATCATCATCATGACTGTATTATAACATAATGTATTAAAATGAATAAAATTAATCATTTTAGATCTCAAATGCCAACATCATCATTTAATGACAAATTACTATAACTGTAGCTAGAACAAGAATGGGTTCTATCTGCATTGTCATTCACAGAACTTGAAACATGAGACAAAAATAAAAATGTTAGTCATTACAAAGGGAACAAAAAGTATCATTATTAATGGAGAATGGAATTATATACCTAGAAATAACTAATCAAAAGGAAAGAGATAGTTTAATAAAGTAGCCATATCTAAACTAAATATATAAAAGTCCACATTTCTATGGAATTAGTTTTTAAAATTCAGCCATCAAATTTAAAAAATAATTTCATGTTTAAATTGATTAGACTTATAATATATTAATAGAATAATTTTGAGAAAACATATTAACAGCATCTAGGGAAAGGGCAACTATCAGAGAAGTAGGTGGCCTCGGAAGAATTTTGCTCTATGTGTATTGCTTATTTTTTCATTATAATGAGAATTTAATTATGAATTTATAATTGATTTTAGAGCTCTGAAAGGAGAATACAGAGAAATCCTAATTAGTGAGTAAGAAAGAGAAATAATCATTATTCATTTATAATAAGTTAGCATGACTTTAGACCAGGGTCTATGCCTTTTCAATCTAGAATAAATAAAGACAATAGCAGCAGTAACCAATCAACACAAAACACAGAATACCAAAAATAATCTCCAAAGTGGAAAAGCTTAGTAAACAAAGCAATTTGGGAAGAATGCATACTTAACATTTTTCTTTTGAAAACTGAAGCTATTTTAAATATCATCTATTTAATGTTTTCAAAGAAATTAGAGAGTAATAAGATAAGAATTTTTAAAAAGATGAGATAAAGCCAAAAGCAACTTCCTGAGTTAAGGTAAACTAAAACAACAACAATAACAACAACAACAAACTCTGACCATATTATCAAATGGCATGGCTCTATAAAGAGTCTTTATGTAAAGGGAAAAAGAAGATTTTCATAGAATAGACATATATTTATAACAAACATTTTAAGAAATAAAATAGAGAAGATTATACAATGATATTTTGGTCCAATTTGAAGAAGAATAAATGGGGCATGCGTATGTTCCCACATGGAAAATAAATACAAAATAATCAGAGACTTCAAGAGTGCTCATGAATCCTTCCCTGGTTGTATCTGCCTCCTTGCCGGAGGTTATCATTATTCTAAATATTGTGAAAGTTTCTCCACCCCTTTAAACTATTTTACCATATATATGTATATACACACACACACACACACACATACATATATATTGAGAACCATCTATGATTTCATTTTCTTTTTTATATTGCTATAAATGAAATTATACTCTATATATTTCAATGACATTTCTTTACTCAATCTTGTGATCTTGAAATTTGCTTATGTTGATATGTGTGGCAGTAATTTCTTCAGTTTTCACTCTTTTACATGTTTCATTGTATAAACACATCATAGTTTATTCATCCATACTTCTGTTGTTGGAAATTTTAAATGTTTCTAGGTTTCTTTTTGTTGTTCCTGCTATTATTTATGCAACACACACATGCACACATACACTCACTTGAAATTACTGGGTGAAAGGAAAAATTTACACTTCGCTAGATAATAACATTTTGCCTGGGATAATTTTGTCTATTTAGATTCCTAGCAGCAGTGTATGATGGTTCCTGTTATCTTCTATCCTATCTTTAAAGAGTATTGCCAGACTTCTCACATTTTGTGAAGTTTCGGACACAAAATGATTTCCTAGTTTGTTTATATTTTGCCTTTCTCTGACTTCTAATGAGGGTGAGCCACTTTTCACATATTTATTGGTGATTTCTAGGCTGTAAAATAATTACATCTTTGGGCTATTTTTGCATTGGATTGATCATTTCTTTTTTTTTTTTTTTTTTTTTTTTTGAGACGGAGTCTCGCTCTTTCGCCCAGGCTGGAGTGCAGTGGCGCAATCTCGGCTCACTGCAAGCTCCGCCTCCCGGGTTCATGCCATTCTCCTGCCTCAGCCTCTCCGAGTAGCTGGGGCTACAGGCGCCCGCCACCACGCCTGGCTAATTTTTTTTTTTTTTGTATTTTTTAGTAGAGACGGGGTTTCACTGTGGTCTCGATCTCCTGACCTCGTGATCCGCCCGCCTCGGCCTCCCAAAGTGCTGGGATTACAAGCGTGAGCCACCGCGCCCGGCCGATCATTTCTTGATAATATGATGGGAACTACTTTGTTAACAGCTTTACTGAGATAATTTACATATGATAAAAGACGTGCATTTCACACATACAAGAGATAGGATGAACTAATTATGATATATATAAAATTTATAATTGTGCAACTGTCATCACAGTTTATTTAGAAGCAGTTTTAAATATATACAAATGTTGTGAGTTTTAATGTTTTTTGTTATTAACTTTTACCTTAGTTGTACTGAGGTCAGAGTATGTGTTATGTACAGCAATGTTTATTTGAAACTTGTTGGAAATTTTTTTTCATTAATAATTCAGACATACTAAAAGAGACTTTAATTTTTAGGTATGGTATTCTATTTATGTCTATTAAGTTTAGGCTTATTAATTATGTTGTTCGCATCTTCTATATTTTTAAAAAAATTATTGATACAACATTCTTAAAAAAGAGATGGTAGACATTTTCTAAAATAATAAACTTGTCATTCTGCTTATAGTTTTATTAATTCTTACTTTACATCTATTGAAGTTACATTTTTAGGTACACACAGGCTTAGAATTGTTATATTTTCCTGGTTATCTAACCATTTTGCCAATATTTAGTAGCTTTTCAAGGATAAGAAAACACATTTTCCCTTAAGTTTTCTTTTGTTAGATTTTACTTTGGGTTAACAATACAAGATATATAGTTTTGCAAATATTTTCTTTCAATTTTTCTGTGTCTTTATCGTTCAAGCACATGTCTTGCAAATAGCTAAATTGTGTCTTTTATCCTGTTTGACAAATGTATTTTAACTAGAAATTTAGTTCATTTACATAATTGTGCCTATTGTATTATTTAGAATCATTTCTTCCAGCTTGGTATAAGCTTGCCTTTTGGTTTTTTTACATCTGTTTTTCCCTATCTCGTTCTATTTAAATTTTAATTACACTCTATTCACTTAGTGGTTACCTAGAGATTTTTAAATGTTTATATAACTTCAAAAACCATACATTTCATCAATATGTCCTCATTGTATATACGGTGACCATACTAATGTTCAAACTTGTATTACCCCGTAGTTGAATCTGTCCTATCGATGTTCACTATTTAGTTTCTCATTCTTTTCAGTCATGAACCGCACACCATTATCATCATTATTTTAAAAAGACAATATTGGTTTAAATGTGCTAAAGTTTACTATTTTCTTTGTTCATCATTTCATTCTGTTTCTTACCACAGGTAAAAAGATTAGATATATGTTAGAACTTATTACTTACTCTCCATGATTTTTAAATTATTTTAAATATTTTTTATTAGTTGTGGAGTCTCTCTATTTGGCATTCTAGGTAATTTCATATCAGATTCATTTTCTGGTTTATTGAAAATGAATTATGCCTAGCATATCTGACACATAGCCCCTTCATTAAGATACTAATTATAGTTATTAAATTTAACCATCTCAATTATAAAGTATAAAACACAAAAAGCAAAATACATAAAATGAAAAGTAAACAACTTAATAATATTGCATAAAGCATAGACATCTGTAATTAAACCCATGTGTATTAGGCTCTTCTAAGAGGCAGAAATAGGAGATAGATAGATAGATAAGAGGTGATTTATTACAGAAATTGGGTCATACAATTATAGAGGCTGAGAGGTCCCATGACAGGCCATCTGTAAGCTAGAGGCCCTGGGATATGCGGTATCATGGCTTAGTCCAAGGCCAAAAGCCTCAGGACTGGGGAAGCTGTTGGTGTAATTCTCAGTCTGAGGCCAAAGACCTGAGAATCCCAGGTAGTGGGTGATGTTGATGTAAGTCCTGGAGTCCAAAGGCTGGCAAACCTGGAGTTCTGATGTGCAAAGGAAGAAGAAAGTCCCAGCTCCAGGAGGCCAGGACATAGGGGTCGGGGGGTGTCTATGTGTGGGGGGAGTGGTGAGGGGGAAGATTGCCTTTTCCTTGCCTTTTTTGTTCTATTAGAACCCAATTAGAATAAAAAGATTAGATAATGCCTGCCCACATTGAGGATGAATCTTCCTCAATCAGTCCTCTGACTCACATGCCAATCTCCTCTGGAAACACCCTTATAGATGCACCAGAAACAATGCTTTACCAGTTCTCTAGGTAATTTTTAATCCAATCAAGTTGACATCTAAAATTTACCATCATACCATGTTAGAAAAACAAGATGCCAGCACCTCAGAATTCCTATCTGTCAATCACAAACCCCCTCATTCACAAACTTAATTTACTAATTTAATGATTTTTACTTCTTTGCTTTTATTGACATTTGAATATGTAAATAATCATCTTTAAAGATACATAATTTTTTCTGATGTTAATCATATATTTGGAATGTATTCTTTTGTATTTGGCTAATTTCATTCAACATTATGTTTTAAAAATTTACTTATACTTTTTAAAAATAGGTAGCTGTAGTTTTTTTCTCTGATACGAGAAGATTCATTGTTTGAATATATCACAATTTATTTGTCTATTCTATTGTGAAACAAACAATATTTTTGCAGATTGAGGCTATCATAAATAATTTTGTTATAAAGATTTATGTGCATTTATCCCGGTGTTCCTGATTACATAGAGTTTGGGGTATATATAACTAGCATTAGAATTCCTTGGTCAAATATTTGTTTAACTTATAACTGTTTTATTGTTAGGGACTGTAAAGGGTTTGACATTTTACCTTACCTCTGAATAAACAAGTTACCCTGCCATAATTTCATGGATTTTGGCAGAAAACATCAGACTTTGGGGTCAGAGATAATGATTTTAACAGCAGTAGCCACCGTACCATCATTGTTTAGCACCAGTTTTCTAAGCCTAAATTCCTAAAAGATGACACGAGGAAAGCCAGGTGACACACATTTAGTGAGTTATATTACAAGGGACAAAAACTGAACTTAGAGAACCTAAGTATTTTATAACGGGTAGTAAAAATGCTCGAATTATGTTTCAGCAGAAAACACTAGCCTGTCATGAATTCTAACATTATACATTAATTGTGTCTTTTTGTACTTTATACAAGGGGTGTGTGTGTGTATATATATATGTGTGTGTGTGTGTGTGTGTGTGTATACATGCAGTCTACTACTTTGAACTTCTTTTACTCAATGTGATTTTTATAAGATTTACTTATAATATTGCCTATAGTCATAAGTGCATTGTTTTAAATTTTAATCTACTTTTTATTTTCATCAAACTTATACAGGTACCATGATTTAAAGAGTAAACTGGACTCACACATGCTGCTAGGAAAACAGCAGGGCAATGACAATTTTCAGCCTACTTTCAGAAGTGTTTACTTCCATATCTCTAAATAATATTCTTATATCATTTTTCCTAGTTTTTCAGTTTGAGATATTGTCTATTGACTTCTTGCTGTGGAAGATCAGAATTTAACCGTCTTTCATACACTCCCAGACTCCTATTTTATTTACACCTCCCACCATCCCAAAAGTCATATTTAATTTTGACTATATAGAAATTCAGTATTTATAGTTACATGGCTATTTATAGCTAAACCAATAATTGTCTTATATTTCCTTTGTTTTATTTTCTGTGTTCTATTTACAAAATTAACCCTAAATTTATTGTTTCACTACACTAGAAAACTTTAGATCGTCCATCAATATAATCATCTGAGAACCCTCTCCCAGATTATTCTGATTGAGTTTAGTCTTATCCAGCTATTCTTTAGGCCTGGTGCATGGACATATTCCTTCACAATTTTCCTAAATATTCTCTGCTTTTTTTCTTAGATTAGATTCTCTGTTACTTGAATCACATATTAACTTATTTGTTATTTTAATCTCTTGTTATTACAATACACCTTCTCTAAGGAAGGTAAAATTATACATCTTGCATGTCTGTAAATATGTCAATTCTACCTGAAATGCTTAGGTGAAAACTCGATGAAATTTCAGGTTGGAAATAATTTTCCTTCAGAATTTAAAAAGTGAAGCTCTACTGTCTTCCAATTTTCAATATTGCTATAAAGACAACTAGTGCCATTTTGATTTTTTACTCTGAATAAAACCTTCCTCTCATTTTCTTTCTCTCTCTGCATAATTGCAGAAACATTTCCCTGTTTGGTATTTTGAAATATGAAAATGTGTCTTGTTATAGGTCTATTTTCATACAAGGTGAGATGGTCTCACTAATTCATTTCAGTCTGAAAACTTCATTTAGTTCAAGGATTTTTTTGAATTAGCTTTGAATTAGCTCTTCCATCTTCTCTCTTTGGCTTTCTAGTATTGTCATTTTCTGGGATTTAACCTCCTGAAATAGATTGTACCTAGGTTGTTGTTTACTTTTAAGTCTTTGATTTCTTAATTTCTATTGCTTTCTCTTTGGCTACACCTTCAAGAAAATCTCCTTTATTTTCCACTCTTAATTAGTTATGTTATATTTTAAGTTTTTTAAACCATTTAATTATATTTTTGTTTCAAGATTACAATATTATTTCTTATTTTTCTGAGGAAAATAATTACCTTTCTCTCATATTCTCTCTCTCCTTTAAATTATTTTTTGATTTTGCATAGTTGATATATTGTAAATTATTGTTTTATTTTGTTTTTATTACTATTTATTACATTATGACTTTTTCTTAAATGTGTATTTATCCTTGGCAGTATGAGAGCACCTGGCTTTATTAAAATCAAGGTGCTCTGTAAAAGACATTTCTTTGGGAGTTAGCTAATGGAATTATACTCAGCTTTGCATTTCTTAAAAAGATCAGATTTCCAATTGTAAATGTGATTTGTCTGTTCACACACTACTATGAAGAAATACCTATGGCTGGATAATTTATAAAGAAAAGATATTTAATTGACTCACAGTTCTGCATTCCTGGGGAGGCCTCAGGAAACTTACAATCATGGCAGAAGGCAAAGGAGAAGCAGGCACCTTCTTCACAGGGAGGCAGGAGGAGTGAGTGCAAGCAGGGGAAATGCCAGATGCTTATAGAAACATCAGATCCTGTGAGACTCACTCACTATCGTGAGAACAGCATGGGAGAAACTGCCCCCATGATCAAATTACCTCCACCTTGTCTTCCCCTTGACACATGGGGATTATGAAGATTATGGGGATTATAATTCAAGATGAGATTTTGGGTGGGGACACAGCCAAACCATATCAGACAGATAGCTATTCTTAATCAAATCACATAGATGGGTCTTATCAAAAGCTGTAGGATTAAAGTTAAAAAAAGTGCTTACAGGAAAATTTGTAGTCTTAAAGCTCATGTATAAAAATAAGTAACATTGGAAATCAAAAGGCTCAACTTTTAGCTCAAAATCTAGAAAAAGAATAGCAAATTAATTCCCCAAAAGGACAAGAAAGTTAATTTGTAAAAAAGGAGAAGTGAATGATAGAGAACAGCAAACAAAAATTTTTAAAAGATAGGACCAAATATTGATTCTCTGAATAAATTAGGTGCCTCAAAATTATTTAAGATCTCAAAAATTCCAAATAAAAATAATGATATGACTCTTCAAGTATTGTTGACATTAAAATAATATGTTTGTACAAACCATGTTATAATAATACATTTGACAACTGAAATTCAATTAAAAAAATCTTTTGTAAATCAATTTACCAAAAATGACAAAAAAGTAAATAAAAATTCTGAATAATTTGGCATGTATTAAATAAGTTAGATATCATAAATAAAAGATGCAGATATCACAAATAAAACGTTCACATATGGCGTTCAGCAATTTATAAAAAAGGAAAAATATCCAATTATGTTTTAGTCTTAGACTATAAAAATGATTAACATTTTAATAGATATCTGCTTTTTATCACACTACAAAAAAGAAAATTTGGCTGTCCCAATAAATTCAAATAAAGTACTTGACAAAGTTCTTTCCCAATTTATTATAGAAGCTCTTGGAAAGTTAAATATATAAAGAAACATCCTTAGTATAACTTAAAAAAATTATGCAGAAAATCCTATAATTTTTAATAGTGAAATTTTAGAAGCTACCCATCTAAAAAGTTAAAACATGCTTGAATGCTCTCATTGCTTGCATTCAAAATTGTGTTGGATGTCCTATGCAGTTCATTATGACAAATAAAATATCATTTAAATCCATCAAAATTAAGAAGAGAAGAGTGAAGCATATAAAGACCACTCCACAGATCTTTGGACTTTATCTCTTGAGTACTTATAAGTACAGGGTGATAAAGAAACTGCTTGACAGTGGAGAAAACCATCCAAAAAGACTAAACAGAACAGTCTCCAGGGTTATCACAGGGCCAGGTCCCAACCTACCAGACTTGTAATTCAAATAAAGGCCTTATCTTAATAATAAGAAACGATTAGCCCTAGACAGAGCAATACTTTAGACTTACTTAACAAATCATAAGAACATGACCCTAAAGGATAAACTGTTTCCAAATAACTTAACTGGACCATGGGACAGAGGTTTAAAATATAGAGAAGCAAAAATAGCTAGCACCTAACGAGGTAAAGTTATAATGTCTAGCATCCAATAAGATTAACAAGCATACAGAAAAGCAGAAAAACACAAAATATAAGGTGAAAAATAATAAAACAGAATTAACGTAAAAGTTAAAATTAAGAGTAAAGAACAACAAAATAGTTATCATAACCATTCCCTACGTTCATTAATATTAGGGAAAGAGAAGACATGTAAAATATATATAAATCAATTTTATGAGCATGAAAACCACAATGTCTGAGATAAAAGATCCACTAGATAGAATTCAGGGTACAATAAACATTGTGGAGGAAAAGATAAGTAAACTTTAAGATATAGCAATAAAATTAATCCAAACAGAAACACAGAAAAAATATGTTTAAACAAATAAAAATAACATCTTTGAGCTATGGAACAAATCCAGGTTGCTTAATACACTCATAATTTGAGTTCTTTAAGGAGAAGAGTAAGAAGAGGATACAGAAAATTATTTGAAGAAATAGTAACCTAAAATTTTCCAATCTTGATAAAAAGTTACAAACCCACAGATTCAAGAAACAAGAAAACTCAAGAACAAGAAACTAAAATATAACTATACCAAGGCACATTATAATAAAATAGCTTAAATATATGTACTGGAATATACATAACACCACTTTTCAAAATAGCCTGAAACTGAAATATAAACAAATCTCCATCAGCAGTCAAGCGGATAGAAGATGTCACCACCGTGGCTGACTAGAGTCATGCAGAGCTTATCTCCTCCACAAAGAAGAACCAAAGCAGTGAGTCGATAACTACACATCAAATACCGTGTCTAAGGGAGACTAAGGGATTTTATTTTTTTTAATTTAGGTAACTTTGGGTCTTATTCTTTACTTTTTAGAGACAGGGTCTGGCTGTGTCACGCAGGCTAGAGTGCAGTGGCATGGAGTATTTATTCTTGCTTGGAGAATAATGCTTACTCTAACATATAAGAAATTTCCAAGTTGATAAAAATGTGAAATTATAGTAATCCTTCTTTTGGTTTGTTTCTCTAAAAATAGTTATTATTGAAACATCTTTGCTTTGGTAGTTGAATAATTCACGAAAAAACATGATTAACTTATGATAAACTTTACAAACACCAACACCACATTTTTTTTTTCCTAGTATGTTACTATAGCCTCTTCACTGTTCTAAGCTCTCTCAGTTCAGATTTAGTTAGGGCCTTATGTTAAATTTTTCTTTACATTTTGATCTGAATTTACTAGACTTTCTAGTTAATTTTGAAAGTAGAGTAAAATTTTCTGTAGCTGCTACCATGTTTGGAGTCAAATACCCACATACGGATGTGTGCCTCAGTAAAACATCTTTCAGCACGAGCATGTTGCATCTTACCGTGTATATTAACTTAGGCATAAATATATGCAGCCTGCAACAAGTGTGAATACCATGCAGAGAGGGTCTCATGATCTTTGGCTAATGTAATTAAAGAGCCCAGCATTTTCTAAAGCCATGTCTATTTAATTACTTCACATTGTTAATGATTCCATATGAAGGTGATTTTTCCCCTCATGATCTCATAGACGAAAAAAATAGATTCTTACATATTTGGGAGGGGGGTATACAGAGGAAATGGTGGTTTTATGGAATTAGATGCCGCTAAAATTTTCCCCGTTTTGTGACAACGTAGTCGCTGAAAACAAAGACATTCACACTGTTACTTCTGTGTTCCAGGGAAAGCTTTGATCAAAGTTTTACCATGTGTCATTATCAGGTAATACATTCTTCACAGTTGGTAATTAGCAGGTGATAATGAGAAGCAAGTCCAATATTTCACATATGCCCTTAAAAGCTACATTTCCAGCAGGAGGAAAGAGCTAAGAAATTGATTTACAAAATAGTTTTCCACATATTGCTTCACTAAATAGAAAGGCAAATCCCTTTTAAAATCAGAAGCTGGACAAATGTGAGGAAATCAGAATCTGCAAGCAACCAGATAATGTTATTGATAATTAACTGTGGATTATCTGTTACATGCAGTGTAGTTTGATGGAACTGATTTTTAAAGTTAACAGAGACTATTTTCATAGATAACTGACTGCAAACAAATATCTTGGCTCATTTACAATTATTTTCCTGTGATTGTAATTTTTTCTTTTTTTAAATGTAATTGAATATTGATAAATTATAATTGTATATATTTACACATAGATGATATATGTATATAATGTGGAATGATTGGATCAAGCTAATTAACATATCCATCACTTTGAATACTTCAACAAAAGTTAAATTTACTGGAAATTGGGTACCAGCCAAATCTACTGGAAAATACCCAATGGACAACATGGCATGATTTTGTGTTAACGATGTATCTGCCTTAGAATCTCTATCACTAGATTACTAAGGTGATAGACATGTCCAATTTAAATCATTCTTGAGGATTAAAACAGGGAACAAGCAAAAGATTAAGGTTAAATTCTAAAGCTCTGGAATCGGAAGTTTAAGGTTTTCATCTTCAGTACTATATGCTCAGTCTGAGCAAGTTTTGACAAGTTTCTTAAACATTCTGACTCTGTGCTGCTTCCTCTGTAAGACTGATGGGGTGAATAAAAGTGAAGATTTCATGGGGAGATGTGAGAAATATGTGTGAGCATGCAAGTGAGCTTCTTAGTTTACTGCTTGGCAATGAAAGCCAAGGCATAATTTTTAGCTATTATTATTTTTATTACTATTACTCCTTCTATTATCATTTATGTTCAGCAGAGCCCTGGTAACATTTACCTAGATATCGTCCTGGACAAGGTGGGATACTAAGCTATAATCATCCACTGATGAACATGAAATTGTACACAGGATTAGACAGTTTTCACCTAACATGAGAAAACATTTTGAATAGTGGAATGCAGGGCAGGCTGGTTTTGAAAAAGCATAGAGATTGAGAAAAACTTCAGTGCATGAGTCAATTCTTGCCCAAGGAAGGCAAGCTTAGGTGTGTCCTAGGAAGTAAGTACTTCATTAGTACATGACTGTAGTGGACTGGTCAGTGACAAAATGCATCAGAGGAAAAGTGCAATTTTTCAATGCAGAGTGAAGAATTTAGAGAATAAACCTTAAATTATGCAGGAGGTAAACTTTAGTCATTAATATATATTCACTGAATGATAGACATGTATTGGGGACTGTATTAGGAGAGGTGACAATGAGCTTTAATATGTCGGTTAAAGACAACAGTTCTAATACAACTTCTAGAGAAATATAAAAATGTACTAGCACATATGTAATTGGTTCATATATGTGTTTTAAAATGCTGAATTATAATACGATAGTCAAAGGTTACATTTGTGCTTAATTTTTGCAGAATTACAGATTATTTCACCACACAGCAGTTGCCATTATTTTTCCATTTTAAAAGCTTATTAATAAAATATTTTCCTTCCATAAAAGTCTTATTACCTGTACTATAATAGATGACAATAAACAGAAAGGAATTTTTAGATAAGATAAAGCAAAGTGACCTTCTATAAGGTTCTATAGTAAATCTGTAAAAGTTACAGCTCTACATTTCACTCAATTGACCCACTATAATTGTAATAATAAATAATTACCTTTTTTAGACACTCTAACATTGTTCACTATGACTGTGCAATTGTTATAGTAACTGGCTACTGAGAAAATGCCAAAGGCATTCAAAGAGTTCATGCAAGGGTTTTCCTTTATTAGTCTTTGCTGTTGAGTAAAATTATGTTTAATGAGAGGTAAACAGCGCAGGGGAGACAGTGCTGTGTTTTGGATAACTATGGAAACTGTTGCTAAGAAGCACACAACATCTGCAAATTCATTTCCTGAACCCACTTTCCAGCCCCCAACCCTTGCCCCATTTCTGGGAATTATATTGCCATTTACTGTGCAACTGTTGGTCACTGAATATTTTAGAGTACATGGGCTAATGATAAACAGTATCACATCATCTTTGAGTCTGAAAGCACACCGTCATAGAAGCATCAGGACTGCTAATGAAAGAAGAGATAGATGTTAATTTTTAGTCAGAATTATAGTGAGAATATTGATTCCTTATACTAACTATTTCTATTGCTTGTTATATTCCCAGCATCTGTGACAAGCCGTGAACTAAAACTTGTTTGAAAAAGAATACAACATTACTTTTCTCCTGTTCCCATGTGTCCTTTTTTGATTTTGTAACCTGGAGGATACAAGCTAAATTTATTTTAAAAATAGTGAAAATCACCCCCCAACAAATCATTACATATTATATAATGCTTGATGATACTCTTTGCCATGGGTTGTTTTGTGTGTGTTCATTTCCTATTGCCTCTGCAATAGGAAACACATACTCTGACAATTTTACAGGCCAATAAACAAATCTGCATTATTAATTACCACTGTCAGAACGTGTCTTGGTATTTGATTACTGGCAATGGTTCTTGCTGAACAGATTCATAGTAATAAGATCCTTGACTCCCTGGAAATGTAGACCAACAAATTAACCAACCTGTGATTTATCCAATCAAGAGAATTCTCAGGAAGATTTGAGTGTTTCCTGCCCTTTCAATCATAAAAATGAAACTAGTTAGCCTGATATCAAGATAGATATTTTTTTCCTCTCTAAATTCTTAGAAGAAGAATCAAGTTTTGCTCATGGCTTACGTTGAGATATTTGAGATATTTGAGATATTTGCACATGAAATTGCAAAAAAATTTTGGTTTTATGAAATTCAAATGACATGTATATACTAATTAACAGCATCACCCTTACTTAACAGTGGAAATGTTAGCTTAAAATTACATCAGTTTTCCGTTGCTGCTGTAAAAAATTGCAACAGACTTCGTGGCTGAAAACAACATAAATTCATTGTCTTACACTTCTGGGGGTGTGAAATCTGGATTGGTCCCATTGGGAAAAAGGAAAGATGTTGGTATAGTTTGGATCCACGTCCCCACCAAATCTCACGTCAAATTGTAATTGCCAATGTTGTAGATGGGGCCTTGTAGAAGGTGATTGGATCATGAGGGCAGATTCCTCATGAATGGTTTAGCACCATCCTTCTTGGTACTGTCCTTGCAATATTGCAATAGTGAGTGAGTTCTCATGAGATCTGGTTGTTTAAAAGTATGCAGCACCTCCCTACACTTCTTGCTACTGTTCCCACCATCTGGAATATTTAGCTCCTTCTTTGCCTTCCACCATGATTGTAAGTTTCCTGACACCTTCACAAAAGCAAAGCAGATGCCAGCTTCATGCTTTCTATAGCACCTGTAGAACTGTGAGCCAATTAAACCTCTTTTCTTTATAAATTACCCAGTCTCAGGTATTTCCCTGCAGCAATGTGAGAACAGACTAGTACAGATGTTGTCAAGGCTGCATTTCTTCTAGAGGCTGTAGGAAAGAATCTGTTTCCTTGCCTTTTTCCCCTTCTAGGGGCCACCCACATTTCTTGGCTCATAATTATTTTCTATCTTTAAAGCCAGTGATGGCCAGTTGAGTTTTTTTCACTCTGTGTCTTACAGTAACACTGACTCTTCTGTCTCCCTCTTTTACTTATAAGGATCATTGTGGTTACATTGGGCTCACCCAGATAGATAATTCGAAATAATATGCTCATCTCAAGTTCAGCTAATTAAAAACTGTATTTCTGCCTGCAACCTTAATTCTCCTTTGCTCTGTACCGTAATATAGTCACAGGATTCAGGGATTTGGACATGGACATATTTGGAGGAACATTGTTCTACATACATCAGAACATAAGCTGATTTTTCAGAATTCATATTGAGAAGGATGTAACTATATTCATTACTGTAGCCAACTATTTTGTTATTGCAATGTTGGACTCTGCTAATCTATTATTTTTTATGTTATTATGAATTGTGTCAGTTCAAAAATGTTTACTACTTAAGCAATCTCTACCCAACTCCTAGAATTAGATTTCTGAAAACCTTAGAAATGAGAGAAACCATATGGGAAAATAAGTTTAGTGGAGCAAATTAATAA
Source organism: Symphalangus syndactylus (assembly GCF_028878055.3). Classification (NCBI taxonomy): domain Eukaryota; kingdom Metazoa; phylum Chordata; class Mammalia; order Primates; family Hylobatidae; genus Symphalangus; species Symphalangus syndactylus. The sequence continues at coordinate 68,681,061 of NC_072435.2, forward strand.
ATTGTATATGTATATATAAAATATTCATAAATATATATACACTCATTCACTGAAACAAAATACACAAGAAAAAAACAAAAAACAATCACAAAACAAGTGTAATATATTTTACAAATCCTAATATGCAAATTTGTCACATTTTAACATTTAACATTTCGACTGGGGATTGATCTTTTAATTGCTATTTTTCTGTGGCAGTCATGAAGCACCGTTCTGTCTGCATAGTCCATCAAAACTTGCAGAGTAAGTGTAGCTAGTTTGGAAGAAAATTTCAGATACAATGATGAACACTCTTTTAAGAAATGCTGTAATTCTAAAACTCCTGCTGGCAGAGAATAATATGTGAAAACACACACACACCCACACACATAAACACATGCACACTCTAAGTTGAAGAGTTTCAGAAGAGTTGGACACAGAATGTTGAAGTATTTTAATGACATTTTAACAAGTATATTTCACTTATATTTTCCTTCTTATGTAAGTGAAAGCATAACATTATTATGTCTAAAAATCTATTTTAATATTAAATGAAACTACAAGTGGAAGGATAGTGTAATATTTTCATTAGCAGCATCTTTTATTTCTTGGTATTACATAAATGGTAGTGTTTCCTATCATTGATGGAATTCTAGCTTCAGTGAAATAGTATATGAATTGTGTCTTTCTATTGCTCTTGCCTTTGGGAAACCTAGTATCCCAATATCATTTTGAAAGGTCACTCATTGTATTCCATCTTTACTACAAGAGTAAATGGTGGCTAATCCAAGTAAGTGAATCAGAATGTTACCAGATCTTTACATTGGGAGATATTAGTCATGGTACAGCCATCTGCAACATAAAGATGAGTGGTGATTTAAGCCAGCTCTTTACTTAAAACTCTTGCCAACATTAGTTTCTAAAAGGGCTGGAGTTTAAATAACGGTCAGAGTGTTTCCTAAGCTATGATATATTAGTCTTAGAAGCGTTTGTTCTGCTAGAATCAGGAGAAATTTGAATAATGTTTACTGAATCCAATTAAGACTATTTTTCTGGAACACATGAAGGCAGAAAAATAAGACCAAGTGTTAAATAAATGTACGCAAGAACAACTATAAGAAATGAAGAGAAATAAAAGTCCATGTGAGGTTCACTGAGGTCCTGGATCTAGCCATGCCTGAATATAACCTTGGATTTACTATTTCCTCAAAATTTTTGAATTGAGTTTTACCTTCCAAAAGAAAGAACCATGACAAGTATGATAATACATAATTAATTATTTCTTAATGTTAATTTAAAAAAAACTTCCGAGATGATGCAACATCTCTAATGATGGCAATGATGAAAAGAATTATAGCAGAGCAAAGCAGGAAGATACACTGTTATTAGGAAAGGACAGCTCCAAGCCCACTTCATCTCAAACTTACACATACTTTCACAATTCTCTAATTTTTGAAAAAATAAATATTATTGTGTATATGTTTCTGGTTTACAATATGTTGTTATGGGATACATATAGACAGTAAAATGGTTTCTACAGTGAAGCAGATTAACACATTACACATAGTTAATTTATTGTGATAAGAGCAACTAAAATCTTCTTATTTATTAAAAATCTCTAATGCAGTGCAATTTTATTAACTTTAGTTCTTATGTTATACACTAGAGCTCTAGGCTTGTTTATCCTGTATTTTTGCTATTTTATATTCTTTGACCTACATCTAACCATTTTTTTCTCCCTCCTCTACCCAACCCATGATAATCATTCATTCTCAATATTTGTGTATTTGAGCTCATTGTTTTTGGTTATATTCCACCTATAAGTGAGATCATGCAATATTTTTCTCTCTTTGTCTGGCTTATTTCACTTAGCATAATGTCCTCCAGTTTCATCTACATTGTGGCAAGTGGAAGGATCTCTATCTTTATTAAAATTGAATAATATTCTGTTACATATTTATTCCACATTTTATTTATCAATCCATCTGTCAATAGACCTGTGGATTGTTTTTATATCTTATCTATTGTAAATAATGCTTCAATATACATGAGAGTGCAGGTATCTTTATAAGGTGTTGATTTCATCTACTTTGGGTGTGTGTTCAGAAGAGGAATTGCTGGGTCATATGGTAGTTCTATTTTGGATTTCTTTAGGAACCTCCATATTGTTTGTCATAGTAGATGTACCGATCTCCATTCCCACCAACAGTGTACTGGAGTTCACTTTTCTTCACACCCTCAGTAACGTTTATTATTTCTTTTTTTTTATAATAGCCATCCTTGCAGGCATGAGGTGACTCCTCACAGTGGTTATTATTTGCGTTTTCCTTATAATTAGTGATGTTGAATGTCTTTTAATGTATCTGTTGACTATTTTTGGGTCTTTATAAGAGAATTATGTACACAGTTTACTTGCTCATTTTAAAACTGAATTATTTGTATTTCTGCTATTGAGTTGTAAGAGTTCTTTATAAATTTTGTATATTAACCTCTTATCAGATATGTGATTTACACTTACTTTTTCCTCAGTGTAGGTTGACTTTGTTGTTTGCTTGCTGTGCAGAAGCATTTTAGTTTGATGTAGTCCAATTTATTTATTTTGATTTGTGTAGCCTGAGCTTGTGGTGTGATATCCAAAAAATTATTGCCAGGCCCAATGTAAAGGAGCTTCCCTCTACATTCTCTTCTAGGATTATTATGGTTTTGAGTCTTACATTTAGGTCTTTTATCCATTTTGGGTTGACTTTTGTGTAGATTGTTATATAAGGATCCAATTTTATTATTTTGCATGTGGAAATCTAGATCTCTCAGCATCCTTTATTGAAGAGACTATCTGTTCACTGCTGTATCCCTTGGTGTTCTTGTCAAAAAATTAGTTGACCATATATGTTTGCATTTATTTCTGTGTTCTCTATTGTGTTCCATTCTCCTATGTTTATTCTAGTACCAGGCTGCTCTGATTACTATAACTTTGTAACATAATTTTCAATCAGAAAGAGTGATGCCTCCAAGTTTCTTTTTTTCTCAGCATTGTTTTAACTATTTGGAGTTTTTTAGGTTTCATACAAATTTTAGGACTTTTATTTCTATTTCCATAACAAATGCCATTGGAGTTTTGGTAGGGATTTATGTATTATGGCAGTATTTATAATATGAATTCTTCCCATCTATGAGCATGGGACAGCTTTTCATTTTTTTATTATTCACTATTTTTTTACTAATGTTTTATAGTTTTCAACTATACAATCTTTCACCTCCTTGGTTAAATTTATTTCTAGGTATAATTTTTTGATGATATTATAAATGAGATTATTTTCTTAATTTCTTTTTCTGCTAAGTTGCTATCCTTGTATTAAAAATGCTACTGATTTTCGTATGTTCATTTTTGTATCATGCAATTTTACTGAATTCATTACGATTCTCCAAAATTCTCCAAACTTTAGCTAAGCATTCAATTGTGTATCTGTATCTTTGGCTTGCTTATAACTTTTTTTTTTTTTTTTTGAGATGGAGTCTCATTCTGTCACCCAGGCTGAAGTGCAGTGTCGTGATCTCGGCTCACTGCAACCTCTGCCTCCTGGGTTCAAACAATTCTCCAGCCTCAGCCTCCCAAGTAGCTGGAGCTACAGGCACACGCAAGTATGCCCGCTATTTTTTTTTTTTTTATTTTTAGTAGAGACAGGGTTTCACCATGTTGGCCAGGATGGTCTCAATCTCCTGACCACCTGATCCACTCACCTCGGCCTCCCAAAGTACTGGTATTATAGGCATGAGCCAACGTGCCTGGCTGGCATGCTTATAACTTTTAACATTTCAGTTTCTGTTACATGGATTTCCCTTCATATTATTACTCCCAGCCCCACAAAGTTTGAGGCTGGCCTGACTGAGAACACAGAACCTGCCTAATCCTGGACGTTAGGGAAGTCTACTTGATGGTGTGACATTTAACTAAAAACTAAAAGGTGGGATGATGTAAATTAGTAGAGAAAGACAGAGTTAGATGTTGTGGGTAGAGGAAACAGCATATGAGAAGGTTTTATATTAGAAGCGCAGCACATTGTACAGGACAGAAATTAAGTACATAGATTTCATAGGAACTTGTGGGTCATATTAAGGATTTTTATTAATTGAGAGGAGCAATGAGGAGTCTTTGAAGAATACTAAGAAAGAAAGCAGTATATTTAAACTTGTGTTTTAAGATCTTTAAAAAAAAGAGTGAGGAAAAACTTAGGAGAAGGCATGCTAGGCATATAGGAAAAAGATAACTTAAACACAGGTGTGGAAATGTTCAAGATACTTTCATGGCAGTTTCAGTCCTCTTGGGTCTCTCACGTTTCCAGAGGAGTGGCCAAGCCTTCTGTAAAGTTTCCTTTCCATTAATGTTTAAAGTTTGTTATGATTCTCAAACAGCTGTATGGATGAAGAAGATTTCAAAGTCATAAATTAGTGCCAAGTGATTGAGGTGATTGAATTTCTTCTTAGTTCTCTTGATGGTTATAAAAATTTGAGACTATACAAATGTGTGTTTTACTCAATGATGGCTTGGGGTATGTTGATGTGAGAAATTTCTAACAGTTTTTCAATAGTAGTACTGCTTTTGTAATACATGCTACTAATAGGACTAACAATACTGGAAAAGTGCTTTACAAGTTTTGCAGCTGTGAAGAGAGAAATTTATATTCTAGTTAAACTAAAATAATTTAGCTGTCTAGCTGATGGATGATGGGCAAAAAAATATATGTGTACCAGTCTAAGGGTAATAACAAAAATACTCAACAGAATTTGATTACAATGAAAGTATTTATCAATTGATCAACTTGTGGTTTGTAATGTTCCCTAATTCTAAGCCATGTGACCTTACATTCACATTTCCCAGGTACATCTACCAACTATCCTTTGATATCCAAGATATCTGCTAGGATCATGCCACTCCTTGTTATTGAAATTTAAGGTTAGGTTTGAAGATTTGATGTATTTTGAATTTATATTGATGTAATGCAAAGTTAGGAATAATGATTTATAATTTGCCCCATGATCAGCAAGTTCTCCCATGTCATTTGTTACCTCTTCATCCTACATTGAAATTAACTGCATCATAAATTAAAATCACACTTTTTAGTTTATATCTGGAACCTATTCTGCTTGATGGATTTATTATCTAATTATTTCTAGACAAAAAGATTTTGATTAACATAGATTCAAAATATGAATAAATTATCTGGTAAGATTTATCTCCCTGATTCTGTACACTTCTCATTTTATGATATTCCTACTGATTTCATATGTTTAATGTTCAAATATTACCTAATATATTTTTGTCAGATTAAAAATCCTTTTAGTAATTGGGATGAGATTCTATTCAATTTATAGATAAATTCAAGTAGAACTGACCTTTTATAATATTCAATTATCTTTTTCAAAAACATAGTATTTGAATTTTCTTGTATTGTTCCCATTTGCTAGCATTGTTTTATTAAGGATTTTCTTTCTATAAAGGTTTTACCCGAGTTAGATCCAAACTTGGAAATATATAATTAGGTATGAAAGTGGATATATAATTAGAGTCAACAAAATTTCTGCTCCAAAGGCAGAAAAACATCATATGCATCACAAAAATCAGAAATATAATGTAACATACTTTAACTAATTTAAAAATTAATTAACATATTTAGATAATAAGCTTATCCTAAAATTTTGGCTATCAGTTGATTACCTATCTGTATGATGACAATTTTTCTTTAGAGTAATATTTTCTTTAGAGTGAAGAATATATTAATCAATCTTTCCTAGCATGGTTAATCTAAAGTAGTCTTTTTATAATGGTTGATAGTTTCAGCCCGAAATAAATATGGACCAAATGCTTTTCTTACAATTTTACAAGTTTAATGATTGGGAGAAATTTCCATAGACTAGCTATTGGCCCCACACATGTCAAATCTTGTTTCTCCTCAACTAAACCACACTTCCAGGACTAAGTGCCATAAGTAACATTTATAACATGATACAACTTCGCATCTGTACCTTTATGTCTTAATAATAGATGAAATACCACATTAGTGTAGGGATTTTTCTGGAAGCCATTCTTACACTAGAATGACTAGCAATAACTTAACTACACAGGAAAATAGCTGCAGTTCATATAAGTAGATATAATAAATCCAAACATTATGTGCCTCCAAGTTTACTCTCCAGATTCTAAAATGCTCATGCCCATTCTAATGTATCAGATAGAAGAGACAGGGTGGTGAAAACGAAGTACAATTTACCATTGAGGTACTGTACACAACCAATTGTGTTAAAATCTTATTTTTTTAAATTTTTACAAAAGTAAATATCCATGTGAATATACTACTGAAGTCTTTCCTAAAACTCTGAAGTGAGTTCATACCAGTGAGGACACTGAAGTTTAAGCTCCATTACCTTCACAGTAAACTTGCCTCTAGGTATTATGTTTTGGACTGAATGTTTGTGTCTTCCTAAGATTCACATGTTGAAATACTAACCCCTAATTTTATGGTATTTGGAGGTGGGAACTTTGAGAGGTAATTAGGTTTAGATGAGGTGACAAGGAGGGGACCCTCATGATGGGATTCATAGTCTTATAAAAAGAGAAGGGAACATGGGCAACTCTCTCTTGCTCTCCCTTTCTCTCTCTTTGCATGCATGCATCAAAGAAAGCCATGTGAGGACATAACCAGAGAGAGGGTCCTCACCAAGAACATAACTGATGTGGTTTGGCTGTGTCCCTACCCAAATCTCATCTTGAATTGTAACTCCCACAATTCCCATGTGTCGTGGAAGGAATCTGGTGGGAGGTGATTGAATTGTGGGGGTGGGTCTTGTGATAGTGAATGAGTTTCATGAGATCTGATAATTTTAAAAATGGGAGTTTCCCTGCACAAGCTCTCTTTGCCTGCTGCCATCCATGTAAGACGTGACTTGCCCCTCCTTGCCTTTCACCATGATTGTGAGGCTTCCCCAGCCACATGGTACTGTAAGTCCATGAAACCTCTTTCTTTTGCAAATTGCCCAGTCTCGGGTATGTATTTATCAGCAGTATGAAAAATGGATTAATACAGTAAATTGGTACCAGTAGAGTGGGGTGCTGCTGTAGATACCTGAAAATGTGGAAGCAACTTTGGAACTGGGTAAAAGGAAAGGGTTTGAACAGTTTGGAAGGCTCAGAAGAAGAGAGGAAAATGTGGGAAAGTTTGAAACTTCCTAGAGACTTGTTGAATGGCTTTGCTCAAAATGCTGATAGTGATATGGACAATAACTTCCAGGCTGTGGTGGTCTCAGACGGAGATGAGGAACTTGTTGGGAACTGGAGCAAAGGTGACTCTTGTTATGTTTCAGTGAAGAGACTGGTGGCATTTTGCCCCTGCTCTAGAGATTTGTGGAACTTTGAACGTGAGAGAGATGATTTAGGGTATCTGGTGGAATAAATTTCTAAGCAGCAAAGCATTCAAGAGGTGACTTGGGTGCTGTTAAAGGAATTCAGCTTTAAAAGGGAAGCAGAGCATTAAAATCTCAGAAAATTTGCAGCCTGACAATGCAATAATAAATTCCATTTTCTGAGAAAAATTCAAGCTGGCTCCAGAAATTTGCATCAGTAATGAGGAGACAAATGTTAATGCCCAAGACTATGGAGAAAATGTCTCCAGGGCACATCAGAGACCTTACCAGCAGCCCTTCTCATCACACGTCTAGAGCCTTAGGAGGAAAAAGTGGTTTCATGAGCCAGGCCCAGGGTCCTAGCACTGTGTGCAGCCCAGGGACTTGGTGCCTTGCATCCCAGCCACTCTAGCCATGGCTGAAAGGCACCAATGTAGAGCTCAGGCCATGGCTTCAAAGGGTGCAAGCCCCAAGCCTTGGAAGATTTCACTTGGTGTTGAGCCTGTGAGTGCATAGAAGTGAAGAATTGGGGTTTGGGAACCTCTGCCTAGATTTCAGAGGATATACAGAAATGCCTGGATGTCTAGGAAGAAGTTTGCTGCAGGGGCAGGCCCCTCATGGAGAACATCTGCTAGGGCGTGCAGAAGGGAAATGTGGGGTTGGAGCCTCCACACGCAGTCCCTACTGAGGCACTGCCTAGTGGAGCTATGAGAAGAGGATCATCGTCCTCCAGACCCAAGAATGGTAGATCCACTGACAGCTTGCAGTGTGCACCCAGAGAAGCCCAGACACTCAACGCCAGCCCGTGACAGCAGCCAGGAGAAAGGCTGTACCCCGCAAAGCCATAGAGGCAGATATACCCCAGATCATGGGCACTCACCTCTTGCATCAGTGTGACCCTGATGTGAGACTTGGAGTGAAAGGAGATCATTTTGGAGCTTTAAGATTTGACTGCCCTGCTGGACTTCAGACTTACATGGGGCCTGTAGCCCCTTTGTTTTGGCCAATTTCCCCCATTTGGAACAGCTGTATTTACTCAATGCCTGCACCACTATTGTATCTAGGAAGTAGCTAACTTGCTTTTGATTTTACAGGCTCATAGGTAGAAGTGACTTGCTCGGTCTCAGATGAGACATTGGACTGTGGATTTTTGAGTTAATGTTGAAATGAGTTAAGACTTTGGGGGACGGTTGGGAAGGCATGATTGGTTTTGAAATGTGAGGACATGAGATTTGGGAGGGGCCGGGGCAGAATGATATGGTTTGGCTGTGTCCCCACACAAATCTCATCTTGAATTGTAACTCCCACAATTCTCATGTATCATGGGAGGAACCTGGTGGGAGGTGATTGAATCATGGGGTGGGTCTTCCTGCACTGTTCTCATGATAGTGAATGAGTCTCACAAGATGTGATAATTTTAAAAATGGGAGTTTCCCTGCACAAGCTCTTTTGCCTGCTGCCATCCATATAAGATATGACTTGCCCCTCCTTGCCTTTCACCATGATTGTGAGGCTTCCCCAGCCACATGGAACTGTAAGTCCATTAAACCTCTTTCTTTTGTAAATTGCCCTGTCTTGGGTATGTCTTAATCAGCAGCATGAAAACAGACTAACACAATGACCATGTTGGAATCTTGATCTCAGATTTTCAGCCTCCAGAGCTGTGAGAAATAAATTGTTGTTTAAGCCACCCTCTCTGTGATATTCTGTTATAGCAGCCTAAACTGTTAGAAACATCTTGCATAATTATTTTAAGCATCTCATCTTTTAGTTTAAATCCTGTATATGAATGTACATATAGCCATTTAAATTAATATTGTAAGATACCATCCTACCCCTATATTGTCTATAATAATAAAAGATATGATAAAATCCCATTCTTTGGATAGCTCTCACTTGGTAGTGGTATGTCTATTACTGTTATAGACAATACAGGACTGGTATGTTCAGTGGTATGTTCTATCCCTTCATAGTAGTTGTTTCTACCCTTCTTCGCTTCTATGTGGCCATTAAGTTTTCACCAGATATTTCATAGTACACTGGTTGGAAGGGAAGGGCAGTTTCACCTGAACTTTTGTGGTCTCTTCATTTTAGTGTTTCTTTTATGTTCCACAAAGTCTCTATTATTGGGGTAATTAGCACTGTATAATTATGATTATTCTGCTTTTTCTTTCTGTTTTTCTTCCAATATGCACAGAGATAAATCGTAAAAAACTAAAGTTATCTCTCCCTTCTCTGACAAGTTGGGTAGAATACAGGAGTTTCACTTTAGTAAATTTTCCCAGTACACCCCCAACACTCCAGGACGCCTCTAAAACTGCTAAGTCTGCTTCTTTCCAAATTGAGAGTTATACTGAGAACTGTTAGTGCCCTGCCTGGACCTCTTTTAATTATTTTTGTAGTTCTCTGAATCTACCCTCAGCTTTTCTGTGCTTTGCTTCTAATGGCTTTGCAAGAGTATGTTTGTTTGTTTTTCTGCAAAACTCACAGAATCATGAGTTATCTTTTGGGATAGACCAAAAGCTTCAAACCCTAGAATAAAGTACTCCCCTTTTTTACTGCTAAACCCAAAACCAGGGAATGTATTTTTCAGACTTGCTTATTTTTAGGCTTTTTGAAAATTGATAGTGAAATATTTGCCTCATCCCACATATTGTTGTTTTTATGTTTTTCTCTGTCTGTGACCAACATAAATGTCAGAAATATATAAAATGTATGTAATGGCCAGGGGGAGAAACAGTTTTGCAGACTTAATTTTATTCTATTAATTATAGTCAGGAAAGTTTTTCACTTTTCGGTTTTCTGGTGTCCTTACTTAGGGAATATTAATAGATCAGAAGAGTAACTTTGCGGATTCCAGAGGATGGAAGTAGTAAAACGTTTATTTCCTTGAGGCAGCTTCATAGCCAGTGACTGACTTATGCAGGAGTATGAATGACCAACTTTATTGACTCACAGGTGGGCAAACTGAGGTATAATTTCCTCAAATTAATTTCTCAAACTGAGGTATAAACTCCAGGATTCCCCTTGTAGGTTAGCCTGGTAATTGACAGTGGAATAATCTACAATCACACCCTTGCTTGGTTTTTCCTTCACTGTCCTCCTCCAGTCTATTACTGGCTTATCCTGAGAGCACCTTTTTAATAAAACACTTGCACATCAATCCCCATCTCACAGTTTGCTTTTAGATAACTTAAACTAAGATGGTGTATTATTGAAAACTTTACCAGCATTCTAACCTGGATCAACCACAAAATTTACTCTTGTTTTCCACGGCTGCAGTTTTCCAAAGGTTTTGTCCTGGGGTTGTGTCTATTTCCTAGTCTGTTGTAATGGGCAACACACACGCACATACACACACACACACACACTCTTACACTCATATGCACACAAAACAACTACTCTGAAGACAGGATAAAAAAGCTGGATATTCAGGCATAGATCATGTCGGATTAGTCCTATTCTCAACTGAATTTTGAGTTCAGTGTCTGGAATATTATGAATGTTTGGAAATTTTAGATAATCAATTAATATAATATATATTTTTATTTTATTATACTTTAGGTTTTAGGGTACATGTGCACAATGTGCAGGTTTGTTACATATGTATCCATGTGCCGTGTTGGTTTGCTGCACCCATTAACTCGTCATTTAGCATTAGGTATATCTCCTAATGCTGTCCCTCCCCCTTCTCCCCAACCCACAACAGTCCCAAGAGTGTGATGTCCCCTTCCTGTGTCCATGAGTTCTCATTGTTCAATTCCCAACTATGAGTGAGAACATGCAGTGTTTGGTTTTTTGTCCTTGTGATAGCTTACTGAGAATGATGTTTTCCAGTTTCATCCATGTCCCTACAAAGGACACGAACTCATCATTTTTTATGGCTGCATAGTATTCCATGGTGTATATGTGCCACATTTTCTTAATCCAGTCTATCGTTGTTGGACATTTGGGTTGGTTCCAAGTCTTTGCTATTGTGAATAGTGCCGCGATAAACATGTGTGTGCATGTGTCTTTATAGCAGCATGATTTATAGTCCTTTGGGTATATACCCAGTAATGGGATGGCTGGGTCAAATGGTATTTCTAGTTCTAGATCCCTGAGGAATCGCCACATTGACTTCCACAATGGTTGAACTAGTTTACAGTCCCACCAACAGTGTAAAATTGTTCCTATTTCTCCACATCCTCTCCATCACCTGTTGTTTCCTGACTTTTTAATGATGGCCATTCTAACTGGTGTGAGATGGTATCTCATTGTGGTTTTGATTTGCATTTCTTTGATGGCCAGTGCTGATGAGCATTTTCTCATGTGTCTCTTGGCTGCATAAATGTTTTCTTTTGAGAAGTGTCTGTTCATATCCTTTGCCCACTTTTTGATGGGGTTGTTTGTTTTTTTCTTGTAAATTTGTTTGAGTTCATTGTAGATTCTGGATATTAGCCCTTTTTCAGATGAGTAGGTTGAAAATATTTTCTCCCATTTTGTAGGTTGCCTGTTCACTCTGATGGTAGTTTCTTTTGCTGTGCAGAAGCTCTTTAGTTTAATTAGATCCCATTTGTCAATTTTGGCTTTTGTTGCCATTGCTTTTGGTGTTTTAGACATGAAGTCCTTGCCCACACCTATGTCCTGAACGGTATTGCCTAGGCTTTCTTCTAGGGTTTTTATGGTTTTAGGTCTAACATATAAGTCTTTAATCTATCTTGAATTAATTTTTGTATAAGGTGTAAGGAAGGGATCCAGTTTCAGCTTTCTACATATGGCTAGCCAGTTTTCCCAGCACCATTTATCAAATAGGGAATCCTTTCCCCATTGCTTGTTTTTGTCAGGTTTGTCAAAGATCAGATAGTTGTAGATATGTGGCATTATTTCTGAGGGCTCTGTTCTGTTCCATTGATCTATGTCTCTGTTGTGGTACCAGTACCATACTGTTTTGGTTACTGTAGGCTTGTAGTGTAGTTTGAAGTCAGGTAGCGTGATGCCTTCAGCTTTGTTCTTTTGGCTTAGGATTGACTTGGCGATGCGGGCTCTTTTTTGGTTCCATATGAACTTTAACGTAGTTTTTTTCCAATTCTGTGAAGAAAGTCACTGGTAGCTTGATGGGGATGGCATTGAATCTATAAATTACCTTGGGCAGTATGGCCATTTTCACGATATTGATTCTTCCAACCCATGAGCATGGAATGTTCTTCCATTTGGTTGTATCCTCTTTTATTTCATTGAGCAGTGGTTTGTAGTTCTCCTTGAAGAGGTCCTTCACATCCCTTGTAAGTTGGATTCCTAGGTATTTTATTCTCTTTGAAGCAATTGTGAATGGGAGTTCACTCATGATTTGGCTCTCTGTTTTTCTGTGATTGATGTCCAAGAATGCTTGTGATTTTTGTACATTGATTTTGTATCCTGAGACTTTGCTGAAGTTGCTAATCAGCTTAAGGAGATTTTGGGCTGAGACAATGGGGTTTTCTAGATATACAGTCATGTCATCTGCAAACAGGGACAATTTGACTTCCTCTTTTCCTAATTGAATACACTTTATTTCCTACTCCTGCCTGATTGCCCTGGCCAGAACTTCCAGCACTATGTTGAATAGGAGCGGTGAGAGAGGGCATCCCTCTCTTGTACCAGTTTTCAAAGGGAATGCTTCCAGTTTTTGCCCATTCAGTATGATATTGGCTGTGGGTTTGTCATAGATAGCTCTTATGATTTTGAGATACGTCCCATCAATACCTAATTTATTGAGAGTTCTTAGCATGAAGGGTTGTTGGATTTTGTCAAAGGCCTTTTCTGCATCTGTTGAAATAATCATGTGGTTTTTGTCTTTGGTTCTGTTTATATGCTGGATTACATTTATTGATTTGTGTATGTTGAACCAGCCTTGCATCCCAGGGATGAAGCCCACTTGATCATGGTGTATAGGCTTTTTGATGTGCTGCTGGATTTGGTTTGCCAGTATTTTATTGAGGATTTTTGCATCAATGTTCATCAAGGATATTGGTCTGAAATTCTCTTTTTTGGTTATGTCTCTGCCAGGCTTTGGTATCAGGATGATGATGGCCTCATAAAATATGTTAGGGAGGATTCCGTCTTTTTCTATCGATTGGAATAGTTTCAGAAGGAATGGTACCAGTTTCTCCTTGTACCTCTGGTAGAATTCGGCTGTGAATCCATCAGGTCTTGGACTCTTTTTGGTTGGTAAGCTATTGATTATTGCCACAATTTCAGAGCCTGTTATTGGTCTATTCAGAGATTCAAATTCTTCCTGGTTTAGTCTTGGGAGGGTGTATTTGTCGAGGAGTTTATCCATTTCTTCTAGATTTTCTAGTTTATTTGCATAGAGGTGTTTGTAGTATTCTCTGATGGTAGATTGTATTTCTGTGGGATTGGTGGTGATATCCCCATTTTCATTTTTTATTGCATCTATTTTATTCTTCTCTCCTTTCTTCTTTATTAGTCTTGCTAGCGGTCTATCAATTTTGTTGATCTTTTCAAAGAACAAGCTCCTGGATTCATTAATTTTTTGAAGGGTTTTATTGTGTCTCTATTTCCTTCAGTTCTGCTCTGATTTTAGTTATTTCTAGCCTTCTGCTAGCTTTTGAATGAGTTTGCTCTTGCTTTTCTAGTTCTTTTAATTGTGATGTTAGGGTGTCAGTTTTGGATCTTTCCTGCTTTCTCTTGTGGGTATTTAGTGCTATAAATTTCTCTCTACATACTGCTTTGAATGTGTCCCAGAGATTCTGGTATATTGTGTCTTTGTTCTCGTTGGTTTCAAAGAACATCTTTATTTCTGCCTTCATTTCATTATGTACCCAATAGTCATTCAGGAGCAGGTTGTTCAGTTTCCATGTAGTTGAGCGGTTTTGAGTGAGTTTCTTAATCCTGATTTCTAGTTTGATTGCACTGTGGTCTGAGAGACAGTTTGTTATAATTTCTGTTCTTTTACATTTGTTGAGGAGAGCTTTACTTCCAACTATGTGGTCAGTTTTGGAATAGGTGTGGTGTGGTGCTGAAAAAAATGTATATTCTGTTGATTTGGGGTGGAGAGTTCTGTAGATGTCTATTAGGTCCACTTTGTGCAGAGCTGAGTTCAATTCCTAGATATCCTTGTTAACTTTCTGTCTCATTGATCTGTCTAATGTTGACAGTGGGATGTTAAAATCTCCTATTATTATTGTGTGGGAGTTTAAGTCCCTTTGTAGGTTACTCAGGACTTGCTTTATGAATCTGGGTGCTCTTGTGCTGGGTGTATATATATTTAGGATAGTTAGCTCTTCTTGTTGAATTGATCCCTTTACCATTATGTAATGGCCTTCTTTGTTTTGATCTTTGTTGGTTTAAAGTCTATTTTATCAGATACTAGGATTGTAACCCCTGCCTTTTTTTGTTTTCCATTTGCTTGACAGATCTTCCTCCATCCCTTTATTTTGAGTCTATGTGTGTCTCTGCACATGAGATGGGTTTCCTGAATACAGTACACTGATGGGTCTTGACTCCTTATCCAGTTTGCCAGTCTGTGTCTTTTAATTGGAGCATTTAGCCCATTTACATTTAAAGTTAATATTGTTATGTGTGAATTTGATCCTGTCATCATGATGTTAGTTGGTTATTTTGCTCATTAGTTGATGCAGTTTCTTCCTAGCCTTGATGGTCTTTACAATTTGGCATGTATTTGCAGTGGCTGGTACCGGTTGTTCCTTTTCATGTTTAGTGCTCCCTTCAGGAGTTCTTTTAGGGCAGGCCTGGTGGTGACAAAATCACTCAGCATTTGCTTGTCTGTAAAGTATTTTATTTCTCCTTCACTTATGAAGCTTAGTTTGGCCGGATATGAAATTCTGGGTTGAAAATTCTTTTCTTTAAGAATGTTGAATATCAGCCCCCACTCTCTTGTGGCTTGTAGAGTTTCTGCTGAGAGATCAGCTGTTAGTCTGATGGGCTTCCCTTTGTGGGTAACTCGACCTTTCTCTCTGGCTGCCCTTAACATTTTTTCCTTCATTTCAACTTTGGTGAATCTGACAATTATGTGTCTTGGAGTTGCTCTTCTCGAGGAGTATCTTTGTGGCGTTCTCTGTATTTCCTGAATCTGAATGTTGCCCTGCCTTGCTAGATTGGGGAAGTTCTCCTGGATAATATCTTGCAGAGTGTTTTCCAACTTGGTTCCATTCTCTCCGTCATTTTCAGGTACACCAATCAGACGTAGGTTTGGTCTTTTCACATAGTCCAAAATTTCTTGGAGGCTTTGTTCATTTCTTTTTATTCTTTTTTCTCTAAACTTCCCTTCTTGCTTCATTTCATTCATTTCATCTTCCATCACTGAAACTCTTTCTTCCAGTTGATCGCATCAGCTCCCGAGGCTTCTGCAATCTTCCTGTAGTTCTTGAAACTTGGCTTTCAGCTCCATCAGCTCCTTTAAGCCCTTCTCTCCATTGGTTATTCTAGTTATCCATTCGTCTAATTTTTTTTCAAAGTTTTTAACTTCTTTTCTATTGTTTTGAATTTCCTCCCATAGCTCAGAGTAGTTTGATCATCTGAAACCTTCTTCTCTCAACTTGTCAAAGTCATTCTCCAACCAGCTTTGTTCCATTGCTGGTGAGGAACTGCATTCCTTTGGAGGAGGAGAGATGCTCTGCTTTTTAGAGTTTCCAATTTTTCTGCTCTGTTTTTTCCCCATCTTTGTGGTTTTATCTACTTTTGGTCTTTGATGATGGTGATGTACATATGGGTTTTTGGTGTGGATGTCCTTTCTGTTTGTTAGTTTTCCTTCTACCAGACAGGACCCTCAGCTGCAGGTCTGTTGGAGTTTGCTAGAGGTCTGCTCCAGACCCTGTTTGGCTGAGTGTCAGCAGCAGTGGCTGCAGAACAGTGGATTTTCGTGAGATCACAAATTCAGCTGTCTGATAGTTCCTCTGGAAGTTTTGTCTCAGAGGAGTACCTGGCTGAGTGAGGTGTCAGTCTGTCCCTACTGGGGGGTGCCTCCCAGTTAGGCTGCTCGGGGGTCAGGGACCCACTTTAGGAGGCAGTCTGCCCATTCTCAGATCTCCAGCGGCGTGCTGGGAGAACCACTACTCTCTTCAAAGCTGTCAGACAGGGACATTTAAGTCTGCAGAGGTTCCTGCTGAATTTTTGTTTGTGTCCTGCCCCCAGAGGTGGAGCCTACAGAGGCAGGCAGGCCTCCTTGAGCTGTGGTGGGCTCCACCCAGTTCGAGCTTCCTGGCTGCTTTGTTTACCTAAGCAAGCCTCGATGATGGTGGGAGTCCTTCCCCCAGCCTCGCTGCCACCTTGCAGTTTGATCTCAGACTGCTGTGCTAGCAATCAGTGAGATTCCGTGGGCAGAGGACCCTCCGAGCCAGGTGTGGGACACAATCTCCTGGTGTGCCGTTTTCCAAGCCCGTTGGAAAAGCACAGTATTAGGGTGGGAGTGACTCGATTTTCCAGGTGCCATCTGTTACCCCTTTCTTTGACTAGGAAAGGGAACTCCCTGACCCATTGCGCTTCCCGAGTGAGGCAATGCCTCGCCTTGCTTCGGCTCACACACAGTGCACTGCACTGACTATCCTGCACCCACTGTTTGGCACTCCCTAGTGAGATGAACCCGGTACCTCAAACAGAAATGCAGAAATCACCGTCTTCTGTGCCGCTCACGCTGGGAGCTATAGACTGGAGCTGTTCCTATTTGGCCATCTTGGCTCCACTTTAATATAATATTTTTATATTATTAATTGTGAGAATCCAAATATAGTTACTAAGGGAGAACAGTCTCTATTTATTTTTTATTATATCTATGTATCTGTAGCTATCTATCTAGCTAGCTAGCTGTCTATCTTTCTTTCTATCTGCTTGTTATCTATCTATTGCAGAAAGGCAGATAGCTTATATAATGTAGCCATCTCAAGTCACAGAATCAGAGGACTAATTGTCCTATGGACATTTTATTTTTCTCATTCTTTAAAGCTACTAATTGAGAAGTCAATAATATCACCAATAGCAGACTTGGTTCATTAGTTTATGTAGCTGAGATTGATAGCTTGGTCAACTATGCTATTATCAGCCTGAAAAGCCGAAAAGCTATCAGCTATATACCATGTGCAGAACTTTACTCTGTGACATATATATTTTTAACCTTTTTTAAAAAACAACTCTCATATTTCAGTATTTTCTAAAGTGAGTGATAAATGACAAGTGGAAAAGAAGTTCAAAGAAAGTGTGTTTAAGAAAAACATTTGAAATGCACTTTTGTAGTCACAACTAGAAAAAGCATAGTTTTTTTATCTACTATTCACATAAAAAATATGCTAGGTGATGCAAAGTCAGAGAAGGTATAATACAAATGCTGATAATTTATTCTCAGGAGGAACTTGAACTCTAGTTGAGTGGTTCCTGTTCTTTTTTCCCCACCTCTCTGATACCTATCTTCAGATGAGCCACATTTAATAAGCAGACTTACAGTTTGATTCTCTAAGTCATTTTTCCACAAATTACTTAATCCATATAGTTTTAAAAAACATGAAAATATTGCTTCCAAATTGTTGATATGCTTTGCCTTTCAATCTGCTTTATAATGTTATAGAAAATAATTGCTCCATTATAGTTTTTCCAAACTTATTTGTCATTTTCATCAAAATCTTTCCATCAAACTAAAAAATGTAAATATTGTTCTATCTGCAGAAAAAAATCCAATGCTTGTTTTATCATAAAGAGGGCAATTGATAGTTCTCACCAATTTTATATTGAGCATATTGATAATCAATATAGTAGGGTTGACTATTTTCTTGCTTTTGATAAAATAATTTTTATTGTAACAAATTTTATAAAGTTAATATTATAAAACTAAATTTAAAATTCTAAATGTGAAGAAAAATCTACTGAGGAATAATAGCATTGCTAACACATTAACAGTAGTATTCTAGAAAAATAATTGGGCCAATTGTTGTTCAACATCATTAATCATTAGAGAAATACAAAAAAATCCATAATTAAATACCACTATACACCTAATAAAATACCTAAAATTTAAAATACTATTATTACCAAATATTGGCAAGAATATGGACAACAGGAGCTTCGTACATTGCTTAGCCCACTGTAAAATGGTAAAACCACTATGGAAAACTGACTGGCAGTATCATACAGTGTCAAACATTACCTATTTTTATAACTTAGCAATTCCATTCCTAAGTATTTTCACAAGATAGATAAAATATTTGTTCATAAAAAGTTTTTTTCCAATAATGTACTTAGAAGCCTTACTCAAAACAGCTCTGAATTGAAAACAACTTAAATCAACAGGAAAATTAGAAACATTGGTAAATAGACAAAACTACTAATATTAACACAATATCCAACAATAAACATGATGAGAGAAAGAAGACAGATAAAAAGCATACACTCTGGATGATTCCATTTGTATGAAATTCTAGAATAACCACAATAATCAGAAAAATGTTGCCTCAAGGATGGTATTGACTTGAAGCAGTCGTTGAAAAACCTTCAGGGAGGATGGAAATATCTTGAGCCATATAGTTTACATCTGTCAAAAGTTATAAAACCGTACACTTAAAATCTTAGCCTTTAAATGCATGCAAAATACACCTGAATTTAGAAAAACAATGGAGATTTTTTAAAAGAAGACAGAAAACTGAAAGAACTATGTCCAGGAGCTATGCTAAGTACTTTACTCGTGTTATCTCTTTCATCTTTATAGCAGTGCAGTGAAATATATTTCTCCCTTCCCTTCCCTTCCCTCCCCTCACCCCCCTCCCCTCCCCTCCCTTCCCTTCCCTTCCTTCCCCTCCCTTCCTTCCCCTCCCTTCCTTCCCATCCCTTCCTTCCCCTCCCTTCCTTCCCCTCCCCTCCCCTTCCTTCCCCTCCCCTCCCCTTCCTTTCATTTTCTTCTTTTTTTTTTTATTTTTATTTTTTTTGAGATGGAGTCTTGCTCTGTCACCCAGGCTGGAGTGCAGTAGCGTGATCTCGGCTCACTGCAACCTCCATCTCCTGGATTCTAGCGATTCTCCTGTTGCAGCCTTCTTCTGAGTAGCTGGGACTATAGGCGGGAGCCACCATACCTGGCTAATTTTTTTGTATTTGTAGTAGAGACAGGGTGTCACCGTGTTAGCCAGGATGGTCTTGATCTCCTGACCTTGTGATCTGCCCACCTTGGCCACCCAAAGTGCTGGGATTACAGGGGTAAGCCACACGCCCAGCCTCTATTTTTCTAATATATAAAGATATCATAAATCAGAGGCATTGATTTATTTGACCAACTTCTATAGAAAAATCATGAGAGTAATTATTCAATCTGAATTATGATTTTTAAAGCTGTTGCCTTTTCCATTTTAATAGTGGATTAGCTAATTAAGTATTGTATTAATGTAAAATTGTGAACAGATTAAAAAGAATATGGAAGACATTGTGAAAGACTTAGAAAATTCAAAATAAACACAAAAATAAGATAAGCCAAAAACTAGTACTGAAGAAATGAAAAATAATTGACAGAAAACTATTATTAAAGGAAGGAAATTTACTGTTCATTCTAAGAGATTTAAAATATAAAGAATTAAAATTTATAACATTAAATGAAATGAATTATACTAGAGAACACCAGAGAAAAGATACGAAAAGGAAAAAAAAAAAAAACAAAACAGAGCAACCTGATCAAGTAGATTGTGCACAACAGTCTCGGGACAAGCTGCAACCGGCTCTCACTATGATTTTTGGTAAGCTGTTTAACCTCTGCCTTATTTTTCCCACATGTAAACAGTAGAAATTCTAATAATGACTTTCTTTACAATATTATGGGGAAGTTTAATTAGGTAATGTTCTCTAGGAGCTTTGAAGATTAAAAGCCTTAAATAAGTGCTAAGTATAAAATACAAAACCAAAGAGATGCAATCAGAAGTTATACAAGTCAGAGAGATGAAAGGAGAAAGATAAAATTATAATAGAGTTGAAAAGCAGAGAAAGATATGAAGGAGCACAGGTGACGAGCTGGGAAAAAATTAACTTCAGCTACTCACATGGAACCAAATATATTTTAAAAGATGCTGACATGTATTAACTCATTAAAAATATAAGATTCTGAAAATGTACATCAACATTATTTGTACTGCAAAAAAAAAAAAAGAACAGTGACTATTTTCTTTGCAAGGTCACAGAATGTGTTGTATTCATCATATCTGTCACTTCCAAAGTTGTCTCCTTTCATTTTTGTCAAATCTACTTTTAGGTGTCCCCTGCCAGTCCCCAGTGTGAGACCTTTGTTTCCAGATTCCACTTATCCCTATCACCTACTCTAAATGTGTGAGATTCACAAAGTCAACCCAAAATAAGATGGATGGTACTCGGTGACCACCAAGGGCTTCAATGAACTGTGAAACAGAGAAACGAACCAGGCTCTAGGAAGAAAAGATTGGATGGACTAAGAAAATAAAGCCAGTCAGGGTAGTGAGCT
Organism: Symphalangus syndactylus; assembly: GCF_028878055.3. Classification (NCBI taxonomy): domain Eukaryota; kingdom Metazoa; phylum Chordata; class Mammalia; order Primates; family Hylobatidae; genus Symphalangus; species Symphalangus syndactylus. The sequence goes on from NC_072435.2 coordinate 68,701,873, forward strand.
TTAGTCTATAATTTCTTCGAATCAAATGAGAATTTAAAAGAGTTAAAAAAAATAAAGACTGAATCAGAGAGATAATAGTACTTTAAAATGCTTTGTTTTAACATGAATAATTTAATTTAAATATAAGTTTGGAATATAATTAGCATATTTAACAAGAGTACCACATGAACCACAGGTACCATGTGAGTTCTAAGAAGCAGCAGAATATTTAACAGTGGATACCACAAGGACACTGACAGGTCAGGACAGGCGATGGTACATGCCCAGGGTATGTTAGAGCTGAGTAGAACCAATGGTAAGCAAAACTGTAAGGTTGCCTTAGTTTAATAATTCCTAGAATCTCCTTCCTTCCTCCAAATACCTGGTCTCTGAATTACTATTCTACCATCTTCATGCTTCCCGCTGGTCTTAGATGCAATCATTTTATCATCTTCCTGACCCTAATGCAATGATCCACATTATCTTTTGGCATCTCAATGTTCTCAAAATTTGAATTTCTCCTTGTCTTAAATTACATTTATGGAAAAATGTGATCTGATAAATTAACACACTAAGGCATCATGAAATTCAGTAACACACTGGTGAGCTACTCCTCTCATGACCTGTCACAACCCATTCAACCTGATAACTCAAATGCAGCTGACGTACAATGAGATAAGCCAATGGAATTCTTTAAAGGAAAAATAGGAGGCTTTGTAGTCTTTTGACAGGTACTTTGAAGTAGCAGATTAAGTTAGAATCGGTCAAATCCAATGATTTATTTTTCAATATGTCTATTTCTCCTTGAGATGTTCTAACTTGTAAAATAACACCTATAAAGATAAGCTTATTTGAGTCCAATGCCTAGGCCAGTTTTTTTTTTTTTTTTTTTTTTCTGAAACGGAGTCTCTCGCTCTGTCCGCCAGCCTGGAGTGCGGTGGCACGATCTCGGCTCACTGCAAGCTCCACCTCCCGGGTTCACGCCATTCTCCTGCCTCAGCCTCCCAAGTAGCTGGGACTACAGGCGCCTGCCACCATGCCTGGCTAATTTTTTGTATTTTTAGTAGAGACGGGGTTTCGCCGTGTTAGCCAGGATGGTCTCGATCTCCTGACCTTGTGATCCACCCGTCTCGGCCTCCCAAAATGCTGAGATTACAGGCGTGAGCCACCGCGCCTGGCCACTTTTTAAATTATTATTTCTGGAATCCTCTACTTCTCTTGAAATTCACTCTACTGTTAGAGTTACATACTTTCTTATCTTGCCTTCTGAATTATGAATGATAATATCATATCTGAGTCATCACTGTATGTCATGGTAATGAATCCAGTATGGCAGATTAGGTAATTGACCTATATTAGAAATATGGCAGTAAGCCCCTAATAAGTTTTTTTTAATGTTTGAATGATGCAATGAATGAAAGATGGTAGGTGAGGGAAATAGATACTATTTGAGAAACTATCTTTTGGTGTTGCTAAAAACAAATTAGAATGTCATTTAAATTGAACTCAAACACTTTTTAAGACTCCATAATGGAGTCTTTAGGCATGTTGATATGCTAAAACTCAAACTTCTCAGCTAGGAACTAAGTTTTACCAGGTCTTGGTTCAAGGATATGCTTCATCTTTAGTGGTCAGTGTGTAGACTTAGGTGCACAGGGCAGGCATGTTAGTCAAAATAGATGTTTCTGCCGTTTCTTCACTATGCCATTAGATTTCTCACACTTCACTCTATTTTGAATGCAGTTACCACACTTCCCTCTCACATACCTGTCTAAATTTATGTTTAGTAGTGCTCCTGTGAAACATTTTTATTTCCCTTTTAATGCATTTTTAACATCTATTTCATGTTATTTGTGGTTTATATCTCTTGAGGACAAGAATCATGGCATATCCATCTTTGTACACCCCACATCTTTCAGCAGAGTGTCAGTGACATGGCCTCCCTTGAGGACATCACTGTGGGATCATCTTCAGTAATGTCAGTCATCAGACTTGGAGGAACTAAAGAAACTGAGCCAAGTCCTGGTTTGAATGAATGATTTTATATAGACTCACCGAGACCAACAGTCTCCCGAAATTACTTCAAAGGCAAGAAGTGATATAAAGCTAATAATCCTATAGTAAATTTAGAGAAATATAAATTATTTGTTCATGAATGAGAAAATTATAGGTGTTTTCAAAAGCTGATTAAAATATCTGAAAGAATTATTTAAAAGAGAATTTTTGGAACAAGGTACAACTGTGCCAAGGGGTTCTGAGTATGATTACAATAAACAGAAACAAACAATTAATATATATACCTAAGCAGCTAATTTCCTCCTAGAAGGAAAATGGCACTTAATTAATTTGGCTGAACAAGACTTCTAACTGTGAATTCTCAGCTATGCTGCTAATGGGGTCACCTGAAAGATCAGCTAGAAAAGCAGAAATTATTAAAGGGAAGAATTGGAAAGAAAAAACTTATGTATATCAAGGACTTTCTAATTAGTAACAATTACTTGATAAAGTTATTGTCCTGTTTTAAATGCATTATTAGAATTATCTATCTAGAGGAGAACCGGTAGAAAGGGAATTGGATTAAATATAAGAAGTTCATTCAGGTTCAACTGGTCTGAAAGGAACCTGCTAACTTTTGGTTGTCTCTGGCGCCATCCCACATTCCCCTGCTAGCAGGTAGAAAGTGGCTCACCCTTGAATCTTATTCTTTCTTATGTAAAACGAGGAGAGTTGGATTGATAAAAACATATAAAAGGAAAGAAAAACTGCTACCCATGTCCAGGAGCTATTGAAATAATTTTGCTGAATGTAACATTTTAGAAAACTTCAGAAGAATATTTTCAGCAACGATAGAAAATGCCTTACTTTGATGTTAGTTCAGAGATACCCAACTTTACTGGTCAATGTCATAGAGTGTCTGAATCAAATTCAAAATATTAAAGTGAACAAAATACAAATGAAGTGATTTCCACTGACAATTTGGCATTGAGATCTACATTTTAAGGCTTTTCTACTACAAAAATTAGGAATTAGTCAACTATGTCTATAAATTAAACATGTGTTTGGATAGATTTTGGAAGTATGTAAATATAGAGTGACAAGTTAACTTTTCAACACCATCAGATATTTTCTTTTTGACATTGTTTTATAGCTATGTCAGATAAACATATTTGTTCAGCATGTAATAAGAAATTTATGGCATTTATGGAGAATCAGATGTGTGGTAGTATGAGAATCAAAGGGCTATTTGGATAATTAAGTTTGCTTAAAGGGAAGCTCTAGGGCTGTGGAAATATCCATTATCAAACAAAAAAAAATTCATTCCAAATTCTGCAACTCCCATTTGAGGCAATAAATAATAATTGCACTCATCTATTATATTGCTAAGTGTTGCTGCTTTATGTTCCCCTTTCACTGAGCCAACTCGAAGACTTAAGATGCTTATCGAAATAACCAAGAGAAAAGAAAAGCTCTGGAGAGTATAACAAGATTCAAAACTGAAGAAAAAACTTTGAGGAGAGATTTTTTGTTTGTTTGTTTTAGGAGAATAGAAGAGGTAAGTCACCACTTCAATTACAGTTTATTCAGCACTTGGAAATTCTAACAATTTAAACAAGATGTGACATAATGCTTACCTAAGGCTATTTTCTTCCTACCATGCTTAGCTGTAAATAATCAACTTACCACAGGGAAAATCTGATCTGAATTTAGAGAGAGTTCTTACATCCCTTACACACAGTTATGATAGAGGTACGGAATAACAACCATAATTTGGCAAGTACCTGTATTTGCTATGTGCAGCTACGGTGCGATTCTTGAAATCATCTGTAACCCACATAATCATGGGATCCAATTGACTACAAAAATAGATACACTTTGTGAAATATTATTCATGAGCTATTAACCACAAATGCACATATGTTGTAATTAATATTTATCAGCTATGGAAAAATCAGCAGGCAGTATTTCGGTTCAAATTTAAATAAATTCTTTTTAAATGCAACTAAGTCATGCTTGGAAGAGCAAAATGTTCTGTATGGAGTGCTAACTCTGTGTCAGACACTGTTCTATGATGATAATCTATTGTGAACATTTTTTCATAGGAGTAAGTACAATTTTAAACAAAATCATTGTTATTTTTTTCCTGCTATTAAATTGTATAGACGTAATTTATGCCATTTAACAATTTTTCTCTCTAGGTAGGTGGTTTCTAATTTTATCATATTATAACAATGTTCTTTTGAGTATTCTCAGGAGGAAAAAAAAAATTCTTTTATACCTGGATGGAGAGGTATGGGGCAATTCCTAGGAGTGAATTTGTTATAACAAAGATTGTGTGCATTAAAAAAAATTATAGGTATTAGAAAATTTTCCTTAAAAAAACCTTTATCCCGTTTCTAGCCACATGACTGATGATATTACATCCTACTCATATCTAAGGAAGTGTCTCTCTGAAAAGGATTTAAGCATAAATTTCCCAATTTACACTCACCAGACCTAGAAGAATTGTTTACTCAAAACCAATTTGCTGAGTAAGGATTTTAAATAAATTCCTTATACTTGAATTACAATGTGGCAATTTTATACTCTGTTCTTCTTTTCCTTCCTACCACCTCATATATCAACCTTATTTTCTACATATGTGCCAGTCTTCTCTATTAGAAAATAAAATCCTGCTTTTTATCCTGAGTGCTTTATTCACCTTTATTTTCCCTTCAGCTGCTAGCACAATGTTTTAAAAATCCTAACTACTCAGCAGATGTTTGCTGAATAAAAATTAGCCATGGAAAATACATACATACACTGTATGTATATATTTATATATATACATATCCAACATATCAATGTGGATATATGTGTGTTAATTTACATGTCAACATATAAACTGATATAAGTTTATAAATTCATATGCATATTCATATATAATTTAATACTAGAGCGATATTTCCTTTCTCAGTCGCATGCCAAATATTTTAAGCAGATACTGAGTTTCAAATCTAAGAATGCTAAACAGAAATGACATCTTTGTTTTAGGGGATCTTTTTCTGAATTTGCAAAGACAATGCCACCTTAGATGTTTCTATCTCTAGAGGAGGAAAATTTAGATAGATAAAAAGAAAAAGAAAACCTTAGAATGTTTCATTAAATTAAATAAGTTTGATGGCAATAAATTCACTGAAAGTGTAATGCAGACCATTTTATGCTAAACACCCAATACAGATTTTGCCTTCATGTAAATTTTGCTGGCTCTGCATACCTGGATAGAAACTGATAGTAACTTCCTAGCATCATCTTCTGCGCTTGCTTGGAGAACAGCTGTGATTTTTCTACTATTACAGCTGATGGTTGACAGCTAATCCTAATGGGAAAGCAATGCCACATTTGCTAATCCTAACAGAGAAGCAAAACCACTTTCACTTTCAATCTGAAAATCCAGAATCAGATGAGGTTTTTTTAAACGAGACGCCACTCTCAATTTTATCCCAGCAAATATAAGATTGTGTATATTTATCTGTGAACATAAATATTTCAAGTCACTTGCCGTGTTTAAGAAGGTATTTGAAGTTATTTTCCCCCATATTATTTAAATGACAGCCATTTTCACAAGTTTATTTAAAAGTCCCACAAAATGTATCACAAACTATTAGAAAAGTGACAACTATTTCTAAACTACCAATTTATTTTTTCTTAAAATTTTAGATTACATTATGCTGCTTAAAATTCAAATTAATAAATATAAATTCATATATTGTTTTCAAAATTGGGTTTACAAGACGACAGTTAGGAACTAGATAGCTAATTTATATAATTATTGATAAAAAGTCATTGGCAACTTAGATTTAACAATATTTTATATGTTAGGAAACATTTTATCATATATATCATGGAGAAATCCACAAATAAGTTCATTTTATTAGAATATACATTTTGGAATTGCAGATGATGTCCCCTGCATTATGAAAGGATTGAGTCAGATGTGTAGTAGAGCTGACTCACACTGGCCTAGCACTAGAGCTGATTATTAAACTTTCAAGTATTTTACCAGACAGTTGGTAGCTTAAAATGGGCCACATCGGGAGTATTTACACCATGGAACGTGGCAAACAATACAATTCCACTCCACTCAACCTGTACCATTGTAAACATTTATCAGGACACCACTGGGTTGGACTTTGTTCTATAATCCTTGCTATTCACAAAATTCTAGAATTTATTTTCTTCTGATTTCTTCAAATATACAATAGTTACTATCCCAGAACTAGTGGAATTGAGATTTAAATACAAGCTTACCTATTAAAAAGTAGTCATTTCTATTATACTTTTCTTTTCTTTTTTCAGTTCTTTATGATTTTATACTTTTTTTTTCAACTTTCATATTAGATTCAGGAGACACATGTGCAGGATTTTTACTTGGGCATATTGTGCTACTAATGCTGAGGGTGTGAATGATCCTGTCAGCCCTGGTATCCAATAGGGCAGTTTTTCAAACCTTGCCCACTCCCTACCACCACCATCTAGTAGTCCCCGGTTTCTAGTGTTGCTGTCGTTATGTCAATGAGTACCTACTGTTTAGATCTCACTTATAAGTGAAAACACATGGCATTTGGTTTTCTGTTTCTGTGTTAGTTTGTTTAGGGTATTGGCCTCCAGTTTCATCTGTGTTGCTGCAAAGGAAATAACTTCATTTTGATGGCTGTGTAGTATTCCATAGTGTATACAGACCACATTTTCTTACTCTGATTCACCATTGATGGGCACCTAGGTTGATTCTATTCCTTTGCTATTGTGAATGGTGCTGTGATGAAAATGTGACCGCATGTGTCTTTTTGGTTAAAAGGATTGTTTTCTTTTGGGTATATACCCAATAATGAGATTGCTGGGTTTAATAGTAATTCTGTTTTAAGTTCTGAGAAATCTCCAAACTGCTTTCCACAGTGGCTGAAGCAATTTACATTCTTACTAACAGTGTATAAGCATTTCCTTTTCTCCACAGCCTTGTCACGTCTGTTGTCGCTGTTGTTTATGAATTTTTTTTTTTTTTTTTGAGACAGAGTCTCACTCTGTTGCCCAGGCTGGAGTACAGTGGCACAATCTCAGCTCACTGCAAGCTCCTCCTCCTGGGTTCATGCCATTCCAAAGTGCTTGGGTTACCGCACCCAGCAGTTTTTGACTTTTTAATAATAGTCATTCTGACTGGTGTGAGATAGTATCTCATTTTGGTTTTAATTTGCATTTCTCTGATGATTACCAATGTGGCACATTTTTTCATATATGTGTTGGTCACTTGTATGTCTTCTTTTGAGATGTGTGTGTTCATGTCTTTTGCCCACATTTAATGGTGTTGTTTTTTGCTTGTTGAATTGTTCAAATTTCTTATAGATTCTATACATTAGACCTTTGTTGTATGCATGGTTTCTAAATATTTTCTCTCATGCTTTAGGTTGTCTGTTTACTTTGTAGAGTTTGTTTTTGTTCAGAAGCTCTTTAGTTTAATTAGGTCTCACTTGTCAATTTTTGTTTTTGTTGCAATTGCTTCTGAGGACTCAGTCATGTATTCTTTCCCAAGGTCAATATCTAGAATGGTGTTTCCTAGGTTTTCTTTTATGATTCTGATAGTTTGAGGTTTTATATTAAAATATTTAATTCATATTGAGTTAATTTTTATATATGGTGTAAGGTAGAGGTCTAATTTTATTTGTCTGCCTATGGTTAGCCAATCATCCCAGTGCAATTTACTGAATAGTGAGTCCTTTCCCCATTGCTTTGTCAACTTTGTCAAAGACCAGATAGCTGTAGGTATGTGGGTTTGTTTCTGTGTTCTCTATGCTGTTCCATTAGTTTATGTGTCTGTTTTTGTATAAGTACTATGCTGTTTTGGTTACTGTAACCTTATAGGATAGTTTGAAATTGGGTAATTTTCAATTTCTAGCTTTTGTTATTTTTGTTTAGGATTGCTTTGGCTATTTGGAATCATTTTTGGTTCCATAATTTTTTTTTTCTTTTTTTTTGAGATGGAGTCTTGCTCTATCACCTAGGCTGGAGTACAGTGGTGCAATCACTGCTCACTGCAAGCTCTGCCTCCCAGGTTCACACCATTCTCCTGCCTCAGCCTCCTGAGTAGCTGGGACTACAGGCGCCCACCACCACGCCCAGCTAATTTTTTGTATTTTTTAGTAGAGACGGGATTTCCTCGTGTTAGCCAGGATGGTCTCAATCTCCTGACCTCGTGATCCACCCACCTCGGCCTCCCAGAGTGCTGGGATTACGGGCATGAGCCACCGCGTCCAGTCTGGTTCCATATGAATTTTAAAATAGCTTTTTCTAGTTATGTGAAAAGTAATATTGGTAGCTTTATAAGAATAGTGTTGAATCTGTAGATTGTTTTCAGCAGTATGGCAATTTCAATGATGTTGATTCTTCCAATGCGTGATCATGGAATGTTTTTTCCATTTGTTTGTGTCATCTCTGATTTCTTGCAGCAGTGTTCTGCAGTTCTCCTTGTAGAGATCTTCCACCTCCTTGGTTAGATGTATTCCTATGGTTGTGTATGTGTGTGTGTGTCTATTGTAAATTGAATTGCATTCTTGATTTAGCTCTCAGCTTTAACATTATTGGTGTATAGACATGTTACTGATTCCTGTACATTGATTTTCTATCCTGAAACTTTTCTGAAGTATTTTATTATTTCCAATGCTCTTCTAGTGGAGTCTTTAGGGTTTTCTATGTATCATTCATGAAAAGAGATAGATTAACTTCTTCTTTTACTATTTGGATGTCTGTTACTTCTTTCTTTGCCTGACTGCTCTGGCTAGCACTTCCAGTACTACGCTGACTAGGAGTGGTGAGAATGGCACCCTTGTTTTCTTCTAGTTCTCAAGGTTCCAAGTTTTGCCTGTTCAGTCTAATATTGGCTGTGGGTTTGTTATAGATGGCTCTTGGTATTTTAAGTATGTTCTCTTGATGCCTGGTTTCTTGAGGGTTTTTATATAGAAAGGATGTTGGATTTTATCAAATCATTTTCTACATCTAATGTGATAATCTTATGTTTTCTGTTAATCCTATTTATGTCGTGAATCACACTTGATGATTTGCCTATATTAAAACAGCCTTCCAGTCCAGGAATGAAGCCTACTTTACTGTGATGAATTAACTCTTTGGTATGCTCTTGAATTCCGTTTACTAGTGTTTTGTTGATGATTTTTGCATCTACGTTCATCAATCAGGGACATTGGCCTATGGTTTTCCTTTTTCAATATGTCTTTGCCAGGTTTGGTATCAGGATGATGCTGGCTTTGTAGAATGAGTCAGAGAGAAGTCCTTCATCTTCATTTTGTTGGAAAAATCAGTAGAAATTTTTACTGAATTCTACTGAATTTTTTACTGAATTGTAACAATTCAGTAGAATAGGTACCAGCTCTTCTTTGTATGTCTGGAAGAATTTGGCTGTGCATCCATCTAGTCTGAGGCTTTTTTGATTATTGGTAAGCTTTTTATTACTTACTCAGTTTCAGAACTCAATATTGGTCTATTCAGTGTTTCAGTTTCTTTTTGATATAATCTTGGGAGGTGTGTTTCCAGAAATTTATACATTTCCTCTAGATTTTCTAGTTTGTATGCATGTAGGTGTACATAAAAGTTTCTGAGGGTCTTTTGTATTTCTCTGGGATCAGTTGTAATGTCACCTTTGTCATTTAAGCACCTTTGTCATTGTGCTTATTTGAAACTTATTTCATTTTCTTTGTTAATCTAGCTAGAAGTCTATCAATCTTGTTTATCCTTTCAAGTTTTCAACTTTTGGTTTCATTGATTTTTTGTATGTATTTGTGTGTCTCAATTTCAGTCAGTGCTACCTTGATTTTAGTTATTTCTTTTCTTCTACCAGCTTTGAGTTTAGATTGTTTTTGTTTTTCTAGTTTCTTTAGGTGTGATGTTAGATCACTAATATGAGATCTTTCTAACTTTTTAAGGTAGGTATTTAGAGCTATAAACTTTCCTGTTAACACTGCTTTTCCAGCATCCCAGACATTTTAGTATATTGAGTCTCTGTTTTCATCTATTTTAAATAATTTTCTGATTTCTGCCTTAATTTTGTTGTTTACCCAAAAGTCATTCAGAAGCAAGTTTTTAAATTTCCATATGATTATGTGGTTTTGAGAGACTTTCTTGGTATTAATTTCTATTCATATTCCATTGTGGTCAGAGAATATGGTTGGTATGATTCCAATTATTTAAAATTTATTGCTTTAGGGTGAGCATGTGGTCAGTCTTGGAGTATGTTCCATATGCAGATGAGATGAATGCATATTCTGTGGTTGATGGGTAGAGTATTCATAGTTGTCTATAAGTTCTAATTGATCAAGTGTCAAGTTTAAGTCCAGAATTTCTTAGTTTCCTGCCTCAATGACCTGTCTAATGATATAAGTGTTGAAGTCCTTTACTATTATTGTGTGGCTAAGTCTTTTTGTAGGTCTAGAAGTTCTTATTTTATGAATCCAGGTGCTCCAATGTTGGCTGCATATATATTTAGGATTGTTAAGTCTTCTTGTTGCATTAAACCCTTTATCAGTATGTAGTGCTGTCTTTGTCCTTTTTTACTGTTGTTTAAAGTCTGTTTTATCTGATATGAGAATATTATTTTCTGTTTTCATGATAGATCTTTCTCCAACCCTTTGCTTTGAGCCTATGGGCATTTTTAAATGTGAGATAGGCATCTTGAAGATCGCAGATGGATGGGCCTTGTTTTTTTTTTTTGATTCAACTTGCCACTCCATGCCTTTGAAGTGGGGGTATTTAGAACATTTACATTCAAGGTTTATATTGATATGTAACATCTCATCATGAAGTTGTTAGCTATACTGATATGTAACATCTTATCACGAAGTTGTTAGCTGTTTGCTTTGTAATTTCCATTGTGTGGTTGCTTTACACCATCTGTAGGATATGTATTTAAGTGTATTTTTCTGGTAGCAGGTATTATTCTTTCATTCTTATGTTTAGAACTCTCTTATGAATTCTTGTAAGACTTGTCTAGTGGTAACAAATTCCCGTGGCCTTACTTGTGTAGAAAAGCTTTTATTTCTCCTTTGCCTTTAGAGTTTAATTTGGCAAGATATAAAATTCTTGGTTGAAATTTCTTTTCTTTAAGAATGCTGAAAATAGGCCCCCAGTCTCTCCTGGCTTGTAAGATTTCTGTTGAGAAGTCCACTGTTAGCCTGATGGAGTTCCTTTTGTATGTAATCTGACCTTTTTCAATAGCCGCCTTTAAGATTTTTTCTTAAAAGAAAAAATCTCGGACCTTGGATCTTGGTGATGTTCATGTTGTATAGTATCTCTCACATGTTCTCTGGATATTTTTGTATCTGGATCTCTACATGTCTGGCAAGATTAGAAAATTTTTCTTTATTTCCTCAAATATATTTTCCAGGTTATTTAATTTTTGTCCTTCTCTCTCAGGAATGCCAATAATTTGTAGGTTTGGCCACTTTATACCATCTCACATTTCTCAAAACTTTTGTGCATTCTTAAAAGAAGTTCTTTTTGCTTCATTTTTTTTTTTTTTTTCTGACTGGGTTAGTTTGAAAGTCTGTTCTTCGCACTCTCATGTTATTTCTTCTGCTTGGTCTAGTCTACTGATAAAGCTTTCAACTGTATTTTAAAATTTCTCAAGTGAGTTTTTCCACTGTGATTGATTTCTTTTCAAAATATTTATCTCATCTTTCATTTATTGGATTGCTTTAGAAGTTTCTTTGTGATTTGCAAGTTTGTCTTGCATATGGTTGAGCTTCCTTGCAACCCACACTTTGAATTATTTATCTGTTATTTCTGAGTTTCTATTCTCGTTAGCAACCATTGCTGGAGAGCTAGTGTGATCCTTTGGTAGAGTCACCACATTTGTATTTTTCATTGTGCCAAGATTCTCACCCTGGTTTCTTCTCATCTGGGGATGCTGGCACTTCTAATTTTTATAATTATTTTCATATGGGCAGAATTTTTCTTTCTTTGTCTTTCTTTCCCTACAGTATTGTTTATCTTTCATTTTCCCTTCCTCCCCCACTTCCCAACTAGGGGAGTACAACTGTAGAGAATGCTGGGCAGGGTCTTTTGGCTTTCCTTCTCTAGCCTTATGAACTTACTTCTGCAGGTTTACATTGGGCTGTGCACTTTGACCTATGAGCCATTAGTTAGTGCTTATAGGGAGGAACTGGCTGTAGCCAACATGGCTGTATATATATTCGAACCTAGTTTACTGGCAGAAACTCTTTTTTCCTCAGGCACTGGGATGATGCATGAAATACACAGGGTTCTGGGCTTCCTCCTCAGCTCTAGGGGGCTGGGGACTATGATGGGTAAGGCTGGACTGGGCAGGTTTGCCTACAAGTCCCCTGATGGAAGGCACAAGCACCAATGCCAAAGGAAAATCCACAGGTGACCATCAAGCACCCAGAAGTGTGCCTAGGCATGGATCTGAGTAACCTCGTTGGCCCCAAGTTCTCTGTATGAGGATGAGGGTGGCTTAAATTCTAATCCAACAGAGTGTGAGCTCCAGATTCCTGGAGGTGGGCCTGGACATAGAGTGGAGAGGGCTCTCCTGCACCAAGGTATTTGCACAGGAGAGGTGAGGCAACTCAGGCTGCTGAACTAGTCAAGCAGGTGCTATGAATGCCTGAAAATATACCTGGGCGTGTAACAGAGAGGGCTCCCTTGCACCGGGATCTCTGTATAGGAGGGATGGGGTGACTCAGGCTGCCGAATCAGGTTAAGCAGGTGATCTGACTGCCTGGAGATTTGCCTGGGCATAGAGTAGAGAGAATCTTGTTGCACCACAATCTACGTCCAGGATGAGTGGGGTGGCTCAGGCTGCTGACACAAATGAGCAGATGCTCTGAATATCTGGAGATGTGCCTGGGCATGAAACAGAGAGCACCCCATTCCACCACAATCATGTCCAGGAATCATGTCCAGGAAGTGTGAGGTGGTCCAGGCAAGTGGGTGCTCCAAATGCCTGGATTTATGCTTGGGGGTAGAATAGACTGGGACCTGCCGCAACATGATCTCAGGAGAGCAGGCTTGGGCTCAACAATGGCAAATGCAGATCAGTTCCAGGTCACTAAGGTGGCCCTGGTTGCAAGTCCTGCTGACCTGAAAATACTGCAACTGTAGCAGCCCTCCTCCCATCCCAGGCCTGCAACTGAGGAGAGCATAATCCCATACCTACTTCTGAGGGACTTTCCACAGTTCTGGCTATGGAGGCCCCTAGTCCACTCCAGAGCAGTTACTTCAATCTCTGGCCTGAGACTAAAATATCTGCATGGCCACACAAGGCTACACTATCTGCATGGCCACACTGCTGGGTTGCCTTTTTTAGGTGCATACATTATGTGCTCTCAGTACCTGGTCTAGAAAAATGTTTGCAGCTTTTCCTTTTGTCCTTCTCTCACAGTATCTCCAAACCTCTCTTCAAGTTAGCTTCATGGCTTGAGAGAAACAACGTGCTCTCCTTCTGCCTGAGTTGCTTGGATCCCCAGTGGAAAAATGAGTGACAGAGGGAGTGACTGCTCACATACTAGGGCATCACTTACTTTTATCACCCAGACACCATCACAGGAGCTGTTTGCTGGGGATCTCCTTCCTGTGATCTTGGGTATCCTTCACAGTTCCAGTGGATTCCCATTTTCCTTCTTGAATTGAAGTTCACAGAGTTGATCTTTCCATACCATCTTGCCATTTCCAAGTGGCTGAGGCATACTAAAACCTCTCATCTGCCATCTTGGAAAAAAAATCTGTACTGCTATTTCTTATACTAATGAGGAATAAGTAAGTTTTAAAAGTTTTGGGCTACTGGCTGAAGATTCAGTGGCACAAAGGGGTTTCTGCTGTCATGGGTATCTTAGTCTAAGTGTGTTCATATTTTTCTCCTTTTTATTATGAAGAAGCAAAAAATATATAAATAAATATTCAGTGATGCTCAAAATAGCTTTTATTGAATATTTGATTGAGAACATGCAATTTTACTTAAATAATGTTATGTAGTATAGATATGATATTCCTGGTCTTCAGTTTCAAAACTTATTTTTAAAATAAGAAAATTTAAAATAGATTATATCTAAAGTTTCTTCTATCAGCAAAAATCTATAGTTCTTTGGGTCAAATTGATATTTATAAAACACCCTGAATACACCCTGAATATACCTTTAGCATTCTTATACATTTTGGATGCTTTATTAATGATGCCTATGTTTTAATTCTGCGTATATTGACCTATTGTCAGTGGGGAAGACATGTGTTTAGATGCATTATACAAAATTAGAAGTCTAGGGCTTTTGTAGAAGCGTATCTGCAACATTACTGCTTAAAATAAGACAAAACTGTTAGCTGTTTAAACTGGACTAGCCTATTCTTAGAACAGAGAGACCTTTTCAATGGCTTGTAAGCCAATTCATCATCCCAGTTCCTGGACTGTAAAACTTCTTGGGGGTTTTTCAAACCAGGGAATGTTGGAGCTCAGAAACTAATACACCATAATGAAGGCATTAGAAGCAGCCTAAAAGCAAAAGTTTCTCCTTTACCTTCTCCTGCCTTCCTGTCTCTCACATCCCATTCTCCCCAAGGCTAGCCATAGATACTGGAATCTCTCTTTCCCAAGATGTGTAGCAGAAACCTGAATGCTTTTTCCTCAAAGCCATCCATAAAACCTGAAAATATCACTTTAACTTTTCTTCACCTTTCGGTGTAAAAACTGGACATAAAGAAATTCTGACTTACCTTGTTTGACTGTAGGTCATAAGATCAACATTCTAGAGAGGATCCTGTCCCACACTTGGAGAAAGGAATTCTGGAATGCTGCACAGAAAAGCTGAAAGAAATCTAAACAGAGGTCTTGCTGGTTTTCCTTGCTCAGTCTATTAACAGTAGCTCATACTCTTTTTGTCCAGTCATATTTCTACACTGCTGTCCATACTTCATTGAACCTAAGCATAAAAATAGATAATTTTCCTTGTATCTTTGGGTCTTTATTCTGGACATTCCCACGTTACATAAAAAACGATCAAATACATTTGTTAAGTTTTTCTTGTTAACCTGTTTTTTATTATAGGAGTGTAGCCATGATCCTTATCATGGAGATGAAAGTGATCACACTCAGCTCCTATACCTGTGAACTTGAGTATCAGTTGTATTGATAAGAATGAATTATATTTAAAGACATACATATTCGAGTTTAAGAAAACTATGTATATATTATTTTAGATGTTGATACCCACAGAAAAAGGCTTCAATAAGTTAAAAAATTTCGTAAAGGCCCTGAAGTTAATTAACACTTCAAAGTTGAAAAGCTGTCTACTCCTAGTGGTATAGATAGTTGCTGTAGCATGCCATTACATTTTTAATTTTTTTTTTTTTTTTTTGAGACAGAGTCTTGCTCTGTCACCCAGGCTGGAGTGCAATGGCGCAATCTTGGCTCACTGCAAGCTCTGCCTGCCAGGTTCATGCCATTCTCCTGCCTCATCCTTCCGAGTAGCTGGGACTACAGGTGCCTGTCACCATGCCCGGCTAATTTTTTGTATTTTTAGTAGAGACAGGGTTTCACCATGTTAGCCAGGATGGTCTCGATCTCCTGACCTCGTGATCCACCTGCCTCGACCTCCCAAAGTGCTTTCATTTTACAGCATGTACAAACTTTAGAATAATCACATTTGGATACAAACCAAAAATTATTTGGTTAAATACTTGATTTGTAAAATTGATAGGTAAATCTAATTGCTTTCTAAAGTGTACTTTAATGCTTTTAAAAATATAAACCTTTAATTGGAGAGTGAAAAAATATTGTCCAGGGCTGTTTTTTCATGCAGTCAGAGTACATACACTTTTGAAAAGCATGTTAAGTCTACTTCAAGGTTTCAACAGAGTTCTTTTCAATTATTTTAAATTTAATCACCACATTAAATAATATTAATCTTACACAAAATACAGAAATTATGACAGATTTAAATAAAAAAATAGCTCCTAGATATAAAATCTAATTCTGCCTCCCTGAGTTCCTCCCTCAAAAATGACTTAAATAGGTGACCCACTTTGAGTGGAATATAATATTGTCCACAGCTGCCAATCCCCAGAATATGTACATTAAAAATCAAATCACTGCTGAATTTGAGATTCTGACCAGCCTAATTTTTTCTTTTCTTCAAGAAAAAAATTAATGTTTTTTTCAATTTTTACATATTTCTTTTTCTTCTTCTTCTTTTTTTTTTTTTGACAGGGTCTCCCCCTGTCACCCAGGCTGGAGTGCAGTGGTGTGAACATAGCTCACTGCAGCTTCAGTCTCCTGGGCTCAAGCTATCCTCCTGCCTCAGCCTCCTAAGTAGCTTGGATCTTTGGCGCACACCACCACACCCAGCTGCTTTTTTTTGTACCGGCAAGATCTTGCCATATTGCCCAGGCTGGCCTCGAACTCCTGTCCTCAAGTAGTTTTCCCATCTTGGCCTCCCCAAGTGCTGGGATTCTAAGTGTCAGCAACTGTGCCTAGCCATCTATTAATTTTTAAACTTAAATTATTTAGATCCTTTCTTTACCTCCTGTCCTGCTTTTATTGTTTGTTAATTGATGTGACATTACTGTTCCTCCTGCTGTTTTCCAAGAAGAAAGGGAAGCTATTAACATATCCTAGTTTCCATAGAAACAAGTTTTGTCCACTGTTGATGGTTGAGCATATATTTGCCTATAAGGTAACTTTTATCTATGTCCTTATAAAGTTAGCTTAGAATACTTGCTTCTCTTTAGAAGAAACTTTTTTGAGTACTTTTAGTTTTCAGATCTTGTAATAATATGAAATTGCTAAAAAGTTAATAAAGCCTTCAAGATTCAGATGCTACCATTCCCATAGATCAAATTTATCAGTATAGTTACTATATGAGATTAATATGCACTCATATTTAAATTAGGTGGCCATTTGGATATAAATTCCGCTAATTTGTTATGAGAATAATATGCACTCTTATTTATTTTTTTATTTTTTATTTTTTATTATTTTTTTTTTCCTTTTTTTTTTTTATTATACTTTAGGGTTTTAGGGTACATGTGCACAATGTGCAGGTTTGTTACATATGTATCCATGTGCCATGTTGATTTCCTGCACCCATTAACTCGTCATTTAGCATTAGGTGTATCTCTTAATGCTGTCCCTCCCCCCTCCCCCCTCCCCAAACCCCACAACAGTCCCCGGAGCGTGATGTTCCCCTTCCTGTGTCCGTGAGTTCTCATTGTTCAATTCCCACCTATGAGTGAGAACATGCGGTGTTTGGCTTTTTGTCCTTGCGATAGTTTACTGAGAATGATGGTTTCCAGTTTCATCCATGTCCCTACAAAGGACACGAACTCATCATTTTTTATGGCTGCATAGTATTCCATGGTGTATATGTGCCACATTTTCTTAATCCAGTCTATCGTTGTTGGACATTTGGGTTGGTTCCAACTCTTTGCTATTGTGAATAGTGCCGCAATAAACATACGTGAATGCACTCTTATTTAAATAAGGTGGTCATTTGGATAGAAATTCCAGCTAAAATGTGTTAAGTGCTTTACTTAGTTTGGTAGAGATGACAACTATCTTAACAGTCTAATAATTTTTACAAAATGATCTGTGGGATAAGCATAGCAATTAAACTAGAATAGAGGATACAGAACTGATCTAAGATATATAGTTATTCCATTAAATATATAATACAGCTACCATATGTTATTTTCACCGAGGAAATTACCTGAATGACATTTTAATATGTAATTGTAATATAATATAGTCTTATTTATAAAAAGTTATATTTTGATTTAAAGTAATATTTGATTTAATAAGTGAGTTAACTGTGCAGGTTAATATACGTATTGCACAAGGGCATGCTAATGCAATTAAAAATTAGCTAAGGCAAAAATTATCATTAAATATTTATAGAAAGCTAAAACCAAGGATTATTTTTGTATTTGCTATGTCTAATATCAGTTTTTCAAAGACATGTTTCATATCCATGTTCTTTTACAACTTAATTCTTTCCTGATAAAAAGTATTATTTGAATGCAAAGATAATTCTGCATTTAACAAAAAGGCTCATAAATTAACATTTACCAAGACCATTGAGGTTAACTTTCATATCATTATTTAAAGCTTAATGAAAGCTTTTTTATTTTTTTTTCTTTTGAGACAGGGACTCACTCAAAAAATAAGAAATTAAGCTTTTCTGAAAGGTTCATTTGTAAAATATGTCACATCTCTTGCCATTAATTTATTAACAAGATTATTCTTTTTAATAAGGAAGGGCTATACAAATTTTCTCTCTCTCCCCCCGCCTCTGTGCATACTTCCTCATCAAATGTTTCAAAACTGTTCATTGTTTTTTCCAAAGAATTTATATTTTAAATAAATATAATATTTTTAATTATAAAAACTATGGCAAGTTAGAACTGAAAGTGATTTTGTTGAGTTTACTTCTGAGAAAATAGACGTAGGATCTAAAATGACTGACTAGTTGCAGCCAGGTGGAAGAGCTCCCACTGAGGGGTCTAAGATTACTGGCATGGTTTTAACAGATCTTTTGAGGGAAGGCACTGAGAATAGACAGAGGGAAGACACAGAAGCTGAGCTGGAGGGGAAAAAAGCTGGGAACCCAGTACAGGGCTACCACACGCCACAACTCATTTTCAGACCTCAGCAGCTCCAGAGAAACAGGTGAGTTGAACTGGAGAAATCCACTGTCACCATGGGCCTCTGGAAGCCCACAGGAGAAGACTCCTTGATCACCATGGACCCTCGAGTTGGCAGGGAGAGCTGCTTAGAGAAGTGATAAGGGCAGCAATCCAGCTGATGTGGAGCCCAGAGAGTTGATGTGGGAGCATCTGTAGCAGAACACAGCCAGGAACAGCTATCTCCCTAGGCTTGACTTGCTCCCATAGGAGGTCTTAGCCCTAAGGGAACAGTTAGACCTGATCTCTGCAGGGTGGTCTTGCCCATCAGATAGGGCTGACCTGAACATCCCTTGGTCTATTAGCAAACTTGTGGGACCCCAGCGTAGCTGTGCCTGCTTGCAGGGAAGTCTTGGGTGCCCTGGGGCCTACACCATAGCTTCTGCACTGGAAGACCATGCCTGACCAGTAGAGAAGCCAGTGAGGTAGCCCCTATGGCCACAGAAAAGCCTGCTCCTTCCCCCCCCATACTGCAGCTTCCCCTGGGCCTGTGGCAACTCCCTATATCGCTTTGCTGGCACACGTCTGCCTGGGCATGTTTTTGTTTCCTTGCCCCACCAGCATGCAGGAGTATAGTCTGCCCCCTGCCCCCACCAACCACCATTGGAGATGAAGACTTGGTGGGCACAGAGCTGGCAAACCCTGTTCCTGCCAGTGCCCTGCCCTTGTGCCAACACTGCACAGGGAACAGTGGATCTTCCCAGACCCTGAATGATCATGTGTGCTTACGGTGTACAGAGAAGCCACCCAGAACTGTGTCCACCAGTACCACATCCCCAAGCCTACACCACCTCCAGTGCAACTGACCATGTACAAAGTATCTGGCAGTAGCCGCCGTTGCTCCCACAACTGTTACCTCTGCCATTGTGGTAAACACCCACAGAAAAGCAGGCAACCCACCGCTTATTAGCCCTTTGCCACAGCTGCCACATCTCAAACCCCTCTCCACTGCAGTGGACTCCAAACCTCTAGGAGCCAGAGAACAAAGTTGGGGCCCAATACAAGTCCCCCAGAGTTAAAGCACACAGTCCAGGTGTTGGCAGCTGAGTTTTAGACCCCTAAAATCTCTCAGAAATGAAGCTAGTCAGCTGAATCTGTCTAATGCCACAATCAAACCCTCAGGGTCCTCAAAACTGAAAAAAGAAAAAAAAATCTAAGGGTTAGCAACCTCAAAGATTGAAGCTATTAATAGATGAACCAACGAAGATGAGAAAAAAATCAGCACAAGAACCCTGAAAACTCAGAAAGCCAGAGTGCCTTCTTTCTTCCAAATGACCACATCACCTGTTCAACAAGGGTTCTGAACTTGCCTGAGAAGGCCAAAATGACAGAAATAGAATTGAGAATTTGAATAGGAAGGAAGATCATTCAGCTACAGGAGTGCATTGAAACCCAGTGCAGGGAAGCCAAAAGCCATGAAAAACATTGCAAGAGCTGACAGACAAAATAGCCAATATAAAGAAGAGCACAACTGACCTGAGAGAGTAGAAAAACACACCACAAGAATTTCATAATGCAATTACAAGTATTAATAGCAGAATAGATACATGAAGAAAGGAATCTCAGAGTGTGAAGACTGCCCTTCTGAATAAGACAGTAAGACAAGAACAGAGACAAAATAATGAAAAGGAATGAATGAAAACTCCAAAAAATTTGGGATTATGTAAAAAGATAGAATCTATGACTCATTGGTGTCCCTGAAAGAGATGAGGAGATTGGAACCAATTTGGAAAACACATTCCAAAATATTATCCATGAGAACTTCTCCAATTTAGCTAGAGAGGCCAACGTTCAAATTCAGGAAATGCAGAGAGTCCCAGTAAGATACTTTACAAGAAAATCATCCTTAAGACACATAATCATCAGATTCTCCAAGGTTGAAATGAAAGAAAAAATGTTAAAGGTAGCTAGCAAGAAAGGTAAGGTCACCTACAAAGGGAAGCCCTTCAGACTAACAGCAGACCTCTCAGCAGAAACCCTGCAAACCAGAAGATATTGAAGCCCAATATTGAACTTTTTTTTTTTTTCCTTGAAACAGGATCTCACTTTGTCACCCAGGCTGTAGTGTAGTGACACGATCTTAGCTCACTGTGGTATTTACCACTTGGGTTCAAACAATCCTCTTGGCTCAGCCCCTCAAGTAGCTGGGACTATAGTTGTGTGTGACCATGCCTGGCTATTTTTTTTTTCTTTTGTATTTTTTGTAGAGATGGAGTTTTGCCATGTTTCCCAGGCTGGGCTTAAACTCCTGAGCTCAAGTGATCCACCCCATCTCAGCCTCCCAAAGCGCTAGGAATACAGGCATGAGCCACTGTACCCTGCCCAATATTGTATATTCTTAAAGAAAATAAATTTCAACCGAGAATCTCATATTTGGGCAAACTAAGCTTCACCAGTGAAAGGAAAATGAGATTCTTTTCAGATAAGCAAATCCTGAGGAAACTTGTTGCCACTAGACCTGCCTTACAAGAGGTCCTGAAAAAAAGCACTAAATATGGGAAGAAAAGACCATTACCAGCCACTACAAAAACACACTGAAATGTACAGACCAGTGACACTATGAAGCAAACACATAAACAAGTCTGCAAAATAATCAGCTAACATAATGATGTCAGGAAGAAATCCACATATAGCAATACTAACCTTAAATAATTTAAATGGGCTAAATGCCTCAATTAGAAGACAAAGAGTGGCAAGCTAGATAAACAACCAAGACCCTTTGGTATGCCGTCTTCAAGAGACCCATCTCACATGCAAAGACACATATAGGCTCAAAATAGAGGGACAGGGAAAAATATCCCAAGCAAATGGAAAATAGAAAAAAGCAGATGTTGCAATCCTAGTTACTGACAAAACAGACTTCAAACCAACAAAGATCAAAAAGACAAAGAAGGGCATTACATAATAGTAAAGGGTTCAATTCAACAAGAATATCTAACTTTATTAAATCTGTATGCATCCAACACAGGAGAACCCAGATTCACAAAGCTCTTAGGGACCTTCAAAAAGATTTAGACTCCCCCACAATAATAGTCAAAGACTTTAACACCCCACTGACAATATTAGAGAGATCATCTAGACAGCAAATTAACAAAGATATTCAGGAACTGAACTCAGCACTGGATCAAATAGACCTGACAGATACCTATACAAGTTGCCATCCCAAAACAACAGAATATACATTAATCTCATTGCCACATGGCAGATACTATAAAATCAATCATAAAATCAAAAGTAAAACACTCCTCAGCAAATGCAAAATAACTGAAATCATAATAAACATTCTTTGATCACAGTGCAATCAAATTAGTTATCAAGATTAAGAAATTCACTCGAAACCATATAATCATATGGAAATTAAATAACCTGTTCCTGAATGACTTTTGGGTTAAAAAGGAAATTAAGGCAGATATCAAGAAGTTCTTTGAAACTAGTGAGAACAAAGATACAACATACCAGAATCTCTGGGACACAGCTAAGGCAATATTAAAAGGGAAATTTATAGCACTAAATGCCCACATCAAAAACCTAGAAAGATCTCAAGTTAATAACCTAATATCACAACTAAAAGAACTAGAGAAGCAAGAGAAAATAAAATCTCAAAACTAGTAGAAGATGAGAAATAAGAGCTGAACTGAAGGATATAGAGACATAAAAAACCATTCAAATGATCAACAAATCCAGGAGTGGATTTTTTGAAAAAGTCCATAAAATAAATAGAAAATTAGCTAGACTAACAAAGAAGAAAAGGGAGAAGATTCAAATAAAGTCAATCAGAAATGATAGGGGGATATTACCACTGACCCCACAGAAAGGCAAACAACCATCAGAGAATATTATGAATACCTCTATGCACATAAACTGAAAAATTGAGAAGAAATGGATAAATTCCTGGATATATACACCCTGCCAAGACTGAAACAGGAAGCAATTAAATCCCTGAACAGACCAATAATGAGCTCACAAATAAAGTCAGGAATAAATAGCCTACCAACCAGAAAAAGCTCAAAATCAGATGGATCCACAGCTAAATTCTACCACCTGTACAAAGAAGAGCTGACACCATTCCTGCTGGAACTACTCCAGAATATTGAGGGGAGGAAGAAACTTGCTAACTCATTCTATGAGGCCATCATCCTGATATCAAAACTTGGCAGAGATGTAACAGAAAAAGAAAACTGCAGACAAATATTTTTTATAAACATCAATGCAAAAATTCTCAACAAAATACTGGCAAACCAAATCAAGCAGCACATCAAAAAGCTTATTTACCATGAACAAGTAGGCTTTATCCCTGAGACGCAAGTTTGGTTCAACATACATAAATTAATAAATGTGATTCATCACATAAACAGAACTAAAAACAAAAACCACATGATTATATCAATAGTGCAGAAAAGACTTCTAATAACATTTAACATCCCTTCAGGTTAAAAAATTTTTAATTAACTTGGTATTGAAGGAACATACCTCAAAATAATAAGAGCCATCTATGATGAATCCACAGCCAGCATCATACTGAATGGGCCAGAGCTGGAAGCATTCCTCTTTAAAAACCAGCACAAGATAAGAATGCCCTCTCTCATCACTCCCATTCAACATATGACTGGAAATCCTGGACAAGGCAATGAGGCAAGAAAAAGCAAGGGCATCTAAATAGGAAGAGAGGAAGTCAAAATATCCTGCTTACAGATGACATAATCCTATATCTAGAAAGACCCATTGTCTCAGCCCAAAAGCTTTTGAAGCTAATAAACAACTTCAGCAAAGTCTCAGAATACAAAATCAATGCCCAAAAGTCACTAATGTTCCTATACACCAACAACAGTCAAGTGGAGAGTCAGATCAGAAAGGCACTCTCATTCACAATTGCCACAAATAGAATAAAATACCTAGGATACAGCTAACAAGGGAAGTGAAAGATCTCCACAAGGAGAACTAAAAAACAATGCTCAAAGAAATCAGAAATGTCACAAACAAATGGAAAAACATTCCATGCTAATGGATAGGAAGAATCAATACTGTAAAATAACCACACTGCTTAAAGCAATTTATAGATTCAATGCTATTCCTATTAAACTACCATTGATATTCTTCACAGAACTAGAAAAAAACTATTCAAAAATTCATATGAAACCAAAATAGACCCAGAATGGCCAAGGCAATCCTAAACAAAAAGAGCAAAGCGGGAGGCATCACTTTACTTCAAACTATACTATAGGACTGCAGTAGCCCAAACATACTTGGTACAAAAAAAAAATACACATAGACCAATGGAACAGAATAGAGAACCCAGAAATAAGGCCTCACACCTGCAACTATCTGATCTTTGAAAAACCTGACAAAAACAAGCAAAGGGGAAAGAATTCCCTATTTAATAAATAGTGCTGAGATAACTGGCTAGCCATATGCAGAAGATTGAAACTGGAACCCCTCCCTCATACCATATACAAAAATTAACTTAAGATGGATTAAATTCTTAAATGTGAAACCCAAATTATGAAAACCCTAGAAGACAGCCTAAGCAATATCATTCAGTACAAAGGAATGGGCAAAAATTTAATGACGAAGATGTCAAAAGCAATTGCAACAAAAGCAAAAATTAACAAATGGGATATAGCTGAACTAAAGAGATTCTGCACAGCAAAGGGAACTATCAACTGAGTAAACAGACCACCTACAGAATGGGAGGAAAGTTTTGCAAACTATGCATCTGGCAAAGGTCAAAGAACATGAACAGACACTTCTCAAAAGAAGGCATGCACGTAGCCAACAATCATATGAAAAAAGAAATCTATCAAAACCACAGTGAAACACCATCTCATACCAGTCAAAATATCTATTATTAAAAAGAACAAAGTAACAGATGCTGGTGAGGTTGTGGAGCAAAAGGAATGTTTATACAACATTGGTGGTAGTGTAAATTAGTTCAACGATTGTGAAAGACAGTATGGCAATTCCTCAAAGACCTATAAAGAGATACACCATTCAACCAAACAATCTCAGTACTGGGATATATCCAAAGGAATATGAATCATTCTATTATAAAGACACATGCAGATGTGTGTTCATTGTAGCACAATTCATTATAACAAAGATGTGGAATCAACCTAAATGCCCATCAATGTTAGACTGGATAAAAATGTGGTATATATACACCATGGAATATTATGCAGTCATAAAAATGAAGGAATCATGTCGTTTGCAGGAACATGGATGGAGCTGGAGGCCATTTATTATTCTTAGCAAACTAACACAGGGACAGAAAACAAAATACCACATGTTCTCACTTATAAGTGGGAGCTAAATGATGAAAACATATGGACATATAGAAGGGAACAACACACACTGCATATAGGGGCCTATTGGAAGGCGAAGGATGGGAGGAGAGAGAGGATCAGGAAAAATAACTAATGAGTACTAGACTTAATACCTGTGTGACAAAATAATCTCTACAACAAACCCCCATGACACAAGTTTATATATTGTTATACATGAGTTATATACGTTATATATACACAATATATATTATATATACCTATATAATAAACCTGCACATGTACCCTGACTTAAAAGTTAGAAAAAAGAAAATATAGTCATACAGTTATTTGACAGCCTGTAGATTAATAATCATATACCTGTGTGAATAATAGATATTTTAAAATAACTGTTACTTCTATTTTCAGTCTCATCAAATATGCTCAGTGTCTGCTTGTCATTGACAGTGTTTATTGCCATATAAATAAAAATAACAGACGTGGGCTTATATTTAATATTCTTATTTTTTAAAAAAAGGTGTTTCAAAGCTTTAGTGTGCATAACAATCAACTGGGGTGTTTGTTTCAAAAAAAAAAGTTTTCACGTCCACCAGCAGTGATCTGACTTGTTAGGTGTTAGGAGGAGAGACCCAAGATTTGATTTACCCAGCCTTTCAAGTGGCTCTGATGAAGATGGTTTCTAGAGCACATGTGACAAAACAAGGTTCAAACAATAAAACATGGTTTTTAGAACTAAAAAGCAACGAGAACACCTATTTTTGTTTTCTGATATTGTATTCTGGTTACAGGATTTTAGTCAAAAATCAGCTAGGATATCCCCTGTTGTCCTTGTGGCAGGTCAGGTCTCACTAACAACTGTTTCAATACTGAGTGGTTAAGTTAAATATTAAAAGCCAATATCTTTATACAAAGGCTGGCCTGTAATAAAAGCCCATCAAGAGTTTTGCCTAGGCCTTTCCTGGGCCTTAAAGTATGACAAAATAAGGAAGGAATTCTTAACAGGACCCATTTAGAATTAAACAGGTTTTATTATGGGTCTGAAGAAACTCCCCAGGCCTCCACAAATAAGTTTATTGGGGGTCTAAAGAAACTCCCCAATCCATGATTTAGCAGGAGACAAGATAAGGGTAATCATCCCAGCACCTGGACCCATTTAGATTAAATAAATTTACTGAGGCTCCAGAGGAAGGTCTTCAGGACTCCCATCTTAGTTATAGACTAAAAGAAGTTAATCACTTATGTCTTTAGATAAATGCACACTTACACATAGACATATAGCTTAGAATGTATATAAGCTCCGGAAATCTTTGTAATTTTGAGTTGGCCTGCCAATAATTTCCAGGCCTTCTCTCTGTAACCAGTAACAGAAATAACAACTCTCTTCTTCCCCAGTTTATCTGCATCTCGTTATTGGGATGCGAAAAATAGTAGCCCAACCCTCAGTTTGGTCCAGGAACATTCTTGCAGATCTTCAGTGCTCATTCTTGCCTCCCCATTTTACCTACTTTTTTTTTGTTTGTTTTCAGTGAGGGAATTAATTACATTGGGCAGCCATTATCGCACCTTTAAGTTTCTCCTCCTTGTCTCCCACAGTTCAGGAGTGGTTGCCAAATGAAACAATAGGTTCAAATGGAAGGATAGTACCCTAAATCTGTTTTTTTTTTTTTTTTTTTTTTTTTAAATCTAGGCTGACCATGTCTGACCAGGAAAGGCTTTGAGTGACAATCTTATCTTCTGCTGTTTAAAATACAGAAATATTGGCTTTTCCATGTCTCTGAGTCTCTGATTCTCAGTAATTTAAATTACAGGCCACAGGTAGAGAGAACCTTGCTTCCACCTTGCCTGCAAACTGGCAGATTCTTGCTTGGGCTTATCTCTTTTTTTAATAGGATTTTGCTATAATTAGCAAGGAAGGAGCTCCGTTTTTCTAGCCTCCTCTCATACAGCTACAAGTTCAAAAACATTTGGTATTACTCCCAATTATCACTACTTATAGTTCAAGTGTTTTTCCACATGACAAGTGTCACTGGCATATCGGCATATGGTATACCCTTTCTCTGCCTGCTGTCAGAACACAAAGACAATGTCAGATATTTTAAACTTTTATTGCTGCAAAACCCCACTACTAGGTACTAATTTCTGAATTAGTGTTTTAGTGTCCAAGCTATACTGCTGAAATTTTACACGAACCAGTATAAAAGTGAATTGTTCAAGGTTGGTGAAAATGATCTGACCCATAAAAACATTTAGGAATCCAGGTTCTTTTCACTTTGCTCTATTATCTCCAGGTGTTCTGTTCTTGATCATATCATTAATGCTAACTTGCATCCATATCCACCTTCCAGACCAGAAGAAGGTGAAGAAGAAAATTCATGATCCAGAGCTTGCTCATATAATTCTTTCGTATACCATTGGCCCAAAGTGAGTACATGGACACACCTACACTAAAAAAAGACTAAGAAATATATCTTGCTAGGTTATCATCTTGTAACTAAAACTTAGAGGTTCTATTATTAGGGGGGAAAAAAAGAATATAAATGCAAGAGAACAGTTAGTACTTAAAGCCAAAAATGGTAGTTGTGAAGAATAATGAGAATGTTAAAAATTGCTATTTGCTATGCAAGTGCTCTGTTTTTTCTTAAAGTATGATATTTACTATAGTCGAAATACTCTTTTCTTGATCCATTTTCACTGTGCAATGTTCCTGCTAAGGAAACTACAGTGGTTTTGTTTTAGTATTTCCTAATCCGACAAATATAAGGCCTTCTGAGTGGCATTCTAGTTCCCCAATAACTACTTCTCCACTTGTCTATCCTCATCTATGAAACAATTTTACTAAGCTCTAAGGAACACTCATGCATTCCCCGCTTTGTGTTTTTAACAAAGACTTTCCCCTAATATCTCCATTCATCTTTATCATTGTCAAAACCTGATTTAAAATTTGTCTTCACAAAGTACTAAATTAACCCTACATAATTTGCCAATTCTCACACAATCACTTTTTACTATGCTAATATGCATGTACATTGAATAATTTAAAAACATTTCAAATTTGCATGCTATCTGCCAACTTGACTATAAGCTCTTCAAGGACAGGAATAAAGTGCTTCTTTAGAACACACCATTAATATACAAAACAATGCAAATATCCCTTGTTAAAAAACTGTCCCTCCCATGAGAGTTACATATCACAGTGTTTGGATATGAGAGTAAGTAGTCTTCCTAGATCTGCCATTTAACTTATAGTGTGAGATCTTGAACAAATAACCTGATATTTTGTGCTGCAATTGTTGTTATTCTAATGATAAAGTGTAAAGCTCTGCCAGCAGAGAAGTTCCTTAAGGCTAAGTTTGGTGGCAGTGGCTTACAGGTTATTCAGTTTTAACATTTAGAATGCTTAACCCTATCCTGTTTCTGTGTAAAGGTTTATATTATTTATAAGTATTTAACATGCATTTTGTCATTATATTAGAAAGCATTAGCATGAATATCAATAACTCCTAGTGATAGTGCTCAACTGCTTTCTCCATGGGTCTCTAGAGCCATATAAAAAAGATAATTCACTTAATAGGCCTATTAAATACATTTTAAAAAATTATCTTACTAATGAGAATTATTTGATTAAAGAAATATATCATGAGCCATGACCTAAGGCCCAACAATCTCAGAATCTGTAAAACCAAAAGTGAATCATTGCCATACACAGTTCTTACTGACTCAGCAGTTTTATGCAGCATAGTTCATATAAAATAATATGCTAAGTTTATTTGACCTCTAATGTCCCCTTCAGCTATAACATTCAGTGATTCATACTACAGAAAGTAAATGTTTCTTAATATTTCTAAATGTCAGTACTATTTATGCACATTATAATTTTTCTAGATTAACTCAAATATATCACATGAAAAAACCATGAATCATTTGAATTCAATGTATCTTGTGTTTCAAATAAATCTTTTAAAATATACCTTAGTCATAAAATTTTAGATCTTAGTGAGCCTTCTAGAAATACCAAAAATAACTAGCCATCCTGGAAATAAATTTGGGTGTTTCTTTTGGCTTCAGATAACAGATATTTCATTTTCTATTTTTGTGTCCTGAATGTAAAATGGTTTTTTGTAAACAATGACATTTGCATTATGAGATAATACTAGGAAATATTAATATTTGGGCTTTTGCCTTGTACTCATTTATAAGAAATATTTTTTAGTCAAAGACAAATTTACATGCCTTCCCTTATGTTCTTGGAGGTTCCACGTTCTTCTCCTTAACTTGTTAGTAAATTATCCCAACTTATAAAATTGGGCTTTAAAAAAAATCCAAGAAATTGCTATCTAATAAAAAATTTAAAAGTTAGAAAAATAAGACATTGTATTTTAATAGACTCATGGCAAGAAACTTGAATCTGATTGTTAATTAATTTATCCACCCAGCACTAACCTATTTCATGAGATGTTGCCTATCATTTGTTACAAGCCTGGTCCTTTATCTGCTCTTTAATTCTGCAAGAAATTACATGTTTCTTACCAAGTTAATTGGAATTGGGTTCTGTACACCTGCAATGAAATAACCCAAACAAATCCAAGAATTTGTTTGTTTGTTATTACTTTTAAATAGAGGGATAAGAAGTAGAAGGAGAAGCCCTAAAGTAAATAGTTGGCAAACACAAGGAAAATAAAGATTTATTAAAGCTTCTACCAAGATGTGATTTATTTTAGTTCTAGATTGAATTCAAGAAATAAACTCTCACTCGGGGATAGGATGGGGAAACATTGTCTTAGAGAATAAATTATTTTAAGACTCTATATTTTTAATTTTAATACAGGTGACTAGCACTGCATAGAGTCAGGAATATATGACCATATCACAATATAAATAGACTCTAAGTGAATACTCATAAGAAGTTATCAGACTCAGTTCTTTAAAATAACTATGACTAATATGCTTAAAAATCTAGAAAAATTATGGAGAAAGATGAAAAATTGAGAATGTCACTAGAAAATATAAATCTAAAAATTAACCAAATGAAAATTTCACACCTGAACAATATAATAAATATAATTACTAAAATTACTAAAAGCAAACTATATACAAGAGAAACTGAATCGGTATAGTAGAAGACATATTAATATAAGTTATAAATCTGAAAATCTAGAAAGAATACAAATGTATAAAATTGATTATGAAGAATTTTGAAAAAAGTGAAAATACATATCTTTTTTTCCTCATAGTAAAAGGTATTCCTAGAAGAAAGGGAGAGAGCAAATGGGGCAGAATATTAAATGTCTAAAAATTGTCCAAAACTGTTGAAAGACATGAACTCAGAGATTCATGAAGAACTGTAGATCATGTGCTGCATGAAAAAAAAGAAAAGAAAAATCACACTGAGGCACACCATAATAATATTGCCAAAAGAAAACAAAAAAGAGTAAACTTTGTAGGCAACCAGGAGAAAAAAGAGACTTCCTTTCATGGGAGAAAAAAATAACAATGACAAATAATTTGTCAAAATAAATGATGAAAGAAGATGGGGAATTACATTGCTGAATTTTGAAATAAAATATCAGTTACCCTTAAATCCTACTTTCAGTGAAAATAATCTTTAAAACTGAAGATAAGTATTCTTTGTATGGTTAGGATGTAGACATAAAGATGGCAAGTTACCATCAATTACACCCTAACACAGAGTAAAAGCTGTAAAAGATGTAACATCATAGTTTTCTTGAATATATCAGAAAGCCAAAGAGAAGAAATCCAAATTAACTAAAATGCAGAATATGCAACCCTCTTCGAAAAATCATAATTGCTTCTGTCCTTGGTGAAGCAGCAGAAGAAAGAAAAATCGCCATAGAATTGGGTAGCAAGAAATCAGTTAAAGTTTTTAACTTCTTTTAGTTGAGTGGGGCCTGGTTCAAGCATTAAAATCCCAAGGACCTCTAGCCACAGAGCAAGATTGCATTAACTGCTTTTTAATATATTCAGGACTCCACCAAGTACTTGGAAATAACATGCTGAGTGAGGGGGCATGGGGAGAGGGGACAAGTTAAGAGAAATGAGAGAAAGTCACTCTAAGGAATTCTGGGAACTCATCAAATGCAAGACAGTCAGTGGCATGGTAGTAATGCTGAGACATGACATTGAAAGCCAGTTTTTTCCTCTCTAGAATTTTCTTTATTGTGTTATTTTATTTTAAAGTATGTGTGTGAATTACATTGATAAAAATAACCAATCATTTAGAAAAAGTTGTCTAGCACTGTCATGAACTTGAATATGTGCTATGTCTTTCTGCAATGCAGAAAAGATAGGCCATTCTAACTTCCATCTGAACTTGGTATACAAACAAAAGTATTATGTCAGTATGTTGAATTTTAGATATAATTAGATTTCATTAGGTCAGATTTTTTTTCTAATTGAGTTTCCTTTTTACATTTTGAAAATTATATACCAATTTATAAGGAATGTTAAGAAACAGCTTTGTTGGGGGCTGGCTAAAACGCCTATTTCTTTTCATTCCATTCACAATATACAAAAGCTCTAAATTTTAATTTGATTATTCAATCATTATCAATTTTGTCATTCCCAAGTCTGTTTAACATGAAATGTTGAACATTGTTAAAAGAAAAACTTTGGACAAATTTAATTTAACATAGTTTAATCGAGTAAAAAGAAAAAATGAAATTTGGACAGCCCCTAGAACCAGAATAGATTCAGAGTGATTCCAGGGTTACCACATGGTCAAATAACATTTATGGACAAAAAAATGAAAGTGATGTACAGAAAACGGAAATGAGGTACAGAAACATCTGGATTGGTTAGTGCTGGGCTTTTGCCTTCTTTGAACATGGTTTGAACAGTCAGCTGCCTGTGATTGGCCAAAATTCAGCTGCTGTGATTGGCTGAGACTTGGCTACTTGTTACAGGAGTACATTACAGTCTGTTTACAGATTCAGTTAGGTCACTGTTCACTATGTATGGAGAAACCTTTAGGTCAAACTTAAAGTATGTAAGGAGGCAGTTTTAGGTTAAACATAATTTAACAACACATACAGCTCTGGCATATGAATATCATTCAATCTCCACAGCATCTGTTATGAGATACATATTACCTCTGTTTTCTAGTTGAGTAAACCTAATCTCATGGTTAAATAACTAGCTCAAAATCACATAGAAATCCTAGTTTCTCTGACAGCAAAGCCTATAGCCTTTCGGTTACATTGTGCCTCTGCTTCTCCTGCTCTGAAGTAACTTATTTCAACCAAGTCTGTTTGGTTTATTTTTAGTAATATTAAATGAGCTTGCTTACCAAAGTAATGTAATACTTGTATCAAAAATCAAGAAGAATTTATAGCAAAAACGGACCATGCATGCCAGCCAGAGAGGCACTTACTACATATGTCTATAGATGCTTTGCTTAAAGTGAAAATACACCTTATTCTTATATCAGTGTGCATAATAATGATAGGTCTAAAAATGAGAGTTGTCAAAGCTCTCCTGGATTGACAGAGAATTAATTCATTTTACATACTGAAATAATAGATGCTCATTTCTCTTAATGATGACATTTGAGAATTCATTAAACAAGTCCATATTGATTGACAAACAGTGTTGACTACTGAACACAGTACTTTATGCTACCCTTTCGTTTGTTCCCCATTCTCATATCCTTGCCACTGTGAAAGTCTATTTCAACATGTCTGTATTTTGAAGAGGAAAAATATTTTTATGACATATATTATTATTTTTCTATTTTAAAAACAACTTAGGACAGAAACACTATCAATATTGTCAGTATTTTATTTTATTTTTTTCCCCTTTTGATCATAGGTTCAGAATTTAGACCATATGAGAGTCAAGTGATGAATTGGCTGTGGCATTGCTGATCCACAAATGTCAGTAAGGACGTGTTGGGGGATACATTTAGCCATGATAACTGATAATACTTCAAGAGTAGGGAAAAATAGATCAATTTAACTATAAGTCTAATAGGCAAAACCTCAGTTCTTTCAACATTGGGATAAGACTCATTAATTTTAATAAAATCTCTTTTGTTCATCTCATGAAATGTTTCTAGTTTCTGTCATATTTTTAATCCAGTCGGATTCGTAATCTCAGGTTTCTTACCTCTGATAATTCGTAAAGGTGCATTTCTTCTACTAGTATCTTTGTTTCATCATTAATGAATAACATCAAATCTGAGAAACATGCACTTACTATGTGTTCAAACATTTATTTGAAAACCTCATCTTTTAAAGCCAAAGGTGGAATATTTTTCCACATCCTAGTCCTCAGGAGGCTCTGTCCTGTCTCTAGTATGCTGACAAGGTAACATTCTGCCAAGCAAACTTAATTTCCTTTCTTCCAAAGTAACTATAAGTGTTTGTATTATTCTTTTCACATTTTCATATCGAGTCACTCCAGAGAAAAGGGATAACGGGTTAAGGCTATTGCTCAATATTATGCCTTATTGTAAAATTTTGTTGCTATAATTTTTATACCCTTGAAATTCTTGTAATATGACTGCATTTAGAGTAGCACAATGGTCATAATTCATACTGCCTGCATTCAAATCTTAGCTTTGCCATTTAGAGCTATGTGTCTTTGGGCAAGTTAATGAATCCTTCTGTGTCTCACTTTCCTCATGCATAATGCAGATATTGATTGTATTTATCTCTGTGGTGGGAATGAAATGTGTTAGTAGATGTTTAGAGGTACAGGGCTTAGAAAATTCTCTGGCACATATTTAGAGTTCAAAAAATGGAAGTTATTTTTATTATTGTTGCTGTTGCTGCTGCTGCTCTCGTAACTATTTGGGCACTCAGTATTCATGTGCCCTATATTAATAAGAGGAAGTTGTTAAAACTGCAGAAAACCATTTGAGTCATCTAGAAAAATAACCATCTTATTGTAGAGATGAAGCACATCTTTGCAGATAAGTTCTTTTTTCACTGCAGTATACATTTGACAGTTGTAATATAATTCTTTTCTTCTCTCTACATTTTTCTTTATGCAACATAAATACGCACAAAGAAGTATTAAAGCCTCTTAAGTGTATATAATTTTAATATGTGCATCTCAGCAATTCCAGGTATACTTGGGGAAAATTATAAAGTTATATTTTGGCAAATGTTATGATTCTCAGCTCAATGAGGGCTTGAGGGTCTTGCAGAAGGAAGATTTTCATCTAGTGACAGAGTATCATTTTTTTTCTTAACAAGATTGGAAAATATATATATTATGTGTGTATATATATATATATATACACACACACACACACACACATATTTCATATCAATGTCTGTAATTCTCATTGTTTTCTAGTTTCAAATTTTTATGACTAAAAGTCACACCAAAAAGCCTTGGATAGAATTTAAGTGACTTTCTTCAGAGTGTTCAGTTGCAATGCCAGAAAAGGAGATGTAGTGTTTAATATAGTTAATTGGGGGGAGAGTGAGACCAATTGGTAGACATTTCAATATTGTTTCTCTGAGAGTAGAATAGGTTATAAAGGGACATAATCTAAGTATCTGCATTTTTCAAATATTTGCTAGAGGTGTGCAGAGTAAGTAAAGGATAGAATCCTACAACTTCTAAGTTTTCTCTCCCTTTTTATATTGAAATGTCCTTATTTCACCCAAATATTTAGAAAGTTAGTTGAATATATTTTGTTTTCCTTTCCATCAAAACATTTTGTGATAAAATTTACAATAACAAGATAATCTTGGTGTTACTTAATCATTGTTGAAAAGCACTGGGCTATGAAGATTTAGCTAAAAGAAAGAAAATTCAAATTCTTATTAATAGACCACTAGCAAGACTAATAAAGAAGAAAAGAGAGAAGAATCAAATAGATGCAATAAAAAATGAAAAAAGGGACATCACCACCGATCCCACAGAAATACAATCTACCATCAGAGAATACTACAAACACCTCTATGCAAATAAACTAGAAAATCTAGAAGAAATGGATAAATTCCTCGACAAATACACTCTCCCAAGACTAAACCAGGAAGAAGTTGAATCTCTGAATAGACCAATAACAGGCTCTGAAATTGTGGCAATAATCAATAGCTTACCAACCAAAAAGAGTCCAGGACCTGATGGATTCACAGCCGAATTCTACCAGAGGTACAAGGAGGAACCGGTACCATTCCTTCTGAAACTATTCCAATCGATAGAAAAAGAGGTAATCCTCCCTAACACATTTTATGAAGCCAGCATCATCCTGATACCAAAGCCTGGCAGAGACATAACCAAAAAAGAGAATTTCAGACCAATATCCTTGATGAACATTGATGCAAAAATCCTCAATAAAATACTGGCAAACCGAATCCAGCAGCACATCAAAAAGCTTATACACCATAATCTAGTGGGCTTCATCCCTGGGATGCAAGGCTGGTTCAACATATGCAAATCAATAAATGTAATCCAGCATATAAACAGAACCAAAGACAAAAACCACATGATTATCTCAATAGATGCAGAAAAGGCATTTGACAAAATTCAACAGCCCTTCATGCTAAAAACTCTCAATAAATTAGGTATTGATGGGACGTATCTCAAAATCATAAGAGCTATCTATGACAAACCCACAGCCAATATCATACTGAATGGGCAAAAACTGGAAGCATTCCCTTTGAAAACTGGCACAAGACAGGGATGCCCTCTCTCACCGCTCCTATTCAACATAGTGCTGGAAATTCTGGCCAGAGCAATCAGGCAGGAGAAGGAAATACAGGATATTCAATTAGGAAAAGAGGAAGTCAAATTGTCCCTGTTTGCAGATGACCTGATTGTATATCTAGAAAACACCATCGTCTCAGCCCAAAATCTCCTTAAGCTGATTAGCAACTCCAGTAAAGTCTCGGGATACAAAATCAATGTACAAAAATCACAAGCATTCTTGGACACCAATCACAGACAAACAGAGAGCCAAATCATGAGTGAACTCCCATTCACAATTCCTTCAAAGAGAATAAAATACCTAGGATTCCAACTTACAAGGGACATGAAGGACCTCTTCAAGGAGAACTACAAACCACTGCTCAATGAAATAAAAGAGGATACAAACAAATGGAAGAACATTCCATGCTCATGGGTTGGAAGAATCAATATCCTGAAAATGGCCATACTGCCCAAGGTAATTTATAGATTCAATGTCATCCCCATCAAGCTACCAATGACTTTCTTCACAGAATTGGAAAAAACTACTTTAAAGTTCATATGGAACCAAAAAGGAGCCCGCATTGCCAAGTCAATCCTAAGCCAAAAGAACAAAGCTGGAGGCATCACGCTACCTGACTTCAAACTATACTACAAGGCTACAGTAACCAAAACAGCATGGTACTGGTACCACAACAGAGACATAGATCAATGGAACAGAACAGAGTCCTCAGAAATGATGCCGCATATCTACAACTATCTGATCTTTGACAAACCTGACAAAAACAAGAAATGGGGAAAGGATTCCCTATTTAATAAATGGTGCTGGGAAAACTGGCTAGCCATATGTAGAAAGCTGAAACTGGATCCCTTCCCTACATCTTATACAAAAATTAATTCAAGATGGATTAAAGACTTAAATGTTAGACCTAAAACCATTAAAATCCTACAAGAATATCTAGGCAATACCATTCAGGACATAGGCGTGGGCAAGGACTTCATGTCTAAAACACCAAAAGCAATGGCAACAAAAGGCAAAATTGACAAATGGGATCTCATTAAACTAAAGAGCTTCTGCACAGCAAAAGAAACTACCATCAGAGTGAACAGGCAACCTACAGAATGGGAGAAAATTTTTGCAACCTACTCATCTGACAAAGGGCTAATATCCAGAATCTACAATGAACTCAAACAAATTTACAAGAAAAAAACAAACAACCCCATCAAAAAGTGGGCAAAGGACATGAACAGACACTTCTCAAAAGAAGACATTTATGCAGCCAAAAAACACATGCAAAAATGCTCATCATCACTGGCCATCAGAGAAATGGAAATCAAAACCACAGTGAGATACCATCTGACACCAGTTAGAATGGCCATCATTAAAAAGTCAGGAAACAACAGGTGCTAGAGAGGATGTGGAGAAATAGAAACACTTTTACACTGTTGGTAGGACTGTAAACTAGTTCAACCATTGTGGAAGTCAGTGTGGCGATTCCTCAGGGATCTAGAACTAGAAATACCATTTGACCCAGCCATCCCATTACTGGGTATATACCCAAAGGACTATAAATCATGCTGCTGTAAAGACACATGCACACGTATGTTTATTGCGGCACTATTCACAATAGCAAAGACTTGGAACCAACCCAAATGTCCAACAACGATAGACTGGATTAAGAAAATGTGGCACATATACACCGTGGAATACTATGCAGCCATAAAAAATGATGAGTTCATGTCCTTTGTAGGGACATGGATGAAACTGGAAAACATCATTCTCAGTAAACTATCACAAGGACAAAAAACCAAACACCGCATGTTCTCACTCATAGGTGGGAATTGAACAATGAGAACTCATGGACACAGGAAGGGGAACATCACACTCCGGGGACTGTTGTGGGGTGGGGGGACGGGGGAGGGGAGAGGGACAGCATTAGGAGATATACCTAATGCTAAATGATGAGTTAATGGGTGCAGCAAAACAACATGGCACATTGATAGATAGGTAATAAACCTGCACATTGTGCACATGTACCCTAAAACCTAAAGTATAATAATAATAAATAATAAATAAAAAATAAAAAAAGAGAATCCCCAAGTCAAGAACACCTCCCCCTTTTTTTTTTTTTTTTGTAAGGAACAACTTTGAGAATCTAGCTGGCTGTTAAGTTATTCCTAAACATGACCCAGATATACTCTTTCTGTCTTGCTGTTTCGAACTTTCAAAAAGATACTATCTTCTGGGCTCAGAGTTTCATTATCACACAGCAGTAAGAGAAAATATCAGCAGACTCAGGATACAAGACAAAGAAGAGGAGCGTTTGCTAGCTTTAGATCATATAAATATTTAGTATATATTTTTAAAAACATGTAACTGCTATAATTCCTATTATAATAGAGGTTCCACCACTTTTGAAATTGTTAGATTAGATGGTGTTTTTGTTTGCATTCTCCAGAAGCAGACCTTGAAATGAAGATTGGAGGGAGAATAGCTTATTTGGGAGGTCCAGGAAGTACTTGTAGGAAAGTGGTGAGGCAAAGAAGGGAAGGAAACAGAAGTTAGCAGCTGTTATGCGTGACTGGAGTTCAAATCTGCAGAAAGCTCTGGGAAATTATATAACATACAACTCTCAGAGTTATTTCACAAAAGAGACAAATAAACTGCAGTCTTTAACCTCTGACTCCTGTTAGTCATTGATTGAGGGCTGCTTCTGGAGGAGTGAGGGAGTATTGTTAATTTTCTGGTATTTTTGGCTTGATAGGCCCTTGCCACAATGGTTTTCCTCCCCTCCTAAGTCTTCTAGTTAAAGGATTCAGATACCATTAGTTGCAAGTCGGACAACAGTCATTCAAATGGTAAGGTTAAAGAGAGGTAAGTAGGGTACTAACTGCATTTGTTACAAATGATCCACGCTATGTTTTTCAAATTAAAGCTACCTAGTGTTCTTCTTAGGTGCTTGCAATCACACTTTTTCATTAAGTATCTCATTGCATAGGGATTGCTTATTTATGTGTATATTTTATTTTTGTTTACTTATGAAACCCAGTGTATTTCCCAGTAGTTGCAGTAGTTGCTTAATAAACATTTCTTAAATAAATGAAAAAAGAATGTCCTCAGAATCAAGTATGTCATTTTACAATCTTCCATTATTAATTTTTTTCTAACAACGGTAGTCTAGATCATTTGAATACGTCTTATTTACTGGTAACCTTTTTTTTTTTGAAACGGAGTCTCACTCTGTTGCCCAGGCTGGAGTGCAGTGGCGCGTTCTCGGCTCGCTGCAAGCTCCTCCTCCTTGGTTCATGCCATTCTCCTGCCTCAGCCTCCCGAGTAGCTGGGACTACAGGCGCCCACCACTGCGCCCGGCTTTTTTTTTTTTTTTTTTTTTTTTGTATTTTTAGTAGAGACGGGGTTTCACCTTGTTAGCCAGGATGATCTCGGTCTCCTGACCTCGTGATCTGCCCGCCTCGGCCTCCCAAAGTGCAGGGATTACAGGCGTGAGCCACTGCGCCCGGCCATTTACTGGTAAGCTTTTTATAGTACTTTTAAACACACTTTATAACCTTCTATACCCAGGAGTACTTTTTCAGTCACTCTACTGTCCCATCTCATTTCCGTTTAATTATTAGTTAGATGTTCTCACTCATAAGTGGGAGTTGAACAATGAAAACACATGGACACAGGGAGGGGAACATCACACACCAGGGCCTGTTGAAGGGTGGGGGTCTTCGAAGGGGAGGGAGAGCATTAGGACAAATACCTAATGCATGCAGGGCTTAAAACCTAGATGACTGGTTAATAGGTGCAGCAAACCACCATGGCACATGTACACCTATGTAAAAAACCTGCACATTCTGCACATGTATCCCAGAATTTAAAGTAAAATTAAAAAAAGAAGTTAGAGTGAAGGAAATAAAATGCCATCCCATGCCTTGACATACCCAGATATAGAGGATGAGTATATGAAAGACCAAAAGTGAGATGATCCAATCACACAAATAAATATGAATTCCCAGGTAAGTGCACTTTACAGAGATGCGATGCAATTCAAGAGGTTGTCTCCACAGAGAAAAGAGAACAATAGGTTTTCAGTAGGATTTTCAGTGAACAATAGTTCCTGCCAGTTTGAGAGTGATCTAGGATATAATTACAGAAGTGCTGGCCAGATACACAAGTTTACAAGGAAGATTAAGAGACTCTTTCATCAACTTAATGCTTCTTGTCAGTGCTTACATTTTCACACATATAATAAAATATTTTAAACATACTTGAATTTTGAATGATATTTTCAGTAGTTTGATTTCTTTGGTTCTTCTTAAAGTTTATGCTCTCTGTTTTTGCTATGGCTTTCATTTTCAAATATAACATTATTATACCAATCTAACATCTGCCATCAAAATACACAGTGCTGAAGATTTTAACTTACTTCTGAGTCAGAGTGCCTTTTAAAACATTCAAGAGTGCTCATTTTGCTTATAGCAAATACATTTAAACTCATAGAGAAGTTGGTGTGTGTGTGTGCATGTGTGTGTGCGCTTGTGTGCATGAACAAAAATCTACTTACCTACCTATCTACCTATCTATGTATTTATACAGAGATGAAGAAGATGAAAAAGTATTTGAGAAGAGTTGCTTTAGTCCTGGCTAAGAAGTGATGATCTCTTTATAGCTTTATCTTTTCCAATGTTCTGTAAGGTAAGCCATGTCTCTCACCCATAATACTTAAAATTTGCAAAGTTTGCAAATAGATGAGAGGAATATACTATTTGTTAAATACATGTGCAAAGATTTTTATGACTTTAGGATGGTAGATCTTTGAGGTTGAGGTGCTGCGTAAAGAAGGAAAACTAAAAATTATTATTTCAAATAATTTCCAGAGCCTGTAAATCATTTCGAATTTTAGATTTAGCAAGCAAGAGTAAACTGGGATTAATAATGGCTAACACTTTCTGTCATCATTATTTAATAGGTGCTGTCCTAAGCATTCTGCATACATTTTCTCATGAAATCATAACAGTAACCCTAGTAATAGAAACTATTATACTTCACATCTTGAGCATAGGGTTAAAAACTTAAGTAACCGGGGTGGGCGGATCATGAGGTCCGCAGATCGAGACCATCCTGGCTAACATGGTGAAACCCGACTCTACTAAAAATACAAAAAATTAGCCGGGTATGGTGGCGGGCACCTGTAGTTCCAGCTACTCGAGAGGCTAAGGCAGGAGAGTGGCGTGAACCTGGGAGGTAGAGCTTGCAGTGAGCTGCGATCATGCCACTGCACTCCAGCCTGGGCGACAGAGCGAGACTCCACCTCAAAAAAAAAAAAAAAAAAAAAAAAAACAAAAAAACTTAAGTAACTTGCCTACGGTCACATAACTCGTTAAGTGTTGATTCAGGATTCAAACTCAGGGGGTCAGACTTTAGTGATCATATCCTTAGTAAAATTCTGTATATAATTTAAAGAAGAGAGAAAGTTAGGAGTTACCTTGAGATAAATTATAGAGATCTCAGGCTTCACGTGCCTTAAAAATGTAATTAAGGACTACAGTAGATCTGACTGCAATATCTAACTTAGGGGATATGGAGCAGTCATCACTAGGAGACATGGGATTTTTTTGTATGAAGGTTATTGAATGTTTATATAATTATAGTAGTCACTTTAGTAACTTCTCACTACTTGGCCAGATAAAAGAGGACAGAAAAGACTGAGATAGGTTGTGCTTAACTTCCTAAGTAAAGAAATGTTTTATCAGCATGTAAATATAGCAGTATGATTTTGGAGTTCAGCTTACCTGGTAACAGTTTGGTCTTTATTGGTGAAAAAGTGACAGAGGAATGGCACACAAAATGTGGAATGCAGCCATATAAACAGCACATCTTGCAAAGCTCTCCAAGAGACTGACATTAGACAGTTGCCATTTAACTCTATGTCCTTGAGAACAAGAATATTTTTTGACTTCAGAGGAGTAATGACAATTTGTATCCGAGCATTGAGGGAGACTGGAGTTTCTGATAAGGTGAGTGACACCTATAAAGTAAAAACTGAGGACTTCAAATGCAGATGATGTGAGAGTCTCACTTACATTTCAGATAAATGTCTGACTTTTAAGGGATCACCACAATGAGTTTTGACCCTCAAGTCACACTTATCAGGCAAAACTTATTTTCGATCGCAGACTTTGTAAATCAGAAGATGGATCTCATGTGTCAGAGAGGGACAACATTCTTAGATAAAAAGTTACGTGGGACAGAGGTTCTCAGTGGGGTTCTATTTTGCCCTTGACAATGTCTGGAGACATTTTTGGTGTCAGAGCTAAGGCAGTTTTCCTGGCAATTAATGGAAAGAGACCAGAGATGCTGCAAACATCCTACAATGCACAGGACAGCTCCTAAAAATAAAGAATTATCTGGCCTTAAGTACCAACAATTTCAAAGGGTAAAACCTTCTGGCTTAAAAGTAGAGTCTTATTTGGAACATTTTCATCCATGAAGCCTTGAATCCTGGAAGTAATAATCTATTCAGAATGGTGGCAACTATTGGAATTGTGAAGGTTTGTGTTTCTGAATTTTTATGACTGCACAAAGCTATTTATCTCTAAGAAGTTTCAACAGGGAGTTTTGGATCATGGGAATTCTGGCTACATTAATTACACACTGGTTTTTTTTATAAGAGCTGAGTACCAAGAACATTCACAATTCTGAATCTTAATATCAATCACTGGTGAAAATAAAAAAGTAAGTATACAGACATATCATGTTAATTATTCAAAATTTTATAATGAAACAATGTCTATGTGTTTCTCTCAAAAATATTTTTTTCAATACTAATGAAGTATAAGGTAAATGGAAGAGAGAATGACACAGGGAATTTTAAGTATTATTTATCGTCTTGTTTTATGACAAAATATAAATATAAACATTTCAATGAATTGCATATTTGCAAAATAGTCATGCTCTCAGCTCAAAAAGCCACAATAGAATATAACAATAATGTTCTCCCGAAAGTTCTAGAAAAAAATCACGATTTCTTCAAAATAAAAAATTTTAACCTAAATGCACCTCCCTTTAAAAATAGTTTCCATTTTTTAATAGAATGAATCCTGTATTTTTTTTAAATTAAGTGATAATCACAACAAAACTCCAATTCTGATTCATGTAGTTGATTTTTTTTTCTTTTTTTTTTATTTTACTTTAAGTTTTAGGGT
This sequence comes from Symphalangus syndactylus, assembly GCF_028878055.3. Lineage (NCBI taxonomy): Eukaryota > Metazoa > Chordata > Mammalia > Primates > Hylobatidae > Symphalangus > Symphalangus syndactylus. The sequence continues at coordinate 68,744,721 of NC_072435.2, forward strand.
ACATGTGCACAACGTGCAGGTTAGTTACATATTTATACATGTGCCATGTTGGTGTGCTGCACCCATTAACTCGTCATCTAGCATTAGGTATATCTCCTAATACTATCCTCCCCTCCTCCCCCCACCCCACAACAGTCCCTGGTGTGTGATGTTCCCCTTCCTGTGTCCATGTGTTCTCATTGTTCAATTCCCACCTATGAGTGAGAACATGCGGTGTTTGGTTTTTTGTCCTTGCGATAGTTTGCTGAGAATGATGGTTTCCAGCTTCATCCATGTCCCTACAAAGGACATGAACTCATCATTTTTTATGGCTGCATAGTATTCCATGGTGTATATGTGCCACATTTTCTTAATCCAGTCTATCGTTGTTGGACATTTTTTTTTAGTTAAATGTCAAACTTTCTTTTTTCTGAGGTTTAATAAATGTATGACAATTAGTACTGTTTTTAGTGAAACATATTTGAATACTAGATTAGGTATTCTGTATCTGGGGTTTGAGAATGAGATCATAGGATCTCTGATTTCTCTAAAATTAAACTAAATATTATGTGTTTGAATAGATTTCACCATCGCCCCCACAAATCGAGCTCCATATGGAAACACTGCATAGTTTTCAGAGAGTCATAGCAGGGTTCATGGACTGCTGAACTACTACCCAAGACAAAGGTTGAAGGGCTTAATTCAGTCAGAAAAGCCTGGTTGTCTTACTTTTCCACCTGGAAATATAAAATTAAAAATTTCATATTTCCTACTGAAGCAGAGGACAAAGGAGGTGAAAATGTCTTGTCAAGTTAAGCTCATAAGGAATATTCATCTTTTAAAAAACTCAAATTTTCACAATGTTCTGGATTCATTTTAAACCCGAGACAACAAAAACTATAATCTTAAAACATTTCTAGTTACTGCCTCCAAAGAATTGAGAACACACATACATGCACCTACAAAGACTAAATTTTAAAAATTCTACTTGCAAATGAATGAAATTGGACCTTTATCTTATACCATACACAAACATCAATTCACAATGGATTAATGACTTAATGATAAAACCTGAAATCATAAACCCCTAAAGGAAAATATGTTAAAATCTTCATAAAATTGGTCGTAAACTTCATAAAACTGCCAATTCATAAAATTGGCAGTAATTTCATGGATATGACACAAAAAGCACAGGCAACAAATGCAAAAAAGGACAAATGAGACTACATCAAACTAAAAAGCTTCTACACATCAAAGGAAACAATCAATAGAATGAAAGGCAACCTATGAAATGGGAGATAATATTTGTAAACCATGTATCTGATAAGCAGCTAATTTCCAAAATATGTAAGGGACTTGCACAACTCAATAGCAAAAATAAAACAAAAACAAAAACTGATTTTTAAAAGGGTAAAGGACTTGGATAGACATTTCTCCAAAGAAGGCATACGAATGGCCTACAGGTATAAGAAAAGTTGTTCAACATCACTAATCTTCAGGCAAATGTAAATTATAACCACGATGAGATATCACGTAACACCTGTTAGAATAACTATTATCAAAAAAAATCAAAGCAAAACACAAATATAACAAGTGTTGATAAAATCGTGGAGGAATTGGAACACTTGTACACTGTTCGTGGAAATGTTAAATGGTTTAGCTGTTATGGAAACCAGTATAGAAGCTCCTGGAAAACTTAAAAATAGAACTACCATATGATCTATCATTTCCAATTCTAGGTATATACATATATATATATATATGTGTGTGTGTGTATATATATGAATTGAAGTTAGGATTTTAAAGAGTTTGTGCACTCTCCTGTTCATTGCAGCATTATTCACAGTAACCAAGAGGCACGGAAACAACCTACACATTCTTTGAAAGAATGTGTTACTTTATGATTAGTTGAATTGTCTCTCTTTATTTCATATGAGTTTAGCCACTTGAATTCAGGCATGTTTCATTACTTTTTTTCCTCTCTATGAATGTATGTTTCAATATGAAAGTGATAAAAAAAAAAAACTGCTCAGTTTATAGACTAGCACTTTAAATTTGAGCAAAATGGTTCTTTGAGAAACAGAACAAAAAATATAATTTGTTAGATATTAAAAAGAGTTTACTCTGTTCAAGGGGCAAATTTATAATACAACTTGGAAAAATAAGTCAAATCTTCAAATATGTGGCATATAAATTCACAGAAAGAAGAGACAGTTTCAAACTAGGGGCTCCTTTTATCAGGTTAATTAGAGGGTTCAGCTCAAACATAAAGATACATGTGGGAAAAGGGGACATTGTGACAAGTACCAGATTTATAATCACATATAAACGCCTTTGCTACTTAAAAAACTTACTTCCTTGGATCCAGACTGACTATATTTGGAAAAGTGATTAATTCTATTATATTTCTATCTTTTTAGTTGCCTCGGCTCCTCTCTTTGCACCGTGGTAACTGTGGGCTGCAAATACAAGAGTCAAAGTATGCAAATATAGCAGGCCAATGAGTAAATTCAGGACATGCTTACTTCAACAATTTTGCTTTCGCATGACATGCATTTTGCAATACATGTAGTTTGCAAGGTTGAAATTTTGCAAAACTAAAAGCCAAATCTCAACGTAAATTCCTTTTCCCTTGTGTAAATATTTATTACTGTCCTAAAACAAAGATTCACCATTAAAAATGTCACTGAGCCAACTGCAGATTTACAGAAGATCCTAAACTTGACTAATGAGAACTAAATTAAAATCAATTTATATAATTTTTGATGACTATTCTAGAGCCTTCCCAGGTGCTGTAGCTTATTAACAGGTGTTACATTACCCTAGCCAGCTGTCAATAACTGCTATCACCACTGTACCTATAAAATGTACACAGAAATACAGCAAATATATTTCCCTAATATCATTCACCTTTGAGGTTAGATAATGTCAAGTTTGCTTATCTATCCTCTCATTCTGATTCATTATTCAAAGGGAAGATAGTCAAGATTCACATTTTTTTAAAAGTTAATTTTTCTAATCGTCGTTGTTGATAAAAACTGACAAAATGTACTTTAAAATAGTTAGAAATATGTTCATTGCTATGCAAACACAAACTCTTAATGAATTTTTCTGCAAGTTAAATTATGGGAGAAAGTACCATGAAATTACATTTATTTTCAGTGTGACTTTCCCTTTCTAGTTATACACTTTTTTTTATCCCTGTGTTCTTTACAGGAACATAAGTCAACTCTACTCACTTTTCTCTTTTGTGAATTCTCTATACAGAATATCTTTTGGATAGATATACTAAGAAATAATTAAATTTAGAATTCTGATAAATTATTTGCCCCTCTAGCAAGTTAAAGTGTAAAGAACCATTTAAGATCTTAAACTTTTAGAGTTTACTTATTTGAAATTGACTCACATATTGTCAAAGCTGCTGATTTTCCTCAAGCTATTTTCATTTCCCGTCAATCTCCCATGAGGTGTTTCTCAAATTCCCTTTCAGCTGGCACATGTATATTTTCCAAATTCCTTGCTTGACAGTTAAAGCAAATGTTATGTTTTTTTCTACTCTACTGATCAAATTTCTCCCAAACATATTTTTAAATTTATGTCTCCCACCTGAATAGACTTGAAAGCGATATTCCTGGAAGTGGTGACTTCATATCAAAGTCAATTTCTTTATACGAATCCTGGCTCATGAGAATCAAGGCCTGTGTGACTGGGCGCTCACTCAGCACAGAGGTTCAGCAATGATACCTGAACAGAATACATTCTAGGTAAGAGTGTTCTTAACAAATAATCTAGTCTACCTCCAAGGTCAAGTCTTTTCCAGAGTCAGACCTTTCCTCTGAGGGGCTTTATTATATCAGACAGTTTCCTATGGGAATAAAACTAGTCTTTTAAAATTGTTGAGCTTTATCTCATTCTCCTCCATCTGACAATCAGATATTAGAGATTTATGTAATCATGTGTCTAAAAGGGATTTAACGCTACTTTTTTCCTTTTTTTTTTTTTTTTTTCCCCACAGGTGCTTGAAAAATAAGTAGTTTTTCAAATGACAACTCATGTCTTTCTAGGTGAAAAAAAAGAAAATAATAATGTATTCATATCTTTCCCCATACAACGGAGCTTCAGGTTTTGAGATACAGTGTTTGAAATGAGAGAAAGTTAGTTTTTTAATCCCCTTCTTCCATTTTAGTCAGATAAAAAATGCCAACTTACATTAAATGATGGATTTGATTTGTTCTCTAGGCTTAACTGCATGGATTTAACTTTAAAATTTTCTCAACAGAATAACAAGGAAGAATTTAATAATCTCTTATTTTATTTTATTTCATTTTTTTGAAAAGGCATCTCCTCTGATGCCCAGGCTGGAGTGCAGTGGCCCGATCTCCGCTCACTGAAACTTCCGCCTCCCAGGTTCAAGCGATTCCCCTGTCTCGGCCTCCTGAGTAGCTGAGATTACAGGCGCATGCCACCATGCCTATCTAATTTTAATAATTTCTTATATGCCGACAATTTTAAAAAATGTTTTACTTCTATTTTTTAAAAAAATGTTAGGTAAATATTATTAAGCCCATATTTCTTGATATTGAGAACTGGATTTTTAAATAACTTGTTGAGGTCTCAAAATGTAAACACAAAAAACTAAAATCAGTATTGCAATTAGTCTTTTAAATAAAGGCTAATTGCAAATATCTAATTGCTAAGTTCATAGTTGTGTAACAATATCTGTAGCCTGGACTAGTATAGAGAGAGTACAGGATAAAACTAATTTACACTCTTACTCTCAGACACCAGCTTGAAGAAACTGATGGGTTATGATGTTCTGAGTCATAAAGAAATGAGATATAAATAATAATGTTAAATATGTTAGTTCTATTAGTTTTCCAAATGATAACTCATGTCTTTCTAGGTATAAAAAAAGAAAATAATAATGTATTCATATCTTTCCCCATACAATGGAGCTTCAGGTTTTGAGATACAGTGTTTGAAATGAGAGAAAGAGTATCCAAATAGTACCTATTTGGATCTAAGGATCGTGTTGGTACCATAGAGACACTAAATCACAACATTATAAATACCTAGATAAAATTTTGTATATCCTATTCAAATAAGACCGTTCATGTCATGACATAGTATGTCCAATATCTTTGTTCTTAATTTTTTTTTATATACGTTAAGTTCTGGGATACATGTGCAGAACAAGCACATTTGTTACATAGGTATACATGTGCCATGGTGGTTTGCTGCACCCATCAACCCGTCATCTACATTAGGTATTTCTCCTAATGCTATCCCTCCGCTAGCCCTTCACCCCGCAACAGGCCCCGGTGTGTGATGTTCCCCTCCCTGTGTCCATGTGTTCTCATTGTTCAACTCCCACTTATGAGTGAAAACATGCAGTGTATGAACAAAGGTTCTGGGCTTTTTTTGGATGGTAGGCTATTAATTACTGCCTCAATTTCAGAACTTGTTATTGGTCTTTTCAGGGATTTGACGTGGGAGGTTTAGACTTGGGAGGGTGTAAGTGTTCAGAAATTTATTCTTTTCTTCTAGATTTTCTAGTTTATTTGCATAGAGGTGGTTTTAGTATTCTCTGATGGTAGTTTGTATTTCTGTGGGATCAGTGGTGATCTCCCCTTTTATCATTTTTTATTGTGTCTATTTGATTCTTCTCTCTTTTCTTCTTTATTAGTCTGGCTAGTGATCTATGTATTTTGTTAATCCTTTCAAAAAACCAGCTCCTGGATTCCTCGATTTTTTGAAGGGGCTTTCATGTCTTTATCTCTTTCAGTTCTGCTCTGATCTTAGTTATTTCTTGTCTTCTGCTAGCTTTTGAATGTTTGCTCTTGCCTCTTTATTTCTTTTCATTGTGATTTTAGGTGTCAATTTTAGATCTTTCCTGCTTTCTCTTGTGGCCATTTAGTGGTATAAATTTCCCTCTAAACACTGCTTTAGCTATGTCCGACAGATTCTGGTACATTGTGTCTTTATTCTCACTGTTTTCAAGGAACTTATTTATTTCTGTCTTAATTTTGTTATTTACCCAGCAGTCATTCAGGAGCAGGTTGTTCAATTTCCATGTAGTTGTGCGGTTTTGAGTCAGTTTCTTAATCCTAAATTCTAATTTGATTGCACTGTGGTGTGAGAGACGGTTGGTTATGATTTCCGTTCTTTCATATTTGCTGAGGAGTGTTTTACTTTCAATTATATGGTCAATTTCGAACAAGTGTGATGTGGTGCTGAGAAGAATGTATATTCTGTTGATTTGGCTGGAGAGTTCTGTAGATGTCTATTAGGCCTGCTTGGTCCAGAGTTGAGTTCAAGTCCTGAATATTCTTGTTAATCTTCTGTCTGAAGGGGGCCAGCCCCTCCATACCTGTGGGTATTTCTCATCAGGTGGGATGAGAGACTGAGAGAAGAAATAAGACACAGAGACAAAGTATAGAGAAAGAACAGTGGGCCCAGGGAACCGGTGCTCAGCATATGGAGGACCTGTGATGGCAAAGGTCTCTGAGTTCCCTTAGTATTTATTGATCACTGTCTCTACTATCTCAGTGAGGGGGATGTGGCAGGACTATAGGGTAATGGTGGGGAGAGGGTCAGCAGGAAAACATGTAAGCAAAGGTCTCTGTGTCATAAATAAGTTTAAGGAAAGGTGCTGTGCCTTGATGTGCACATAGGCCAGATTTATGTTTGACTTTACACAAGCATCTCAGTGCAGTAAAGAGCAGTATTGCCACCAGCATGTCTCACCTCTAGCCATAGGGCGGTTTTCTCCTATCTCAGTAAATAGAATATACGATCGGGTTTTACACTGAGACGTTCCATTCCCAGGGATGAGCAGGAGACAGATGCCTTCCTCTTATCTCAACTGCAAAGAGGCCTTCCTCTTTCACTAATCCTCCTCAGCACAGACCCTTTATAGGTGTCGGGCTAGGAGACGGTCAGGTCTTTTCCTTCCCATGAGGCCATATCTCAGGCTGTCTCAGTGGGGAGAAACCTTGGACAATATCCAGGCTTACTTGGGCAGAGGTCCTTGAGGCCTTCCGCAGTGCATTGTGTCCCTGGGTACTCGAGACTGGAGATTGGTGATGATTTTTACCAAGCATACTGCCTGCAAACACATTTTTAACAAAGCACATCCTGCACAGCCCTAAATCCATTAAACCTTGAGTCAACACAGCATATGTTTCTGCGAGCACAGGGTTGGGGCTAGGGTTACAGACTAACAGCATCTCAAGGCAGAAGAATTTTTCTTAGTACAGAACAAAATGGAGTTTCTTATGTCTTCTTCTTTCTACATAGACACAGTGACAGTCTGATCTCTTTCTTTCCCCCACACTGTCTCATTGATCTAACATTGACAGTAGGGTGTTCAAGTCTCCCACTATTATTGTGTGAGAGTCTAAGTCTTTTTTAGGTCTCTAAGAACTTGCTTTATGAATCTGGGTGCTCCTGTATTGGGTTCATACATATTTAGGATAGTTAGCTCTTCTTGTTGCATTGATCCCTTCACCATTTATATAATGACCCTCTTTGTTTCTTTTGATTTTTTGGTTTAAAGTCTGTTTTATCAGAGACTAGGATTACAACCCCTGCTTTTTTTTGCTTTCTATTTGCTTGGTAGATCTTCCTCCATCCCTTTATTTTGAGCCTATGTGTGTCTCTGGACGTGAGATGGGTCTCCTGAATACAGCACACCAATGAGTTTTGACTCTTTTCCAATTTGCCAGTCTGTGTCTTTTAATTGGGGCATTTAGCTCATTTACATTTAAGGTTAATATTGTTGTGTGTGAATTTGATCCTGTCATTATGATGCTAGCTGGTTATTTTGCCCATTAGCTGATACAATTTCTTCATAGTCTCTATGGTCTTTACAGTTTGGTATGTTTTTCAGTTGCTGGTACAGTTTGTTTCTTTCCATGTTTAGTTCTTCCTTCAGGAGCTCTTGTAAGGCAGGCCTGGTGGTGACAAAATCTCTCAGCATTTGCTTGTCTGTAAAGGATTTTATTTCTCCTTCACTTACGAAGCTTAGTTTGGCTGGATATGAAATTCTGGGTTGAAAATTCTTCTCTTTAAGAATGCTGGATATTGGTCCCCATCTCTTCTGACTTGTAGGATTCCTGCAGAGAGATCTGCTGTTAGTCTGATGGGCTTCCATTTGTGGGTAATCCAACTTTTATCTCTGGCTGCTCTTAACATTTTTTCCTCATTTCAACCTTGGTGAATCTGATGATTATGTCTCTTGAGGTTGCCCTTCTCAAGGAGTATCTTTGCAGTGTTCTCTGTTTTTCCTGAATTTGAATGTTGGCCTGTCTTTCTAAGTTGGGGAAGTTCTCCTGGATAATATCCTGAAGGATATTTTCCAATTTGGCTGAAGGGTGTTTTCCAACTTGGTTCCATTCTCCCCATCACTTTCAGGTAGACCAATCAAATGTAGGATTGGTCTTTTCACATAGTCCCATATTTCTTGGAGTCTTTGTTCATTCCTTTTCATTCTTTTTTCTCTAATCTTGTCTTAACACTTTATTTCATTAAGGTGCTCTGCAATCTCTGATATCCTTTCTTCCGCTTCATTAATTCAGCTACTGATACTTGTTTATGCTTCACGAAGTTCTCGTGCTGTTTTTCAGCTCCATCTAGTCATTTATGTTTTTCTCTAAGATGGTTAGTCTAGTTAGCAATTTGTCTAACCTTTTTAAGGTTCTTAGCTTCCTTGCATTGGGTTAGAACATGTTCCTTTAGCTTGGAGGAGTTTGTTATTACCCACCTTCTGAAGCCTACTTCTATCAATTTGTCAAACTCATTCTCCATCCAGTTTTGTTCCCTTGCTGGTGAGGAGTTGTGATCCTTTGGAGAGAAAGAGATGTCCTGGTTTTTGAAAGTTAAAAAGTCTGTCCAATATCTTTAGCTCATTAAGTGCAAGGTACTTTTGAAACTATTCAACACTGTATTTTTTTTTTTTTGTAAAAGAAATTAGGTCATAAATCTTACAGTATACTCCAGTTAATGCAGCACTTGACTTAACTTGATGCTTTTTAAGAATTGACAGAAAAATGACTTTTTCGAGGCGGGAGTCTTTGTTCAGAAGATGACAATTGTTTTGTTTTCAACACATAATTTCCACTTTCAGTTTTCCTCTGATTTGAGGTCAGATGAACGTAATTTCTTGTTCTGGAGAAATACGTCAACATTATTTTGTAATACATGTAACTATTTTACGTCAAGTAACATACCTTTGCATTACTTAGTCTGCTAAAATACTACACATGCTCATGTATGCTCACAAAACTCAGCTATTTGGATATTCAATGATGCCTAAATGTTATTAGGTATTATTTTGTTTATAATTTCCAGCTGATGCAGCAGTACCTGGCTAAGGAATGATATCCTCTGTATCTTTACATTTTTTTCCACATTTTATTGGGTTTTAGTAAGAATTTCTTAAAAAAACAAACTATCAGACATTCTGATAATTACATATGAGGTGGTTGAGTGATCCCTTCGGCAGAAAACAAATACAAAACTAAAAAACAAATACAAAACTAAAAAATTCAAAATATCATAATTTGGAATACCAGAAAACAATCAAATGTAAACAACAAATTGAGAAACAATTAATTTTTCAAAACTCCAATATTATTAGGTTAGAATGGTGGCAAATCTACAGCCTTCTTGTTTGAGGCTATTGCCATCCTACTCACCAGCTTAATTAGAGAAAACTATAGCTTTCACTGTTTGTGGTTGACAACTAAACCTAGTGACTTTGAAATAAGAGATGAAAGACACAATGGAAAGCTTCGGGGTAGTAGGATGTGGCAAAAACCCATGGTTTTTCCAGTTAAATGTAAGACTAGCTTTGTAACTACTGGAAAAAAACTTACAGTTTTTCAGTCCTGAGGTTACAGGCCAAGTGTGGGTTGAGAGAAAGAACAGCTAGGATTTGACAGGAAGATCTATAAGTGAGATAAAAAATAGAAATACTGATATAAAAGCTGTAAATATTTATAGCTGATTTCTCAATTGTGCACATATGGAGAAATCTAGGAGGTCTCTGCAACAAATAGAAGCCAAGGAAAATTCAAGAACCGGCTTTGACTTTGGAGAAGATTCTTAAGCCACACACCTTGGTTTGCTAAAGTTAGAAGCATTATAGACTTGAGGTATGTAAACACAACATCCACCTGCATCATTGGCTGACCACCAAACTATGAAGCCATAACTATGAATTCTCCTGCACTCCCCAAAAAAAGTAAAAATGCAAAAAACTGATCAGATATAATCACAACTGCACACCCTAACACAATCTCGTGTTAGTATACCTGTTCATCAAATCTTTGCCCTCAAGTCACCATAATGTCTGAGACAGATAAAACTGAATAACTATGAGAAGAAAATGAGACCAAAAGTTAAAATTTAGATATTAATTGCTATGAATTAAATTAATTGATTTTAATTAATGGTTCTACAAAACCCTTCAGGCAGGAAGGAGAGCGTACCTGAGTTGGTTGTTGAAATATTTATAGGATTTAAAAATGCAGAGTTGATGTGGAATAAACATTTTTGGAGGAGGAATCAACATAGGTAAATGCACGTCGGCTCTAAACATCACATCATGGTGCTTTGAAAACATCAAAAATAATAGGGATGCTTCTCTACTAAAGTAAAATCCTAAGATTTTCTTTTAGAAACAATCTTATAAAGAAGTATATATTAGCAATCTTTTTCATTAAAATAAATGGGCAATATATTATTATGTTAAAGTTACAATGTCAGAATTGAATTACTCTGATTTTTTTTTAACATTCTTTGGGTTTTAAACAGTTTTTTTTTTTTTCTGTTTCTGAGACAAAGTCTCATTCTGTCACCCAGGCTGGAGTGCCTTCACACAATCTCATGACCTAGGCTCACTGCAACCTTCACCTCCTGGGTTCAAGCTATTCTCCTGCCTCAGCCTCCCAAAGTGCTGGGATTACAGGCATGATCCACTGCACTCGGCCTTAAATATGTTTTCAAATCTCCCAAACTAGCACCTGGAAATACATTTTTGACAATATGTAATTTTTCTTTAAGAACTCATGATATAGGTGACCTTTGCAATATAAAATTATGATCATGTAAGAGAAAGCCAAAGAAATATAGTGAAATCAGACAAAATTATTAGTCTGTGTAACCCTTTTTAAGGAAATCAAGTGCATACCAATACAGATGTTAAGAAACAAACTAGAAAACATCTATTCATGTATAATATTCTTTTAAAAATTATAATAGGATTTACCTGAGGTATTACATTCAACATTAGTTTACCAATATGCAATTAAAATAAATTTACCTAATTTACAAAGTAATGTTTATTTGTACTTACATAATCTCAGGAACGATTAAAGCTGGCTAGAGCAATCCAGATGGTAGAATAACTTTTTAAGAAATTGCCTAATAGAGTTCCTACTTGAGCCAAGTGTCTACATTTCTAGCTTATTTATGTGCCACTCCATCATGCAGCTTCTGAGTGTTTCACTTTGAAAATCACTCTGAGGTTAAGTTCTGATCAGACATTTTTAAGGTGACCTGCAAGTAGCAATTCAGGTCCAATATTTTGGAAGTGTTGGTTTTTAAAAAATAATTCATCTTTTTATAAACATAATAAGTTTTTTATCAAAATCAACATTGTCAGATAAGATAAATGAACAAGATGTGTTAAGGAGATGAATTTTGAAACAAAGAATTTACTACATTGGTTGCACAGATTCACAATTTAAAAGTAAGTATATATTTATTTTATTTTCAGCTTCTTAACACAGTGTAAACTTATACATGCTTCTGCTTCAGAAGACCCTAAAGTTTATAGAAAGCTAAAAGAAAACTTAAGGTGCTCATTTGTAAGTTATACCAAATCTTTTAGAATATATACTATTGTGCTAAACGGGACTGGATTGGATTGGCTAAAATAAACTGAATAAATTGGAAGTTAAGAGAGTCTCATAAAATTTCGGAGACTTTTGCTGCATAGCGTTTGGTACCAACCCAGAAATAAAGAGGGAGGTGTAAATGAAAAATTATTTCAAACCATATTGTCATGGTGACAAATAAGAATATGATAATAATACTTTAACTTTTATGAATCACGTAAAGTTCTGACTAATTTTAGCTGTACATTCTCTCAAGTTTTGATTTTCACCCTTTTGCCAATAATCAATATCAATTTACACTAAATAAACTACACCATTTACATACTATTGGCACTATATTTTCCTAGTTATCATTGTTAAATGCTTAGAAAAACGTACCAAAATCTTAAGTGGTAATATAAAAATATTTGACATTCATTTTTTAAATGAAAAGGCAATATTAGGTTTTAAAATGGGATAATCATTTTGCAGAGTTAAAATCAGGCAAATATCGAGACAGTATATAAAGTAACATGTCTCAAGGGATATTTATATAAAATATACATATAAAATATCCTGAAATATAGGAAATAGAAAATAAATTATTTTAAATAATCTATATATACATATTAAATGTTACTACACAGTAGGAGTTTTTCATTAAACTATGTCTCCTTTTAGCACCATCTTAATGTCAAACAATTTTTTTCTACATGTATTAAGTTGCAGATATAATAATTAGAAATATTTATAGTATTTCTAATAAACAGATACTTATTATGCAGGCTTATTCAAAAATAATTGTGATATGAAACTTAACTTACTATATATATTCTTTATGGAGACCCATATTTTAAATATGAAATAATGGATAAATTATTCAAGCATTTATCTCATAGTTCTATATTTACTTTATTATGATACACCCTGACATAGGCTATCAGTGAAGTGTTCAAATGTAAAATGCATAACTCTCTTCACTTTGTAATGAAAAAAAGTAGAGTGCTTTTAAGGAACTATCATCCTTATGAGAAGAAACACAACAGAGCCTGCTTCCTCTCTCTGCTCTCCACCATTTGAGCACACAGCTAGAAGAATACCATGAGAAGATGGCCACCTGCAAACCAGGAAGAAGGCCTTCACCATTAACTTCACCATGCTGGCACTATAATCTAGGACTTTTAGCCTCTAGAACTGTGAGAAATGGATATTTATTGTTTAAGCAATCAAATAGCATTGTTAAATGAAAGCCTTTGCTATGGATCAAATGATACTCAACACTCAACATCTCCCCATCCGTCCCAAAAAAGTCAAAGTGGCCAGGCACGGTGGCTCACGCCTGTAATCCCAGCACTTTAGGAGGCCGAGGCGGGCAGATCACAAGGTCAGGAGATCGAGACCATCCTGGCTAACACGGTGAAACCCCATCTCTTCTAAAAATACAACAACAACAACAACAACAAATAAATTAGCCGGACGTGGTGGCAGGTGCCTGTAGTCCCAGGTACTCGGGAGGCTGAGGCAGGAGAATGGCGTGAACCTGGGAGGCGGAGCTTGCAGCGAGCCGAGATGGCGCCCCTGCACTCCAGCCTGGGCACAGAGTGAGACTCTGCCTCAAAAAAAAAAAAAAAAAAAAAGTCAAAGCTCAGAGGGGAAAACTTTGCTGAATTTTCGTCAATCTGTGTCAGATATCAGCCCATAATTTTTACCTCAGTTTTAAAAAGTTTTCACCGTATGGGTAAATCCTTGCAACCTGATAAAGATACACTTAACTCTGCCCAAAGAGAACAAAATTAAATATATTGCCAACATTTCATTATCTATGTCAATAAAAGAGAACAAAGAATGAGATAATACGGATCCATAGTTAATTCAAAATACATCATATTTTTTCAGTGCAATAGATTGCTTCTTTTTCCATCTTATTAAGCATGATTTACTAAGGTGATTTCTGAAATTGATTTACAGTATTTTAGCACACACTTTCTGAGGTGTATCAGAATGGCCTAGGTGACAAATAGAAAATTTCTTAGACCAAGCAATTATTCCCATTAATTTTTAAATAAGACATTTTTTATTTGTGAATTAACAATGACAGATACAGGTTCTGTGGCATCTGACATTTATACAATTTTAGAGGTCCTCCTTAAGTAAAAAAAAATTACAAATATAAAATTATACCACAAAAGTGAATCTTAATTGAAAGTGGTCATAATTTATGTAATCAAATACTAAAATATTACAAATTTTACAAAACTGTATGAACATATTTCTAGAGCCCTTGGAAGATATGAATTCAAATGAGGAGTTCTCAAACTCAAGCTTCCTTAGCTTCACTATAAATCTTTCATGACTCTGTAGGCAATTTGAAATTCACTTCTAGGCCTGAAGGTAACATGGAGATGAAAGTTTTGATGTTATCCAGCCAGAGGTCAGCAAGGAAGTCATAAGATTGGAACGGATGACAGGAAGAAGGAGAAGTTGTTCACAACTGAATGGAGTCTCTAACAGGGAACAGAAGAATTAGCCAGGAAATAGTTATTCAGCTAGTGAGTGAGTTGACAAATATAGGAATGAGAGTATAGGTAATATAGCCACAGAAAGGAATTTCTTGTGGTAATTTTTAAATAACATGAATGAAAGAGAAAAGATGTTAGACCAACCCAGTCTCAAAGTTCTAAGAAAAGGTCCTTCTATTTATTGGATTGATGCTGCAAATGTTTCTTGATGTCAGGGACCAATAGTTTGAAAGCCAACCTATGCAGATCAAGGGAGAATACCTCTTTAGCTTTAATGTATACTACTCTCAAATCTTAGCAACAGGGGTTAACGTGCAATGCCTTAATTTCCAGAGGATTTTTACCATGATAATGTTGAGTTACTTAGACCAATGGTTGTAAAAACGTAGCCGTCAATAACCTTTTAATCTCTTGCTCTCAAAGTTATTAGCTAATTTCTGGGATTTAGCTGTGACTCCTCTCCCTATGTCTGTCTCAAGCACATTTCATCTTCACCATTACAAAGCAAACATATTGTCCCTTAGGAAGATATTCCCTGTGCCACGTAAAATCACCAACTGTGAATATTTCTCAGGCATAATTGTTCATTTAGCCACTTTACCAACATACAAATCCAACTGGAACATTCAAAAAGAGAAAGGTAGTATAGAGCTTGTTTCAGAGATTCTTTCCTATTACTCTTGGCTGTCTCTGTTAAGTCAGCCCAGGGAAATTCTACTCCTAGATTACTCATGCACTCTTTCAAAAAATTACTTCATGTAAGCTTTGGAAAATTGGATGAAATATTCCTACAAGCTACCATTGACTTTCCTCACAGAACTAAAAAATGTTACTTTAAATTTCATATGGAACCAAAAAAGAGCCCATATAACTAAGACAATCCTAACCAAAAAGAACAAAGCTGGAGGCATCATGCTACCTGACTTCAAACTATACTAAAAGGCTATGGTAACCAAAAAAGCATGGTACTGGTATCAAAACAGATATATAGACCAATGGAACAGAACAGATAACTCAGAAATAACACCATGCATCTACAACCATCTGATCTTTGACGAACCTGACAAAAACAAGCAATGGGAAAGGATTCCCTATTCAATAAATCATGCTGGGAAAACTGGCTAGCCATATGTGGAAAACAGAAACTGGAACTTTTCCTTACACCTTATACAAAAATTAATTCAAGATGGGTTAAAGACTTAAACATAAGACTTAAAACCATAAAAACTCTAGAAGAAAACCTAGGCAATAACATTCAGGACACAGACATGGGCAAAGATTTCATGAATAAAACACCAAAAGCAATGGGAACAAACCTGAAATTGACAAATGGATTCTAATTAAACTAAAGCGCTTCTGCTCAGCAAAATAAACTATCATCAGAGTGAACAGGTAGTGTACAGAATGAGAGAAAATTTTTGTACTCTATCCATCTGACAGAGGTCTAATATCCAGAATCTACAAGGAACTTAAACAAATTTACAAGAAAAAAGCAACCCCATCAAGAAGTCGGCAAAGGATATGAACAGACACTTCTCAAAAGAAGACATTTATGTGGCCAACAAACATGAAAAAAACCTCGACATCACTGATCATTAGAGAAATGCAAATCAAAACCACAATGAGATACCTACTCATGCCAGTTAGAATGGTGATTATTAAAAAGTCTGGAAACAACAGATGCTGGTGAGGATGTGGAGAAATAGGAATGCTTTTACACTGTTGGTGACAGTGTAAATTAGTTCAACCATTTTGGAAGACAGTGTGGTGATTCCTCAAAGATCTAGAACCAGAAATACCATTTGACCCAGTAATCCTATTACTGGGTATATACCCAAAGGATTATAAATCATTCTACTATAAAGACACATGCACACATATGTTCATTGCAGCACTATTTACAACAGCAAAGACTTGGAACCAACCCAAATACCCATCAGTGATAGACTGGATAAAGAAAATGTGCACATATATGCCATGGAATGCTATACAGCTATTAAAAAGAATGAGTTCATGTCCTTTGTAGGCACATGGATAAAGCTGGAAACCATCATTCTCAGCAAACTAACACAGGAACAGAAAACCAAATACCACATGTTCTCACTCATCAGTGGGAGTTGAACAATGAGAACACATGGACACAGGAAGGGGAACATCCACACTGGGGACTATCTGGGGATGGTGGGGCAAAGGGAGGGACACCATTAGGACAAATACCTAATACATTTGGGGCTTAAAACTAGATGACAAGTTGATAGGTACAGCAAACCGCCATGGCACATGTATACCTGTGTAACAAACCTGCACGTTCAGCACGTGTATCCCAGAATTTAAAGTAAAATTTTAAAAAAAAAAGAATAAAAATACTGGGCTGGGCATGATGGCTTATGCTTATAATCCCAACAATGTGTGAGGCTGAGGCAGGAGGATCACTTGAGCTCAGGAGTTCAAGACCAGCCTTGGTAACATAGGGAGAACCTATCTCTACAACATTAAAAAAAAAAAAAAAAATCATCCCAGTATGGTAGCATGCACCTATAGTTCCAGCCACTTGGGAGGCTGAAGCAGGAGATCCTTTGAGCTCAGGAGGTTGAGGATGCAGTGAGTCATGATTGTGCCACTGCCCTCCAGCCTGGGTGACAGAGTGAGATGTGTCTCAAAAAAAAAAGAATAAAATTTTAATATCAAAATAGATTTAATTCATCACTTATGTGCTAACTACTTAACATGCAGTATTTCATTGAATAAAATTTTGTAAGATAACTGCTATTATTTACCCCATTTTAACAAATAAAAAAATTATATCGTTATGAGATTGAGTAACTTAGTCATACAAATACAAAATTTTTAACACATATCATGCTTATTATATGCTGGAGGTTGATCTAAGTTACTTATATACTAATATGTTTAATTATTATACTAATCCTATGAAGTAAGTAATAATACTATTTCTGTTTCCTAGATTAAGAAACTGAAACACAGAGTCATTAAATAATTGGGCCAAGGTCATATAACAACTATGGGACAGACTCAATATTTATGCTAAGCTGGTTAGGCCATGGAGTTTATCCTGTTACTAGCTATATTTAAAATTTGTTTACTGAGAAAATATTAATTAATATTAATTGATTTCAAAATATTCTAGAATTAGCCATTCTAAGAAAACCAGCAGGTAAAAGAAAAATAATAATAGAATTGAAGATTTTCCTCAATAGGGAAAAAATTGCAACTCTGTTTTTTAAATCATATTGAAGGTGATCAACTTGTCTGATTATAGATGCAAGTCAAAGTTAGAGGAAGATGTAACTGAGCTAATGAGAAAATATTTTATTTGTTTGAAATGCCAGATATAGCAAAAAATATCTGAGATATTTGTTTAACACTTTTTAAAGTAATTCACAGAGTTACAGACTAAAATACATGTGAT
Source organism: Symphalangus syndactylus (assembly GCF_028878055.3). Classification (NCBI taxonomy): domain Eukaryota; kingdom Metazoa; phylum Chordata; class Mammalia; order Primates; family Hylobatidae; genus Symphalangus; species Symphalangus syndactylus. Next base: position 68,762,531 of record NC_072435.2, read on the forward strand.
CATCTCAGTCAGTGAAGGAAAATATTTGACAAATTCAATACCCATAAATGACAAAAATCTCTCAGCTACCTACAAATATAAGGCGCTTCGTCAGTGTAATAAAGGGCTTATACAGAAAAGCATACAGTTCACATCATACTTAGCAATGAAAGAGTAAATACTTTCCCCCAAAGATCAAAAATTAATCTAGGATGTTAATTCTCCCTATTTCTAGTCAACGTATTTACTGGAGTTTCTAAAGAATGCAATAGGGAAGCAAATGAAATGTATATCATTCAGATCCGAATAGATGAAAATAAAATTCTTTCATTCTTACAACATGATTATCTCTATAGAAAATCGTGATGAACACATAAGCATTTCAGTAGAACTAATAAATCGTTTTGGAAAATTTTCAGGATAAAAGATGAATAAGTGAATCTATGTATGACTAATAAAAAAAAAGAATTTATAATGATAAAATATACCAAAATACAATATTTAGTAACATCAAAAATATGTAATATTTAGGAAATTTTGACAAATGTGCATGGCAAATATAGTGAAAACAACAAAACATTACTGAGATAAATAATTAAGACCTCAGTAAATGCAGAGTTATACCATTTTCACAGGTATAAAAAAGTCTATATTAGGATGTCTTTTTTTCCCAAATTAAACTTAACACAATCCTAATCAACATCCCAAAAGGCTTTTATAAATATAATTTTGCAGACTAATTCTAAAATTTATATGGAAATGCAAAGAAACAAAAATGATCAAAACAAATTTGGAAGAATAAGAAAAATTTTGGAGGACTTACACTATCTCATGTTTATATTTATTACAAGGCTACTATAAGAAAGACACTGTGAGGCTGGCAAAAAGATAGTCATATAGATCATATAGAAGAGACCAGAAATAGACATATACTCTCTAGTCAGTTACATTATCAAAATATTGCCAAAGCAAGTTACTGAGGAAATCATTATCTTTTCTAAAAGAACAGTACTAAGATAATTGAAAAGACCAGATAAAAAGCTACATCATCAGATTTTTAAAAGATATAAAAAAAACTTGAAGCATATACTTAAATGTAAGGACTAAAATTACAAAACTTCTAAAAATGTAGGCAACTTTTTTAAGTTGCCTTAAAAAACTTAGTAAACTTAGGTTTGGCAAGATTTTTTTTTTTTTTTTTTTTTGAGACAGAGTCTCCCTCTGTCGCCCAAGCTAGAGTGTAGTGACGTGATCATGAGCACACCACCACGCCCAGCTAATTTTTGTATTTTTTTGTAGAGATGGTTTTTTGCCATGTTGCTCTGGCTGATCTGAAACTTTGGACTCAAGGGATCCACCCATCTTGGCCTTCCAAAGTGCTGGGATTACAGGTGTGAGGCAAAAATATTGTAAATAGGACAAAAGACCAAATGAAGAAAAAAATAAAAATGACTGGTATAGCAAGTGTTGTTGAGGAGATGAAGCAAAACCTGAACTCTGATAGAATGCTGACACAACTGACACAACTGCTTTGTTCAACAGTTTGGCAGTTTCTTATAAAGTTAAATGTACACCTATTTTATGACAGCAATTTCATTTCTACACATTTATCCATAAGAATTGAAAGCGTGTGCTCGCAAGAGACTGGTAAGCAAATGCTTATAGCATATCATTTATATTAACTGCAAACTTGAAACAACCCTACTGGCCATTAACAGGCGAATGAATAAACTGACTGTAGTGTATTCATATAATGGAATTCTACACAACAATAAAAAGAAATTAACTAATAATACTTACAAAAATGTGAATAAACTTCAAAATAATTTTAAGTGAAATATATCAGACAGGAAAGAGGACATTTGATATGGATTCAACTTATGTGAAAGCTAGCAAATGCAAAAGAAGTCTACAGTGACAGAAAACAGATCAATGGTTGCCTAGGGACAGAGGAACTGATGAGGGAGGAATGGGTAACAAAGAGGCATGAGGAAACATCCAAAAAATTGCATGTTTTAAATGTGCAATTTAATGTACAGCAATTATACCTTAATAAACCTGTGAAGAAACAGAAAAAGAAGAAGGATGAGAAGGAGGAGAAACTGCAACAGCCCAATAATCACTTGCTTTATCCAGTTTAAAAAAAAATAAAAATAAACCTCCGCATGCGATCTTTTTGACACAGATAGCCTAAGACTAATTTATAAATCACACAAGCTAAAGTTAGCAAAATGCCCCTAGAATATCTGTCAGGCTAGAATAGCATTGATTTATGGGCTGGACATGATTGATTGCAAGTGAGTGGTTAAATGTTAAGGACAATGTGGGTGTGGGTTGGAACCAGCTTTGGGTTAAGAAACCAAAATATTTATGCTATATGGTTTTATAAAGCATGTCTATTTGGATCATATTGGACCCTCCTAATAATCCTATGAATTAAATCACATTATAATTGCTATTATTAACATTTTGGTAACAAGAAGGAATGTAAACTACAATAAATGACTTGGCAAGTAATACTTGGCTTTGGTTTTTATCTTCTTATGCTGAATCCCAGGCGCATTTCACCACAAAATCCTGTGGATTTGAATTAGAAATGAATGGAAATCCACAGTACTCAATGTGAATTGCAACTATAAAACATTAAGTAAGGAATGATTAGTTTGAGGAAAGGATATTATATATTGCTTCGAAGAGAAAGTGATTCATAAACCAAATCCTGAGGGAACAAACTAGGATAGATTTGTTAATAGGAGTTACACAGTATCTAGATCATTAAATAGGGAATCATTAAATGTGTACTGAATAATGCAAGTTATTTAAGTAATTGAGAATAGTATGAACAAAGTCATGGAATAGGGGAGGAAGGAGATGAAAAATTTCTGTGGCAGTGTTAGTAAGAAGCCTGGCCAAGTTAAAGAAAAACATTGCTAAGTGGGGCCAACAGAGAGATCTGAGGAAAGGAGATAGAAGGGGAGGTTTACACAAGAAGGTTCAGAAACACATGTATTATCCTTAAAACAGGGTTAGTATAGCCTAGGGGTGAATAGACTGGACACCAGAATTAGACTCTCTGCCTTAGTAGACAGGTCATATTTGTTATAACGATGGAACAGTGGATAAGTTTGTTACCTCTCCATGCCTCAGCATCTTCACAGTAAAATGGGAATAGTAACAGTACTTTCTTCTTTTTAAGAATTAAAAGTGTCATTACATACGTGCTTATTACTGTAGCATAGTTAGCATCATATAATGTCTTACATTAACCAGTAAGAAAAAAAACCAAAATTCTGTAATACCTGGTGCACTGATATTACACAATAAATTGTCACTAAAGTGTTTGACATATTGATATTCGATCCCTCTTTTAATGAAGGCACTTATAGTAAACACCAGCCTCTCTAAAGTTATTTTATTTATGGATTCCTTTCGACTCTAAAGGGATTATTGGCATTGCTTATTTTTCTGGTGCCTATTATTATGTGGAAGCACATATTATTGCTGCCAGACTGGTTTCAAACCAAAATATACTTTTTCACTCAAGACTCTGTAATTTAATATTGTATAAGGTGTAAAAGCTGGTGATATATAACAAGGACTTTTGAGGTATTTTATAATTTAATTGGCCTTTTCTTCTCTTTTTTAGAATTCATTGCAGATTAAAGTAGGCATTATGATTTCAATGGAACAAAAGAGTTATCTTCAAAACATGTCACAACTGCCTGGGAAAGCTGGTAATAAGAAGCTGCTAATGAGAACCTGCTAATAAGCAGCTCAGAAATACCTCAAAATAACTCAACCATGAGCTTCTCCATCCCCCAGTCCAACCTGCACGCATCAAAAGAAAAAATATGAAAGAAAATTGCATATTGATCATTACCTGAATTTTTGTTGTGGGGATGTTTTGTTGGGCACAGTTTGAGAAGCTTAATATGTATGAAAAAAGGAAAATACTTAAATGGAACAAAATGTGAGTCCTATTATTAATAGAATGTTCCTATCTTTACCTCACTGGCTGTGAAAGTGGGACAATGCTTTTCTTTTCTTTTCCTTTCTTTCTTTCTCTTGTTCTTTCTTTTTCTTTTTTGGCATGCTTTTTTTTCTTTCTTTTTTTCTTTTCTTTTCTTTCGTGAACATAAACATGAATTTGATTAGACCTTGGTAGACTTACTTGTAGAATCCAGGGCATGGGAACACATTCCAACTAAAATTACATCCTTAATAAAGTTGGTGATAAATAGTCCTAGATAAGGTCTAAAGAGAAAGAAAACCCATTAAACTATATTGAGTGTTTAGTAGATATTAGTTACGTCGTGGCCCTCCAATAATGATTGTTCTTACCATTTTCCTTTAAAAAAAATTGCATTTGTACCATCCTCTGTTGTGTATTTTAGGTGGGGTTCCACAATCCTTTTGAAAAGAAAGGTTTTATGTGAACAATGTATCTTGGAATCAGTCCATCATAAACTTCTGACTTCTATAACTAGATCAAGATGCTCATATGACCAATAAGAGTCTATTATAAACAACGACTTTTGCTTGTAATTTAGAAAAATGGATTTTCCTCTTACTACCAGAAAAGATGTGAGAGGTTATGAGGTCTGGAGCTTCTCCAGCCACTGTGCAATAATAAGAAGAGAGCCTGTTTGAGAATGGATCCATTTGAAATGACACCAAGAAGAAATTTTACTCAACCAAGTTTACCGTCTTTCACTTTTCATACATTTTTGAGACCTTTCAGGAGGAGGAATATTTGTAGTTGACAAAATATATTGCATGAGAAATTGTAACTCTCTTCAATCATTCACTTTCTCAAGATAAAAAGAAACAAGTGACTTTGCCTGTCATCCCAGAACTTTGGTGGCAGAGGCGGGTGAATCACTTGAGGTTAGGAGTTCAAGAGCAACCTGGCTAACATGGTGAAAGCCCTTCTATACTAAAAATACCAAAAATTACCCGGGCATAGTGGTGTGCACCTGTAATCCCTCCTACTTGAGAGACTGAGGCACAGGAATCGCTGGAACCTGGGAGGTGGAGGCTGCAGTGAGCCAAGCTCATGCCACTGCACTCCAGCCTGGGAGACAGAGTGAGACTACATCAAAAAAAGAAGAAGAAGTAATTTATCTGTACCTTTTTGATGCTAAATTGTAAGACTCATTTTTTGTTGTTGTTATTGAACATGTTTTATAAATTTTTTAATAGACATCACTGATGTTTTACAAGCCCCTTGTGTTTAGCAAACCTATTTCTGGTGTTTTGTTTTTGGTGGTGTTTTTCTTCATGATAATTAATTTTTCTATGATTATTTCTGAATATGTTCTGAACATAGGACTGAAGTATATAGGATATTGCAGATATCCTATAAGTCTGAGAACTAGCTGTCATCATTTCGTGGTCTTTTAAATTTTAGATCTCAAGTAGCTAAACTTTAAAGTCTGAATAACATTAAAATATAAATTGAGTTTTAAAGCTAGTTTTTAGAGAAATTGATGGTGAATTCAACTACACATATGTCACATAGTAATTGAATGCATTACCATTAAACTTTTTTTTGAACAATTTCTTGAAATTCAATCTTTAATATATGTTCCCTGTGGTTTATCAAACTCTAAATGTTTGTTTGGTAAAAACTCAAGTTAGAGATATGGTAAGTAAATGACATAGCAATGCCTTTACATTGTACTTTTAAAATAAATTAGTGATTTCCAATTCCAGAAATAGCAGGGTGGCTTGTTTTGAAATAACCAGATCAAAGATAACACTTACAAACTCTCGGGGACAGGGGTGTGGGAAACAGTTGTAAGAAAGCATTAGGTTGCTATTTAAGTCAGGAATAAACTTTAGAGAATTCAATTCTCCACAGTGTAATTCAACAGGATGAGACCCAAGCATCCATGTCTTTCCCCTGCTGATATTTCCAAATCTCCACGAGCATGGCAGGTAGAACTGAAGCAAAATGCTGTTGTGCTATCAGCTTAAGATTTCACAAAACAGAATTTGAGGTAACCCAAGTGGCTGGAAATTAAAGAGGTAAGTTCTAGAAAGAAGGAAGTCAAAACTGAGCCTACCCAAAATATATCTATAAACTTCTCTTAATGACATGACTTACTCCTAAGCTTCCTAGCCATGCTAGAGAGTACAAAGAGCCAAGTAAAAAAATCAAGCAAATAAAACAAAACAAATAAACTAAAAGAAAATAAAAACCAAAGGACTGAAAGACCAAGAAGAGAGTCCAGGCTCTGCCAAAGCCTGGTAGGGTAGGAAGCAAAGTTTGGAGTTTGAGTCTTGCCAAATTAAAGGTGCTTAAAAAAAACCTTGAGTTTTCCAAAGTGTGCCTTATGAAGTATAAAACTAAGCCTTTTCAAGTTCAAAGTGAGTTACCAGCAACTTAACAGATGCATCAAAATCTATAAACTAAAGTGTAATAAAAAAATTGAAAAACCTCTAGTAGGAAACTGTAAGAGTGGCCGGGCTGGTGGTATGCACCTGTGGTCCCAACTACTTGGGAGGCTGAGGCATGAGAATCACTAGAACCTGGGAGGCAGAGGTTGTAGTAAGCTGAGATCAGGCCACCACTGCACTTGCACTCCAGCCTGGGCAACAAAGGGAGACTATCCCCCCCGCCACCCCCCCCACAAAAAAAACCTGCACGAGATTGCTACAGGAAATTAAAGATGACCTAAATAAATGAAGGCATGTATTATGTTCATTAATTAAATAGCCAAATATTGCTAAGATTTCAACTGATCTAAAAAGATAAGAAGTGATTCAAGTCAAAATTCCAACAAAATGGTTTCTTGCAATAATTGATGAGTTGTGAATAATATGTGTATAGACATTTAAAATAACTTTCACAGCCTAAAAGAATGTTGGGTTAACAAAAGAAAAACAGTTGAAAGGCTCCACCTACTTGTTTCAAGTCTTAATATTCCTTACTATGACGTTACAGTGATTAAGATAGTGTTTTCTTGAGTATGTCCAGAAAAAGAAATCAATAGAAGAGAAGGAGGTACACATATAAGGTCAGTTGCTTTCTGACAAAACACAAAGGCAATTCAATACAGAAAGAATATTTTTCAAAAAATGGTCTTAGAACTGCTGGATATCCACATAGAAAAGAAAACTAACATCAACACCTACCTGAAGTTATATGCAAAAATTTATGTAAGATGAAATATATATTTAAAGTGAAGTCTTCTAGGAGAAATCATAGAAGGACATCCTAATAACCTTGAAATAGAAGAGGTTTTTTTTAGAAAGAACAAAACGCACCAACCAATAAAGAAAATAGATTAGAATTTATCAGAATTCAGGCCAGGCGCAGGGCTCACGCCTATAATCCTAGCACTTTGGGAGTCCAAGATGGGTGGATCACAATGGCAGATGTTCGAGACCAGCCTGCCTAACATGGTAAAACCCCATTTCTACTAAAAATACAAAAATTAGCTGGGCATGTTGGTGGGTGCCTGTAATCCCAGCTACTCCGGAAGCTGAGTCAGGACAATTGCTTAAACCCGGAAGGCGGAGGTTGCGGTGAGCTGAGATCTCACCACAGCCCTCCAGCCTGGGCAACAGAGCAAGACTCAGTCTCAGAAAAAAAAAAAAAAAAAATTATCAAAATTAGAATTTATGCTTATCAAATCTTACTTTCAAATAAAGACAAAGTTAAGTCAGATACAATATTTATAATATATGCATTTGACAAAGCATTTGTATCAGCAATAAAAAGAACTCATACAAAACAATAGCAAAAAACAACTCAGAAATTGAGCAAGAGACATGAATAGACACTTTACAAGTAAAGATGTACAGATAGCTGGCTAACAATCACATAAGGATGATCAACACCATTAATCATCAAATTAAACTCATAATGTGATATCATTTCAAATTTTCTAAAATTACTAAAACTTAAAAGACATGTATACTATATATTTGGTAAGAAATATAGCTATGGCCGGGCATGGTGGCTCACACCTGTAATCCCAGCACTTTGGGAGGCCAAGGCGGGCTGATCACCTGAGGTTGGGAGTTCGAGGCCAGCCTGATCAACATGGATAAACCCCATCTCTACTAAAAATACAAAATTAGCTGGGCCTGGTGGCACATGCCTGTAATCCCAGCTACTGAGGAGGCTGAGGCAGGAGAATCACATGAACCTTGGAGGCAGAAGTTGCAGTGAGCCAAGACTGTGCCATTGCACTCCAGCCTGGCAACAAGAGCAAAAAATCCATTTCAAAAAATAAAAATAAAAAAAGGCCCGGTGCGGTGGCTCACGCCTATAATCCCGGTACTTTGGAAGGCCGAGGCAGGCAGATCACAAGGTCGGGAGATCAAGACCATCCTGGCTCACACAGTGAAACCCCATCTCTGCTAAAAATTCAAAAGATTGGCCGGTCATGGTGGCGGGAACCTGTGGTCCCAGCTGCTCAGGAAGTGGGGCTGAGGCAGGAGAATGGCGTGAACCCAAGAGGTGGAGCTTGCAGTGAGCAGAGATCCCGCCACTGCACTCCAGCCTGGGCAACGAGCGAGACTCCGCCTCAAAAAAAAAAAAAGAGAAAGAAATATAGCTATTAGAACTCTCCTGTACTGCTGGTGGGAACATGAAATTGTACACACTCTGCAAAACTATTTGGCAACTTCTTTAAAATTAAATGTATTTGAAGACCCATTATACGCCAATTCTGCTTTTAGATATTTACCTAAGAAAAATATTTACTTAAGAAAAATTAAAATATATATCTATATATCCACAAAAGACTGTGCAAGAATGTTTGTAGCAGCTTAATTCAAGATAACACCAAATTGTAAATAACTCACGTATTGTCATAAGAAGGCTGGATAAATAAATTGCAGTATATTCCTATTATAGAACACACCTTAGCAATGAAAAATAATAAGATACTGATATACATGGAAATATGGAAAAGATTTCAAAAACATAGAAGCACAAAAGAATATCTTTTATGATTACATTCATGTAAAATTCAAGCTATTTTGCTTTTAATATAATGTATTTAGTTGTAAGTTTAGATAATTATTTTTAATAAAACTTGGGTTTAACAAATAGTTCATAAAATTCCTGAAAATTTGTCAATCTTCTCTTGCAAATTTTTATAAGGCATCTTCAGCAAACCCTTGGAAGAGGGTACTTTCTGAGGTGTTGGCAATGTTCTATGTCAACAGGAATGATAGTTTCATGGATGCATGTATTTATCAAAACTTAGCAATTCTCCACTTAAGATATGTTCATTTATCATTATATAATTTTTACCTGAAAACTACATATTATTAATAGTATGCTTTAAGATAGGTACTTTAGGATCATAAATGCTCACTTTTTCTGGGTTCTTTGCGTGATTTTATCCGCTTATTTCTAAAATGGTAAATTTTTCCATATTAAAGTAATAGTTCTTTAAAAATATTTTGTTTCTATGGAATATATATTAAAAATTGCCATTTTAACCATTTCTTTTGTAAAACTTTGTGGCATTAATCACATTCATGATGTTAGGCAATGACGATTTTGAAAACTTTGTTATCATCCCTCCTTCCCCCAGCCCCAAGTAATTCTAATGTACTTTCTATCTCTATGAATTTGCCTATTTTAAACACTTCCTAAATGCAAACCAAATGCAAACAAGTCATTCATTTATGCAACATAGGGGAGAAAAAGTTAAATCTTTTCATTACCCATCACAAGGTTCATGGCTGACACCCCTATAACAACATAGATTTACAACAGAAAAGCAGAACAAATTTATTCAACCAAAGTCTTTTGTGACATTGGAGCCTTCAGAATGAAGACCTACAGACACAGAGAAAACCATATTTTTAAGCTAAGTCTGATGAAAGAAGTGAGTAATGGTGGAGAAACATAAATGGACAAAAAGGGATATGATCTAATGGTAATAAACTGGGGAACTCAGCAAGGCCTGTTTGTTCTGATTCTTCCCTATGTCTATGACGTTCCTTCCTCCTAGATATGGGGGCAGGACACCAGTCATATGAGAATCTTCAAAAAGAGAGAGAACAAGGCAGAAAGTGACCTTTCTTTAGGGCATAGGAATTCTAGCTTCTATGGCTTGCTTTGTGGGGAGAGAGGGAGACAGAAGAAAGGATGGCAAAAAAAAGGTCAGAGTGACCTTTAAGGAGGCATATTTTGGGTTAGTGTTTTCTGAACTCAGACATGAACAAATATTCTTTTTTTTATTATTATACTTTAAGTTCTAGGTACATGTGCACAACATGCAGGTTTATTACATATGTATACATGTGCCATGTTGATGTGCTGCACCCATTAACTGGTCATTAACATTAGGTATATCTCCTAATGCTATTCCTGCCCCCTCCCCCCACCCCACGACAAGCCCCAGTGTGTGATGTTCCCCATCCTGTGTCCAAGTGTTCTCATTGTTCAATTCCCACCTATGAGTGAGAACATGTGGTGTCTGGTTTTCTGTCCTTGCGATAGTTTGCTGAGAATGATGGTTTCCAGCTTCATCCATGTCCCTACAAAGGACATGAACTCATCCATTTTTATGGTTGCATAGTATTCTGTGGTGTATATGTGCCACATTTTCTTAATCCAGTCTATCACTGATGGGCATTTGGGTTGGATCGTGAAAATGGCCATACTGCCCAAGGTAATTTAAAGAGATTCAATGCCATCCCAATCAAGCTACCAATGACTTTCTTCACAGAATTGGAAAAAACTACTTCAAAGTTCATATGGAACCAAAAAAGAGCCCGCATTGCCAAGACAATCTAAGCCAAAGGAACAAAGCTGGAGGCCTCACTCTACCTGACATCAAACTATACTATGAGGCTACAGTAACTGAAAAAGCATGGTACTGGTACCAAAACAGAGATATAGACCAATGGAACAGAACAGAGCCGTCAGAAATAATACCACACATCTGCAACCATCTGATCTTTGACAAACCTGACAAAAACAAGAAATGGTGAAAGGATTCCCTATTTAATACATGGTTCTGGGAAAACTGGCTAGCCATATGTAGAAAGCTGAAACTGGATCCCTTCCTTACAATTTATACAAAAATTAATTCAAGATGGATTAAATGTTAGACCTAAAACCATAAAAACCCTATAAGAAAACCTAGGCAATACCATTCAGGACATAGGCATGGGCAAGGACGTCATGACTAAAACACCAAAAGCAATGGCATCAAAAGCCAAAATTGACAGATGGGATCTAATTAAACTAAAGAGCTTCTGCACAGCAAAGAAAACAAATATTCTTTTTACATCCTACTATGTGCTGGCATTTAAAAATATTCATGAGATTATAGAAATTAGGAAAATATTTAATCATTTCTGCCCTCATGGAGTTTACATTGTTATTATTGTTGCTTAGGTGATAATGTTTTTCTTTCTTAACCCTCCCCAGCCTTTGGCCAGGATTTTTAGTAACACATGATTTCTAATGAGAACATCCTAGAACTTGAAAAGATGAAATAAATGATTCTGTTTCGTGTTCCAAATGGCAGCTATTCTCCAGGGGATAAATATTTGAAAGATATAAATGTAACAGCTTAAGTTTGTCCATCATTTTTGTCTCTTGGTCATTCATTTTTCAACTTCAGTTCAGGAGTTGAACAAAAAAGAAGAAACAGAGAAACTGATTTAGTAACATCAGATTATTTCTTCAAGGGCTATAATATTATGATTAGTCTACCACTGGGAAACATTAAACGTTCAGTTGAGAATGGTCCCTAAATGTGTTGGTTGCTAACAAAGATAATAAAATCTTTCATATTTATGGTACTTTAACCATTTAAGCTTATGATTATCCTGTAAGGGAGACCACAACAGAAAATAATTTCACGTCTTATAATTGGGAAAACAATGATTATGTGGTTTTCCCAGCATCATATGTAAAATTCTGTACTCAAACCAAGGTCAATTTAAATATTGTTATAATGGATTCTGTTGTATGGTATATGCAATGTAATTATCTTTGGCAATAGTAAATTTTAAGAGAGTTTGGATCTAATAATCTCTATCAAAATTTTTGTGTAATGAAAGAAATCACAAATGACTTGAATGGAGTTTTATATTTTTAAAGTTTATAATGCATTTATTTCACTTACTTTAATTTTGTTGTGTCATTGGTTTATAAATTCAGATACACATGAATAGCATTCTACATGTTTAACAATGGTATCTAACGATGTGCTTACTATATCCCAAAATATATAGTAAGCAAAGTGAATCATTGTGTTACAAGGGTTAATAAACATTGTCCAAAAATTTATGGTCTATTTGGTCTGAATTGTGATGATAATGGGTTTTAATGCCATTTATGTGCTATATTTTTTAAAATTCGAATGTTAGTGATAATATCAGTAAAAAGTAAACATTGATCTTATACTGATGAATGAATCAATCCCAAAATGTGTTACAAAATTACACATAAAGTATATTCAGTGTTTGTTATAATTCACATGCAGATAAATTAGCCTGTTCACAGATGCGTGTAAAAGATCATAGGTGAACTACTTACTGAAGAAGAAAATTTATGATAATTTAGAGGGTTCATTATTTGATCTACTCTCTTTGGCTTGAGTAATACTTTCAGCATTTATATACTATATGTTTTGAAAAACTACATTAACATTTTAAAATTTGAATGCTTTTATGTGATTCTCCATATTTTATCAGGATCCAACTTGTAATTGACAGATCACTTAACAAAATGAATATCTTACATATGACTAATTAATGTGAAAAAAATTAAATTTAGTGAATAATTTCCCCCAATGGGCACTCTTCGAGTAAGCTAATTCTCTAAATTTTTTGCGTAAATTAATTTATAAATTATGCATATTTCAAAATTATTTGCATACTCATGAACAGTGTATTTTGTCAAAATTCATATTCCACATTTTTATACTTGCCATTATTAACTCTATATGAATATTGACTATGCTGTGTTTCATTCTCACCTCTTTTTATGTTAGTGGTTCCAGACTCTAAAATGACAATTCCAAGTCTCTAATAACAGTAGTAATAACTGTTTCTTTTCATGTGCCAACTTGTTCTCACAGTATGACAGCTTCTGCTCTTCTCATTAGTATCTCTTTCATATTTTCATGCTATAAGAGTTGGCACAACAAACAAGAAGCTACTTTTTCATCAATTCCTTTGTTGAATTCTTGCCAAAATATGGTAGCCCATTCTCTTCCTTTGCACCATTTCATGAGCTCAAATAGCCATAATGTATTCTGTTTAATACTTTCTGGCAGAGGTTATTGGAAATAGCCCTGCAATCATATTTCAGCAAAACACTATTCACCATTGTAAGAGATGCCCTGATGTTCCCATATGCCCATAAGGCTTTTTTTAGTTTCTTTTACTTTTTCAGCCAACCTACTCATAATAAACTTAATACATTGTTAACATCAGGTCCACAGCTATTTCCTATGACATCCATCTGGACTTCTCTTCCATAATAGGCAAGATTTTATTAATGGTAACAATCTGTTTTACCAGACCTGAAATATTCTGGACAATACTCTCAAAGTTAACAATTTTTCACATGAGCTTGCAACAGGTACTTCCAAAGCACTGAGTATATAGTCGGATTTGAATTTTAAGATCATAATTATGCTGAAAAAGAGGCCTGCTAGATTTAATATAGAGAGGTCTGATACATTCATTCATTTGATAATCCTGAGTTTCCAGAGATTTTTTAGTAAGTAGGTGCTATACTTGCTATTGTTTAGGTTTGGTTCCCTGGAACCAGAGGTGATACCTGAGAAAGTTATTTATTTAAGAGGGCTTTCCGGAGAAAGAAGTGGAAGGAGAAGCATAAACCATGGAAAAAATCCAAACGAGAATTTGGTTTTACCCAGAGACTTGCTTTAGCAAGATCTCACAGGGACATCTGTAGCACCAATTGAACCTAAGTGTTGTTTTAATTTTAAGGTAAGGGAGCCAGCTTCTCCTTGAAAGAAGTCCTCATGTGAGAAAGTCTTTAGTTGTTGATGGCTAAGAGTGGCTGGCCAGATAACCTCTTACTTGAGCAATTGATGAGCTCTTGTTTGGCCAGGGAAAACACTCCAGAAAAAAATAGTACCTGTCAATAATTAGAAGCCAACTGTCACACCAGCTGGGGTCAAGTCCACAAGCCTAGTAATTATAGGTATTTTATGTAACTGTAGATGACCAATTACATCAATAATAAGATATTCCACACTTACAAAAGAATCACATCATGATTTTTTTTTGAAATTATGGTAAAATAGACAAAAACTTTATCATTTTAACCACTTCTAAATGTACAGTTCAGCGGTATTAAGTAAATTTATATTGTTCAACCATCACCACTATTCATCTGCAGAACTCTTCATCTTGCAAAACTGAAACTCTGTCCCTATTAAACAATGAATTCTCATTCTCTGCCTTCTCCTTTACCCCATATCCTGCCCAGTCTCTAACAACCATCATTCCACTTTTTGTTTCTGATTTTTGACTACACTAAGTACCTCATACGAGTGAAATCATACAGTATTATACAGTATTTTGCTTTTGGTGACTGGTTTATTGCACTTAGCAAAATATTTACATCTGTAAACAGTATATTGTATACATATAGACAGACACAGCCATGGATTTGAAATATCTTCTTCAATTTTGGGAAGCTTTTAAAAGTAACTCTGAAATTCAGTGTCAGCAAAAAAAGAAATTTGGCATTTCTTCGTCTACTTTTACCAGAGTTTTGTATGTTTCATCCTCAGAAGCATGTCTGACTTTTTAGCCAACATCTGTTACAGAAAATTTTTGTTTTTCTTCACTTGAAGTGGTTTCCATAGCTCTCTCAGTACTACAGTACTTCTTTTCAATAAACAAAAAAGTTATGATCTATTAAAAGAATACAAGAGAATGTGATGAACTTTGTTTGCTTCATTCTATGACAAGTAAAATAATGGTAGTGAATTAGCATTCCACATGCTGAAACTATATTTAATTTGCATGTTATTAAATAATCAAATATTTTCTGATATACATCTTGATTAACAATCATTTGACCCATTTTATGGCCTCTTATTCATTTCTGTTTTCCAGTAAAGGGTTTAGAAAAAACATAATCATCATAACCATAGAAAAAAGAAAACTAACGATGAAAACTTCGTAAACTTAGCTTTATTTAATAATCAAATTTGAATTACTAACAAAATATAATTTGACCATTTATATAATTTCTTATTAAATTGTTTGTACACAACTTTCCTTGGATAAGCTTTAATCAGCATACTTTTCATTCACAGTAATTTGTTTACTCAAATTAACAGGAGAGGATATGCACTGTGTATCATATTGATGTTAGATAGGTGTGCATCTAACAGCTATAAATATTGTATTACACCTAAAAATGAGTGATGAATAGCTCTGTCTTTTCAGTATGGTTAGAATTACTTGGCATTTTAACACTTTGAAAGCCTCATTTCACCACCATCTGTGCATAGGTGGTTTATACACTTTTTACTTCTTACTAAAAAGTTTGGGATTTCTTTCTCATTACCTGTCATAACCAAACACTGGCCAATGGAGTGTGATGTGCGTTGATTCTAGCAAAAAGATTCCCCCCAACCTAGCTTCACTTCAGATATCTATTACCTTACTGAACCCTGAACTTACTATTATAATTATTTTTTGCCAAGGCAAGCCTGTGTCCCACAGGCTTCATAGAGGTGAGACTAGGCATGGCCAGAAAGAATAGCAAATCAGAGTGAGACCAGCTGAATGATCTCAGTTTTCTCAGGTGACTTGTGTGAGCAGCCATATACTGTACCTGACAATATTCTAAAAATGAGTTTTTATATAGCAACAGAGAAATTTTAAAATCTGAGTAACAAGATATACCACCCTCTGTTTTCTGCCTGCATCCTATTACCTCTATTAAAATTAATTTAATCATATAAATGAGGTTTTTAAAAAATAAATAGATATAGCATTGACATTTTACTTTACAGTTCATAAATCTTTTTATTTGGTTTACACTCTTTGTTTTGCTAAGTGCTCAAAGTATCCTCTTGGGTTATGTAGGACAGATAGTGTTACTCTGATGATATGTATACAGTAAAAATCAAGGCACAGCGAGAATGCTTTATAATATTTTAAAAGATTGTAGTCCCCAGATGAACTGTATATGCGGTATATCCCATCACTTTCCACTCTGTGCTCATGGCAGATGTTACTATCAGTCATGGTATACTTTGTGAATTATAATATCTAAGATAACAAAGATATAGAAGTTTATGAATCAACCATAAGTATTTACACCTTGCAGGTAAAGGGTAATCTAGCCCAGAGAACTATAATGCCTAGCAATTTTCTTCTAAGTGAAAACTGGAAAGCTGAGGAAAATCTTTGATATTAGTCTATTGTTATATTCCTTCCTTCCTCCTAAGATACCATAGCCCGGAAGTTAATTTTTTAGGCTATTGTCTGGTGAAGGTAACAAATCTTGAAATATATCAGGTTCAGAGCTATCAATCTCTCTCCTCTACAGCCAAACATATTCTCTCTTTCTTCCTCTCTTTCTGTCTGCCTCATTCTTACCCTCTTGGACATTTCAGAGAGTTAGCTTTGATTATTATTATTATTATTTTTAATCTAACAGGCTGTTTTATCTCAAGTCCTTCACTTATTTTTTAATTGTAAATGGAACAACTTTAAGCATTTAATGTTCTATGGGAGATTGAGATCAAATTGAAATAATCAAAAGGGACACATACTTCCAGACTGTTTCAAATGTCTGTTATCTTCTCAGAATTATAAAGCTCATAATGTGGCCCTGATTCTCCTTCACACATTTATATTGTGATTTATAAATATATATGCACTTTATCTATCATATTTACATTTGCTTATCCAGTAAAAGCAGAATATTATAAGCATTGGCTAACATTAGACAGAATAATGCAGTGACTCATGAGATAATATTATTGGTGCTTTAAGGAAAAAACAGTGTAATAATTAGCTTGACTTAATGGTCTGTTCTCTGCTTGGACAGTTTTAATACTTGCTGTTCACTGCTTTTAAATGGAATTTTTATTAGACTTTTGATATTATTGACTATTTGAAATCTGGAGATAAATATCTTTTGTAAAAAATAACATTTTATTTGTATGTATATCAGTTTTTGATACTGTAGACATAAAACATGTCTAAGACTTATTATATATTGCTTTAAGCAAGTATATGGAATTTTTCAAACAGTCATAATGTAGTTTTAAACTTGATCAGCAATTAAAAGTTTTCCCAAATCATGCTCTCACCCATCCTCATGACTGATGCTTTTTTAATATTGAAAGATGCCACCATCTTTTCAATTTTATAATTTAGTTTAGGAGTACTTACATATTGTTTTTATCTTCCTTCTTTCAGATACTCTGACATTCTATGTCAAATTATAGAAATCATAATCATCTTCTGGAACTCTTATTCTTTTCATTTTATTTTTTATTGTTTTCGTTAGTTTTCTCTAAAAAGTCATTTATAATCAGTGTTTCCAATTCTTACATTTTTATTCATACGTCAACCTACTACTATTAGATTAGTTTTGTCTAATTTCATTGAATTTGTTCTTATTTAGTTTACAAATGGCCTCCTACATATAAAACCAAATAAGCTTCAATATGTTTTAGCTTTCTTTCTAGTTTTATTCACATAATATGGGTTACTGGTATCCTTTCTTTATTGAAATTCTACTCATTTAGTATTAAGGATACAATGTGCTAATATCTAAGAGTTTATATCAATCTTATTATCTGTCATTTCCTGTAATGTCATAATAACTGAATCCCCATATATATCAAATGAATCACTTTGTAATACCTAGCCAATTCTGTCTCCTGATGTATCTGTTTCTATGGATGGTACCACTATCAATCCGGTTGTCCACATCAAGAGCGCAGAGGCCAATCATAGCTTCTATTTTCTTTGCCCACAACTATATCCTGTCAGTCAATAAGAACTACAGATTCTGTTCTGTAAAGAGCTGTTTTGTATTGTTTTTAATCCATTTTTATTTGTTCCTTCAGTAACTATTAATTAGTATGTTCTAGAAGCTATTGATGCTTAATGAGAAAAAATAGAGAAATTTTGGTATTTGTGAAACTTATAAGAAGGTGGACAAATACTAAATAGACAAATCAAAAAAGTATCTTATTATCTATTGCTGCAGAACAAATCTTCATCAAAGTTAAGACTTCATAACTATTTTCTGATATTCACAACTGTGAGGTTAGGAGTTTAGGCAAGGTGGTTTGTCTTTGCTATATGGTATCTGGGGCATGAGCTGAGCTAGATTAAATATATGGGAAGGTTTTAGATAGTTCAACTGGGCTCATATGTCAAGGTTTCAGATCTTCATTTGGAATTTGCTGGTGGTGACATGTCTAAAATGGTTTCTTCACTGGCGCCTGGGCTGATTAGCATCACTTTCCCTCCATGTGATCTCTCCACATGGCCATTGTCAACTTCTTCAGATCAAAGTGGCCTTATGGCAGTCAAACTTCTTCCAGTCTGGTTGGTTGAACCCAGGATAGCATCCTAAGGGAAGCAAAATGGAAACCACATTCATCCTCTGAAAGACTAGGGCCAGAACTGGAATGGCATTACTTTCACTGTATACAATTGGTCAAAGCAGTCACAGGCCAACCCAGTGGCATCTGGGGAAATTTCTGGAGTATATTGGGAGACACGTGTTCTTGCCAGAGTCATGCAGAGCTTCATGGGCTTCCCTTAAGTCTTGCGGTGGTTGTCTTGAAGCTCAGAGAGGAGTGGTTTGACTAGCAATTCTGACTTTGTTGAGGCTGGAACACTTTTTGTCTCTCTTTCTTTCTCTCTTTCTCCCTCCATTTCTCCCTTCTTTCTTCTTTCCTTCCTTTGTTTCTTTTTTCTCCTTTCTTATTATTTTAATTACCTCTATAGCTTCATAATGGATCTCCCTGCCTCCAGAGATGGTTTCTTTTCCTCTATACCCCGTATTGTAGACAGATAAATTTTTCAAGTTCAAAATGTCTTATCATTCCTTGCTTAGTCAATGAATCTTCCAAACTTTTAGGATAAAGGTCAAATTTCTGAGCTCTCATATTAGCCCAGAAAACATTTGATATTTTAATGCTGATATACATTTGTGTATTCTTAAGACCTAATCACATATAACCTATGTTTTAATGTTGGCTTATGCCCAGGTACCTCTTAAATTCTTTACTTCGTGATTGTAATTCCATGGCCTCTTCCCTCTTCCAGGGACATTATACTTCTATAAAGCATGTTTTTGTTGAAAATTATGTAATGGCATCTCTTCCTCTTTGGTAGAAAAAAAAAACAGCATGAGAATGCATGTCTTGCCAGAAAGTGTTGATTTCAATGCTGATATATAACAATTGCCAGACACGCTTGTGTGGCCATCAACCTGAACCATCATACATGGAGGCACAGCTCTAGTCTCCTGATATCAGCTGGCTGGGATTTTGCACTTTCAAAGCCTTTGTTTATTTATATATAAAATGAGGTTAATCATTTTTCTTATAACATTTTGTGAGTATTAAATGAGATAACATTTGCAAAGCATTTAGTAGGGCACTTGGCACAGTGTAAGTGGTATGTAACTGTTTGCTATTACCTTGATTACTTAGACTTCAAGAAAATTCAATAGTTTCTTTTCTTAAAAAAGGGAGTCTCTCTACTCTAGGTAACATGTAAACAATTAATCATATAGTATGACCAGGGCTTCAAGTAAGAGTACATATGTGCAAGTATAGTAGTAGCTATAAGGAAATATAATTTCTACTCAAGAGATAAGGTAGGGAATCTTTACAACAAGATAACTCATACAAAGTATAAAGAGTGAGTAGTAAACTTTATGTTTGGAATCCCACCTCTTGGACATCAGACGTCAGAGTGTGCACACTTGTGTGTGTGCAAGTATGTGTGTATAATTAAAACTAAAGAGTAATCCAATGGTTATTCAAAACACCAGTAAAGGATTTTCAGGGAGAAGCATTTTTTTACTGATAATATTTAGAGCTGCTAGGGAATGGTGATAATAAATAGACTAAATTTGTCAGCATATTGAATTTGATTTCTCTATAGGCAATGGGGCTCCACTCACTGTCTGTACCTGAAGCAGTCACTCCCACTATATTACTCATGATACTGCACTGGAGCTGGGTATACCCAGCATAACAGATACGTTTTCTTAATTCTCAAGATGTTGCTGAGCCAAATCATATTTCCAAAGGGATACATCAACGGAGAGAAGCAACTGTCTTTTTTTTCTAATTGAACAGTGTCATCTTATGAGTTACAGAGGACTCTAGGAATTCTAGGGAGAAAAAACAAAAACAAAAAACAGAAGTAAGGAGGCACCAGAGCATAAAAGAGTATGACACAACCAGAGAACTGATTTTAGAGCAAAGCAATAAGTGACCAGAGAATGAAGTGAAAATAGAGAAGGAGGCCACATCAGAATATTCAAGGCTTGGAGTACCAATCTATACTAATATAAGCAATTAGAAACTCATTCTAAATTCTTCAGGAGAATATTGAATACTTTTATACAGAAGTGATTGTTTGAGATTTTCATGTAGAAAGGTTTCTCTGGCCATGATATCGGAAATAGAAGGGTAGAGAGTAAGAGTGGAGGCCAGGGATCATTGGGATCCTTTTGAAATATCAAGGAAAAAGTGATGAAACCTTGAACTAGGGCACTGTTTCTGATAAGAATACACATTCTCTGGCTATACGAACAACACAGCAGCAGCTATGAGAAGTGGCCAAACTCTGAATTGCTCTGTTGGGTTCTTTTTTTTTTTATTGTTCATTAATTGTGCCCTGTTTGGTTTTTTTATTATTATTATTATTACACTTTAAGTTTTAGGGTACATGTGCACAATGTGCAGGTTTGTTACATATGTGTCCATGTGCCATGTTGGTGTGCTGCACCCATTAACTCGTCATTTAGCATTAGGTATATCTCCTAATGCTGTCCCTCCCCTCTCCCCCCACCCCACAACAGTCCCCGGAGTGTGATGTTCCCCTTCCTGTGTCCACGAGTTCTAATTGTTCAATTCCCATCTATGAGTGAGAACATGCGGTGTTTGGTTTTTTGTCCTTGTGATAGTTTATTGAGAATGATGGTTTCCAGTTTCATCCATGTCCCTACAAAGGACGTGAACTCATCATTTTTTATGGCTGCATAGTATTCCATGGTGTATATGTGTCACAATGACTTTCTTCACAGAATTGGAAAAAACTACTTTAAAGTTCATATGGAACCAAAAAAGAGCCCGCATCGCCAAGTCAATCCTAAGCCAAAAGAACAAAGCTGGAGGCATCACGCTACCTGACTTCAAACTATACTACAAGGCTACAGTAACCAAAACAGCATGGTACTGGTACCACAACAGAGACATAGATCAATGGAACAGAACAGAGCCCTCAGAAATAATGCCACATATCTACAACCATCTGATCTTTGACAAACCTGACAAAAACAAGCAATGGGGAAAGGATTCCCTATTTAATAAATGGTGCTGGGAAAACTGGCTAGCCATATGTAGAAAGCTGAAACTGGATCCCTTCCTTACACCTTATACAAAAATTAATTCAAGATGGATTAAAGACTTAAATATTAGACCTAAAACCATTAAAATCCTACAAGAAAACCTAGGCAGTACCATTCAGGACATAGGCATGGGCAAGGACTTCATGTCTAAAACACCAAAAGCAATGGCAACAAAAGCCAAAATTGCCAAATGGGATCTAATTAAACTAAAGAGGTTCTGCACAGCAAAAGAAACTACCATCAGAGTGAACAGGCAACCTACAAAATGGGAGAAAATGTTTGCAACCTACTCATCTGACAAAGGGCTAATATCCAGAATCTACAATGAACTCAGACAAATTTATAAGAAAAAAACAAACAACCCCATCAAAAAGTGGGCGAAGGACATGAACAGACATTTCTCAAAAGAAGACATTTATGCAGCCAAAAAACACATGCAAAAATGCTCATCATCACTGGCCATCAGAGAAATGCAAATCAAAACCACAATGAGATACCATCTCACACCAGTTAGAATGGCCATCATTAAAAAATCAGGAAACAACAGGTGCTGGAGAGGATGTGGAGAAATAGGAACACTTTTACACTGTTGGTGGGACTGTAAACTAGTTCAACCATTGTGGAGGTCAGTGTGGCGATTCCTCAGGGATCTAGAACTAGAAATACCATTTGACCCAGCCATCCCATTACTGGGTATATACCCAAAGGACTATAAATCATGCTGCTATAAAGACACATGCACACGTATGTTTATTGAGGCACCATTCACAATAGCAAAGACTTGGAACCAACCCAAATGTCCAACAATGATAGACTGGATTAAGAAAATCTGATGGGTTCTTTGAATCCCAGGATTTTCCAGCAGATGTCTCAAGCGGTGGCTTTTATATCTCCTATTTCTCACACGAAAACTTGACCATGAGCTCGAGTAAGTATGTAATGTGACTTCATTGCCATTTCTAAGCCAGGCAAAATAAAATAATAATAAAAGCTCTAGGATCTGTGAAGCACATGCCATCAGATTACGTCACATACAATCCCTTTGTGTTGCAATTATTTATCACCCTGCCCTTCATTTTCTTTTTTTTTTTTTTTTTTTGAGATGAGTCTGGCTCTGTCGCCCATGCTCCAGTGCAGTGGTGCGATCTCGGCTCACTGCAAGCTCCGCCTCCCGGGTTCAAGCCATTCTCCTGCCTCAGCCTCCTGAGTAGCTGGGACTACAGGCGCCTGCCACCACGCACGGCTAGTTTTTTTTTTTTTTTTTTGTATTTTTAGTAGAGACAGAGTTTCACCGTGTTAGCCAGGATGGTCTCGATCTCCTGACCTCGTGATTCGCCCACCTCGGCCTCCCAAAGTGCTGGGACTACAGGCATGAGCCACCGCGCCCGGCCATTTTCTTAAGATTTCAACATTTGCAACATAGTCTCATAGCCACTACTCCTGTCATAAGCCTTGATGATTTCTTTTATTCTGGATGATGCATCCTGATCCTGTTGATGTTTTTCCTTCAAATAACTTTATCTTTCACTCCATTCTCTCATTTGGTCAACACACTAATCCTGTCAAATTGTCATTATCAACAATAGTTTCCATTTATATGAGCCTCAATTTCAAGAATCCCCCGAGTCCAATCTCTGGACCCTGCTTTATAATTCCAGCATTGGATTTCTTGTACCCCTAGGTCAACGGTTCCTCAACCCTGCTAGTACCTCCTGTCCAGTGACTCCTTACCTTTTCACATCCATTATCCCCTCCATGGCCTCATTATCCTTTTTTACCCAACTTGCTTTCATGCCACATGATGAAAATTACTCAATCCCACACATCTCGATTTCCCTATTCTTTCTGTATCATTTTTTTTCCTGAAATTTCCTCAGGTATGGTTAAATATATGATTTTTTTTCCTACTCTATGTCTTCTCCCAAGTAGCTGAACATGATTGGAGAAAAAAAAACATAACCATGCAAACTGACCTCGTGTTAAATGTGCTATCACAAACCTCAGTGAGTCCTCCTGACTGCTTGGAAATAGTACAGTATTTCTCAAAGAAATTCGCTCTCTTATTTTCTGAGATGACTATTTCTCACCTATTCTTCCTTCTATTCTTATTTTGCTTGCTTCTAATTTCCCTAAGAAATGTAAGAAATCTGATGAGAATTTATACTCAAAAACGATTCTGCCTATTTCTGTATCCATATATTCTGCCTTTTATTTTATGGTAGTGAATGAATTGATCCTACTCATATATAAGGCCAAAATCATCACGTGTACCAGAACCTGTAACCTACTGAATTTGAGGAAAAAGTAAACATGTAATATGTTACTCTTGAGATTGAGGGTAGTTTGTTTCTGGAACAAAACTGATTTATTCAGACTGCTTCACAGATATAAAAATAATTACTCTTTTATGTTGCTACTGCTGCATAAGAAATGAACACAAATCTAGAAGCTTAAGCCAATATCCATGTATTATCTTACAGTTTCTGTGGGTCAGGCATCCAGGCACAGCTTAGCTGGGTCTTCTGCTCAGCATCCCCCAAGGCTGCAAATGACTTTTGTTGAGACTGTACTCCCACTTGGAGGCTTGTCTGGGGAAAAATCCACTTGCAAACTTCTTAAGGTTTTGGCAAATTTGTTTCCACGCAGCTATGTTACCAGAACGCTGACTTTTGCTGCCTGTCAGCTGAAGGCAGGCCCGGGGTCCTAGAGGCTGTTCACAATTCATCATCAGATGAACTTCTCTAGCATGGCCTCTTTGTTAATTAAACCTGTAAGAGTCTCTGAATTCTTTTAAAGCTTTAACCTGAGTAAGTCCCCTGTTTAAGGGGTTTCACCTGATTGAGTCAGACCATGCAAGACTGTCTTTTTGCTAATTAACTCTGAATAAGCCTGGACTGTATGGTAAGAATATCTGCAAAATTCCTTCATGTTTGTTATATTCTTTTGACCAGTGGTAGGTAATGGGTTCCCCCGCCCCACGCCACCCGCCACCTACACACACACACACACACACACACACACACACACACACACACACAGAGGGAGAGAGAGAGAAAGAGAGAGAGAGAGAGAGAGAAAGAAAGAAACTGCAGGGGCAGCATTATACAGTGAATAAACTTTAGGTTACAGGGATTGTGGGGGAGCATCTTAGATTTCTGCTTACAACAATTTCTTAAAGTAATTTAGGTAGAGATACACAATGCTGTTGAAGTTTACCAAAAAATATTATTTGCATTATTTTGGTAATTGGGATTGAATTAGAGTGGTAAAAGACATAGAGAAGAAATGACAAGTTAAACATTGTTTTATTAGTAAACTGAATAGGAATAATTAAGTATCATACAGGATAAATAGTTTCAAAGATAACTGTTGGGTTTCTGGCTTGAAACGTGGATGGATGGTAGATCCATTTACTGAGTTGGAAATAATAGAGAAAGACAAGATTTGGGTGAGCTTATCGGGTTAGTTTTAAATGCATAAAGTCTTAGTTGCTTTTAAGAACTTTCAAGTAGACAGTCTAGAAAATATGAATTTATAGGCACTTGAAACTTAGTGGAGAGGTCTAGACTAGAGATATAAATCTGAGGGCTCTCATTGTTAAGTTATAAGCATGCAAGAGATTTAAGCATAGTGAGAGGAGAGATGGTCTATGACAGCACTTTGAGATATTTTAATATTTAAGGGTGGAGCAAAAGAGAATAAACCTTCAATTGACTGAAAATGAGAAGTCAGAGATGTAAGAGAGAAATTAGAAGAGCTGCTTAGATAGGAAAATGAAGAATGATAAAAGTTAATTAGCTTTACTGATCCAAAAGTCTCCAGTAATTTTCAAGTTCTAGTTTGGTAAAACAATGAGGCTGAAAGATAGATTGGCATGTGTGGTAAGGAAGCAAGTCAGAGAGAAGCTGGCTATGACATTAAACAGACATAGCAGAACTTGAGAGGCTTGATATTCAAGTCAGAGTTTTTTCTTGTTTGTTTTCTTAAAAAGAAAGATTTGGAAATTGATAGTGTCTCAGTAGCTTGATGTTCACAGAGTTTTGCAATTATATTGAATTACAGCAAGCCAATAAAGTTCAGGGTCATCAAAGTTCAAGCAAGTAGCATAGTCCAGGAAGAGAGCCAATATAACCAATCTTGTATAAGCACAAATAAGGGGTGTGAAGGTAAAGTAAATAGACCAGCTATTAACAGCACGAAGGGCATCTATTATGTGATCTGCTGTTACAAAAGTTGCCTGCCTAGGATTTTTATTATTTAGGGAATTTTCCACTTCTCTGTCCTTATAAGGAGATATTCTTTTAAAGAGATGTAAGTAACATACAATCAAAGTTTTCAATGTGGCCGGGCGCGGTGGCTCACGCCTGTAATCCCAGCACTTTGGGAGGCCGAGGCGGGTGGATCACGAGGTCAGGAGATCGAGACCATCCTGGCTAACACGGTGAAACCCCGTCTCTACTAAAAGTACAAAAAATTAGCCGGGCGAGGTGGCGGGTGCCTATAGTCCCAGCTACTGTGGGGGCTGAGGCAGGAGAATGGCGTGAACCCCAGGGGGTGGAGCCTGTGGTGAGCCGAGATCGCGCCACTGCACTCCAGCCTGTGCGACAGCGAGACTCCGTCTCAAAAAAAAAAAAAAAAAAAAAAAAAAGTTTTCAATGTACCAGGCAATATATATGAAAGACTTTTTCTTATTATAATTCTTATTAGCCTTAATTGGACCACAGATGCCAAGAATTGAATTAATTACGGGCTAATGGCAAGCTATAAACATGGGCCATATATGCCTTCTTCCATTTTATTTAACATATTTTATAGCTCTCGTGATTCTGTAGTTTTTCTACTCTATTTATGACTTAGTGGGTAAATTTAACTCTGAAGTGAAGGGTTAGCTAACCCATTGCTTCCAAATTTCTAAACCACATTTTCTAAAATAGCATTTGCAAATGACAAATCTGATATTTATATCTACGTTTGTTTGATTTCTACATCTATCTCTTAGTTCTGAATTCATGAAGAGTTGTATACAAGGACTTCTCAAACCTCACACATAACAAATTGCTTTTGATTGCACCTTGGAATATTCATCCTTGTTTTTTTTTAATTAGGGTAAATATATAATTCACCATTCAAACCTGGATGTTTGAAAATGAGAAGGAGCACTATTAATAATTAACCATCTTTGCCAGTAACTTTGGAATATTGCACCAGTTAGTTTTGCTGCACAAAACCTGTTCCAAAATATAGTACCTTGAAACAATAATAGCGTCTTATCTCATCTTGTGTAGGTTGGCTGGATGGTTTTAAATTTACCAGTTTTTCTGGGCTGGCAAAACCAGCCTGGAGCATGTAAGGTGGCCTCACTTATATGTCCAGCAGATGTAGGTAAGCCTGCTTTGGGTAGCCATTTCACATGGCAGTTCCACATTTCCAAAAAGGAGCAAGAGAGGTTAAACCCCAAGGAACAAGCACTTTTCAACTCTGCTTCCTTCTCAGATTTTCAGGTCTCATTGACCAAAACAAGTCACGTAGCCAAACACAGAGTACTTGTAGGAGGGGTTTCTTGAAAGGAGTGGGTAGAGGAAGACATAAATAAATCAAGGCCAGTACAGCAACAATCTGCCCCAAAAAGATACAGTCCCACTCTAAACATTATTTTATTCAACGGAATAGAAGCATGCATGATTTCATTTGATTAGAAATAAAACTAAAAGTTTTAGGTTGGTAGTAGTTATAAATCAGAGTCAAATTTATGTTTAAGACATTTCACAGTTATTTGCTATTGTTGTTGATTTCAAAATCAGGATAATTTTCATTCAGAACCTCCATCTGAACAGACTAAAAGAAATTTGAAAACTCATAATACTTGGGCTTCCTCTTCCTGCAAGTATGTGCCAAGTTTTTGAGATTTTAACTCAGTGCAAAGATGTAAAGGGGAGAAGGGTGTCCTCTCAGCTCAGTGTGGTTACAACTGAGATATGTTTTTATTAGGTCTTCTGGTTCTGCTGTTCTCATTCAAGTTTGAGGAGTTTTATGACTTTGGTAATCCTGATTTACAGTCCTGCCTCTTCTCTGTTAGATGTACTATTTTGTCATTTTCTTTCTGAGGTTTTGCTTTCTCCTTTGGAGAATTGATTCAAATCAAACAACCAAATGCTGTTTCTCCTGCAATCATTCAATTTTCTGCTTCTAACTTAGGAGAATTTAAAATACATTTACAGTCTGCAGAAACTCTCTCTTCAAACTCTATTCCCTTCAATAGTGTTAAGATTTTTTGGTGAGTATAAGAGTATATACCCAAAGGATTATAAATCATTCTACTATAAAGACACATGCACATGTATGTTTATTGCAGCACTATTCACAATAGCAAAGACTTGGAACCAACTCAAATGCCTGTCAATGATAGACTGGATAAAGAAAATGTGGCACATATATACCATGGAATACTATGCAGCCATAAAAAATGATGAGTTCATGTCCTTTGCAGGGACATGGATGAAGCTGGAAACCATTATTCTCAGCAAACTAACACAGGAACAGAAAACAAACACTGCATTTTCTCTCTCATAAGTGGGAGCTGAACAATGAGAACACATGGACACAGGGAGGGGAACATCACACACTCGGGCCTGTTGGGGGTAGGGGGCTAGGGGAGGGATAGCTTAGGAGAAATACCTAATGTAGATGATGGGTTGGTGAATGCAGCAAACCACCATGGCATTTGTATACCTATGTAAAAAACCTGCACTTTCTGCACATGTATACCAAGACTTAAAGTATAATAAAAAAAGAATTTGAGAAAATCTTAACCATTCATCAGTGGTTAAGATTTGATGAAAATATTCATCAAATATTTTCTCAGCTAAAAAAGAGACCTCAGTATGATTTTAAGAATCCTCAAAAGATAAAAACAAAACAAGTCACTTAGCCAAACACAGAGTACTTGTAGGAGGGGTTTCTTGAAAGGAGTGGGTAGAGTTCCCAGTATCTAGTACATAAATATCTAGAATTCAATGCAGTGTTACACTTGGATTCATTTGAATACAGTAAATAAATGAATTTCTGGAACGTTAAAAAAAAAAAAAAAGAATGAAATCCTGAGAACTACTCACTAAATTCTGCTGCTTACTTTCTCTACGGAACAATACTTCCTACTTGCTTGAGAGGGAACAGGTAGGGAAGAAGGAGAGAAACACAAATGTGCAACTAAAAACAAAAATTATTTAGTTACATGCTCACTTCAGAATAGCTTTATAAATAATACAAAGTAAGCTTTATAACAATGTTTTTAATAATAACAGCATAATTAAAATATGTAGACTCCTATGTTTTTAAACTTTGAATGATGAAACATTTTTATGTACGGATTCTTGGACATTTGTTTTCCCCTCAAAATTTCATAAATATATTAACACAGTACTCACTGTTTTGGTGGTAAATACTGCATTGATAAATAAGTAAAGATAGGAGAACCAAATAAAAAGCATAGTACTTTAAGTATGTTTTTGAATAGTCTTAAGTTTATAGATTCTTGAATATCATATTTTGTGTACAAAATATAATTTTTATTTCTGAATGGAACTGCTAAGGGAAAATGGTATGGACTGGAAAAGAAGTAAATAAGCAAAGATAAGAAAAAAAGTGCTCATTAAGCGTATTGACAGGAAAGAAATATTTTAATAAAAATTAATTAAAAACTCAAGGAAAAGTAAGATGTCAGTGTAATAAAAAGTGATGTTAAAATATAAAAGGGAGATTGACTGGTGTCAGTTTATTAGCAGTAATCCTCAGGGAGACAGATTGCTTCTCTAGGCACTGAGAAACACAGCAGTCTGTCAAGTAGTCACTGCACAAAGCATCCACTTCCCCATGGCAAACAGGAAGGGCAAAACCATCATCACTTTTGGCATTCAGTTAAGTGAAATTATTGTGCTTACTTTTTTGATTGGCTTTATTTTAACTTGCACATGCATATAGTGGTTCCTAAAATTATAGAATTGTGCTATTTTTAAAGTTTGATACGGCACAACTTAGCTCTACATTTTGAATTGTTCTGATTTAAGCAAATATAGGTATACTGGTTAACTTTTGAAGTGATGAAAATTTTTTACAATTGAATTCTATTTTATTCTGAATTTGAATAAATGTATTTTTAGGATTACAGAAATATGTGTCTATCCCCTAAGTATAGGTATCTATTACTACAGTAATAGACACCCGGGTAAATTGCTGAATTGGTAGATAAGGTGATTTCACTGTCATGGACAATTTTGTAATTTGTCTTCCATTCTAAGAATTTGGGCTCTATTCATCAACATTTATGAGGACTTCATATTTTTCTGGTAAATAAATATTCTTTGTTCTTTGTTTCTTATTTACTCTTTAAATAATTTACATACCTTTGCATAGCATAACTAGCTTGGTTCTTTTGATTAAATTTTAGTAGTTAAAAATTCCCATTTTTATCCTTGAGTTATGTAAGTTTAATATGAATTACTACTTTTATTTCTTAGATGAACTTAGCACAGTTTACGGCCATTTACTACTAACATATATGCTATTATTGTTGTGAATTTTAATTATCTCTAAATTTTAAACCCATTTATGTATTTTTTATATATAATTTTATATACACACATACTCCATAGAGATAGTCATGTACTGAACTAATCCTTGAGAATGTCTATTATTAAAGTAGAGTAGATTTTGATGAACAGTTAGCACTCTTCATCACACATAGAAGCCCTATGGCTTTAAAAATGTTTTTCCTTCTGACTGAGAACTCTGAGCATGAAGAAAATTTACTGCTAAGGCAGGTTAAAAATAAAGGCAGAGAAAACTCGGACTCATTCCATTCAGGAAACAAATACAAAGAATTTCAATATCGGGCAGCTACTTTAATTAACAAATAGACAATCAATCAACATTTTGCATAATTTTTGTAAATCAAATTTCTATATAGGTATATGTTGTTTTATCATTCAGTGTATAAAATGAACTTAGAATATATTCGTAGATACAAATACTAAGCCATACTAAGGCACTTAAAGAGGGGAATGTAATATCCCAGTACAATGGAAATGGAGAAAGATGCTATTTGACAAAAAGGTATTAAGAGTTGAAAGAGCCAAGAATATCAGTTACTAAAACTATTTTCTTAGTCATGTTGGACAATGGTCACTACCAGATGCTCAAGGAGGAAGAACTGAAAGGGAAAATCAGAATTTCTGTGAATAATTCTCTTAAAATATTTTTATTTCCAATTTGATACATTATTTTGTTGTTGTCATTATGTCTGCGGATTTAATGCTCTCATTTGAGTATCTCTGTAGGATGAATTCTTTGCCACTTATAATGAAAATTATATAATTTTAAGTGGGCACAAATAAGCAAACTTCTTTACAAAATTCTTTTTATAGGCTCATATTATCTAAGCTATATATTGGATCATTTGTTTGAATCTAACCATTTGATGATTAATAATAAAACGTTTCATTCAATTTAATGAGTTTATTTAAAGCATCATCATATCATATACTGTACGGAGTATTATAAAATTGTTTGAATACTTGATGTATGTGTATATACATTGCATGCTAACTTTACAATATGTAAATTAAAACATATGTCTTTCTGTGAAGTACTATTTTTTGAATAGGTAATAATACTATAGAAGCAATAAAACATGTCATTGCTGTGTAAATTTCAGGGAGGTCTTGTGTTACTAAATTACAGGACACTTATCAAGAGAGGTAGAATCTCAGAGTCATCAGTGTCCAATCAGTTGTTCTGCAGCGATAGTGTTAAGGGTCTGAGAATTTGAAATGCCATTTTATCTTCATTTACATGAATTTTTTATTCTCATGTTTTAAAAATAGCTCTCTAACCAACTTTACCATGCAGCATATATATGTTCACTGGGATTTTTATTATTATGAGAAATAAATTACAGTCATGAAATAGTGTTATATCATTACCGGTGGATTGATTATACTTTGTATGTCCTGAGAACTTAATTGAGTTTGTTGATTTATTTCTAATAGTATGCTAGGAATCTTCTTTTTTATAAGTTTCTTTTTTTCTCTAAGTAATGAGAAATGGAGATCTCAGTAATGTAACATGCCCTAAACTTGTGCAGTTTAGATTTGCCTTAAATGAATGGTGAGAGTTTAAAATCTTGATTATACACATTAAAAAAAATTAGTAGACTTAAGATCACATCAGGGAACAATAGACCTCGTTCTTTTCTACTGACAATTAATATACCTAAACTATTATCTTATGTTTTATAGTAGCGATATTCTATTTTTAGCAACTCCCAAACTATCAATATACTTGATGCATGTATACTGTACCCTGAGGATCTTCTCTGTAAACATCTCCCCAGACAACCAACATTTTTCTTTCAACTCCTCAAATAGCTCCCTCCTCATTTGATAAATATTCTAAGTTCTGCAAATAACATAGTTCTCTTTCTCTTCCAAAACTTCAATGAATTCTAGCCTGTCATTTTAAAGAAAATGATTACCAAAAAAAAAAAAAAAAAAAAAGGAAAAACAGAGGCCACATTTTGCCTTTCTTTCTTTTTGCACAACTGGCAGTCTATATATCACTTATTTTTAATACAACTAATAGGCAAATGGAAATTAGAAAATAATAAAAATTTAAGGGCCAGCGTGTCATTTTTGTCACAATAAAAATGGTAATTGTAATTTTCATCGCCAATATCCACAGTCATATTTGCTGAAGTGGTCAAGAGACTAAAAAGATCTTTAAACACAGTACAATTTGAGAGCATCTCCTTAAGCTAATTAATAGGCAAAGAGAAAAAGACAGTAGAAGAGAAGAAATTTTGGACTTCGTTTGACTTTCAGTTTCGTATATGACAGACTTTGTACTTGGGAGATAGGAAACATAGTATGGTTTATGTTTAACCATTTGATATGTACGTCTAGTGGCTTTCCAGTGCCTTTTTCTTAGGAGAACAGTCCTGCATGAGGCCTACAAAGACCTGCATGGTTTGGCCTCTACCTACTTGTCTAACTTCTTCTAAAACCATGCCACCTCTACTTTTTCTGCTCCAGCACCAGTGAGCTTTCTCCATTTCTTCATGTCCCCTATGATTTCTACAACAACACAAATTTTACAGATGCTTTCCTTTTTACCCTAAATTTTCATCTTTCTCCTCCTTAACTCCAGCTTTTAGCTTACATGTTGCTTACCCAGGGAAGCTTTGAATGACCCCAGGCTAGTTCTGTCTTTCACATGGCCACCATCTGATCGAAGTGAAACATCCACCTTTGGCATTTTGTTAGTGGGAATGTAATTATGGCTCAAGTTTTAGCCCTCAACTCTATGGCTTAAGATGATAGCTCACAATTTAATACTTCAATTTTAATTGTGGGTGCTTCTGACCTCAGATAGAACTGAATCATAGTCATACACACACACACACACACACACACACACACACACAGAGGGAGAGAGAGAGAGAGAGAGAGAGAAAGAGAGTGAGAGAGAGAGAAAGACTCTGAGACTCTTGCTTGGATCTGGGATCAGGTAGAGATTAATTCTGCCAGCACTGGGATAAGCGAACATTGGCCTGTTTCTCAAGTTCTCTGAGTTTCAAATTTTCCATCTGTAAAGTAGAGATAATTACAGAAATGCGTCATATTTATTTCTGTTGTTTTTTTTTATTTTCAGGTGAATTTAACTTATCCAAATAAAGAGATTCATACAGTGGCTACGGTACCATAGCAAAAAAATAAATGTTAGGTTTCATTATTATTTTCAAAATAATTTCTTTCTCCCAATAGTATTTATGAAACAGAGAAAGTTTAACTGTTATAACTTTCCCCAAAAAGTTCAAAATATTGACTCCATAGTCTCATCCCACTTTTCTGTCATAATTAAAGCACTGGGCAATTGACTGGAATTCATATTCTATTTTTTTAAAGAAAAAACATGCAAATTATTTTGACCAGTCAAAATCTATATTTAAATGATAAATTTTAAAAGAAAATAAGAAAAAGCTTAAATTATATAATCCAGAGAACAATCAATATTACTAAATATGATAAGCCGCAATTTACTAAATCATTTAAAGATTTCTTGTCCTATAAAATTTGGTAGATAAATATTTGTCTAAAGAAGTTTAGATGACCGATTTTATCCCAATGTACTTATTGATCAATAGCAGTATGAACGACTCTGGTATATCTAGTAGAACTAAGTACTTTATCTGAGAAATCAATGCAAGAAAATACCTGAAACTTTAATTCACATAAAAAAGAAGATAATCAATTTTAATAAAAAAGAATAAATGCTATTGCTATTGAAACAAAACTTTTTCATTAGAGGTGTGAAATTTCTCTCTTGGACACAATTCATTTGAGATTTATTTTGCTACTTTTAAAAAACCTAGGCTGTCTTGAGACTTCCTAAAATGATTAGCTCTGCTTCCTATTTCCACCTGACAGGCAGAGACTTGCTCTTTATTCTCTCTGAGATTGCCCCATTAAGAGACTAGAGGCAAAGATCCCCATCTTTGCAATCTCTTAAAAGTATGATAAACTACAATTATAGGATCTTCTATTTTCCCTGATCTATAGTTTGCCATCAAGACACTCGTGATGTAACAAATTAATACATATAATTCACACACACACACACGCACACGTGTGTGTGCGTGTGTGTGTGTATTCTTTTAATTGGAAGTCCAAAACGTCGAATATATACATTGAATTTAGAAAACTGACACTATGTAAATTAGCTTCTTTAGTTTCTCTAGTATCTACATGGGACTTATTTTTGTTCCTTCAATTGATTATACATTTTTTTCAAATCCTGATTAAAATATAATATATAACTATTTAAAATGGAATCAGAACATAGCCTACAAATTAGTTTCTTCCAACTTCTAAAAATATTTTTATGACCATGGTAGAGGTCTTTTTGCACAATGATGATGCTTTATCATGAAGGCATCATCATCATTTCATTTCGAAGGCAACATTTCAAAACAACATTCCCTATTCAGGCTTCTCCTTTAACCATATTTCTACCTCCACGTAGTGTAGTGAAGAAAACAACAGAGCAGGAAAGAATAGATGCTGTGGAAGGTCATCACAACCTATGATTAAAGTTTTCAAAGCTGCCACTCATTCAGAAGAAGGGAACAGAGAATAGGCAAATCTTTGGCAGGAACGAATACTAGGATGTACAGATGTTAACTACGACTTTATTTAAGAAAGTTAGACAAAGCCATTAGGAAAAGCTGCTGTCTCACAAGAGCAGGATAAGCTAAATGAATCCATGCCATATGTATAGAATTAGGCTGGCTCTTCCAGAGTATGAAAAGGGAAAATAAAATACCATTTTCTCATGACTGCTATCACCAGATACTGATTCCAGATCTGAGAAATGGATGAGAATGTGAGCAGACATTGAGATAACTGATGCAAGGACTACTTGTGAACAGCAGAATGAGTTAAGTTTTCCATCCCACACAATTCCTGGAAAGTATGGGAAGGTTATTATCTTTGTAATATCTGTTATACATGCAACGGGGTCTGTTTGTATGTGTCTTGGGAGGGAATTATGTATAACGTGTACTGGCAACAATCTTTCGCAGAAGTTATTTTTAAGTGTAGAGAAAATGTAAGGATGTTGTCTCTGCGTGTGTGCGTGCATGCGTGCGTGTGTGTGTGTGTTGGAAAACTGAACATACTAAAACATAGTGGACATATTGGAACATATCTAAATCTTATAGAGAGATATTTTGAAAATATGTAACTTGTTATAGATTTGAAATATAAATGTGGAAATATATATGTGTATATATATATATATATATATTTATATATTCCAAATAAAAAAGGGAGCAAAATTAAAAAAGATGACCAGCTTGAGGTAGAAGAGAAAAAAGAATAATCAAACAATTGAGAACATCAACAACACAGAAAACAAATACTAAGATGAGCAAATGGAAAAGCTAACCATAGGAAAAAGAGATACTGCGGAAACCATAAAAACAAAAAAGGTAATTTTTACAATTCAGTTATTATATTCAGGTCTTCAAGTCTCAAACATATTTAAGAATATAATAGTAAATAATTTTTTAAAAGCAGGAAAAAGGGGAACCAGACAGCAATAAAGAATTTATGAAGATTTCTACATTGCCACAATTTAAAATTTAACATGAAAGCTCTAAGAAAGACAATTCTTTAAAAATGTTGAACCAGAAAAGACAAGAAACATGAAATACTAAGGAGATGTTAAGTAATCTAGATTAGCAATCCAGGGGTGCTAACATTTATCAAATGAGTCTTAGAGAAATAAAATAGAGAATGTTTGTGTATGTGTTTGTCAGGAGAGGGGACCAATCAAAGGACTTTAAGAACGGTATTTCTTAGAGGTGAGAAACCTATTATTTGTCAGTGGGAAAGACTTTATCAAGGGTTGAAGAGAATCACTGACAAAGACTTCATGCTTTGATTTTTCCTTGTTTAATGTCCAAATATCAAAGATAAAGAAAACACCTGAAATTTTTCAGAAGTATGCTTTATTACCAATTGATGAGAAGCATGCCCATTCCAGGTTCCTCTGTAAAAACAGAATATTTAAGCTCCATAGTGTAATGTTTTTAGTGCTTTTGATTTGAAAATGGTTTTGAAATTAGAATTCTGTGCCCAATTAATGTACACACAAGTACATGAGGGATATTTTCATTCATGTTCTGAGTATCAGAGTCACAGCAGGAAAAAGCTGGAACACTCAAATTTGGATAATTAGAGGAGGGTTCATTTGCAAAGGAGGGTGGGTGATTAATTGTATTTGTCAACTTGAGTGGACTAAAGGATGCCTAGATAGCTGGGCAAACATTTCTGGATGTGTCTGTGAGAGTGTTTCAGGAACAGAACAGTGTTTGAATCAGTAGTAGACTGAGCAAAGAATACCTACCCTCACCCATGTGGGCAGGTTTCATCCAATCCCCAGAGGGTCCAAAGAGAACAAAAAGGTGGAGGAAGGGTAAATTCTCTGTCTCTCTGCTGTCTTGAGCTGGGGAGCTGAGACACCTATCTTCTCCTGCCATCCTGGTTTGAGGGCCTTCAGCCTCTGGACCCCACCAGCACCACCCTGCTTCCCTCCCAGGTTTTCACGCCTTCAACCTCAGACTGAGGGATATCACTAGCTTTCCAGGTTTTCCAACTTGCAAATGGCAGATGGTGGAACTTCTTGGCCTCCAAAGTCACGTAAGCCAGTTTTCATAACAAATTGTACCCCCATATATATATACACACACATATATTTATATATATATCATGTTGGTTCTGTTTCTCTGGAGAACTCTGACTAGCAACAGAACAGGATAGTTAGTGGAACACTGAAAGAGAGATATGTAGATAAATCACTCAATCTGACCTTTGGTCAAAGTAAATATCCAGTCCATGGTGAGAAGCCCTTGCAGGGAGGAAACCAGGGATGAAATACCCTAACCTTTTCTCTCTTCTTCTAATCTTCTGTCAGAACTTCTTATGGACTGAACCCAGAAGAAAGCTAGATGATGTGCAGACTTTGGATGCAATTCACACAGGCTAGTTCCTTGCGGATAGAAAGCAGGTTTAAAAAGAGCAGGGAGGGACTCTGGAGAGACAGACTAAATATATTTGGCATATTGTGTCTCAGAAAGTTTACCTCATATAACTGTGATATTTGTACTTGGAGAAACATGAAAAAATAAAGATAAAATAAGACACTGAATTCAAGAGACAGTGGAATTAAACTCATTATGGAAGATACAGAGTAGATTTAATCTGTCAATTTATTATTTAATAAGTAATTTAAGAAAATTCATAATTTTAGTAACATTGTAAGGAAAGCAAGAATAAAGAGAAAGATATAAGTTTAGGTAAAATTATATTTTGTACAAAAATAATGTTTAAATATGAAGCAAACTAAATATAATATATAAAGTATTAAGAAATTGAGCATAAGCAATAGAATCCTTTCAATCTTGACACGTTAACATTCTGTCTCAAGTGAAATAAATTTAGTAACACATAACCATAAATGTAGTATTTCTCTATAGATCAATTTTGCTACTTGATTCTGCAGTTAATAATAATTGCATGAGCATAGTATTACAAATACCATCTTGTTTAGAATTAACCTATGAATACAAAAAAAGTAGTACTATTACAGAACAGAAATTAAATGCTCTACTATTGCACTATATAGTGTATTGTATATATTATATATATATATTGCAAATGAACCCTCCTCTAATTATCCAAATTTGAATGTTTTAGCTTTTTCCTGCTAAGAGCCTGATACACAGAACATGAATGAAAATATTCCTCACGTACTTGAATGTACCTTAACTGGATACAGAATATATACATACATATACACATATATATACACACATATGTACATATATCTATATACACATATAGATATATGTAAAACAAAGCAATAATATCACTGGCACAATTTGGAAGGCAAAGTAGATAGTAACAGAATGGTAAATGTAAGACTAAAGATTGCCTAATTTTGTATAATATGAAGTCAAGATGAATTGTTTAATTTTATATTTAAAGAATGGAGGGTTAAGCTTACTGATAAAAGAATCACTCCCTAACTTAAGAAAAATCTGGGCAAAATAAAACTCAGTGATTTAGTTGGATCCCACAGAAAACTGAGGTCACAGGGCAAATCACCGTCCTGAAATCTGAACAAATAAATGTATACAGAAAGACAAAGTTGATATCTGCTTAGACAGAAAAGAAGTCACATAAGCCATAAACTGGTAAGAACACTTAAATGGTAATTTTGATGAATTGCTGGAGGCCAACAGTGAACTAGCCTGACAGTGAGAAAGTTCTAGTGGTTCACAATCTTATGTGGGCCCCACACTTTCACTTTGGTAGACTTAAATTCCAGCAATCCCACGAGATTCATAGAGCCTAGCTAAGGTGGCTATGGCAGGAGAAAAGGGGAGAATGATCATTATAAAATGCTGCTGCAATCTTCTCCATGACCAAATCTTATTCTCCAGGTAAAAACACTTTGCCAGTGTCTTGTCCCAGCTGTGAAAGGGGAATTCCTTCCAATCAAGTCTGCTCAAGTTTTTTCTCTCACCAAAGCATGAAAAATGTAGTCCACAGGAGTCAGGTCAGGGAAGTCAATTGAGAACACTGAAGACACAAATGGGAGTAGAGGGCAGAAGTCCACTAGAGAAACACTTATGAATACCACATTCCTGGGACTAGGCCCACTAAAACACTGAAATTTAATCAGGGGATTATAGAACGCACACCTTGCTCCACATTTTAAAGCCCAAGAAGGCTTCAGTGTACTAACAGTTGATTATTGCCAGAAGAACTGTAAGATACAGCCTCTCCCTGAGAAAAAAATATTTAAAAAATACAAAAGTCATTGGGAAATATAAAAACAAAACAAACAAAAAAACTAGAATTGAATCATGTGGCTATAGTAAAAATTAAATACAACTGAATTTCTATCTAGTTTCATGTAATATCTCACACTAATTCCTATTGTCTGATACAAAATGTATAAATTTTAACAAAAACAATTATAAGGCATGCTAAAAGCCAATAAAAAACAGTCTGAAGCTATGAAATTGAGACAGAATATAAATGCTTGCATTATTGGACAGGGAATTTAAAATGACCCTGATTAATATGGTAAGAATTTCAATGGAAAGGGTAGTCAACCTTCCAGAATATTTGGGTAATGTATATGGACAGATGAAAATTCTGTGAAATAAGCTGAACCCAGTCAAGGTAAGAATCAGTGGCTTGAAAAGATAGGTCAATAGAAATCTCTCCAAATGAAATTCTAAGAGAAAACAATAATAATTTTTTAAAACAGCATCCAATAACTATGGGACAATATCAAAAAGTAAAATATATGCATGTTGCAGTGCCAGAAGGAGAAGAGATAGCAAAACAGAGGATTTATTTAAAATAATAATGGCCAAGAACTTTGCCAAATTAATGGCAGACACAAAACCACAGATAAGAAAGCTCTGTGAACAACAAACAGGTAGATAGAAAAAAAGAGAGCAAACACCAACAAAAACTACACTTGGAAATGCAATATTCAAACATTGAAAAAGTAAACACAGAAAAAGAAAATCTTGAAAGAAGACAGACCAATGAAGTGGGAATAGGGACACTTACTAATTTAAGAACAAAGATACGAATTATTATATGATGGACTTCTTTTCAGAAAACATGCAAACAGGAAGACACTGAAGCAAAACAATCAATGTGGTCAGGGAAAAAACATATGAAACTAGAATTTCACACCCAACAAAATTATCTTTCAAAAGTGAAGAATAAACTAAAGATTTTTCTCAAACAAAAAATAAATAAATAAAAAATCCTAAGGAAATGTATTGCCAGTAGATCTGCTCTGCAAGAAATGTTGAAAGACTTCTTCAGTGATAGGATAATGTATGTAGGTCCAAAACTCGTACCTATATAAAGGAAAAAAACTAAAGAAGGAATAAATGGAGATGATTAATTATTTTGTATAAGAAATATCTTTATCAAATTAGTTTTGAAAATTAGTTAACATGTAAGGCTTTTTGGTAATGATACAGCCACTGGTGAAAAACAAAGGTCATTCAGTTAAAAACACTAAAGAGATGAAGAAAGTAATATTATTATAAAAGGCTAACAGTATTCAAAAGAAATCTGTGGTAACTGTTTTAGTTTCTAATAAAGCTAAGCTCAGAACAAGGAAGATTACGAGAGATGCATTACACAAAAATAAAGAAATCAATTCTTCAGGAAGACAAAACAATCTTCAATGTATATGTGCCTACCAGAAGATCATAGTTTTGCCTCAAATACATGGGGCAAAAACTGAACTGAAAGGAGAAATAAATAAAAACTACTATTATAGTTAGACTTTAAGGCTTTTCTGTTAGTAACTGGTAGATAGAGCAGCAGAACAACTGTAAGAATACATATTGCTTGAACACCCGTATTAATCAATCTGATCTTTCTGACATTCATAGAACAGTTCATGCCACACTGGAGAATACACATTTTTCTCAAACTTGCAGGAGCCAATTACTAAGATAAACCAAATTTTGGGTCATAAAACGTACCTTAACATATTTTAAAGTATTTAAGTTATAG
Organism: Symphalangus syndactylus; assembly: GCF_028878055.3. NCBI lineage: Eukaryota > Metazoa > Chordata > Mammalia > Primates > Hylobatidae > Symphalangus > Symphalangus syndactylus. The sequence goes on from NC_072435.2 coordinate 68,803,289, forward strand.
CATGTATGTCCTCAGATCAAAATAGAATTAAGCTAGAAATCAGTAAAGGAATTGAGCTGGGAAATATCCCAAAATATTTGAAATTAAACTGCACAGTTTTAAGTAACAGATGTTCAAAGAAAAAGTGTCAAGAGAAATTCAAAAATATTTTGAACAAATTTAATATGAAAATATAATATATCAGAATGTGTGGATACAACAGAAACAGAGCTTAGAGGGAAACTTCTAGCATTAAGTACCTAAATTAGCAAATAAAATCTCAGTTCAATAACTAAATAAGTAAATGAATAAATAAATCAATGGGAAATTAGACAAAAATTATATGAAGAAAAGTTCCAAAAAATTTGTATGGTACTCCCTCCTGAAGGAATTGAGGGATAAAAAATCAGTCCTTAAATGAAGATTTTACATTATAACTTCTTTCTAAAGAGTAGAAAATGATATGAGGAGAAAAAAGGTAACTTGTAGTTGAGGCACTTGCAAACACTATCTCAGCCAGCTGATCAAGGTTAATATAATTAGTGATAAACCATGTTGTTTGTGTGTACCCTTGCTATGGTGCGATTATGATAAGGATACTTTAGCTCTGTGTATTTTTTTCCCTAGTAATCCATAACCTTATTCTAATTTTAAGAAACATAGTCTCCAAACCCAATAGACTGACTTTCTTTACAATACCAGACCAGTACTCCTCAAAATTCTTAAAGTCCTAAATAAAAGAAAAATAAAGTATGAGAAATTCTCACTGCCAAGAGGAAGAGGAACCAAAGAAAACAAGACAAGGATTGTTCTAGATTGAATCCTGGAAAGAAAAGGACATTAAGCAAAAACAAAGAGAATGTAAATAAAAAATGGGCTTCAGTAAATAATCATATATCAATATTAGTTGAATATTAGTTCATAACACATCTATCATACTAATGTAAGGTGTTAATATTAGTGACACTTGGTGTGGGATATATGAAAACTATCTATTCTGTGTTCTCTATTTTCCTATAATTTTAAATCTAATCTAAAATAAATAGTTTATCAAACAATAAAGCTAACTATTAAAATTCTAAATGAATTTTCAAAATTATAAAGAATAATTACAAATGAAAAGAAAAGTTGAGAGCAGGAATGCAGATCTGATTAACAACTTTAGCAAATCCTCGGATACAAAATCAATGTACAAAAATAAGTAGTATTTCTATACATCAATAACATTCAAGCTGTGAACCAAATTAGAAAATTTGTTCCTGTTGACAATAGTCACAAAAATAAAATACAATACCTAGGAATACATCTAACCAAAGAAGTGAAAAATCTATGCAAGGAGAACTACAAAACACTGTTGAAAGAAAACATAGATGACACAAATGGAAAAGCATTCCATGATCATAGACTTAAAGAATCAATATTGTTAATATATCCATACTGCTCAAAGCTATCTACAGATTCAGCACTATTCCTATCAAATCACCAACATTATTTTTTACAGAATTAGAAACAACTATTCTAAAATTCATATAGAACCAAAAAGAGCCCAAATAGCCCAGGCAATCTTAGGCAAAAAGAATAAAGCCAAAGGCATCATTTTACCCAAGTTCAAACTACACTACAAGGCTACAGTAACCAAAATAGCATAGTACTGGTACAAAAATAAACACATAGAGAAATGGAACAGAATAGAGAACCCAGAAATAAAGCCATACACCTAAAATTACTGATCTTTGACAAAGTTGACAAAAAGAAACAATGGCAAAATGATACTCTATTTATTAAGTAAATGATGCTGAGAAAACTGGCTAGTTATATGCAGAATAATTAAACTGGTTCCCTACCTCTCATCTTAAACAAAAATTAACATAAGATAGTTCCAAGACTTAAATATAAGACCTCAAAGTATAAAAATCCTAGAAGAAAACTGAGGAAATACCCTTCTAGACACTGGCCTAGGCGAAGAATTTATGTCTTCTAAAGCAATTGCAACAAAAACAAAAATTGACAAGTAGGACCTAATTAAAGAACTTCTGCACAGTGAAATAAACTATCAGTAGAATAAACAGACAACCTACAGAATGGGGGAAAATATTTGCAAACTATGCATCTTAAAAAGGTCTGATACCTAGAATCTATAAGGAACTTAATTCAACAAGCAAAAAGCAAGAAACCCAATTTAAAAATTGGCAAAGGACATGAACAGACATGTCTCAAGACATATATGCAGCAAACAAACATATGAAAAAAATGGGTCATGTTACTAATCAGAGAAATGCAAGTCAAAACCACAATGAGATATCATCTCACACTAATCAGAATGGCTGTTACTAAACAGTCAAAACATTACATATGTTGGCTAGGTTGTGGAGAAAAGGGAATCCTTACACACTGTTGGTGGGAATGCATATTAGTTCAACCTCTATGGAAAACAGTTTGGAGATTTCTGGAAAACCAAAAATGGAAGTATCAATTGACCAGGAATCCCATTACTGAGTATATACTAAAAGGAAAATAAACCATTCTACCAAGAGACACCAAAACTCACAAGTTTATTGAAGTACTATTCACAATAGCAAAAACAGGGAATCAACCTAGGTGCCATCAGTAGTGGACTGGATAAAGTAAGTGTGGTACATATACACCACGGAATAATATGCAGACATAAAAATGAATAAAATAATGTCCTTTGCAGCAACATGGATGCAGCTGGAGGCCTTTATCCTGAGTGAATAAATGCAGAAACAGAAAATCAAATCCAACATGTTCTCACTTGTAAGTGGAAACTAAACATTGGATAAAAATGAATACAAAGATAGGAACAATAAACATTGATTATTTAAAAAGGGGCAAGGAGAAAGACAGGCAAGGGTTGTAAAACTACCTATCAGCTACTATGATCACTACTTGGTTGATAAGATGATTAGAAGCCCAAACCACAGCATCACAAAATATTCACAGGTAACAAAGCTGCATATGTACTCCTTAAATCTAAAAGAAAAAAGAAAAAAAAGATTGTCCAAAAAATAAAAAGAGGAGGGAGAAGAAGAAAGGCCATGTGTATCAATCATTTTTTAAATTTTATCAGAAAGGCACAATAAATATTGGTTTAAATTAATATATTAATAAATATGTCAACACATTATTTAAATTTACAGTGAAAGTCACTAAAAGAGCTAAAAACAAAAATGGGGTAAGACATAAATCCTGAGATTTTTGGCTGTGGGAGTGGTAGAAATGCTTCTACCTTTTATTCTGTATGCAGATGTAGCTATGCAGCTATTTTTTTGTTTGTTTGTTTGTTTTTGTGAGACAGAGTCGCCCAGGCTGGAGTACACTGGCGTGATCTCGGCTTACAGTAACCTCCGCCTCCCAGGTTTAAGCAATTCTCATGCCTCAGCCTCCCAACTAGCTGGGACTACAGTTGTGTGCCATCATGCCCAGCTAATTTTGTATTTTTTTGAATAGACATGGGGTTTCACCATGTTGGCCAGGCTGATCTTGAAGCCCTGACCTCAAGTAATCCACCCACCTTGGCCTCCCAAAGTGTTGGGATTACAGGAGCTGTATTGTTTGACTGTTGTTCCAAGTATATACAATGTCTTTAATATAGCAACCAACTATTATTGAAAGATATATAATATAAAATTAATCATTGAAGCATAACTTTGGGGCTAAGTATTTTCAAAGCTTAAGCTATTTGTGGGAGAGAAAGGCCAGTGTGAGGTGTCAGGAAATAGTAAAATTATATATCAAATTCCTAATCTTAATTTGAAAGAACTCATATGGCATTGTCCTACTAGAAGAATAAAATAATTCTAAAATCATAAAGGCAACTGTGATGGGCTGAATAATGGTCCCTTCAAGATGTCTGTGTTCTAATCTCCAGAACCTATGAATGGATATGTTAGCTGACACAGTAAAATAGACTTTTCAAATGTAATTAAGTTAATAATCTTTTCTGTTTATTATACTTTAAGTTCTAGGGTACATGTGCACAATGTGCAGGTTTGATACATAGGTATACATGTGCCATGTTGGTTTGCTGCATCCATCAATTAATCATTTACATTAGGTATTTCTCCTAATGCTATCCCTCCCCCAGCTCTTCAACCCCCAACAGACCCCAGTTTGTGATGTTCCCGACCCTGTGTCCAAGTGATCTCATTGTTCAATTTCCACATATGAGTAAGAACATATGGTATTTGGTTTTCTGTCCTTGTGATAGTTTGCTGAGAATGATGGTTTCCAGCTTCATCCATGTCCCTGCAAAGGACATGAACTCATCGTTTTTTATGTCTGCATAGTATTCCATAGTGTATATGTTCCACATTTTCTTAATCCAATCTATCATTGGTGGACATTTGAGTTGGTTCCAAGTCTTTGCTATTGTGAATAGTGTTGCAGTAAACATATGTGTGCAGTGTCTTTATAGTAGAATGATTTATAATCCTTTGGATATATACCCAGTAATGGGATTGCTGGGTCAAATGGTATTTCTAGTTCTAGAACCTTAAGGAATCACCACACTGTATTCCACGAGGTTTGAAGTAATTTACACTCCCACCAACAGTGTAAAAGTGTTCCTATTTCTCCACATCCTCTCCAGCATCTGTTGTTTCCTGACTTTTTAATGATTGCCGTTCTAACTGGTGTGAGATGGTATCTCATTGTGGTTTTGATTTGCATTTCTCTGATGACCAGTGATGATGAGCATTTTTTCATGTGTCTGTTGGCTGTATAGATGTCTTCTTTTGAGAAGTGTCTGTTCATATCCTTTGCCCACTTTTTGATGGGGTTGTTTGCTTTTTTTTGGAAATTTGTTTGCGTTCTTTGCAGATTCTGGATATTAGCCCTTTGTCAGATGGGTAGATTACAAAAATTGTCTCCCATTCTGTAGGTTGCCTGTTCACTCTGATGGTAGTTTCTTTTGCCATGCAGAAGCTCTTTAGTTTAATTAGATCCCATTTGTCTATTTTGGCTTTTGTTGCCATTGCTTTTGGTGTTTTAGTCATGAAGTCCTTGCCCATGCCTATGTCCTGAATGGTATTGCCTAGGTTTTCTTCTAGGGTTTTTATGGTTTTAGGTCTAACATTTAAGTCTTTAATTTATCTTGAATTAAATTTTGTATAAGGTGTAAGGAAGGGATCCAGTTTCAGCTTTCTACACATGGCTACCCAGTTTTCCCAGCACCATTTATTAAATAGGGAATCCTTTCCCCATTGCTTGTTTTTGTCAAAGATCAGATGGTTGTAGATGTGTGGTGTTATTTCTGAGGCCTGTGTTCTGTTCCATTGGTCTATATATCTGTTTTGGTACCACTACCATGCTGTTTGGTTACTGTAGCCTTTAAGTATAGTTTGAAGTCAGGTAGCATGATGCCTCCAGCTTTGTTCTTTTTGCTTAGGATTGTCTTGGCAATGCAGGCTCTTTTTTGGTTCCATGTGAATTTTAGTTTTTCCAATTCTGTGAAGAAAGTCATTGGTAGCTTGATGGGGGTGGCATTGAATCTATAAATTACTTTGGGTAGTATGGCCATTTTCACAATATTGATCTTCCTATCCACGAGCATTGAATATTCTTCCATTTGTTTGTGTCCCCTTTTATTTTGTTGAGCAGTGGTTTGTAATTCTTCTTGAAGAGGTCCTTCACATCCCTTGTAAGTTGGATTCCTAAGTATTTTGTTCTCTTTGTAGCAATTGTGAATGGGAGTTCACACATGATTTGGCTGTTTGTCTGTTAATGGTGTATAGGAATGCTTGTGATTTTTGCACATTGATTTTGTATCCTGAGACTTTGCTGAATTTGCTTACTAGCTTAAGGAGATTTTGGGCTGAGATGATGGGGTTTTCTAAATATACAATCATGTCTTCTGCAAACAGGGACCATTTGACTTCCTCATTTCCTAATTGAATACCCTTTATTTCTTTCTCTTTCTTAACTGATTGCCCTGGTCAGAACTTCCAACACTATGTTAAATAGCAGTGGTGAGAGAGGGCATCCTTTTCTTGTGCTAGTTTTCAAAGGGAATGCTTCCAGTTTTTGCCCATTCAGTATGATGTTGGCTGTGGGTTTGTCATAAATAGCTCTTATTATTTTGAAATACATTCCATCAGTACATAGTTTATTGAGAGTTTTTAGCATGAAGGGCTGTTGAATTTTGTTGAAGGCCTTTTCTGCATCTATTAAGACAATCATGTGGTTTTTTCATTGGTTTTGTTTATGTGATGGATTACGTTTATTGATTTGTATATGTTGAACCAGCCTTGTATCCCAGGGATGAAGCCCACTTGATCATGGTGGATAACCTTTTTGATGTGCTACTGGACTCGGTTTGCCAGTATTTTATTGATGATTTTCACATCGATGTTCATCATGGATATTGGTCTAAAATTATCTTCTTCTTGTTGTGTCTCTGCCAGGCTTTGGTATCAGGATGATGTTGACCTCATAAAACGAGTTAGGGAGGATTCCCTCTTTTTCTATTGATTGGAATAGTTTCAGAAGGAATGGTACCAGCTCCTCTTTGTACCTCTGGTAGAATTTGGCTGTAAATCCATCTGGTCCTGGACTTTTTTTTGGTTGGTAGGCTATTAATTATTGCCTCCATTTCAGAGCCTGTTATTGGTCTATTCAGAGATTCAACTCCTTCCTGATTTAGTCTTAGGAGGGTGTATGTGTACAGGAAATTATCCATTTCTTCTAGATTTTCTAGTTTATTTGCATAGAGGTGTTTATAGTATTCACTGATGGTAGTTTGTATGTCTGTGGGATCAGTGGTGATCTCCCCTTTATTATTTTTTATTGTGTCTATTTGATTCTCACATTCAAAGACTCACATAGGCTCAAAATAAAGGGACACAGGAAGATCTACCAAGCAAATGGAAAGCAAAAAAAAAAAAAAAAAAAAAGCAGGGGTTGCAATCCTAGTCTCTGATAATACAGACTTTAAACCAACAAGATTAAAAGAGACAAAGAAGGCCATTACATAACGGTAAGTTAATAATCTTAAATAGAGAGATTACCCTGAATGTTTTGAGTAAGTCCTACTTTATCACAGTTATCTTTATTGGAGAGAGGCAGAGGGAGATTTGACTATAATAGTGTCAAAGCGATGCAGTGTGAGAAAGATTTGCTCAGTCATTGCTTGCTTTGGAGATGGAGGAAGAAATCTTTGGCCAAGGAATACAGGTGATACAGGTGGTTTCTAGAAGTTGGGAAAGGAAAAGTAACAACTGTTCTGTGGAATTTTCCAGAAGATATGCAGCCCTGCCAAAAAATTGATGTTAGAAGTCTGATATCCAGACCTGTAAGAGAATAGATTTGTTTTTACATCAAATAAGTTTGTGGAAATTTGTACTGTAGCAATGAGAAACTAATACAGTAACATAAGTAGAAATAAGAACGGAAATATTATATATGCATATACACGTTCACACAAATTTACACATAAAAAATAAGATCAAATGTAATCTATATAACAAGAAACAGGTGACGTCAGCTAAAAGTGGGATAAATAATTCCAAAATTCTTCACCTACATAAAAGCAATGAGAAAAGTGAGAAAATAATCAGAATAACCTTTTTTAGAACTCTAGAAACCTGTCAAACTCTTTCAGCAATCCAGCAAGTATTTATTTATGAAAAATAGCTTAATATTATTAACAAGAGTGAGGTCTGTAGTATTTTAATTTGAATTTTTTTCCCAGCTCCATAGTAGCCCTGAAAACCAAAAGCTTAGAAGCCACCAGAGAGGACAGAATGTGATTGAACCTCCTTCAATGCCACATTCCCAGAAAATTGTCAGCATTTCACCTGTCTGATGGTTCCCTTGAAAACCACACTTGTGTTTATTTGACTGAAATCTAAGCTTATCCAGTGGAAGGAGCTTTTTAGCTGAAGGAGTTTGTCCAAAACAATTAGAGGCAATTGTTGAACTTTGTGGCTGCCTAAGTCAGTGGAAAACATTTGGGGCAAACATTAATAAAAGTTTTTTGTTTTCATTTTTAAGTTGAGAAATGAAATCCTCATAGGAGATTTTTTGTTTGTTTTTCCTTTTTTTTCCTTTGCTTTTTTCTTAGAGGAGAGGAATTGACTTAATACAGTATATTTTCGGGCCAATATCTCATTCACTCAGACCACACCCATAGATATTTTCAAAAACTCCTGAAAATCCTTATGAATCTGGAATACCTGTGTAAGGCTGTGCACATATACAGCGCTTAGCACATGCTCAGGAAAACCTCAGAAGGAACAAAGCTCTCACCTTTAGCTAAATCTGAGGATCTTTAAGCAAGAAGTGAAGACTAAGGCAGAGTTGCCAACTTCCCAGCTGACTTAGCCTCAACACACACACAGTGTTCTTACACTAGAACTGGGAGGCTTATTGGGTTCAGACATTTAATTATTTGCTGACCAATACACTAACTGAACAGAGACATTGGTTAACAAAAAATTAAAAACAGACAAACACAAAATGCAGAATTAGTTTAAAAAAGCCACCAAACAAACAACAACAAATCCTGGGAAGAGATAACAGTCTAATTTTGAGAATTGCCACATTATATAATTTAAAATACTTCATTTTCAACACAAAGTATGAGAAATGCAAATAAGAAAGTGACATATACACAGAAAATAGAAGTAATCAATATATAACAAAAGACAATAAAAACATATGCAAAGAAGGGAAGAGAGTTGAAAAAGCATAAGACAAAAAATCCTGCAAATCTAAAGCCTCTTGTATTGACTAAAACATGAAAAATAACTATCATTTGAAAGAAATATTCCTCAAATATATTGCAACAAAAGTTTATAAATAAAATAACTCACAAAGGTACATCATAAAATACAACGATGGCTTTTCATGTTTGCTCTGCATTTTGTCTAAGATGTGGTACTTCGGATGCTTTGCATTTGCTAACAATGACAAAATAATGGTGTATGCCTGCCAGGTTAAAGTCACGTACTTCGAATCCAAAGGTCACACCAAATATTTCTATTACTGCTAAACTAGCATTATGTAATGGTTAATCTTATATGTCAACTTTAGTGGACCATGAGGTACCCAGATTAAACACTGTTTCTGGGTCTTTCTGTGAGGATGTTTCCAGATGAGATTAGCATTTGACTCAGCGGATCCAGGAAAGCAGATTGACCTCCCCAATGTAGTTGGGCATCATCTAATCCATTGAAAGCTTGAATAGAACAAATGTCTGAGAAAGAAGGATTTTGCCCCCCTTTTTTTTCTGCCTCACTGGTTGGGCTGGATTATCTCATTTCACCTTCTTCTGCCTGCAGACTGGGACTCGTACCACTGACTCCTCTGTTTTCAGACCCTTTTGACTAGAATTAAAGAAACCACAAGTTCTCATAGGTCTTCAGCTTGCAGACTTCTCATGGTCATGGGACTTCTCAGCCTCCATAATTGTGTGAGCCAATTCTTCATTGTATAGCTCTTTCTTTTCTCTATATATAGTTTATAAAGAGGAAATGATATCCCATTGGTTCTACTTATCTGGAAAATCCTGACTAATATACATAACCATCTTTTGGTCAAATAAAGTCCCTTGGAAGTTTAAATATATTAAACAAAGCCAGAGATCTGGTCTCTTGACATCCTCTTTCTCCCAGCCTTCTTGGAAACCTCTAAGGGTTGCAGAGACACAGTGTGAAGGGCAGTGATCTACTAAATATAAACTGTATTTTTCTAGAAAACCTCTAAACAACTGATCCATTTTTTTATCCTACAATCACCAAAGAAGTTTAAAAATAGAAGAAAATTTGAAAAATTATATACTGTTATTCTCATAATAGAGAACTAAGTTTTTAGATTGTTGGATTCTTCCTGTGTTCCCTTGTAACCTTTAATTTTTGAAAAAACACAGAAAGACATAAACATAATATTATTTTTATTTTGTTTTTTGCTAACAAGACTCTTTAGCCAATGTTACAGCTTGCGATATTTGAGTCTTAATGCATCATTAGTTACTTAAGAAGGCATCAGAAGTAGTAAGAAAGGAGGAAGAAACACTGCAAAAGTGAAACAACATTCTCAGTCACAATTTGGGGCTCATTGAGCTTGGCGACAATCATTGAGCTAGCTGACAATCAGAGATTGTGTGGGCATTCTGCCATCAGCATGAGGAGGTCAATTCCTGAGTGGGTTCAGAGCCAGCCCCACTAGTAGTGTAGACTATGGAAGTTACATAATGTATGAGAGCCAGCATTAAGAATAGAAATTGAGAAAGCCTCCGATTTTATTCATGGCTGGATAAGATAGTAGTATGTTGAGGATGAGAAGGTGGAGGGGTTAGATGATTGAAGATTATAAAATGAGTTGATATAAATTCTCAAGAATTATCTTCCAATTAGCACTGGTTTTTAAATATTATCTACCAAAGGTTGGGAAGAATTTGAGGAAAAAATGGAGCACTTTGAATCATAACTATGAGCTTGTGTATAATATTTATTTAAAAAAGTCTCAAAGCAGTTGGTTGGATTCTATATGTGCTTCCTGCTCATGTAGAATCAGCTTGGGGGCTCATGGGGCATGAACCTTTGGGACAAGTTCTGTAAATGATGAGATAGGTGAGAAAAGGGATGAAGGGTTTATATACATTTGTTATGTTCCAAAACCTCTGAGTTCTAGGACTCTTGTTGCTGAAAGTAAAAAAAGACCGAAAGAATGGAAGGAAGGAAGGAAAGAAGGAAGGGAGGGAGGGAGGGAGGGAGGAAATTAGGAAGAGAGAAAGTAAATGTCTATATCAAGTTTTGTGTGTATTACTTTTATTTTTCTAACAACTTCTAGCCAGAGATAAACTTGTTGCTATTTATACTTACAAGTAGGTTCTCAGGTTAGCAAGGATAATATTAGCAAGGTCAGGCAAAATGCAAAGAGCCATGATGAGAGCCCACAATACGCTTTATATGAACTCTAATTTGTGTCATGATTGATTCTGCAAAATATATTGTAGTTCATGCACAACTTTTCCTTACTGCCTTCACCAGTTAAAAACTTAAGTTGCAACATCCTAACTCCATCGTGAATGATACTATTTGCTCTAGTAGCATAATTCAGGAGCAGGTAGTCCTTCTAAATCCTATCCATTATTTTTCCATTAGTAAAATACCAAAGAGCCTAATTATAAGGTAGTCTTTTTAAAAATATGGTCTTATAGATGCTAAAAGCTTTGTTCAATAATACGTCTCTTAAGATGTTATAAGTAATCTAAATTCATCTGTGTGAAAGTAAAGTTCTTATTTATTCACTTTACAAATCTCAAATACTATTTTATTAGGTTTATCTCTTTTCTTTTTAAGGATTAAGAATGTAATGTCATCAAGGTAATGAAAGTTTTCCATCCACATTTTAAACAAAAACACAAATGCCAAGTTTTATGAAATTGATTCCATTATGTAAGTAGTTTTTTTAAATATAAAATAATCATTACAAAGACTATCACTTTTCATTAAAAACTTAGTGTATAATTCATTTAAAAATATACATTTTTCAAGGCATACAAAGCTAAGGTTGACCCCAGTTAAAAATAAATTCAAATGAGGAGAATTTCCATATTTTGGATGGAATCTCTGTCTAAAATTAGGATAGCATCTTTGACTCAGCTTTAAAAATAATAATTATTAAAATCAAATTGTCACAGCTTTCTGTTTTGTTTGTAATTAGTGATAAATACTCTAATTCTTATAAGTAAGTTATGATGAAAATAATCAATTCTCTCATAGCTCCCACTGTCAGAAACCGGACTGGTTTGGATCAAACAGTACAAGCAATCTTTAAAACTTTTTTAATGTAACAGGGGGAGGAATAATTTTCTTTGTCCTCAATTCAATTTTGTCATCCTTACAAAGTAAGTCACATTGTTATTGGCTGCTTCAGGAAGAAAATAACTAATAATATTCATATTGATTGTAAGTTTATCAGAAAAGTTCCTTCAAAGAAATTCTGCAGTGTTTACATTTTTCTGTAAATTTCAGCCTTCCATGAAGCAGGCAAATCTTTGTCAATCTCAACTGCAGCCTACAGAAATAATTCATATAATTTTGAAAATTTTGCATAGTTTGCTACCCATAGTCTTATCTTTCAAAGTGAGAGCTCAGCAAAAATAGGTCCTATTTTCAGGACCGTCTATTATGATTATGGCAAGGCTTTGATTGAATCATATAGCTAAAAACCCAGGTAAGCCTGTTACTGAATGAACACTTTTCTATTTCTAAAAGTGAATTTTTTTTCTCAAAAAAGCAAAAATTCTTCCCAAAGTTCCAACTTGTTGTTCCATATTACTGATATGTTAATAACTTTTAATACAACCAAATGACATATCCTACTCCCGTCTCTTTATAAAATATGTGAAAGAGTACCCACTTGAGACCTTGCCTCTCTCTCAAAGAGTTGATAACTGTCATGTCAAAAAAAGCAAATTTCTAAGAATTACTGGATAAGTCTTCTGCAACAATGACAGTTCAAGTGGAAATAACATGTTCTGGAGAAGGGTACCCTTTTGTTATAATAATTCGGATGCTTTGCCAAGTTTCATGGATGCTCCAACTGTGGATAGGGGTAGGACTTTATTTCTTATGTTAGATATTTTGCTAAATAAAGACAATTTTCTTAATTTTCAAGGTAGCATTGGCCTTTGCAGTTTTTCAAATGAACACACAAACTATTTTTCATGCCATCACTGTATACACAAAGAAGTACCAGGAATTGCTAGTATTTACTTTAAAGTGTCATTACCTTAATATAGATGAACAAATATTAGAAGATCTTTAGGGAAAGACATTATTTGTCAAAAAATTAAAATAATATTAAAAATACAAATTATTTAAAAGAAGACAAGCAATCCAATAGAAAAAAAAAGTTGAATAGATATGTCATGTAAAATGATATCCTAAGCTCCAATAATCATTAAAAACTTGCTCCACTCAAATAGTCATTGGTGACACCACTACACATATGCCCCCTAAATTACTAAAATTAAAGAGATTGACAATAACAAGTTCTAATAAGAATGCGGATCAACTGGAACTGAAATACACATATATTAATGATGGGAAATTAGAGCTGTAATCTTTTTGAAACACTACGTATTATATATTAAATGTGAACACATACATACCCTCTGATACACGTACACACACACACACACACACAAACATATATAATACAAATCCGACAGAAGTGGGTGCATATGTGCTTCAAAGCACAGGAATGTTCAAAAATGTTTATGACATCATTGTTTTGAATAGCCTCAAATTAGAGACAGCCTATATATCTATCTTAGTCTGCTCAGGCTGCCATAAAAAATACCATAGACTGAATGGTTTAAACAACAAAAATTTACTTTTTTACATTTCTGGAGGCTGGAATATTCAAATGAAGGTTCCAGAAGGATTCAGTCTCTGACTTTCTTGGCTCACAGCCTGCTGCCTTTTTGCTATGTCCTCACATTGGAGAGACACGCACGCGCACACACACACACACACACACACACACAGAGAGAGGATCTCACTTTCTGTTCTTTTAAGGCCACAGTCCTATTAGATTAGAACCCTACCTTTATGTTCATTATTAAATGACCCTTCAGATAAAATCACATTAGGGATTAATGCTTCAACATAGGCATTTTGAGCAGACCAATTCAATCCATACCATTCTTTATGTCTAAATCGTCAGTTTCTTTAGAAAAACTAAATATTTTTCACATACATACACACAGAACACACACACACACACACTTAAATTCTATTAGGTTATGGCACTAATGATTTTATATTATCTGTCTCTTAAATAATAACATTTCTGATTACCCAAAATGTGTTTGAAATGAAATAATAATCTAATTTAGCAAAATAATACATACTTTCTCCATAGAGACAGTTTCAACATGACAATGAGATTGAAAAATAATATAATCATTTTATCAGAATAGCATATTTAAACCTATTCTTGGTTCCAAATTTTAAGCTGATCCTTTCCTTTCTGGTCCTGTGACTTTTATTTTCTGTTAGGTTCCTATTTCTATGATGCTTTCTACCCATAATTGCTTTCACATGTTTGGTTGAACATTGATTGAGTTTTATCTTCCCTTTTAAAATGACCTTATTTCTCTGATAATCTCTGTGCTTAAAAGATTGTTCTGGGCATCTGGCATATTTGTGTTGATGTTTAATTCTATGTTAGTGGAGGCATATTGCTGACCAAGATTCTGTAAACACAAGGTAAGTGTCCATAAAGTGAGGTCATGAACTGACAGAGTTAGGCAAAATAAGTAAGTTGTTAGAGCAAAGATTCAACTCTGTATCTCTTTTCTTAATTTAATATATCCTATGCTCAAGGTGGAACTTTAACAGCATTGTTATGTTTTATTGTTTATTATATATAGAATAGGTACATGATTTATGGCTGCTTGGTTATACGTATAAGTAGACCCTGTTGGGTTTTTTCTCTTTATAATATTTTTCTACCTTGAAATATCCCATACTTTCCTTCAAATATGTCTGAAGATAACATAAAATCAAAGTAGTCTTGACAATTGGAACAAAGAGATAAACGTGTATAGCTCAAAAGCAGTGTCAAATATATCCTTAAACATATTTCACCAGTATCTGTTACTGCCTGTTTTGCGCAGTTCATTGTTCAAGCACTAGAAATATCTCCCTACAGGTGTAGAAGTTGAAGTTTTTTGGGCAATTGAACACTGCATTTTCACAGCAAGTTGACATCAAATTCTTTAACTTAGGTCAGTGTTTTGTAATGTGGTACATGAGGAACATTCACTGTTCAATAGCCCTCAAAATTTTTACTTCCTTTTGGATAGAAAGCCATAATGCAAAAATGTCAGTAAGGCCTGACACCAGTCCCAGAGTCCCCTGTAGAAATAGTGTTTGCAACTGTACAGCAGAAATAGTAAACATCATGTTCCATGCGGGTAAGCAGGTGAAACATAGATGGCAAGGAAAGTGTCTCCTTATTTGAAGATCTAAAACATGGACATTAAAGTTATTATTGTGGATTTGGAGTTTTTGAGAATAATCTTTTCTTTCTGAAGAACAGAGCTATTGTTAGCTTCCTGAAGAGACAAAAAACCTCGAGATGATTCATGGATAAGAGAGGAAATATGAATCAATGCTGAATCATTATCAAGCTTCAAATCATCATCTTCTCCAAATGTACACGTCACCATTTACTGCCTCGTTCCTTCCTAACAAATCGTGACTGCCTTCTTCTACCTTAGATAATGAGTACTCATCTTCACTCTCATCCATGCCAAAAAGGAAAGTGAAACTGTTCTTCTGAGATACACTCCTCTCCCTCATCATTCATATTGTTTGTCTTAATTACTCTAATTCTGATGTGTTTCAAATATCTTCTCCTCTCTACAATCAATCATCAGCACCATCAATGAGGCACTCCTCATCTCTCACCTGGACCACCAGAATATATATGATAGCTGGTCTTTATAACAGCTTTTTAGGTTTGCTTCTCTTCAGAAAATCTGTAATGCTACCATTAAGGTCCTATTTCTTAAATGCATTTTTTAAAGTTAATATTACTGAATTGTTTAAATGCACCAATGACATTTTATTATTTAAGATAAAGCCTGAGCTTACATTCACAGTGTACATGTTTGTTCAAGATTTTATATGATATCAAAGGCCTACTTCTGTTTCCTCACACCTGGCTTTGGATTCTAATTATCATTAGTTTCACGTTATTTCCTGATCATAACATACTTCTAAACTTATGAAGAATCTGTCTGGGGTCTGCAATATTAGATTTGTTTTAGCTTCAAGAAACAGAAACTATTCTGGTTATTTTAAAGAGATATAATGCAGAAATATAGTAAGTGTTTACACAATCACTGGCAGTGTCAAACAAGGCTTCAGGTCATGCTTCACTACTGTCCTTTTCTTTTCCTGGAATGCACTCCTCTATTCACTTGATACACTCATGTTATCTTTCAAAAGTCATCCCAAGTATCAGTCATCTGACACCTGCCCTGACTTCCTCAGAATTGCTTGTACACACCTTCTAAGTACCTACTGCACTTTTTGATAATTTCCACACTAAATTATTGCATATTTATTTCAGACCAAATTATTTTATATTTGTTTCCCACACTCAGAATATAGCTCCCACACTCAGAATATAGCTTAAATTTTATTATCTTTGAGCATGCATACTATTTTTTTCAACTACACACATATATACCTTTGGCATGAGTGAGTGCCTAAATGAAAATAGAATTAATTTAGTCTGTTCAATGTGTATTGAGGCAACCATCAAATAAGTATGTGGCACAATCCAAAGCCAGTAGCCATTGGCTGTTTTTTTAAAGAAGAAATGCATTGTAAAAAATAGAATCCATATTTTATAAGCTTACAACTTGATTCTTTTTTTAAATGTGAGATACACTATTTATTAACATGCACAAAAACAAAGACTATGACAGTTGAGTGGTGAAAAACTATTTAGTCAAAAAATTTGAATGTTACCTATGAATAAGTCTAATCTATAAGACTTCATAATGATCAAACCTTGAAAAATAAAACATACTAAATGGTATGCTTCTTGAGAAATATCACTTGTTCTTTATTTGCTCTGTGTATTAGTCTTCACGCTTCTGATAAAGACATACGTGAGACTGAGTAATTTAAAAAAAAAAAACAAACTAAAAGTTTAATTGACTCCCAGTTCCATGTTGCTGGGGAGGCCTCACAATCAAGGCAGAAGGCAAAAGACGTGTCTTACATAGCACCAGACAAGAGAGAAAGAGAGCCAAGTGAAAGGGGTTTCCTCTATAAAACTATCAGAGCTCATGAGACTTATCTACCACCACGAGAACACTATGGGGAAAACTGCCTCCATGATTCAATTGTCTCCCACCAGGTCCCTCTCACAACATGTGAGAATAGTGGCAGCTAAAATTCAAGCTGGGATTTGGATGGGGACACAGACAAGCCATATCATCTTGCCCCTGGCCCCTCCCAAATCTCATATCTTTACATTTCAAAACCAATCATGCCTTCCCAACAGTCCCCCCAAAGTCTTAACTCATTTCAGCATTAATGCAAAAGTCCACAGTCCAAAGCCTCATCTGAGACAAGGCAAGTCTCTTCCACCTATGAGCCTGTAAAATCAAAAGCAAGTTAGCTACCTCGAAGATACAATGGTAGTACAGGCATTATTAGGTAGATACACTTGCTCCAAATGGGAGAAATTGGCCAAAATGAAGGGACTACAGGCCCCATGGAAGTCCATAATATAGTGAGGCAGTCAAATCTTAAGGCTGCAAAATGATCCCCTTTGACTCTGTGTCTCATATCCAGGGCATGCTGATGCAAGAGGTGGGTTCCCATGGTATTGGGCAGCTTTGCTCCTTTGGCTTGGCAGGTTGCAGCCTCCCTCCTGGCCACTTTCATGGGCTGGCATTGAGTGTCTGTGACTTTTCCAGGTGCACAGTGCAAGCTGTCAGTGAAGCTACCATTCTGGATTCTGGAGGACAGTGGCCCTTTTCTCTCAGCTCCACTAGGCCATGCCCCAGTAGGGACTCTGTGTGGGGGCTCCAACCGCACATTTCCCTTCTGCACTGCCCTAGCAGACATTCTCCATAGGGGCCCTGCCCCTGCAGCAAATTTTGCCTGGACATTCAGGCATTTTCATACATCCTCTGAAATCTAGGCAAAGGTTCCCAAACCTCAATTTTTGACTTCTGTGCACTCACAGGCTCAACACCATGTGGAAGCTGCCAAGGTTTGGCACTTGTTCCCTCTGAGACCATGGCTTGAGCCCTTTGAGCCATGGCTAGAGTGGCTGGACACTGTAGGCTGCTCACAGCAGGCAGCCCTGGGTCTGGCCCACAAAACCATTTTTTCCTCCTAGGCCTCTGGGCCTGTGATGGAAAAGGCTGCCACAAAGGTCTCTGCCATGCTCTGGAGACATTTTCCCTATTGTCTTGGAAATTAACTTTGGGCACCTCATTACTTATGCAAGTATCTGCATATGGCTTGAATTTCTCTTCAGAAAATGGGATTTTCTTTTCTATCACATTGTCAGGCTGCAAATTTTCTGAACTTTATGCTCTGCATCCCTCATACATCTGAATGTTTTTCACAGCACTCAAGTCACCCCTTGAATGCTTTGTTGCTTAGAAATTTCTTCTGCAGATACCCTAAATCATCTCTCTCAAGGTCAAAGTTCCACAAATCTCTAGGGCAGGGGCAAAATGCTACTAGTCTCTTTGCTAAAACATAACAAGAGTCACCTTTGCTCCAGTTCTCAAAAAGTTCCTCATCTCCATCTGAGACCAATTCAGCCTAGTTCATTGTCCATACCATCAGCATTTTGGTTAAAGTCATTCAACAATTCTCTAGGGCGTTCCAAACCGTACATTTTCCTGTCTTCTTCTGAGCCCTCCAAACTGTTCCAACCTCTGTCTGTTACCCAGTTCCACGGTCACTTTCCCAATGTTCGTTATCTTTTAAGCAGCGCCCCAGTCTACTGGTACCAGTTTACTGTATTAGTCCATTTTCCCACTGCTGATAAAGACATACCAGAAACTGAGTAATTTTATATATAAAAAAAATTTGATGGACTCACAGTTCCATGGCTGGAGGGGCCTCACAATCAAGGCAGATGGTGAAAGGCATGTCTTTCATGGTGCCGGACAAGAGAGAATGAGAGCCAAGTAAAAGGGCTTTCCCCTTATTAAACCATCAGATCTCATGAGACTTATTCACTATCATGAGAACTGTATGGGGAAACTGCTCTCATGATTCAGTTATATCCAGCTGGGTCCCTTCCATAACAAGTAGGAATTGTGGCAGCTACAACTCAAGATGAGATTTGGGTGAGGACACAGCCAAACCATATCACCCTGCATATTTAATACTATACCTGACACCCATTAAACCCTAAATACCTAAATTTTGAATAACTTAATAAATTAATAAAAAGTATAAATTATTCAGAACTGTAATGGAACAATGTTCAATGACCAGTTAAAGACATTGATTTTTTTAAACACTATTGTTGGGTTTGTTTCTTTTCAAAATTTATTTTGTCCATTTTAATTTTATTTTTATTTCACTAGGCAGTATTTTTGAGGCCATTCCTTATTACACTAATATTTATGAATCTAGTAGAGCACTATTTATCAATTTGTAAAATAAAATTCAGTCAAATATTTTCGAGGCCATATTGATATTTTCAGAGTATCTTAGCTTGAGCTACTATAACAAATTACCATAAGCTTGGTGGTTTAAACAATAAAACTTATTTCTCACAGTTATGGAGGCTGTAATGTTTAAGGTCAGGGTGCCCACCAATTCACTTCTGGGGAGGGCACTCTTCCTGCATTGTAGATGGCTGTCTTTTTGTAGTCTCACATGGTGGAAAAAGAGAGAGAAATCATCTCTCTGATATCTCTTTGTAAAAGGGCACCAGTTCCATTAATGAGGGCTCGACTTTCATGACCCAATTAACTCCCAAAGTCCTCTCCCTCCAAATATCAACACATTGGGGATTTACACTCTTGCATATGAATTTTGGGGGGACACATTCAATCCATAGCAGAGAGGCAAAGGGAGATTGAACTTGCGTTGAACAAAATATAAAGAAAATGAGAAAATATGGCTTTAAAGAAGGTCTGGAAGCATAAAATAATATGCTTTCTGAATTTAATTTCAGAAAAAAATATTTCTAGTGTATTCGAAGAGAAGCAAGTGAAGTGTACAAACAATAAAAAATTTGGTAAATTAAAATGCAACCAATGAGCTGTTGGTATCTAACATATTTCTGACTCCTTTTTGGTACCCATCCTAGAGCTGATTCTGAGAAAGCAACTTGGTACAGTACACATAAGTTTATATATATTTACATAATGTTTGTAGTAAACTGTGTTACAGCATGGAGGTAGAGGTTGAACACAAAATGAAAGTAATTATTTTATGTTCACCCTTAGGTTTGAATACAAGTTATTTTGTTCACTTTTCTCTATGGCCCACATATTTGAATGTAATGAGCACTATAAAATACATCCATTCTTAAGGACCAGTTCAATAGGGGATAATTTTCTGAGAACTTCAGCCAAAGGGAGTTCTGAAATACAAAGTGATATATTGGTTTATGAAATCTGAGTTTCGTGGGTTTTTAGATACCCAAATTGTTTCTAAGGAACTAAAATTGTCTTTTCAATGAACTACTTTATTGACTTGATCTTCATAACTTATGAGACTTATTTTCCTTGAGAGAAAAAAGAAAGAGCTTGCTCACACATTTTTCTCTTCTCAGATTTAACAGCTCTAATTAGGCTAATAATCTCTCTTTATGGGAATTGCAAAGAAAATGGGGACAATGCAACTCCAAAGAAGTATTATTAAAATGTCAGCCCCAAAAAAAGCCACGTATTTTAAAGCATTGAGTTTGCTCATTTCAGCATTACTTCCTCGTATCTATCTTACTAATAGAACTGTCTTTTTGGTGCATATTTATATCCTTATAATAGAAGAAATATATATATATCTAATGTGTTATTTTGTAGACTTACTATTTTAAATTAAAATTTAACTAACTAATGAATGGCAGATAGGTATATTTGCCAAAAGCAACATTACATAGGTATAGTATCTTGAATTTATTATTAATTTTGTTTTTGTTACCTGAGAGTTTACAACAGAGATCTAAAAATGGAATGTGCCAAGAAAAATAAATAAATAATGTGCACTCTTGAAGAGCTTAACATAGGCATGAGTCAGAAATATAAAAGACCACTATAATGAAATATTGTAGCAGGAAATTATAGTAGTTGTTATGTAACTATGGTCATTATAGCATCAGGTTTGAGAAAAACTTCATCTAGTTGGGGAAAAAAGATAGTGAAGTTTGTTGAAGGAAATAGTACTCTTTCAGAATGAGAAGAAAACAATTTCACATTTTTTGAGTATGTGAATGAAAGAAAGGAAACATAAAAGTAGTGATCACCTTTTATATAGAAGAGAGAGACAGTATTAGGTTTCATAAGTAAGATTGATTTGAATTAATCAGATAACGATGTCTATGTAGATGAAACAGTATATGTTGTGTCAAATTTGGCTTTATAATTTAATTAGTGTTAATTATTAACATATCTTCCTTCACATTAGTGCATATCTATTTTATTAGTATAGTTGGAAAATTTGTAAGAAATATCAATTAGCAAAAAAGAACTTTCTTTTAAAAGAAAACATCTTGCAGAAAAGGGACCACTTTTATACTGAGCAGTAGAAAGAATCATGTTTTTGTAAGAAAGGTTTTGTTATTTTACTGGAAAAAATTATTATATTTTTATAACATGTCTATTAGCTTTTTGGCTTTAGCTAAATGTGATAATAAATGAAAAAATGAATATAAACGAAGGAAAATAGGCAACTTAAGCTTTGTTAAATTCCAAAGTGAATATAAAATTAGTATTCATTCAGACTTTTGAGATATCTTGGTTTTTTGGCCTGCCATTCAAAAAATTCAATGAAGTGCCTGAAACTAATGTCCTACATGACATCTTATTATTGATGTTTTTAAAATATCTTTCTAGATGTAAGAGTTGAACTACAAGCCAGCTAAATTATCTTTCACATCATAAATCTGTAATGATTAGTGTGTTATAGGCAGAAAGAAGTATATATTATATCTAATATTATACGACCCAAAATGGTAAGTCTCAGAGCTAATGCATTAAAAAAAAGTTGATAATCTAAACTGTCAAGAATCCTTAGAAGGTGTACATAAGCAAAATGAACCCATTATGATATAATTATATTTATATTAATGTTATTGTTTGCTTACATTCATAAATTCCTGAAAATTTGTTTTTTAATTAATTAGGATATATTTATACTATAATAATGTGTCAATATAAAATAAAGTATAACATTAGTTACTTAGAAACCCTTCTATTAATAGTGCAGGACTCTATTGTATAAATATACATGATCCGTGAAACTTCCATTAGTTAAACATTTATTCATTAAACGAATTATTTTAAGATGGATGTTTCTTGAAAGGTTGAAGTTTTTCAGCTTCAATGTTTGAAGACACTAATGGAACAAATTCAGAGGTAACTTTGAGTAGAAATTTTACCTTAGTCCTTTGATACAGCAACCACTGTATGTTTTCTCATGGAAAGCACATTTAAGTAAGAATATATTAGAAGAGACTAACCAATCAAGTTGAATGGAATGGGTTACATATTGAATTTCACTTCTGATTGATAATTTACTCACTGTTTGCTAAGTAGGTTATCCCCTTCTTTGTTGTTACATTAATTAATTTCCTTTTATAAAATTTACTAAATAACCTCCTCAAAGTAAACCTGAATTTTTTCAAATAGCTTTTTTCTTTGTAAAAAAATAAATGCACATAATGTCAACACCAAGGTAGCAAATGGCATGCATTGAGAAGTAAATCTTTCTTTCATTTACTTTACCTCATTTATTTGTCTCCCTTACTGGATGAAATCATTATTGTCACTTGTCTATATTTTCAAAGATATACTTTGTATATACATATAATTCTTAGTTTTCATTGTTTTGTCTTGTTTTGAAACAAATATTGGACCACAAATCTCACTAATTTTCATTTTAAGTGATTTTTGGAAATTATTCATAACTATCTAAAAAGTTTTATTATTTTAATTATTTGAATATTGAATATTTAAATATTATGTTGTACAGATATAATAGCTCATCTAATCAGTAATTTGTTCTACTTAAAGTACATATTCTTAATTCTATCATCCATTTTTAGTTTTTTTAATTGAGGCATACTTTAAGTACAACAAACTGTATCTGTGATTTTTTGACAGATGTATATTATCATTTCTATTTTTGTCCTCCGTGTGAGTGTGTGCACACACATGCACATGCATGTGTTGCTTTTAATGATTTGGAAAGTTAAATTTTCAGTATTATGTAATTCTAGTTACAATTGCTCCATTATGAATTGCCTAAAAATTAGTGACATAAAACAACCATTTTATTTTACTTACAGTTTCTGTAGGTCAGGAATTTGAGCAGAATAGACTAGAATGACATCTTTTTGTGCAGCATTATTTCCTGTGGGAACACTCTATGGTAGAGTAGAAACATTTTGAGGTGTCCAGTCTGGAGATTGATGTATGTTACTGGCTGAGACCCCAGTTCTACCTGTGGACTAAGACAACTACTTACTCATCATTTCATCTTCTGGTTAAAGCATTGGGCCTAATACATATTATAAACCTAACAAATATTTCTTGAACTGTTGATATATGACATCTAATTACCTAGTTTATAAATAAAAACATTGATTATATTTATCCTTTGAAAATAATCTATGTTTAATTATATTAAATTGATGATTATGTCATAAAGATTTTTTGATTAATGGATTTAATTTTCACCTGCATTTTCAGTGAGGAATCATTACAAATCATTCAGTTACAAAAATCAGTTCAGGGCTCTAGCTACATAAAAATCAGCTACTTTTGTTTGCTTAGGTATATAGTTTGATTTTCCAGTGTTGTCATAAAGATATCAGTGTTATATGATACAACAAATATTCATCAAAAACAGTATGAATTTAATCCATTTTTCAGCTCTTTCTGAGTAACACAAAAGAAAATTCTAATATAAAAGACCCTGTTCTCAAGAAGCACAAAACAAGCTAAAAAATAAGGATGGTACTCATTTAAAACATTTTGTTTTGTTTTTAATTTTAAAAATGTTAATACAGGCAAAATTACAAATCATCTACCCTCCTAACAGCTACATATAACCACAAAAAATGTTTTATAATATAATCTCCCAGGTATTTTCCCCCTGTAATGATGTAGGAAAAAATAGTAGAGTGTATTATAGCATAGTTTTGGAACCAACAGAAATAGTTGAGAAAATTAATCTATTTAAACCTCAATGTTTACATGTTCAAAATAGGGGGAAAATATTATCTACTATACAAAGAAATTAGCACAATGATTCGTCATAAAAAACACTGTAAAATAGTTGTTGGTATTCTCAGGCTAGACTCTCATCCAGAGTTCAAACACTATAATTAGTTTAATCATTCCTCTGTTAGAAATTTTATATTTTTTCCCATGTTTTGTTTTCCTGGGTATTTTGTGTTGGTTTTGTGGGGAGGGTTTCTTTTTACAAGTAATGCTGACATGAACATCTTCAAATTATTTTTTACAGCTACATTTATAAATAGTCAAACAGATCTTTACAATAAAATCTGGAAGAAAAATGATTGAATAAGATACTTTTTAATTAATTAGATTTCAAGAATATTCTTATATTTGTTATAGATTACCCTCTGTTTTCTTTGTTTATTTTTTTGATTTATTTAGTTCATGGGCCTTTTAAAGATATTTTATTTATTTTTATGTAAGTTTATTTCATTATTATTCTCTTTGATAGGACTATGTGTAAGAGTTTTGATTCTGTCATCACATAATGTCAATTTATATTGTTAACTATTCAAGTTTGTTGAAGATCAGATAGTTGTAGGTGTGTGGTCTTATTTCTGGGTTCTCTATTCTGTTCCATTGGTCTATGTGTTTGTTCTTGTACCAGTGCTATGTTGATTTGGTTACTGTAGATCTGTATTATAATTTGAAGTTCAGTAGTGAAATGCCTCCAGCTTTGTCCTTTTTGCTTAGGATTACCTTGGCTATTTGGGCTCTTTTTTGGTTCAATTTGAATTTTAACATAGTTCTTTCTAGTTCTGTGAAGAATGTCAATGGTAGTTTAATGGGAATAGCATTCAATCTATAAATCGCTTTGAGCAGTATTGCCATTTTAACAATATTGATTCTTCCTTTCTGTAAATATAGAATGTTTTCCCATTTGTGTCATCTCTGATTTATTTGAGCAGTGGTTCTCCTTGTGGAAATCTTTCAACTCCCTGGTTAGCCTGGTTTCCTAGGTATTTTGTTCTTTTTGTGGCAATTGTGGATGGGAGTTCATTCCTGATTTGGCTCTCGGCTTGATTGTTGTTGGTGTATAGAAATGCTAGTGACTTTTGCACATTGATTTTGTATCTTGAGACTTTGTTGAAGTTGTTTATCAGCTTAAGAAGCTTTTGGGCTGAGAGTATGGAGTTTGCTTTTTTTTTTTTTTTTTTTCCCAGAGATGGAGTCTCACTCTGTCACCGAGGTTGGAGTGCAGTGGTGTGATCTCGGCTCACTGCAACTTCCGCCTCCTGGGTTCAAGCAATTCTCCTGCCTCAGCCTCCCGAGTAGCTTGGATCACAGGCACATGCCACCATGCCCAGCTAATTTTTGTATTTTTAGTAGAGATGGGGTTTCACCATGTTGGTCAGGCTGGTCTTGAACTCCTGACCACAGGTGATCCACCTGCCTCAGCCTCCCAAAGTAGTGGGATTACAGGCGTGAGCCACCATGCCCAGCCTAGAGTATGGAGTTTTCTAGATATAGGATCATGTCATCTGCAAACAGGGATAGTTTGACTTTTTCTCTTTCTATTTGAATGCTCATTATTTATTTCTCTTGCCTGATTGCCCTGGCCAGAACTTCTAATAATATGTTGAATATGAGTGGTGAGAAAGGGCATCCTTTTCTTATGCCCATTTTCAAGGGGAATGCTTCCAACTTCTGCCCATTCAGTATGATGTTGGCTGTGGGTTTGTCATATACAGCTTTTATTATTTTGAGGTATGTTAATTCAATACCTAGCTTATTAGGAGTTTTTAATGTGAAGGAATGTTTACTTTGGTTGAAAGACTTTTCTGCATCTATTGAGATAATCATGTGGTTTTTGTCTTTAGTTCTGTTTATGTGATGAATCACATTTATTGATTTGCATATGTTGAACCAGCTTTGCATCCCA
Source organism: Symphalangus syndactylus (assembly GCF_028878055.3). Taxonomy (NCBI): domain Eukaryota; kingdom Metazoa; phylum Chordata; class Mammalia; order Primates; family Hylobatidae; genus Symphalangus; species Symphalangus syndactylus. Next base: position 68,829,151 of record NC_072435.2, read on the forward strand.
GGAATGAAGCCCACTTGATCATTCATGGTGGATAAGCTTTTTGATGTGCTGCTGGATTTGGGTTGCCAGTATTGTGTTGAAGATTTTTGTATTGATGTTCATCAAGGATATTGGCCTGAAGTTTACTCTTTTTTGTTGTATCTCTGCTGGGTTTTGGTATCGGGATGATGTTGACTTCATAGAATGAGTTAGGGAAGGAATTCTTCCTCTTCAATTTTTTGGAATAGTTTCAGTAGGAATGGTACCAGCTCTTCTTTATACATCTGGTAGAATTCAGCTGTGAATCTGACTGGTCTTGGGCTTCATTTTTATGGTAGGTTGATATAGTTTGGCTATGTCCCCACACAAATCTCATCTTGAATCATAATTCCCATGTGTCATTGGAGGGATTCTGTGGGAGGTAAATGAATTTTGGGGGTGGGTTTTTCTCATGCTATTCTTATGATAGTTAATAAATCTCAGGAGATCTGATGGTTTTATAAAGGGAAGTTCCCCTGCACATGCTCTCTTGCCTGCTGCCACGTAAGACAAGCCTTTGTTCCTCTTTCACCTTCCACCTAGATTGTGAGACCTCTCCAGCCATGTGGAACTGTGAGGTCATTAAACCTCTTTTTCTTTATAAATTACCCAGTCTCAGGTATGTCTTTATTAGCAGCATAAGAACAGACTAATACAGTAAACCGGTACCAGTAGAGTGGGGTGCTGCTGTGTAGATACCCAAAAATGTGGAAGCGACTTTGGAACTAGGTAACAGGCAGAAGTTGGAACAGTTTGGAGGGCTAAAAAAAGACAGAAAAGTGTGGAAAAGTTTGGGACTTCCTAGAGACTTGGAGGGCTCAGAACACAGGAAGATGTGTGGGAAAGTTTAGAACTTCCTAGAGACTTGTTGAATGGCTTTGAAAAAATGCTGACAGTAATATGGACAATAAAGTCCAGGGTAAGGTTATCTCAGATGAAGATAAAGAACTTGTTGGGAACTGAAATAAAGGTGACTCTTGCTATGCCTTAGCAAACAGACTGGTGGCATTTTGCTCCTGTCCTAGAGGTCTGTGGAACTTTGAACTTAAGAGTGATGATTTACGGTATTTGGTGTAAGAAATTTCTAAGTGGCAAAGCATTCAAGTGGAAACAGAGCATCAAAATTTGGAAAATTTGCAGCCTAACAATGCAATAGAAAAGAAAACCTCATTTTGGGGAAAAAATTCAAGCCAAGCCAGATGCAAAAATTTGTGTAAGTAATGAAGAGCCAAATGTTAATCACCAGGACAATGGGGAAAATGGGAAAATGTCTCCAGGGCATGTCAGAGACCTTCACAGAAGCCCCTCCCATTACAGGCCCAGAGGTATAGGAGAAAAAATGGTTTCCTGGACCTGGCTCAGGGCTCCCCTGCTCTGTGTAGCCTAGGGACTTGGTGCCCTGCATTCCAGAAGCTTCAGCTGTGGCAAAAAGGGGCCAAGGCACAGCTCAGGCCATGGCTCCAAAGGGTAAAAGCCCCAAGCCTTGGGAACTTCCATGTGGTGTTAAGCCTCTGGGTACACAGAAGTCAAGAATTGAGATTTGGGAACCTCCACCTAGGTTTCAGAGGATGTATGGAAATGCTTGGATGTCCAGGCAGAAGTTTGCTGCAGGGGAGGGATTCTGATGGAGCACCTCTGCTAGGACAGTGCAGAAGGGAAATGTGGGGTTAGAGCCCCCACACGGAGTTCCAACTGTGACACTGCCTAGTGAAGCTTTGAGAAGAGGGCCACTGTCTTCCAGACCCCAGAATCAACAAACAACAGCTTGTACTGCACACCTAGAAAAGCCACAGACACTTAATGCCAGCTGGTGAAAGCAGCTGAGTCACAGGAGCAGAGCTGCTCACAGCCCACGTGGCTGTGGAAGCCTCACAATCATGGCAGAGAGCAAGGAGGAACAAGTCACATCTTATGTTGATGGTGGCAGGCAAGAGAGGAGTGCTTGTTCAGGGAAACTCCCCTTTTTAAAACCATCAGATCTCATGAGACTCATTCACTATTTCGAGAACAGCGCAGGAATGGCCCACCCCTGTAAGTTAATCACCTCCAACTGGGTTCCTCCCACAACAAGTTGGAAATGTGGGAGTTACAATTCAAGATAGATTTGGGTGGGGACACAAACAAACCATATCATTCACATTTGCAAATTTATTTTTTATTTTCTTTTCCTTTTTAAATATATTTTTCTTGTATATTGGTATTATTAATTCCAATATTTGCAAAACATGTAGCTTTAAAGTGGTTTTTCTGTACTTCTAACAGAACTTCTTTCTAAGATGGATGGTAACCCTTGATTTTCAATTAAAATTTATTTGTGAGATCTGTGACTGATTTAGGGGACACGATCAACTTTGGACTACTGTAGGTCCCTCTAAAATCATCACGTAATGAATGTTTCATGAACTATAACTGTTCTTTGTTGTAGATCCAATGCTTACAATGTCTGCCAAAGAATTGTTATTGGTATTTGTTCTTAATGAAACAATTCATCCTGGCTCTCTCACTTGGTCCCAACTGTGACTTTTAAGATCATGTTTTTAGATCATGGGTATTTTTTTAAGTTATTGTTGTTTTTGTTGTTGTTTCCACTGGGCATATGTGGTAGAGAAAGGGCATATATGGTGGTCTTTGCAGATTGTCCATATATTCCTAAGTGCCCAGAAATACATTCAAAATATTTAAATCTATTTCTAGTTATTTTGCAAAGATGAGTGGGAGTCCTCCAGAAAATCTAGTCAGCCATGATCCTGAAAACATGCTCTGCTCTACTTGCTAAATTATATAATTCCACCCTTTGACCAGAACATCATATATGTCCAAAAATTCCAATCCCATGTTAAAACCTAAGTTATTTTATCTCATTAAGATTTCTATTCATTTGATGCCTCCCTACTTCTCCAGACTTTCTTTCAAGGCCTCTTTTTGGTCTTGCTTCATTTTCTACAAGTCAAAACTAAATAAAAAATAATTTTAGTCAATCTCTCAGGACAGTACGTAGAATTTCTTCAAAATTTCCAGCTTTTATCAAATATTCTTAGACTCTTTGTAATTCTTCAACTGTAAATCAATCCAGTTATTTATATTGTTCTTCTCTTCCAATAACTTACTGCTCAGATGAAGAAAATATTACATACCCTTTGACTGTCTTTATTTTTTTAAATGTCATTTAGTATTATTTTGGTTCTCAGATTGCTTATCAATTCTTTAGTCATTTCCAGGTGATTCCATTCCCTTAAATTTTGGTTGGAAGGTAACTCCAAAAGATTCTACTACTTATTCTACTTTTGGCTTTCTAAACAGATGTAACATACTTCAGTTTTAAAAAATTAACTTTTAAAGGTAAATTACGTTACCATTCTTTCAAATTAATTTGTATTTTAATTGCATTTAATTTTTTTCTCGTTACCGGAAAATTATCCAAGGTAATTTTCTCTATTTATTCATTACTTAAGCAAACACATATTGGAATCTTGATATACTTATGAAGTATATTAGATATTTGAATACAAAGATGTGTAAGACAAAGTGGCCACAATTGCTGAAGAGAGTCATGTAAATTAAACTCAGACATTAATGAGACTGTATAAGTGGTAAAGTTAAAAAGTGCCATAAAACTTAGCGAGATAAATTCAAGAATGTGTAACAAGCGGGAAGAAAGAAAACTTTCAAATGCAATATTGGTTTTGAAAACTTGCCTAAAGTTTCATTAGGGTGAAAGGAGTGAGATAGATATTCAAAACATAGAAAAAGAATCTGCAAAGGCATTGATATCTGAGAAATAATGGCATGGTTAAAGAGCTGATTACGGTTAGGTATAATTAGCTAAGGAACTACAAGAGGAAGTAGTAGTAAGAAAAAAACCTACCTCATTTTGCTTTATGTATATTTTAAAAATGTTGATCTCTATTCTATAGCATGATTCAGGGTACTTATCCATCACCTACTGTTTACTATTTATTCTAGTTCCAGATTAATTATTAAGAAGTGTTCAATATATGCTTTATTGATGAAAAATAACTTATAACCTGATTTAGACACAAATGTCTGTACTTTAAAAACTAACAAAATTAAAATTTAAAATTCATGTATGTGTGTCCACACACTATTAAAATATATGTTACTTTTAAAAGTGAGGGACTCTATCATATGGCAATCCTTTCATTCATCACCTCAGAAGGTTCAAGTCAAAGTCTTGAAAAAAATATATGACACCAGACTTGTAAATGCCAATGCAATTATTGATAAAGCAAGAAAACCCAATTCCTACAAAAGCATTGTATGTAAGTATTGTATATAAGTGAAATCTATAAAAGCACTGTATATAAGCATTGTATGTAGGTGAAATCGGGCTGAAAGTAGATAAGAAAGAATATCCAAGACATCATAGGTAGCAGAGGAATACAGCACAGGAGGAAGAGAAAATGTAGAAGTAGTGGAGATTGTCAGTGGGATAGAGCGAGTGGAAGAAGATGCTATACATTGGTCTGACAATATATACACAGTCAATGCCCTACAAAAAAGTTTTTTAAGTAAAATATTTTAAATATTTTATGAACATACAAAGTGGAATGACATCCCATAAGATTACATGTTGAGTGTGATGAACAAGTATGCTGTCAGTGACAACAAAATATGGATGAAAATATTAAATATATTCTGGGGAAATGAATTTTCCCCAATACAAGTGCTTTCTAAATATTTTCAATTCTTTTACCATTTTGAATTGTGGTTAAAGTTGTGCTCAATTTAGGTTTTAAATTGCAATTATTTCAAAGCTCCTCTGTGAGAGACTGCCAGAACTAACTGAACAACAACACAAAAAGATTAATTGTTCAGTAAGTATTATTGCTTCAACTATATCTCACAGATATACAAGCCTATATTGCTTATTTTCTGCCAAAGGAAATTTAATTTTAGCTAAGAAATAAAAGGTGGGAGTCAGAGAGAATTCATATTATTTTTCAAGAAGAATTCACTTTATTTCTCAAACCATCAATAAAATGAGGATTAGACTTTATGCCCTGCTTCTCTTAAATATATTGTGACTGTTGACTTTTGCTATAGTAAAAATATTTTCTTTGACAATGCAATAAAATTAGATGTACTCAAAAGACTTGAGCAAGCAATCAATGCTTTTAAGTAGAGAAAATATAATTTTTAAAATACAAGCACTAAGATTAAAAAAGAGCTCTACTCCAAAAAAGAATATCCGTCAGAAAATTTATTTAGATAACATAATATTAGTAGCACCTGAACAGAAATGTATGTTATGCCTTAGCTGTAATATAACCTGCATGGAAGAAGAGATTAAATGTGAGATTTTTAAATACCTTTTCCTTAAAAAAAGAAATATAATATGCATTCTTAAAATTAGAGCCATGTGGGTAGTCTAACATCTGCTACCTGCTGCTGCTGTCCATAGTTGTTAAAAGTACCCTAAGCCACCTGACATTAAACTTACAGTTCATTTTTTAAAAATGTACTTGTTTGGTGATATAAAGTCCCATTTTATGTGCTTTACTGCCCTGAAGAGATACTTCTGTAGAATAAAATCCAATCTCATTTCAGGTTCATTATGATAACCTTTATGCAAGACACTATTGGAGAAATTATTATGAAGATCAGTGTCCAAAGACCCTGAATAATGGTTAAAAAAATAAAACTGAGTAACTCCATAGTATATTAGTGTTCACTTACATATAATTCTAATGTAGGTTGATTATCCAATGTGTCTACAAGTCAAATAGTAATAGAGTATCTAAAATGCTTATAAATTCAGGTAATTTTATTTGCAAAATCACCAATTATCATTTGACATCTCTTTTTTTTCTGATGTGCAATTATAGTAGTTATAGGCACCCATGTTGGTAGCTCCATAAAGGTGATAACTGAGCAGTTCTATCCAGCTGAATCTGTCCTTTCAGATGGCTCTGCTGAATAGTGGATCTTGATTTCTGCTTTCAGTGTTATCCCATAAGGGCAAAATATTTTTGCCTGCTTCATGTTAAAATATAAATTTTAATTTACTTGTCTTTACAATGGGAAAGTGTCTCTCTCTGGGAATAAATAAATAACAAACTTGTACAGAGTTTCAATGCTGGTATTTTTGAAAATGAACTCATCTTCCCTTCTGCCTGCTGAAAAAGAGGATCAAGATTTTAGAAAGCCCAGCTATATACTTCTCCAGATAAAAGGGAAATTTGTTCTTCAGAGTACACCTGTTGAAACAATATTTTAACTCATACCTCTTAGTCTGATGCTCATTACTAGTGTTTTCTTCCCCTCCCTTTGAAAAAAAAATAAAGTATTGAAGAATGTACTGATGACTAAATGGAAATATATCCATCTTAATCATTTAATAAAGACCTATTATAAGCTAGTTAAAATTACTGAACATGAAACAGCAATATGAATATTAGTGATTTAATTAGTCAATACACATAGAGATTTCATATTATATGAAGAAATTAGTTTTTAATAAAATTGATATTATATAAGGGAAATATATGTTAGAGCTATTATATTAATCTCTAAGCATATAAATAAAAAACTACTCACTTAACTGCTACTGTTTTTTTTTCTTTTGGCACAATTTAGCAATTATCACATTCAAACTCTGTATTTTCTTTAAAGAGCATGTCTGTAAAATTAATGAACTTTCTACTCCCCATTGAACATACAGATTTTATAGAAGCTGAGAAAATAACCACCAATCCAATGAGCAGAAGCATTTTTATATGTATATCTAAATGTATTTCTATGTCCATAATAACTTTCTTTTTGTAAGTATATAGTTCATTGATATTGATAGGTATAGCAGAAAAATCTTTAGCTTTCTAGTCACTTGGTAAGTCTGTGATTATGGACGAGAAATGTATGTGTGTTTATATATATATATATATATAAAACATTTATACATATATAACATATATACATATATAAACACACTTGCATCATATATGTCATATATACATATATATGCATATATAAACACACCTACTTGCATCATATATATGTCATATATATCATGCTTTATCATTTTTGAAATAGCAATAATTATATATATGCTACATTCTAACAATATTGTTGCTTGTGTGACATCCATTTATTTTGTTGTTAATATGAGAAGTACCCTGATTCTACTTTGAGGAATTTTTCTATTATTGGATTAAATCTTGTGGGGCTTCAAATAAGGCATTCTACTCCTAGGCAAAATGTAGCCAAACTCAAGAGACCAATTATAGGGTTTATCCCTAGAATTTGAATCTTGACTGGCTGGGTTTGACTAAGCACTTTCCTAGTATACACAGTGTGCTATGCAAGTAATTTCTTTAAGGTCTAAAGTGAAATGGAAAAGGTTGGGATATTCTAGTTACAATTCCTCTTCTTTTGTAGATCAGGTTTTTTTATCTTTTGAGTAGGATCTAAATATTATGACTGTAAGTACTCAGCTTTGAAGCTGGATTGATAAATTTCTGGTAGATTTCTGAGGAAACGGGGAGAAAAGAATAAGATATTTTAATTTCAACATTTAAAAAACTCAACATTAATGGCTTTAATTAAATTCTTCATTTGTGAAGTCAATCTTCTCTACCATTTTCTTCAAATAGAAGAAAAAGAGTCACTTAAGAAGTTAACTTTTTTATTCAAATGGATTTTGTTAAGAGAGATTTTGAAGAAATAGAATTAACATTTTCATCATTGTATTATCAAAATGAAGAGCAAGTAATAGTTGGACTTTATAATTTGATTTCTATCTTTATGAATGACACAATGGTTCACAGTTTATATTCTTCCTCAATCCAATTAGATATCCTAAACACTTTTTTTGAAAGTCCAAACTTTTTAAAAGAATTCAGCTTGAAGAATTGTCATCTTATACTTAGTCCAATATCAACATATGTTAGTAATAAATAATATTATTTTGATTTAACATTGTTTAGTTACTTCAGGCTAGGAAATAGGTTAAACATTTGTGTTCTGGTTCAGTTTCATCAGTCCTCTGCAAATTGAAGTTCAAAAATCTTTATTTGATGCGCTATTGATTATGTAAAGCAAGATACAGTTTTGATGTAACATTGTTGGTACGATGACAGGTGTTCCAGGAATGGACTGCAAATATAATGTTTTGTACTATTGAATGTACCTGAGAAACTGTACAGTTTTCAATTTGGTATACATCACACATAGTGATGTAATTTAGGAAACAAAGTAATGAATATCACCCAATCATTGAATCATGAAAAGTGGAAAGACACTCTAAAAAAATTCAAACAATATTTTGTTATCTAATTAATAAGGTTCTTCTAACACATAATACAAACATTTGCTGATTATAAATTTTTTTATAAAATTACTTATAAATAACATGATGGCACTTGGCCTGTATTATCTGTGTTGTCATGTCATAAAAACAGTTGTGCCAATCTTTAACCCGTAACTACTTCCCTGGAGAACTTGATGTATCAACAAATTAGGGCTTTTTTAATGTGATGACAAGTTCTGAGAAGGCAATTTGGGAAAATAAAATCTCTGGACAAATCCTCCAAAGCATTTCCAATTACTTGGCATGGCATTGATGGATTTTTATTTTGCTCTTGAAATTAGTAGCATACACAATTTGAACCAACAAATATCCTACTCCTTAGTCTGAATGTGTCAGCAGTTAAACTGAAGAATACTTATTTTACTGCTTGATGAATTGAAGAATAAACAATCATAGATATTCCTTTCCTTCTTTTAACCTTTGATGGATGTTCTTATATACATCATGTCGTTGATGGATATTTATTCCACTTCTGTAAATAGTGATGCATAAAACTTTAACTGCAGATACATGCCTCTTCCACTCTTGATGCATAAAAATGTAATTGCTACATTGCTGAGAGATAATGGACTGCATCACTTTAGAACCTAAGTTACTCTCGGTTAGTTCCTTTCTTAGAAAGACTCGTTAGCACAAGTGACTATTGTTTTTGCTTAGGGAACTGCAGTAGAGACAAATGTAAGACCTTTGCAGCTATTATACTATTAAGCTGTTTAGGGTTTTAGGGTTGGTGCCTTGTGTTGTTTATATTATATTCCCAATGTTTAAAGCAGCTCATGGCATGGCTATTTGCTGAGTCAATACGTAAACTATTCACAGGAATGAAGACTATTAGAATGAATTGCTATCAGTTTATTCATTCATCCATCTGTCTATCCATCTATCCATCTATCCACCCATCCACCCATCCATCCATCCATCCATCCATCCGTGCATCTATCTGTCCATCCACCCATCCATTCACTGTTTTATTGACTGCTTAAAGATTAGTCTACCTGACTGTTTGAAATGCCTCTTTTCATTCAGATCTCAAAGGCTTACACACTTATATTCCTACAAATCCTTTGGGACTATTATTCCAATTCAAATATAAGGTTTTTATCTGTATTTAATTTGCTATTTCTGCCTTTTCTGTGGTATTTGATTCTGCTGATGACTCTCTTCTTGAAGTTATCTTTTCTTATATTAAGGACACATCTTGGCTGGGTGTGGTGGCTCAAGATGGGCAGATTGCTTGAGCCCAGAATTTGAGACAAGTCTGGACAACATGGTAAAACTCTGTCTCTACTAAAAATACAAAAGTAGCCAGGTGCACACCTGTGGTATCAGCTATTCAGGAGGCTGAAATGGGAGGATTGCTTGAACTTGGGAGGTGGAGGTTGACTTGAGCCAAGATCATGCTACTGCACTTCAGCCTGGGCAACAGAGCAAGACCCTGTTTCCAAAAAAAAAAAAAAAAAAAAAAGAGGGAGACACATTTTTTTTGGTTTGTTTTTTCATTTGAGCTCTGTTTTGGGGGCATCTTCTCAACTTCATCCATACTTGTATGCACATTACTCCCTTTCTAGTCTTAAACGACCTATTCAATTCTTCATATTATATAAAAACAATTTATCTAAAATAAAAATCTACTTATGTCACAGCTTTGCTTTACTTTAATATTTTATCACCTATATGATAAAGCTAAATTTCACATAGTATGCAAAACTCTTCATATTATGACCTCCATTAGTATTTCCACAATCACCTCCTTCCACTCTCACACCCAAGCCCTATATTTCAGACAAAATGACTGGTACAAATTGTGGCTCTCTGAGTGGGCCATGATTTCTGATACCTTTTGACATATTAGTTCTCTCTATTAGGACAGCTGTTCCTTTTATTTTCTTCTTTATCATTAGGATGCTTATCCAGCCAAGATGACTTAGCTCAAATTTTACCTTTTTTGGGAAGGTAGTCCTTAAGTACTTTGGCAGAATAGCACTTCCTAATCATGCTTTGAAATATTTTTGAAAATTCTTACATAACGCTTTTTATTACAGTAGAACTTTTTCATTATATTCATTATGGTATATTTCACAATAATAAGATGAATTATTATAGTGAAATTATAATATGAATGATTTCAAAATAATTGAAGTGAGTACATTTTATTCTTGTATCCACAGACATTAGCTTATAATTGAATATTTATTTAAAGATTGAAGTAAGACATGAAGTTCAAGATAGGAAACTGAAAAAAATTAAGAGGTATAGTTACTCTAGCAATTTTTTCTTTGAGTTAAAGATTTTCATCATGACAGAGAAAAGAAGATGTGTATTGTGAGCAAATTTGTATATAGTGTCTAAAAACAGGAATTGTTTTCTAAATTTAATATAATGAATCTTTTTAAGGGGACTAAGTATATTTTATGAAACTGAAGAAGCCTGATTGTATTAAGAGGCATACTGGTATGAATAAAAGGGCTTTAATTTGAAATTTTTTAATATGAAATTTGATGAAGAGAAAAAATATCAAATACAATATTGAACATATATTTAAAATATGCATAAAAGATAAAAATATTTTATAAACTTAAAAATATTTTATAAACTCCTTAGAAATCTTCAATAGAAAGTAACACATAGACTGGCAGGGTATTACAATCTTATGATAAAATATTTACCTAGTGTTATCCAGAATGTAAGTTACTTATAAACAGTGATAATATGCATACATGTATTTGTAAACATCCGAATCCTTCGGGAACATTGATATTTTGAAAATTTGCAAATCTGATGAAGTATTTGACTAACTAGTCTTATACAAAATTTCTTCTCTTTAAACAAATAAGAGGAAGTAACAATAGAAATTCCTACTTTGAAACTACTGTTGACCAATAAGGATAAAGTAGTTGGCTACTATTGAAGAACCAGAAGATAGTGACCAAATTACCTTAGCATTACATTAGTTATCCTAAGATTTTGGCCGAGTGCCAAGTCTTGGTAGCTCACACCTGTAATCCCAGGACTTTAGGAGGCCAAGGTGGGCGGATCACTTGAGGTCAAGATTTCAAGACCAGCCTGGCCAACATGATGAAACCCCGTCTCTACTAAAAATACAAAAATTAGCCAGGCCTGGTGGCAGGCACCTGTAACCCCAGCTACTCAGGAGGCTGAGGCAGGAAAATCGCTTGAACCTGGGAGGCAGAGGTTGCAGTGAGCTGGAGCATCACTGCACTCCAGCCTGGGTGACGCAGCGATACTCCATCTCCCAAAAAAAAAAAAAAAAAGTTATCTTATATTTTTCTTTTTACATCTGAGATAGTCTAATAAAGTAATGATAATAACAATTTATAGCAAATGTCATGTGAGAATAAAGGACAATTCCACCAATGTAAATAAAAGATTTAAGGTGATTCAAGATTGTAATATATCAAAATTCCACAATGTATTACCATCAATTAAAAAAAAAAAGAACAAGCATAATCTTGTAAAGCTAAAAAAGAAAAAAGGGAGAAAACAATCAGTATCAAATCTTTAATACTTGGAGATCTCCAATTCAACAGAATCTATAAACTAAAACTGAGATTTAATATTCAGCTATCTAGAAGACTGTTTATACTACTTTTTTCCTGAATGTCTGACTGAAAGTTAAATTTTGTTGTAGTGGCCTGGGAGTGTATTGCTTAGATATTAGTCATATAAGTCAGAATACATTGGAGGAAAGTGTTCAGTTCTACTTACAGTAATTTATGTGAGTCCTTGTTGTGTTTTATGTTCAGAAGATGAACTAGTTAAAATTTGAGATTATAACACAAAACACAGCTTGTTTTTGAAAAATGATGAAATAAATCTGGTGTATTTATCATGAATAAGAGATAGTTAATAGAGATTACTATAGGTGCATGATTGTTTGAAGTCTTTGATTTCTAAAATTTAAATTTATTCAATGTTACTTCATAGGGTCAAAGGAAAAAAAAACTGCCTGGTTTCAAATAGACTTTCCAATAGTTCTGACCATCCAAGACACCGTGTTTCTTGAAAAATACATTTTCTCTTACTGAAAATGTATAATAAGCCTACAGTGGACTCTATGTCAGGAATGTTGTGAAAGAATTTCTGAAGCATATGGGACTTTTATGCAGCAAATTTTTAAGGTAAGTAATTGATTTTTTTTATTTTGTAATAGTTTTTCTTCTTTAGGTAACATTAAATCATAGAGCATGCATATTTTAAGAGAAAAATAAGGTTGAGACTTTGTAGTATCACAACTCTGTTTTTTTACTCAGAAATGCTTGGAATGTTCTTTCTTTCCATATGATTCTTGAATAACACTTCAATAGATCTTTTTGATATTGGGGGAAATAATTTAGCTTTGCTTCTTCTCTATAACCTAGATAATTAATTGTCAGTTGATTTTATAAAGATATGAGGCTAGTGTGTGTTTCACACTCATGTAAGTTATATTATATATCTGGATAACCATTTTTAAATATGGAAATAAAATGGGAAGTTGGAATGCTTTTCTCGGAAAGACAGAATCATAAATATCAATGCATTGCCATCTTTCCTTCTTGCCCCTGTCTCTTTTTCATCATTATTTTTCCTTCAAATATTTATTAGATTAAATTTCCAGGATTGAATTAGCCATGGGGGTAGAAGAAATAGTAAAAAATGTATGCTTTTAAAAAATCCTCATTATTTAATAGTGTAGACATGAAAAACACAAAACATATTAGTAATTTGTAATAAACCTCCATATTGGAAGTATGCAAAAGTTATATTTTAAAAGAGGGATTGGCTTTATTCTTTGGAGGTCTAATGGCTGAGTTGGATCTTGAAAGTTAAGTTATAGTTTACCAGCAAAATATGAGACTAAAAAGAATTTCAGGAAGTGATGGTTCCCTGTTTAAGGTTATGAAGGTGTGAGATCAGATGGTGAAAAAAGGGGTTATTTGGCGTGGCTGGAGAATATAGCAAGAGGAAGATGAGTATTGTGGAAAATGAAACTAGAAGACAGGCAGATTCTAGAGGCTATGGGAGTATTGTATGCCTTGCAAAGAAATGCCAGTTTTATTCTGTAGCTGATAGTGGCTTATCAAATGGATTTAAGGAGATAAATAATATGGAAACATTTGTCCCTTAAAGAGAAGATTCTGGTATATGATTACTTGGCAGTGGATGGTACTAGAAAGTAGAAATACTCCTAAAATCATTCCATAGCCTAGTGGAGAGGTGGTTAATATTCAGGTCTAGGGCAGTGCTAAGGAGAGGGCAAGAGGGATCTAATATGTTGAATTTGGGCTGTGATAATTTAATAGTCTTTTGAAAATTGTGGGTGAAAAACATTGTAGTGATTACCTCAGCTAACTCCAAAATTTTTGGTGGCAGTATTAAGTAAGATGGAGCAGATTTTGGAGAGGAGAGGGCATGATGCTGATAATGTAGGATGACTATTACTTAGGTATTTCAAAAATACGAATATATTTTTTCCCTGAGACTTTACTCTGATGTGAAATTTAGAAAACATTAAATTATTTGATATCTGAAACTAAATTATCACTTTTTATGATTTTAAAAGTATGTATATTCCAAATTCACATTTCTCTACTATGTATTTAGAAATTACTTAAACTTTCATATAATGCTTCAAAACTCAAAATAAACATTGGGTTAAATAAAAATATGGAAACATCTGTAGTTACTGAATGGAAATTACAAATGTTAGATTTTTAAGAATAGTAGTAACATGCACCTCCCAAATCTTTTCTTACCTACCCATAGTCATTTCCAATATCACTGAGTAGCTTTGAATAAACAGCTCAGAGATATTTCACATTTACTTCTCTTAATATATCAACTATGTAATCTTAGGAATCTTTAATTTTTAAATAATATTTCTCTCCCACTTGATAAATTTCTATTATCTCCATGAATATTAATTCCTACCTTTACAAACTGAAATCCATATTTGTTAACAGGTAAGGTTAATAAAACCTATAGAGAGATTACTTCTCATTCCTTGTTGTGTTTCAGAATTATTTTTATTGGTTAAAATAGCTATTCATGGCTCCTTCACAAAAACCTGATATGTTTTTGTCCTCATTTTTAAACTAATCCTTTCCTCATATTTTCTGTTCCTGTCACATTGGCTTTCCTGCTGTTCCTCCTACTTAATGGGCAGACTCCTGATTTACTAACTTTGCACCCTCCCCGAGATATCTGCAAAGCTTGCTTCAAATGTCACCTTATCAATGAGGTCTGCCTGAAATTTAAATTAAAACACCTCTCATTCACTTTTATTCCAATTTTTTCATTGTACTATTTATAAAGTATCTTTTAAATATATTATTGTTATCCTTTTATCTCATTAAAATTTACATTCTACAGTTTTTTTTTCATTTTTGTTCCCATAGCTCTCAATTACCCCCAACAATGCCTGACATACAGTAAAGGCTTAATAAATAAATGAATTTATTGAATGAGAAGTTCTGAATTTGGAACTCAAGAAACTCTACTATTGAAAACTCCATATGCAATTATCTCCCTTTGTCAGGATTTCAAAATCCCTGACCTAGAGTTCAGCATATAAACAATAATACAATTTTTAACAGATAATTAACAATAGTTCAAGCCAGAAGACTTTTTGAGCCCTCTTGTGATATTGGTTAGCTATCTCTTTTGTCTTGGGTGTAGGAAGGATTTATTCTTTAATAGGCACAAAGCTGTCAGATCTGCTGCTATTCTGTGGATAGAATAAACTGCAATTTTCTTTTTGTTAAAATTAGTAAAGCTTGTTTGTGTTAACATCTTAAGCAGATACAATTCAACAATTCATGAAGAGGGGATATGATGCCACGCATTTAGTTATTTCTGATTCTATCAATATTTAAAATTTGGATGCAAACTTTAAATTGAGCTTTATATTGTCCACAGTTATACAATTCTTGAATCATCAGTGAAGCTGGTAAAAACAGGAACAGCTTTTTCCTAAATACTTGCCTCATATGGTATTAACTTCTGAACTAATAAGAAGAGTAGTAAGATTTAGCTGGACAGGCAATTAGGTAAGAAGAATGAGTATAATAAATGCAACAATGGATACTTAAACTTTATAATGGCAAAATAATCAGAGTGTGTTTACAAGTTAGAGACTGTAGACTTAAGTTTTTAGCAGTTGTTGTGGGGAATGTAGATAAACTTACACAAGATAGGTTGACAGATATTTAGATAATAGATGATATGGTGGGTGGGTGCATAGATGGGCTGATAAATAAAAATATAAAAAACAAAGTGTTATACTTACTTGTATTTGATGTAAATATAATTAGTACCTTAGTACCAGACCTTGAGTTTGAACTATGTTTTCCAGATTCCTATTTGCAACTCTCATTTTGACAGCCTATGTAGTTCATACTGTTTTATTAGGCACCATATTACAAATCATCAAGCAAGAAAATGGCAGTTCTTCAGAGTTTTAACTACTTGGATTAAATCGCTATATTCAACTCTGCCTAAGCGTCAGGGGATGAAAATAACCTTTATGGTATATTTCAAATGATATTTGCCAACAGAAAAGTTTAAGGAATATATGCTATAAGTAAATATTCCCTGCTCAAACACTTTACCCTTACCTTCTTAACCAGATAAGCATAGTCTTACATGTTGAGATTTTGGAGAACATATTTGCAAAAGGGAGTGATCAGATGTTCTGGACATATTTAGACATTACAATATTACTGGAAAGGGAAGTAAAAGGTATAATATATGGAATACATCAATTCAGCAAGCTATTTTGTAATTATATTTCTTTAAAATGTATTTGACTCCAGGCCACTCTGAGAAAAGCAGCTGATTTGCTCTGTATTCATTTAAGACCTAGACCTCTGATCTCCCCACTTGGCACACACAGTGAAGAGCAGCAGCAGCTAAAAAATGATAAGCGGATAGTACTGTGCAGATTTCAGAATAGAACCAGGGCATGATAGAATGAATCAATCCTCAGGTTTTATGGATTTGTAAAAGCAATGTGCACTTCAAGAAGATTGTAGAATGTCATTTTTTTCTGCATTCTCAATAATTTTTATCCACATATACTTCTTTTTGTTTTGTAATCGCATTCTCCACTCTCTTTTGTTTTGTTTTTTTAAATAAACCTTCAAGGAATGAGAAAGTAAAGTGACTACCTAAGTAAAGAATGATAAACTGAATAAAAATAAAGCGTTTTATGTGTTTTTAATCTTTTTTATGGTTAAAATTTGGTATGCAAATTTTGATGTTTTTGAGGAAGTTTGTATCTGTAAATGAAACTGATTGCAAACTGTGAATCTCTGTGTATGTCAGTGATAGACAAAATAATTGCCTTCCAAATATATCCTCATCCCAATCCCAGGACATTAAAATATGCTCTGTTGTATGGAGAAGAGGAACTTAGTTTTGAGACTAATTTAAATTTGCTGATCAATTGACCACAAGATGGGAAGTGTAGCCTGGATTATCCAGCTGTGCCCAATGTAATCCCAAGAGTTTCTAAAGTGGAAGCAGTAAGGTTGAAGGTGGGTCAGAGTGATAGCATGAGAGAAGAACTTGACTGCCATGGCTTGATTGAATATAGGGAACGAGTCAGGAATGCAAGTGGTCTCTAGAAGCTGGAAAATGCAAGGAAACAGGTTTTCCTCTAAAGTCTCCGGAAGGAATGCAGTCCTACCGATTCCTCATCCCTGTGAAACTTGTACTGGCCTTCCCACCTACAAGACTCTAAGATAATATTAAGTCACTAAGTTTGTGGTAATTTGTCGCAGCAGTCATTTTAAAAAGCTAACACAACATCTATTTAATAAGTATACTGTCACTCTATGGACCTTGGGGGAGGGGGTGGTAATTTACTCAACAGTTATTTATGACACTTTAAAATTTTCTTTCATTTTACGGTCAAACAAGGAGTGCCAGAGTTTTGGTGAATATACCTTAGATAATAGCCTTAAATGTAACACAGACAAAAATAAAAGAGATGAATTTCTTAATTTATTTTATATTCAGCTAAAGAAACAAGATCACTAACACTGATTGTTAACATTATTGTTATTAACATAATACTTTGAGAAAGCTTTGATAGTCATCATCAGGCAAAAACTAATTTAAAAAAATTTTTAAACATTATATTGAAATACTGGAATTTTGCCCTACAAAACTTTTGGTACTATGATCTCCTTCCTGTGTTGTAAATGTTCTTTCAGAATTTTATTTATTTGTAGGAACATACATACTTCATATGAGTGTATAGAATTTCTATTACTTTGTTTAGACCATTGTAAAAGTTTTTGAAAATTTTCATTTTACATTGAATCCTGGAGCCCATAGTTCCACAGACTTGATTCCATATTTCTCCTTGATCAGTGACAAATTTATAACATTCATTCAATAGTAAATTTCACAGCGTACTGGAATGGGCTATATGGTACCTCTTAGTACAACTATTAATTTCTAAGAGTATTTTCCTTAGGCCATAATTTATGTAAGGCTCTGTATTATTTATCGCCAACTCTCTATCGATCATCTAGTTTAAGAATGTTTATTGCTAGGTTTATTTGAATTAGGGAAACAGAAAAGTAGTAAGGCCTCTGGGTATTAATGTTGGGTTTATGGGAGGATACTTATCATTCTCAAAAAAAGTTGACATTTGGTGGTTGATGTGTATATACTGCTGGCAAATGCAGGGGGAGACTATGGTCCAAATGCTTGCTAGAAACATAAATTTGCATATATATAATACATACAGATGTATTATATATACTATATTTCATATACATATAAAATTAACTGACCAGAATTAAAGTAATATGTGCTTAAATCATTGCCTTCCCACTTTTTTTTTTTTTTTTTATGGCTGCTCCGGTTGGTCCACCACCAGAATCAGTAATGATAGGGTTAAACCTGGTGAGGCTGCAGGGGATGAGGTTGCCTGAGGACCCTGGCCCAGTCCTGTGGCCAGCATTAGCAGTGCTTGATTGGTGCCTAAATGTTAAGTATTATAGCCAACACTCTTGGACATGTTTGGGTCCCAACCACGGGAGGATGATTGTTAGGGGAGGTGATACCTGCTGGAATATTAAAAATGAGTAATGAGGAGCTATTTAGGTAAAAAGGATGTAGAGGGTTGGGGGTAAAGACAGGTGATCCTGATCCAAGGGGAAGCCTGAGCAAATGCAAGGAGGTGAGAAACAACCTCAGGAATTAAGATACTGGAGGAGTTTGAGGTGCTGTCCAGGGGATCAATGGGAAGTGAGTAGTGGAATGAGATGAGGCTGGAGGAGTTTATGGGGCCAGGCAAGGAAGGGCTGTAAGCATTACTTTAGGGGTCTCTTCTTTGTGTGTGTGTGTTTTTTTTATATATATACTACTTTAAGTTCTAGGATACATGTGCACAATGTGCAGGTTTGTTACATATGTATACATGTGCCATGTTGGTTTGCTGTATCCATTAACTCATCATTTACATTAGGTATTTCTCCTAATGCTATCCCTCCCCCATCCCCCCACCCCACAACAGGCCCCGGTGTGTGATGTTCCCCGCCCTGTGTCCAAGTGTTCTCATTGTTCAATTCCCACCTATGAGTGAGAACATGCAGTGTTTGGTTTTGGTCCTTGTGATAGGTTGCTCAGAATGATGGTTTCCAGCTTCATCCATGTCACTACAAAGGACATGAACTCATCCTTTTTTATGGTTGCATAGTATTCCATTGTGTATATGTGCCAGGTTTTCTTAATCTATTCTATCATTGATGGACATTTGAGTTGGTTCCAAGTCTTTGCTATTGTGAATAGTGCCACAATAAACATACATGTTCATGTATCTTTATAGTAGCATGATTTATAATCCTTTGGGTATATACTCAGTAATGGAATTGCTGGGTCAAATGGTATTTCTAGTTCTAGATCCTTGAGGAATTGCCACATTGTCTTCCACAATGGTTGAACTAGTTTACAGTCCCACCAACAGTGTAAAAGTGTTCCTGTTTCTCCACATCCTCTCCAGCACCTGTTGTTTCCTGACTTTGTAATGATTGCCATTCTAACTGGTATGAGATGGTATCTCACTGTGGTTTTGATTTGCATTTCTCTCATGACATTTTGATTTTCATTTCTCTGATGACATAGGCATGGGCAAGGACTTCATGACTAAAACACCAAAAGCAATGGCAACAAAAGCCAAAATTGAGAAATGGGATCTAATCAAACTAAAGAGCTTCTGCACAGCAAAAGAAACTACCATCAGAGTGAACAGGCAACCTACAGAATGGGAGAAAATTTTTGCAATCTACCCATCTGACAAAGGGCTAATATCGAGAATCTACAAAGAACTTAAACAAATTTACAAGAAAAAAATCAAACAACCCCATCAAAAAAGTGGGCAAAGGACAGGAACAGACATTTTCAGAAGAAGAAATTTACGCAGCCAACAGACACATGAAAAAATGCTCATCATCACTGGCCTTCGCACTTTTTAAATTTAGCTAAAGTGATTCTCCATAGAAGCCATAAGAATTCATTAATTTAGTCCAGTGAGCATGCACCACTTTTAGTCATTAATGAATTCATAAAAAGCAGTTACATTTGAATGAAATATTAATCTGGAAATTATCCACAGCTAAAACAAAAACTAATTTCTAGTTACATAAGGGAAGAAATTTAGAAAGAAAAAGAAAATTATTTTACATCAAGGAAACGTGTGAAGAGAACAATGATCTGTAAATTTATGCTAAGCTTCACTGTGCCACACCATTATCTTGTCTTTACTGAAAGGTAGACATTCAGTTTACAGTAGGACATGGACTGGCTGTGAAGTTAGGACTTTTATTTTCACTTAGTGAGATATTTTGGGAGAGATCAGACAATCAGTGCTCTGATTCTGTAAACCAGAAATAAATCCATCCCAAAAGAGCCACCAAAGGCAAAGTTATTCTTTGCTATCCTTCAATTAGTAAAGGTTTTGGGGCTGGGCGTGGTGTCTCACGTCCGTATTCTCAGCACTTTGGGTTGTTGAGGCAGGAGGATCGCTCTAACCCACTAGTTCAAGAATAACCTGGTCAACATAGTGAGATTCTGTCTCTACAAAAAAAAAAAAAACAAAATAAAACAAAATACACATGGTGGCACCTGCCTGTAGTCCTAGCTACTCTTGCTGAGGTGGAAGGATGGCTTGCCCAGGAGTTTGAGGCTGTAGTGAACTATGATTGCATCACTGCATTTCAGCCTGTGCAACACAGCAAGACCATATGAGGTTATGTTTATCACCTACAATTTTGAACTACCATTATAGGCCACCAAGGACCAAAAATAAAGTAAATTTTGTTTATATTTGCTGATGTTTTGATTTTTCAAGTCTTATATTTGACCTTAGAAAGGCTTGTTCCATTCAGCTCATGCATATGGAAGTATTTCTAAGCAGGATGTAAACATGACAAGCCTATTAACCTTTATGCTTAGAAATTGAAGTATAAACATTGGAAAAGTTACTGATTTTCTAATTGTTATATCTTTTCCTCCCTCAACATGGGATTTGTCATTTATACTTTAGCCATAATTTATACAAGTTATTAGACTTAATCCCTTAATTGAGATCTTTTAGAATACACTTAACTCTTAATGGGTACCCAGTGAGTGATTTCTAAATACATCAATGCATTTTCTAGAGTCTTTGAAACAATCTGCCTGTGTCTCTACCAAAATCTCCATCTGCTCAAGATTTTTTTATAAATAAAATTCTTATTTTGTCCTGTGTAGAAATAGTTAAGATCAGTTAGTTTGTCTCTCTTCTTTAAACAAATGATGTAAAGTCTTCTTATTACAGTCATGAATAAGAATCACGGTTTAAATATAGTTTAAACATAACACACATAAAATTAAATTGACAAAGGATTTTGAGGAACACGTATTTGAAATATGGACTGCTCATTCTATTTACAGGAATTAGCACAAGATTTTAAAGTGATCTTACTTAGTGACTCACAAATATACTGCCTACTATGCATTTTTTAAAAGAAGGGTAATTATAGTAGCGTTCTAATAGATAGTACAGAACTCATACTTGCCCTACAACTTTCAGGATACATATTTGTTCTGGTTTTGAATTTTAAATGTTTTTTCAAATTAACAGTTTCATTTCAAGTTTAAAAATATACTATTGTTATAAAAGGTGGGGCTAAACCTATCTTTTCAACATTGATGTTTAAAATGCATACTTATTTTTATCGGTGTATATTGCATTACTCCGAGGAGCTTAAGGCACATTTTTTTAACTCTAGTTGTCAAACACTTATCCTAACCATATCCTTGTAAGTTGCTATGCTGTTTAATTAAAATGGCAATTAAATCTTATCCATTGCTCATAATATTAGGGAAAGATGAAAACAGGCTGAAACATCTCCTACTGCTCAAAGAATGTACACTCTTATGCTAGCTATGATTCTTACTCCAACAAATTGCTTTTTATGGGAATTTGCTTTCAGCCCCCTCTAATAGTGTCTTAGAAATGATAAT
The DNA here is from genome assembly GCF_028878055.3 of Symphalangus syndactylus. NCBI lineage: Eukaryota > Metazoa > Chordata > Mammalia > Primates > Hylobatidae > Symphalangus > Symphalangus syndactylus. The sequence continues at coordinate 68,851,016 of NC_072435.2, forward strand.
AACAATTTATATTTATACAGCATATTGTGATTTTCATACCACTTTAAAAAACATTTTATGGTAGCCTTCCAATAATCATATAAAATGTTCTTACTAATCATTTCTATAGTGTAACCCATTAAACATTAAAAAAAATCTGAGAATGTATTGAGAGTACATGATGCCCATACTCCAAGGAGAATTTTTTAGCAAGTGACAAAATCAAAACTCTAACCAGGCTCACTTGCATGAATTTATTCTAATATTGTTCCACTAAACTGCCCTTACTTAAGAGAAGAAAATAAAAATGCCTTTCAGTAAAGCTTTCTGGAAGAGGATGAATTTGGTTAAAAGTCACTGTCATTATAGTCATGATTAAGTCAAAGAATACTATACAAGGCTGTGTAGTAAGTGTGTGACTAAGAGTCACCAATTATTAACTAGTTACCTGGCATTGAGCATGTGACCAAACAAGATTCCCAATTTTCTCCCCTCTAAAGTTGAAGCATTGCTTCAACGATCCCTATCTGATGTAAAATTCTATGGACCAGAGCAGAACTAATTGAGTCTCAGATATTACTTCTATTTGGAAAATCAAATATTTTGTCAATAATATCAAAAATAATAACTAGTTAATTGATATGGTTTGCCAGTGTCCCTACCCAAATTTCATCTTGAATTGTAGCTCCCATAATCCCCATGTGTCATGGGAGGGACCAAGTGGAGATAATTGAATCATGAGGTGGTGGTCCCCAACCTGTTCTCGTGATAGTGAGTTAGTTCTCACGAAAGCTGATGGTTTTACAAGGGGCTTCCCCCTTCTCTGGACACTTAGTCTCTCTCCTACCACCATGTGGAACTTGTTCATACAGATTGACCTTGATTTTATCATGACGATGATGGCCACGTAATCACATTTCTCTCAAAGCTCAAATAATTTAAAGTTCCAACAGCTTTAAGTTTAAACTATTTAATTTTACATTTTCTCATTGTTGAGTTTTGAGAGCTTTTCGTATATTTTGAATACAAGTTTCTTATGAGATGTTTGTTTTGCAAATATTTTTGTGCAGTCTGTCCTGTCTTTTCATCCTTGAATACAGTTTTTAATTAAAATATTAGATGCTTCATATATCACAATAAAAAATGGCTTTAGTTTGTGTTAAAATGCAGGTATACAGAGGTAGATCTAGCTGCAATCCCTGCATTTTCCAATTTTAGAGCAATTTTAGACAAATTATTTATTTATTTGTTCGTTTGTTTAGAGACAGGGTCTCACTCTGTTACCCAGAATGGATTGCAGTGGCACAATCGTGGCTGACTGCAGCCTCAACCTCCCAGGCTCAAGTGATCCTCCTGTCTCAGGCTCCTGAGTATCTGGTATTACAGGAACACAACACCACACTTGGCTAATTTTTTCTATTGTTTTGTAGAGGTGGGGGTCTTGCTATGTTGCTCGGACTGGCCTTGAACTCCTAGGGTCAAGGAATCCTCCTGCCTTGACCTCCCAAAGTGCTGGAATGACAGGCATGAGCCACTACAACTGGCCCAGAATAATTTTAAGCCATTGAGAAATAACCATGAATAGCCACTGCCCTTCGCAAAATGTATAATGGTTAATCTCTCACCCTACAGAGGTAAATTCTCCAGTACAAGATTCACCACATATCAGATGTGTGACCTTAGACAAGTTACTTGGCATCTTTATGTTTCAAATTCCTTTGTATGTAAAATGATAATAATGGTACCTGATTCGTAGATTATTGTGAAGATTACAGTAAAGAGTTTAAAAAAGTGTCTGGCACATAGTATGTACTCAGTGCAAGTAATCATCTTAGGTGGTTGTCAAATAATTATATATAGAGTAAAGTATACATATAACAATATATTAAATATCATATTAAGCAGAAAATACTTGATTTAAAAAGTCACATATTTTTGGAAGTAAGAGAATTTTAAAACTTCATTTAATTTATTTGGTTTTGTCCAACAACGATAGACTGGATTAAGAAAATGTGGCACATATACACCATGGAATACTATGCAGCCATAAAAAATGATGAGTTCATGTCCTTTGTAGGGACATGGATGAAACTGGAAACCATCATTCTCAGTAAACTATCGCAAGGACAAAAAACCAAACACCGCATGTTCTCACTCATAGGTGGGAACTGAACAATGAGAACACATGGACACAGGAAGGGGAACATCACACTCCGGGGACTGTTGTGGGGTGGGGGGAGGGGAGAGGGACAGAATTAGGAGATATACCTAATGCCAAATGACGAGTTAATGGGTGCAGCACACCAACATGGCACATGGATACATATGTAACAAACCTGCACGTTGTGCACATGCACCCTAAAACTTAAAGTATAATAATAATAAAAAAATTTATTTGGGTGGCATTTGTTTCCAGTTGTAAAATTTATTTTCTTCACATATATTGAGATTGTACGGAAATTTAAATTTTTTCCCTGAAGGTTTTGATAATTTGAGTCTATAAAACAAATTGGTAATATATTAACAGGAAAAATAAAAAGCATACACATTTTATTACATGCACCTGTGTGCATGGGATTCATACAAAATATAAAAATCTCGAATGGCCAGATGGTTGTCACTTTTATCATCTTATGGTTAAGGACTCCGAGCATGGCAAAAGGGGTTTTGGTGGCAAGACAGGAGGAAGACAGAAGAGAAATTACCTGGGGAAAAGGCAGTCATGAAACGTCACCATTAAGCAACCCTCAGAGAGAATCCATGGTAGATAGTAATAAGTGTTTCCCTCAAACCTTTAAAAGTGTCAGACTCTCAGTTAATCTTTCCTAGATCTAGATGTGGGAGGGGGAACTTCAATGAAAGCCTGTTAGCATCTGTTGTTTACTTCACTTCATGCAGAAACAAAATTGACAAAATTGACAGATTCAAATCTCCCCAACAAAAGGCAGCTTGTGTTTCCAGCTCCTCTAAGTAGCCTTCTTGAAATATGTCAAGAAGTACGTTTTGGGGTTAAATAATTTGGTTTGCTTTAAGAATAATATTTCAGTTAGACTTTATAGATAGATAATCCTTGTATGTATGTAAACCAAATAATATACATATATCAGCTCTGATGATTCATAAAAGAAACGCGGGAGGATATCATAGCTATATATAAGCAGAAATTTGGAATATGGGGTCTCGGGCATCTCCCAGGCATGCAAAAATTAATACTTAAAGAGCTTGTGTTTTTCATCAGAAGAGGGAAGAAAATGGTGATTGAATAGATAACTGGGAGAAGAGTTTCCAGGTGTCTCTCCTCCATTAGATCAAATTGACAGTTTTGAGCCCATAGAAAATGGAGCCAGACTTGATGGTGTGATGCTGTTTTCATGGAAGCATTTATTTTTGGAGCTAAGTAAAAATGATAAATCTGCTGTTGGAGAAGGTGCCTTGCAGCATGACTTAGGTACAAGGGAACCTTGAAGATTTTTCCGTTTGAAGCCATCAAAGTTAGCATCCTTGGCAATGAAGTTTGAAAATGTTCTCTGTGTTTGGGCCGTTTATATTTGCTAATTGGTGCCAAATGAAGTTAGGCTCCTACGTTCCCACAGAGACTGAGAGATAGTAGTGCTACCTCCTTCAGTGTTTACATTTCAAAGAAATGATTCCCAGGTCCTTAAGAGAGACATTTCCTAGGTTGTAAAACTGACAGGAGGCTGGGAAAATATTTGCATGCATTTCAGAGGGTGGGAGAAAGGATTCACAATGACAAGTTTTCCAAAGTAAATACTCTAACAAACAGGAGGTCAGAGGCCCAGCTTTAAGAAGATACCTGTCTAAAATTTAGTCAAGCTGAAGGAAACTTTCATGCCATCTTGGTCTAACTTGAGTATTTGACTTGCACTAAATTTAAGTATGTCAGACAGTTCTGATCATCCAAAGAATTGTGATGCTCAGTAAATTAACTCTAGAAAGGTTTCTGTTTGAGGTTCACCCAAACTTGGTGATAAAATCTCAGCATAAAATCCTCACTTCAATAGCTGAAACTTGGTTCATGGGCTAATAGCATCAGCATCAACCGTGGACTTGTTGGAAATACTAAGTCTCACATTCCACTTCAGCCTATGAAACAGAATCTGCCTTTTAACGAGATCCTCAGGTTATTTCTGTGCACCTTATGGTTTGAGACATACTGCCAGGTATTGTCTGCGTCTTTTTATTTAACCCTCAGACTTTTTCAATTCGTTCCAATTGCACAGGCCTTTTGGCTCAGATTTATAGGATCATAACTAGTTAGCCTACTAAATGACAACATTATTGTGTATCAATAGGGAATAATGTATTCATGAAAACAACAGAACAACTGACCTATTTTCTTGCAATCGATGTGATTTTTAAATTTTCTTTTGTTTTTCAACTCAGTATAGAAGATAAAAAGTCAAGAGGTGAAAAACATCTTGTCCAGCCCTTTATACTAAGGGCTGCTTATCCTATCACATACACACCATACAATTATATACCATAATTCAAATTTAGCAGTTAAGATTCCATGATACACTCATAACTACTATGTGACATGGAAGTATCTAACAGTAGAAGCTTAAAACTTCCTTTTATTATTGTCATATGACCAATCTGGCTTTCAGAACTCTAGAAAACTGTTTTGAAATACCCCATGGGCACTCTCAAAGAGTGCAACTCCTTACCTGATATTGTCCGTTGATACATGTACAGGTTAACAAATGTTGAACAGATTTCTTTCATTTAAATTTCAATTGAGGGCTTGTAAAGTCTTTTCCTTTGTGTCTTTTTGTGGCAAATTATTTTACACCTCAAACACTTAAATTATAGTAAAATTTGAAAATTACAGTGTGAAGAATCTTGAAATAAGAATTTTCAGATAACAATGTGACAGTATAGATACAAAGTCCATTTTGTGGAACTTAATACATTTTGGCAGCTTATTTTCAAATCTTTGACTTCTGAACTCAGTTTTATTTGTTTGTTCCCTTTTTGTATGTTTTCTTACATCCAGAAACTAAGCAAATGAATGAGCTAGCTGAGTAGTTGAAATGCAGATAAAACTCAAAGGTCAAGTCAAAGATTCTCCTCTGGATACATCTAAGATGTCAATGATTTGATCTTCCACAAATTTCACACTTTGTCTTAGTCCACTGTCTGTTACCTATAACAGAATACCTGAAACTGAATAATTTATAAAGAATACAAATTGATTTCTTACAGCTATGAAGGCTGAGAAGTCCAAGGTCAAGGGGCCCTCACCTGGTGAAGGCCTTCTTGCTAGTGGGGACTCTGTAGAATCCTGAAGCAGCCCAGACCATCGCATGCTGAGGAGGCAGAGTATGCGAAAAGTCTTTCTCTTCTTATAAAGGCACTAGTCCCACTCCATTGATAACCTGTGAGTCCATTAACTCATTAATTCATTAATACCTGAATGAGTTAATCCACTGATAAAGGCAGAGCCCTCATGACTCGATCATCTCTTAAAGGCCCCACCTCTCAATATTGCTGCATTGGGGATTAAATTTTAACATGCATTTTGGAGGGCACAAATAGTCAAACCATAGCACAAAACTCCCTTAAGGTTACAATTCTTTTTAAAGAAGGCAGTTTAAATCCTAACTCAAAATTGTTCTTCAAGTTTTATCTTGAGTCAATTTTATTTCTGCTGAAATGTATTCACTTTTGAGTCTTAGACTAATTATTTACTTTCTTCAACCCTAAACCTATGTACATCCTAGGTTTAATGTGTATTTTATATTGTTCTATTCATCACATATTAACAATAGGGTCATTCAAAAATATGAATCTGCAGTTGTAAAGTGGCTAAATTTAAATATAATATTATTTATCTACATACAAAAATACTATTATAATTCTAACACACATATGTCTGAAATAACCTTTGGCCTTGCTGTCATGTGAAAGTTAGTATGCCAATTTAACAGTTTATGTATCTGCAACCAGTGGCTTATTAGTTCTCACCGCAAATAGAAAGACATTCCCCCCTTAATTTCTTTCTGGGATCATCCTAAGGGCAAAGTTGTTTCACAGCTAATGCACATTGAACTAACCTTTGTGAAACTTCTGCTTCAGCTGCTACTCCTCCCCTTCCTCTTACCCTTTGTGTGGTCTTATTCTTTCTGCCCATACTGAATCACCTAAACCAGTCTGCTCCTGTCAACCTTCTTGAGCTGCCTACAAGATAGCACTGTGGCAGTGACTACTAATAATCCCTAAACAGATATTTTTTTCTTCATGCCTTATATAATAATATCTTCATTTATTAGCATAACCTTATGGCTGTCTCAAATAAAGACTGCATTTCTTAGCCTCCTTTTAAGCTGTGTGTGTCCGTTAACTTTTGACCAATGAGGTGTGAATCTAGGTAATACATGACATTTTCAAGGCATACTTATACCTTTTCTAACCCCTTTCTCCCTTTCCCCATAACCTAATTAAAATGTAGAAGAACTGAAGAGACATCTGAATCATGTAGATAAAGGCTATTTCCAAGAACAGCAGAGAAAAATTACAGGATTTAAAGAAAATTATAATGTAGAGTAACCATTTAAGCTTTAGACTGCCCAAATGTAAGTTCATGATTCTCTGTCGGTCAATTCTCTCTCTCAAAGGTTCTATGGTCTTCTCTGTGATCTAACTTACACTGGGATATATTATGTGTGTGTGTGTGTGTGTACACTGTATATATACACACATATGTATTTATATATGTATATGTATATGTATATACACACTGGGATATATTATGTCTTTAAACTTTGTAGATAAGATTTGAAGTATGTTATGTAGAAATACTGTGACCTCTGAAAGTCAGACAATATGGCTAAATTCCATAAGTAGTAGATATTTACATACCAGTTATATATGAGTCTCTTAAATACTTTTGATGAGAAGCTCCTACTATACATATTTATTAGGAGAAATTATTATTCATCACAAACTGCCACTAGGAGTATAACCACACAAAAAATAAAATCATCATTAGTTTTAAACTACTAAAGATGTAAATAGATAATATGTCCAGTATTTTTCGTGAAGCTACTTCTTCTTTACTGGATAAATTTCTTTCAATAAATCAGCTAATCTCTAAGCTTCAGTTTCCAATTCTACAAAATCAAGATAGTAATCTTGCTTATTTTACAGAGTTGTTGTGGGCATCAAATGGGAATATATGAGGGAAATTTTCAAGCTGTGAAACGAAGCATACATATTTGAGGGTATATTATAGAAACAAAACTTCTTGCCTATCAGACTTTCACAGTGGTAAGTTTCTGTTTATTTTCTTATTACATTTCAATACAAATGCTTCACTTTATGGTATATTAAGCCAATAGTGATGCCAGTAATAATATATTTTATATTCTGAATGAATATTCATTCCTTTAACAGACATTGGCATATACTATGTACCAGACATCTTCAGGTAAGTGAAAGTTTGTACCCTTCAAGGAACTTAAATTCCAATAATGTATAAGGTAGAAAGAAAGAGATAACTATTGCAAATTGAGACACTCAATGATGGACTTAAATGTGGGATACTATTGGAACATAAAATTTTGCAGAAGGAGAGAGGCATTCTGAAGGATATATAGGTTCCCACGAGAAGAAAGAGGTGTACTGGTTAACAATAGTCTTGATTCAAATAGCATAAACCTAAATACATCTAGCTCAATAAATAAATAAATAAATAGTAGGAAAAGTATTGTTATGTAATTGAACAGTCGATGAGTATTTGTTCCACATCTTTGCTATTGTGAATAGTGCTGTAATAAACATTAATGTGCATGTATCTTTATAATAGAATGACTTACGTTCATTACGTATATACTCAGTAATAGGATTGCTGGGTCAAATGGTATTTTTGGTTTTAGATCTTTGAGGAATTGCCACGATTGTCTTTTAGAATGGTTGAACTAATTTACATTCTCACCAACAGTGTAAAAGCATTCCTATTTCTCCACAGCCTCTCCAGCATCTGTTGTTTCTTGACTTTTTAATATTCACCATTCTAAAGGCATGAGATGGTATTTCATTATGGTTTTAATTTGCATTTCCTAATGATCAGTGATGATGAGCATTTTTTCGTATGCTTGTTGGCTGCATAAATGTCTTCTTTTGAGAAATGTCAGCTCATATCCTTTGCCGACTTTTTCATGTTTTTTTTTTTTTTCTTGTAAATTTGTTTAAAATGCTTGTAAATTCTGGGTAATAGACCTTTGTCAGATGGGTAGATTGCAAAAATTTTCTCCCATTCTGTAGGTTGCCTGTTTGTGGTGATGATAGTTTTTTTTTTTTTTTTGCTGCAGAGGCTCTTTCATTTAATTAGATCCCATTTGTCGATTTTAGCTTTTGTTGCAATCGCTTTTGGTGTTTTACTCATGAAGTTTTTGCCCATGCCCACGTCCTGAATGGCATTGCCTAGGTTTTCTTCCAGGGCTTTTATAGTTTTAGGTTTTACATTTAAGTGTTTAATTGCTCTTGAGTTAATTTTTGTATAAAGTGCAAGGAAGAGGTCTAGTTTCAGTCTTCTGCATATGGCTAACCAGCTTTCTTAGCACCATTTATTAAATAGGGAACCTTTTCCCCATTGCTTGTTTTCATTAGGTTTGTAGTATAGTTTGAAGTCGGGTAGCGTGACGCCTCCTGCTTTGATCTTTTTTTTTTTTTTTTTAATTATACTTTAGGGTTTTAGGATACATGTGCACAATGTGCAGGTTTGTTACATATGTATCCATGTGCCATGTTGATTTCCTGCACCCATTAACTCGTCATTTAGCATTAGGTGTATCTCCTAATGCCGTCCCTCCCCCCTCCCCCCACCCCACAACAGTCCCCTGACTGTGATGTTCCCCTTCCTGTGTCCATGAGTTCTCATTGTTCAATTCCCACCTATGAGTAAGAACATGCAGTGTTTGGTTTTTTGTCCTTGTGATAGTTTACTGAGAATGATGTTTTCCAGTTTCATCCATGTCCCTACAAAGGACACGAACTCATCATTTTTTATGGCTGCATAGTATTCCATGGTGTATATGTGCCACATTTTCTTAATCCAGTCTATCGTTGTTGGACATTTGGGTTGGTTCCAACTCTTTGCTATTGTGAATAGTGCCGCAATAAACATAAGTGTGCATGTGTCTTTATAGCAGCATGATTTATAGTCCTTTGGGTATACACCCAGTAATGGGATGGCTGGGTCAAATGGTATTTCCAGTTCGAGATCCCTGAGGAATCACCACACTGACTTCCACAATGGTTGAACTAGTTTACAGTCCCACCAACAGTGTAAAAGTGTTCCTATTTCTCCACATCCTCTCCAGCACCTGTTGTTTCCTGATTTTTTAATGATGGCCATTCTAACTGGTGTGAGATGGTATCTCACTGTGGTTTTGATTTGCATTTCTCTGATGGCCAGTGATGATGAGCATTTCTTCATGTGTTTTTTGGCTGCATAAATGTCTTCTTTTGAGAAGTGTCTGCTCATGTCCTCTGCCCACTTTTTGATGAGGTTGTTTTTTTCTTGTAAATTTGTTTGAGTTCATTGTAGATTCTGGATATTAGCCCTTTGTCAGATGAGTAGGTTGCAAAAATTTTCTCCCATTCTGTAGGTTGCCTGTTCACTCTGATGATAGTTTCTTTTGCTGTGCAGAAGCTCTTTCGTTTAATGAGATCCCATTTGTCGATTTTGGCTTTTGTTGCCATTGCTTTTGGTGTTTTAGACAAGAAGTCCTTGCCCACGCCTATGTCCTGAATGGTATTGCCTAGGTTTTCTTGTAGGATTTTAATGGTTTTAGGTCTAACATATAAGTCTTTAATCCATCTTGAATTAATTTTTGTATAAGGTGTAAGGAAGGGATCCAGTTGCAGCTTTCTACATATGGCTAGCCAGTTTTCCCAGCACCAGAGAGCCAAATCATGAGTGAACTCCCATTCACAATTGCTTCAAAGAGAATAAAATACCTAGGAATCCAACTTACAAGGGATGTGAAGGACCTCTTCAAGGAGAACTACAAAGCACTGCTCAATGAAATAAAAGAGGATACAAACAAATGGAAGAACATTCCATGCTCATGGGTTGGAAGAATCAATATCGTGAAAATGGCCATACTGCCCAAGGTAATTTATAGATTCAATGCCATCCCCATCAAGCTACCAATGACTTTCTTCACAGAACTGGAAAAAACTACTTTAAAGTTCATATGGAATCAAAAAAGAGCCCGCATCGCCAAGTCAATCCTAAGCCAAAAGAACAAAGCTGGAGGCATCACGCTACCTGACTTTAAACTATACCACAAGGCTACAGTAACCAAAACAGCATGGTACTGGTACCACAACAGAGACATAGATCAATGGAACAGAACAGAGCCCTCAGAAATGATGCCGCATAGCTACAACTATCTGATCTTTGACAAACCTGACAAAAACAAGAAATGGGGAAAGGATTCCCTATTTAATAAATGGTGCTGGGAAAACTGCTTTGATCTTTTCGCTTAGGATTGTTTTGACTATACAGGCTCCCTTTTGTTTCCAGGTGAATTTTAAAGTAGTTTTTTCTAATTCTGTGAAGAATGTCAATGGTAGTTTGATAGGAATAGCATTGAATCTATAAATTACCTTGGGAAGTATGGCTATTTTCACAACATTCATTCTTTGTATCCATGAGGATAGAATGTTTTTCCATTTGTTTGTGTCCTCTCTTATTTTCTTGAGCAGTGGTTTGTAGTTCTCCTTGAAGAGGTCCTTCACATTCCTTGTTATGTGTATTCCTAGGTATTTTATTCTCTTTGAAGCAATTGTGAATAGGAGTTAATTCATGATTTGGCTCTCTGCGTGTCTATTGTTTGTGCATAGGGATGGCTGTGATTTTTGCCCATTGATTTTTGTATTCTGAGACTTTGCTAAAGTTGTTTATCAGCTTAAGAAGTTTTGGGCTGAGACAATGGGGTTTTCTAAATATACAATCATGTTGTTTGCAAACAGAGACAATTTGAGTACCTCTCTCCCTATTTGAATACATTTATTTCTTTCTCTTGCCTGATTGCCCTGGCCAGAACTTCCAATACTATGTTGAATAGGAGTGGTGAGAGAGGGTGTTCTTGTTTTGTGCTGGTTTTCAAAGGGAAGGCTTCCAGCTTTTGCCCATTCAGTATGATATTTACTGTGGGTTTGTAATAAATCCCTCTTATTATTTTGAGATATGTTTCATCAATACTTAATTTATTGAGAATTTTTAACATGAAGGGATGTTAAATTTTATCAAAGGCTTCTTCTCCATCTATTGAGATAATCATGTGGTTTTTGTCCTTGGTTCTGTTTATTTGATGGATTATGTTTATTTATTTGCATATGTTGAACCAGCCTTACATCCCAGGGATGAAGCTGACTTGGTCATGTTGTATAAGCTTTTTGATATGCTGTTGGATTCAGTTTGCCAGTATTTTATTAAGGATTTTTGTATTGATGTTCATCAGGGATATTGTCATGAAGTTTCCTTTTTTTGTTGGTCTCTGACAGCTTTTGGTATTAGGATGATGTTGGCCTCATAAAATGAGTTAGGGAGGAGTCGCACCTTTTCAATTGTTTAGAATAGTTTCAGAAGAAATGGTACCAGGTCCTCTTTGTACCTCTGGGAGAATTTGGCTGTGAATTCATCTGATCTTGGGCTTCTTTTTGGTTGGAGGCTATTTATTACTGCATCAATTTCAGAACTTGTTATTGGTCCATTCAGGGATTCAACTTCTCCCTGATTTAGTCTTGGGAGGGTGTATGTGCTCAAGAATTTATCCATTTCTTCTAGATTTTCTACTTTATTTGAGTAGAGGTGTTTAAAGTAGTCTCTAACGGTAATTTGTATTTCTGTGGTGATAACCCTTTTATTATTTTTTCTTGTGTTAATTTGATTCTTCTCTCTTTTTTCCTTATTAGTGTAGCTAGCAGTATATTTTATTAATTTTTTCAAAAAAACATCTCCAGGATTCATTGATTTTTTGAAGGGTTTTTTTGTGTCTCTTTCTCCTTTAGCTCCACTCTGATTCTAGTTATTTCTTGTCTTCTGCTAGCTTTTGGATTTGTTTGCTCTTTCTTCTCTAGATCTTTTTTTTTTTTTTTTTTTTTTTTAGAGTCTCGCTCTGGAGTGCAGTGGCATGATCTCGGCTCACTGCAACCTCTACCTCCCAGGTTCAAGCAATTCTCTTACCTCAGCCTCCTGAGTAGCTGGGACTACAGGCATGTGCCACCACACCCAGCTAATTTTTTGTATTTTTAATAGAGGAGTAGTTTCACCATATTAGCCAGGCTGGTCTCGATCTCCTGACCTTGTGATCCACATGCCTCTGCCTCCCAAAGTTCTGGGATTGCAGGCATCAGCCACCACACCCAGCCTACTCTAGTTCTTTTAATTATAATGTTAGGGTATCAATTTGAGATCTTTCTAGCCTTTTGATGTGTGCATTTAGTGCTATAAATCTCCCTTTTAACAGTGCTTTAGCTGTGTCCCAGATAGTGTTGTATATTGTCTCTTTGTTCTCATTGGTTTCAAAGAACTTCTTGATTTCTGCCTTCTTGATTTCAGCACTTTGGCTGTCCCTTGGTGGTGGGGATGTGCTGCACTGGGGGGAAAACCATTCCTCTGGGTTGTCCACATTCCTCAGAGTTAACAGGCGAAAAGACTAAGTCAGCTGGTCTGTGGAGACTACAGCCACCTCTCCCTATAGGGACTCAGGCCCAGGGAGATCAGAGTTCTTCCTTTAGCCCCTGGCTAGAGTTGTTGGCATTCCTGCAGAGAGTCCCTGTAGCCACAGTGTTGGCTGCGGCCCCTCCCTGAAGGAGCTCAGATGTTTTAGACAGCAGGCAGCCACAGCAGTGGTAATGGCTGCCCCTCCCCTTGGAACTCTGCAGGCTTAGGCAGATTCTAGCTGAGTGGCTATTGAGAAGCTACATGGCTCCATGGTTGGAGAACACCTTGACCTTGAACTCCTAGCCTCTATAATCCTAAGAAAATAAGTTTCTGTTGTTTAAGCAACCCTGTCAGGGGTACTTTGTTGTAACAGTCACAGCAAACTAATTCAGCCAGGTAGTTATTGGTCCAGTGGTGGGTAGGAGATCTAAGTAATTTGGGAGTACATCTTAGCACTTTTGTTTAAAATAGGGTGAAAAAGACATTCCCTCTTTCTTACTGAGAATAATGAGGAAGGATGTCATGCTAAGTGCTACCGAAATTCATCTTAGTATCATAAGAGAAGCTTCCCTTGGGATGAAACCAATCCCATAAAGACCGAATGTTGTCAGATTCTACCAAATCTACTTATATATGTAATTTATTTTTTTTATTTATTTATTTATTTATTTATTTATTTATTTATTTTATTTATTTATTTTTTTTGAGAGAGAGTTTCGCTCTTGTTGCCCAGGCTGGAGTGCAATGGAGTGATCTTGGCTTACCGCAACCTCTGTTTCCCAGGTTCAAGCGATTGTCCTGCCTCAGCCTCCTGAGTAGCTGGGATTACAGGCAGGTACCACCACACCTGGCTAATTTTGTATTTTTAGTAGAGATGGGGTTTCTCCATGTTGGTCAGTCTGATCTTAAACTCCCAACCTCAGGTGATCTGCCCACCTCAGCCTCCCAAAGTGCTGGGATTACAGGCATGAGCTACTGTGCACCGCCACTGTCTAGTTATATATTTTTAAGTTAGGTAAGCCAATAAGTTATTTACAGTTGAGCCATATAAAATTACTCATATTTGACCATTTTTGATTATAAAAAAGGTAAGTTCATGTTGATCAACTGAATACATTGATTAATCTAGAACTTCTGTTACAGCTAATAAAATTTGTCTTAAATGAAGTGATGGGCACATAAAGGTCTATACCTTTGAGAACTTTTATCTTATTAAACAGCTACAAAGACATAAATTTAATTCTAAATCAAAGTAAAAAATATTAATTATTCAAGGAGTATATTGATACTAGTGGAATATTTGATGAAATAATTTGAAAGAAATTCTTCAGTTTGACTGTAAAGATATAAAGGCAATTATTGGTAAATGTACTGCTAAATTTATTACTCTTAATATAAACTTTGATCTCTTTCTTCATATCTGATGTCTATTTGCTTTTCATTCATTCAGTCAACAAATATTTAGTAACTATTTTCTGTCTATTAGGCACTGTGAAACACACAGGTATAAACAGGTAAACGAAATGAACAAAGAACCTGGTCAAAGTTGCGTATTGCATAGTTGAATGAGACATTACCCAAAGGAATACAAATATTCACACACAAACGAATACACACACACATACACACACACACACATATACACATACAGACATAAAACTTACTGTAGTAAATAACTCTTTTATACTTACAGAAGCTCTATTTAAGCTAACTCTCACTCAACAAATTAGGCTAGGGATGGTACTCAGAAAATCTATGTCCTTGTCCACAATAATTGTTCATGGATAGACATGTAATCCAAGCTGAGGTATCACAAGCCTTCCATAAGTCTTTGCTGGAGGTAGTCATGAGAAAATACCATCTTTTCTCAGTAGCTTCAGCTGTAATGAAGATTTATGCCTAGAATTGCTGGTTACCATTGTATACACCATAAAAAGGGAGATCTCACTTGAGAGTAAAGTAAATGCAAAAGAAAGTACATGGGGCTTGGGGGGCAGGGGACAGGGCCAAGATGGCCAACTGGAAGCAGTGGCAATCAGAGGCTCCCATTGCAAAGATCAAAAACGGTGTGAATCCTGCACCAGCAACCGAGGTATTTAGGTTCTGTCTATAGTCCTTTGTCCAATGTGTAGATTGTGAATATTTTCTGCCGCTCTGTGGGTTGTCTGTTTACTCTGCTGATTGTTTCTTTAGCTATGCAGAAACTTTTAGTTTAATTAAGTTAATTAGTTAACTTTTAGTTTAAGTATTTAGTTTAATAATTTAGTTTAATTTATCAGTTTTTGTTGCATTTGATTTGGGTTCTTGGTCACGAAGTCTTTGCGTAAGCCAATGTCTGGAAGGGTTTTTCCAATGTTCTTTTCTATAACTTTTATGGTTTCAGGTCTTAGATTTAAGTCCTTGATTCATCTTGAGTTGATTTTTGTATAAGGTGAGAGACGAGTATCACATTTTATTCTTCTACATGTGGCTTGCTGATTATCCCAGCACCATTTGTTGAATAGGGTATCCTCTCCCCACTTTATGTTTTTGTTTGCTTTGTTGAAGATCAGTTGGCTGCAAGTATTTGGCTTTGTTTCTGGGTTCTCTATTCTGTTCTATTGGTCTATGTGCCTATTTTTATACCAGTATCTTGCTGTTTTGGTGACTACGGCCTTACAGTATAGTTTGAAGTCAAGTAATGTGATGCCTCAGGCTTTGTTTTTTCTGCTTAGTTTTGCTTTGACTATGTGGGCTCTTTTTTGTTCCCATATGAATTTTAGGATTGTTTTTTCTAGTTCTGTGAAGAATGATTGTGATGTTTTTATGGGAATTGCATTGTATTTGTAGATTGCTTTTGGCAGTGTGATCATCTTCACAATATTTATTCTATCCATCCATGGACATGGGATGTGTTTTCATTTGTTTGTATTATGCATAATTTCTTTCAACAGTGTTTTTACTTTTCCTTGTAGAGGTCTTTCACCTCCTTGATTAGGTATATTTCTAAATATTTTATTATATTTTCAGCTATTATAAAAGTTGCTGAGTTTTTTATTTGAATCTCAGCTTGGTTGCTGTTGGTGTATAGCAGAGCTACTGATTTGTGTACATTAATTTTGTATCCTGAAACTTTGCTGAATTTATTTATCAGTTGTAGGAGCTGTCTGGAGGAGTCTATAGGTTTTTCTAGGTATATGATAATATCATCAGCAAACAGTGATAGTTCGACTTCCTCTTTACAGATTTGGATACCCTTTATACTGCCTTTCTCCTGCCAGAATGGCCATAGTTAAAAAACAAAAAAATAATAGATGTTGGCAGGGATGCAGTGAAAAGTGAACATTTTTACACTGCTGATGGGAATGTAAGCTAGTACAACCACTATGGAGAACAGTGTGGAGAGTCCTTAAATAACTAAAAGTAGAACTACTATTTGATCCAGCAATCACACTACTAGGTATCTACACAGAGGAAAAAAAGGCACTATACGAAAAAGATACTTGCATATGCATGTTTATAGCAGCGCAATTTGCAATTGCAAAAACATGGAACCAACCCAAATGCCCATCAATCAATGAGTGGATAAAGAGATTCTGAGACATATATATACATATATACACATACATACACCATGGAATACTACTCAGCCATAAAAAAAATGAAATAGTGACATTCACAGCAACCTAGATGGAATTGGAGACCATTATTCTAAGTCAAGTAACTAAGGAATGGAAAACCAAACATTGTATCTTCTCACTCATACATGGGAGCTAAGCTACCAGGATGCAAAAGCATAAGAATGACACAGTGGACTTTGGAGACTTGGAAGAAAGGGCAGGAGGGGGGTTGAGGGATAAAAGACTACAAATTGGGTACAGTGTATACTGCTCGGGTGATGGGTACACCAAAATCTCACAAATCACCACTAAGGAACTTACTGATATAACCAAACACCACCTGTTGGCCCCAAAACCTATGGGAATAAATAAAAAATAAAGATTAAAAAAATCTAAGGCAATAAAAATTAGAACTGTAAAGTAAATTGGATGTAGTCAAAACTCTGAAGTTTATATACTTAGAGAAATTTAAAGTTGAAAGGAACCTATGGAATTATGCAGTCCAGCACTATTCTATAAAATTTTCTGTGATTATAGAAATGGTATATATTTGCATTTTCTCTTACAGTAGCCACCTGTCAAATGTGGCCATTAAGCCCTTGAAATGTGGCTAGTGTGACTGAGAAACAATGTTTTTATTTTATTTAATGTCAATTAATTTAAATTTAAATAGTCACATGTGTCTAGTTACTATTCTAGTATATAAAACAGATCTAGAAAAACTAATAATCATCATAATAGACAACACTTGTTGGCTTACTTCTATGTATCATACTAAATGCTGACAAGTATACTTTCATAAGAAACCCTTTAGGCAAGAACTATTATTATTACGCTAAATTTTTAAGTCAGGATACCAAGGCTTAGAGTGACTGACTTCTCAGTATTGAGACAGAGATGATCTGACTCCAAAGCTTGAAACCATTATGTTTTACCTTGTAGGTAAATAAACCAACTTTGGTGAATGTAAACTATCTCCTAAAATCTCACAGATTTCTTGTGCCAGAGCTAAGACTGTAACTGAGAGCATTATTTAGCAACCACTGGGCTTCAGTTTTCAAACTTAATGTAATTCAAGTCTGTGCATTTATGGGAATGTCTAGAAAATGGCAGCCTCTAGATAATAGAGATATTAACAAACAATGTAAATATTTTTAGTTATATTAAAGTTGGGTGAGACTATATATAATAAAAATGATAAATGTAGGGGCTGGGCACGGTGGCTCACGCCTGTAATCTCAGAAATTTGAGGCCGAGACGGGTGGATCATGAGGTCAGGAGATCGAGACCATCCTGGCTAACGTGGTGAAACCCCGTCTCTATTAAAAATATAAAAAAAAAAGTAGCCAGGTGTGGTGGTGGGTGCCTGTAGTCCCAGCTACTCAGGAGGCTGAGGCAGGAGAATGGCGTGAAGCCAGGAGGCAGAGCTTTCAGTGAGCAGAGATCGCGCCACTGCACTCCAGCCTGGGTGATAGAGCAAGACTCCGTCTCAAATAAATAAATAAATAAATAAATAAATAAATAAATAAATGTAAATTACATAGTAGGTTAGAGGGTAATAGATGATAAGAAGGAAAAAAGAAACAGTAGGGAAAAGCTGGGAGTTATGAATGCTGAGGTTATGGTGATGGTTGCAGTTTTAAATAGGATAAGGTAAACTTTAGTGAGAAGGCAGAATTTGAGCAAGTCCCTCAAGGAAGTAAAATAGTCATAACGATAACTAATGAAAAATTATTTGAGGCAGAAGGAATAGCAATAAAACGTTTTTAGGCATATATTTCCCGAGCAAATTCATGTAACAGCAAAGAGGCCAGTGTGGCTGGAGCAGGAGTGAAGAGGGAAGTTAAGAGAAGCTGAAGGGCAAGATCTTGGTGTGGAGAACTGAAGGATGTTATAACAACTTTTACCTGAGTGAAATTAGGTTTCTTTGTGTATTTTGAGTGTAGAGCTGACTGTATCTGACTCACTCTTTTGAAAAGGTTGCTCTAATTGTTGTTTGGGGCCAAAAGTGAGGTCGCTGGAGCCCTTCAGCAGCAGGACACGACTCTAGAGGTGGGGCTCAACTCTGGACCAGATTGAAGACTGACTGACATATTCACCAGCTTACCCATTTCCTGGCAGCAACCCTGAAGTTATCACCCTTTTTCTCGAAATTTCTGAATAACCTGACCCTTAATTTGCATGTAATAAAAGTGGATATAGATGTGACAGCAGAAATGCATGTGAGCTGCTATCTTCAACATACTGCCTTTGGGATAGCCTGCTCTGCAAGAGTAGTCACAGAGCTGTAATGCTGCTGCCTCAATTAACCTGTTTATTTAACTTGCCCTTGAATTTCTGCCTGGGCAAAATCAACAACCTTTTCAGACAGAGCATCAATTTGGGGGCTTTTCTGCTCTGAAACAAAAGGAGACCAGTTTAGACTACTTGGATAATTGAGATGATAAATGACTGTAGCTCATGTGTTCATCCCTTCTCAGACTGCTACAAAGAAATATCTAAGCCTGGGGTAATTTGTGAAGAAAAGAGGTTTAATTGGCTCAATGGTTCTGCAGGCTGTACAGGTAGCATGACATTGGCATCTACTCAGTTTCTGGGGAGGTCTCAGAAAACTTACACTCATGGTAGAAGGTGAAGGCAGATCAGGCACATGACACAGCTAGAGTAGGAGCAGGAGAGAGCCAGGCAAGTGCCACACACTTTCAGATCTAGTAAGAACTCACTAATTGTCAGGAGAACAGCACTATGGGGATGGTGCTAAGCCAATCATGAGAAACTACCCCTATGATCTGACCATCTCCCGCCAGGCCCCACCTCTAACAATGGGGATTACAATTTGATATAAGATTTGGGCAGGGGCACAAATTCAAATTATATCAGCTCACTACAGCTGTAAAATGTGGTCAGATCATGAATATGTTTTGAAGATAGAACTAATTTTCTATAGGATGTAAGGTAAGAGAAAAGGAAAGGAATAATTGACTAATTTTGGGGGGGCCTCAAAAGATAGAAGAAAGGGGTTGACATCAACCGTGATACTGAAGTCTGCTAGTGGTGCACATTTGAGGAAGAAGTTCAGGAGTTCAAATTTGCATTTGTTGAGTGTGGTATGTCTAAAAGTTGTGAAATAGAGATATCAAAAAAGCAGCTGAATCTAGGATGCTGAGAGTTATCTAGGCCAAAGATATAAATTTTGGAAGAGTCAGCATATAGATGATATTTAAACCATCAGATTAGTTCATATACGAGTGAAAATAAGAAGACCAAGAATTAAGCCATGTGATGCTGCACCATTATGAAGTCCAGGGAGAAGAGTAAAATACCAGCAAAGGAGATGAGACAGAGCAGTCACTGAAGTGAGAGAAAAACCAAGAATGTTGTGTCCTAAAAGCCAGGAAAAGACTATATATCAAGGATGAGGGAATGATCAATTGTATCAAATGCTGATAATATGTCAATATGGAACTAGCAATTATCCATTGGCAACCTAGAAATCACTGGATGCATCATTAAGATCAGTTATGTCTGAGCTTAAGCATGAACACCTGATTGAAGTGAGTTTAGGAAAGAATAAAGAAGAGGAATTGAAAATCACAATTTTTGTGCAATTAGGGCAGTAATTTGGCAGGAAATTGGATATGAGCAAAGGCATTTATTTGTTTTTTGTTTTGTTTTGTTTTTGTTTTTTTCGAAACAGAGTCTCACTGCAATGTCCAGACTGGAGTGCAATGGAGTGATCTCAGCTCACTGCAACCTCTGCTTCCTGGGTTCAAGCAATTCTCTTGCCTCACCCTCCCCAGTAGCTGGGAATACAGCCATGCACCACCATGCCTGGCTAATTTTTGTATTTTTAGTAGAGACAAGACTTCACCAAGTTGGCCAGGTTGGTCTTTTTTGAAAATTAAAATAATATTTTCATGTTGGAAAGAATCTGGGAGAAAGGAAAAAAAAGGATACTCAAGGAAAAAAAGTATTGCTAGAGCAAAATTGTTGAAAAACTGAGGAGGGATGGAATTCAGTGCCTGGATGTAAAGATTGGCTTGGGGGAATATAAATAGTTCATCTAAAGTATGGAACAGGAAAATAGAGAATGTGGGCACAAATGCTGTTGAGTAGAAAGATTTAAAAAATCAACTTAGTTCCATCTAGACCAAAGCAAGACAGAGTTTTTACGTGGTCTCAAAATTATTCAAATCACTCTCATTTTTAAGTTGTAGCCATTTGCTTATTCCTTTGACTTTCTTAGGAAAAATTCCTATTCTGGGTTGTGGAAACGTGTTTGTGGTAGGCATTGCTAGTAGATTATGTAAAATATATTTTCCCTTTTTTCTTACCAAGAAAATCTCGGTTTTATTTGGTCTATCTTTTGCACTCTCTGGAAAAGTTAAAACCCTTTTGAAGTGAGTGATGACATTGCCCCACAGTCCTGGCCAATGAAATAGAGGCTGAATTTATCTGGGAAAAAAATTATATTTTCTAATATATGCTTTCTACAGTTTTTCTTCATTCTTATAATGAATATGTACTAGACGTTGTTATTGAAGCAAGAATTCTACAGCCATGAGGTGGTAAGCATGAGAATGAAGGCATACATATGAAGAAAAGTGGACTACAAAGATGGAAAGAGCTGAGGTCCCTAATAGTATTATTAAAGCACCATTCCAGCTGTGGAATGTCTAACTCTATGCCTTTTTATTGCCACTGTAGGAAGGTTTTTAAAATTTCTAGCCAGTTTCTTTTAAAATTTTCCTAAGTAGCTTTGGGGATTGAGAGTTGTTAATTCTGTGAGATCTGTGTGACATGGATATACTTTTCCTGAGGCTCTCTCTTCGATCTCTTAGATGGATCCTGAGAATCCGTTCAGAAAAAGGGCAAGATTTGTGCCAGGAACAAGTAGAACAAAGCTTAGTTTTAGATATTTCTGATATCTCTCTTCTCAAAAGGGAAGCCTGCTTATAGGAAGTCAGGTTCTTTTTTCCATAAAGAAAGGAGAATACATTTTCCTAGAGTCAAATATAATTTCATTGTTGCCTCTTCTCTCTGAATTTGAATGCCTGCAAACTGACATGTGCATGCGTGCATGCACAAACACACACATGCACACAGAGATATAAGAAGACAAAATCAAACTTACGTTTCACTGAATTTCAGTAAGAGTGTAGGTAACCAATTTTTCCATATTAGTGGAACCAAATACAATAAGGAAAGGACTGGATGTAATAAAAGATAAACTAAAGATTAGCATTAAAATAAAAAAGAAAGCCATTATTCAGAATATTCATTAAATGTAATCTCATTATGTTTGGGTTAAATATGTCTGTAATGGAAAATGGGAGAGCAAGCAATGTTTAGAAATTTCCTCTTCCCTCTTATATATAACATATGTACTACATAATATATATTAATATAATGTAGTATAATATTTAAGTATAATATAAAGGGACCAATAATATAAAATATTATAGGTAAATGCTTCATTTATAGAAATAAACACTTTTTTCATATATACAGTGTGTGTGTGTGTGTGTGTGTGTGTGTGTGTGTGTGTGTTGTTGCATGACAGTTCTCCAAGGGTCATTCACATTTCTGCACATCTCATGATAGCTTTTGGGTTAGGTTCTGTACTATATTTTTAAAGATGTTTGTATAGCAAACAACTGAGGATGATAGAGACAGTTTATTTCTCTGAGGCAACGGCAGATTTGTTGCACTATCCAGAACAATAAATGTAGTGTCTTACTCTGGGGCAATGGCTGGATGGATTTACTCACAGCCTCATTATAAGATGGGGAGTTTCTTAAGCCCAGGGTGCCTAATATGTGATGCAGACCTCTACACGTTCAATATCCTAGGCTGGTTTATGTTACTCCTTTAAGCCTTAGATGATAAAAGAAACAAATGAAAACATGAAGCATGTGCTGCCTGCTGTGCCATGAATAATAAGGTAGTTTGTATCTCACCCAGGAGTCTTATGTCTTCTGCCAATATTCTTGAAAACATGGCATCCTAACATGTGAGCTTGCAAGTAGTAAAATATCCAAATCCTTCAGACTTCTTGGCATATTGACAGTATTATTTGACATCTTCACCTTAGTACCCACATGGACCTAACAAAATACTCCCCACCTTTGCCTCTTAAAACTTTCTGAACACTGTAGTAAATAAATTTATAATACTAACACCTTCTCCATGAAACCTCAACTGGTACTATGTTCTGAATTAATCACTTGTATTCTTTCTTCATTTAGAACTTTGCAAATAACATGTCATTTAACTAATTCCATTCTTCCTAATGTTAACTCTGTATTGACTGTGGATATACTGTGAGGATGTGTGACATTTTGTTAATCTTGTGTTTCCCAAAGTACTTTGCCCAAAGCTTTACCTAGATGTAGTATAACACATTTGTTAAATTATTGGATAATTATATTACTAAAAAGGCATTCTTGACTACTGAATTCAATAAACGATATATTTATGTAGCACTTTAGTTTCAAACAGCTCTCATATTCTGTTGAATGTAACTAATTTTATTCTTATATTCCTGTGCAATAGGAATATTATAATCTAAGGAAAAAAGGGGCTGGACGTACCCAACTCTTCTAATTCCTGACTTCATGTATTTTTTTGGTCAGTAGTTTGAAAGCTACCTAGTTTGCTTTATTTTGAATTTTTAATTGTCATAAATAGTAAATAAAGTTGGAATTATATTTTTAAATTATTTTTTCCTATCTCACTTTGCCTCTAGAATTTCTTCCAGGAAAATTCAAAGCCATTATTCAATTTAAGAAATGTTACAAGAAGAAAATGACTAAAAAGGTCTAGGACTGTGTATTATAAGCCTTCTAAGAAGAGAGAGACAGTTCTCTTTCTATTCAAAGGTAAAAGAAAATGTCAAAATTGTGTTAATAAGGAGTAATATTAACACAACATTATAGCAGATTAAAAGTCAGGAATGAGAATTTTATGGGAAAATGTGTCATGTTGTAAATCATGTAAATTTTCTGCTTTAATTGTTATTATTCTTTTAATCCCACTTGATAATGGTCTTAATAATCACTACATGATTCCTAAAGGAGAATAGACATGAGTACAATTATCAAGAAATAAAAGGGTTTAGAACATAATATGCTGGCTCTTGGGTTTTTAATTAACATATTTCATTTTTCACTGAGATATTCCAGTGAGTATTAAGTTGTTTGATGAAAAGAGAATCCCCCCTCTATCTATGATTGTGTGTGCATGTATATGTTTATATGTGTGCATGTTTGTGAAGTGGGAGGCAGAAGGATTGCAGTAGAGAGTTTGTGCATGCAGCAGTGTTTACCAACACTGTTGAACCACTGATTATTCTGAATCACAATCAGATGATAACATAAGACACAGTATTGATTCCGGTACTATATACGGTAAAGCCAAATTAAGGGTAAAATAAAAGCCTATGAAAATGAGTATTCATATATTACCTCTGGATTAGAAAACATCCAAGGTAATTTAGAAAATAAATTTCTTTACAACAGAAATAATAAAAGAAAAACTGAGTAGTAAGTAGTGTCTTATGATCAAAAATTAAACAAAAGTTTAGAATGGAATGTTATGAGTTAGAAATTCTTAGTATTTTTCACGAAAAGCTTACCTATTTTGCATAAATTATGGAGATATGATAGAATGTTTGCATGCAGCTTCTGGAAAGACATTTTTTTCTAAAATATAGACAGTGTATATTTAATGTCACCAAAAAAATGTTGATAGTGAAATTTTTTAAAATTACCTTTTCCCTTTATTTTATTACATTTCAAAGAAAAAGACATAAGAAACTTTGAGTAAGTAGGCTTAAAAGTAAATCATATTTTCATTTCAAATATATCCCACATTGATTAAAACTGTTCAGGTGATAAAACCATTAAAATCCTACAAGAAAACCTAGGCAATACCATTCAGGACATAAGCGTGGGCAAGGACTTCATGTCTAAAACACCAAAAGCAATGGCAACAAAAGCCAAAATTGACAAATAAGATCTAATTAGACTAAAGAGCTTCTGCACAGCAAAAGAAACTACCATCGGAGTGAACAGGCAACCTACAGAATGGGAGAAAATTTTTGCAACCTACTCATCTGACAAAGGGCTAATATCCAGAATCTACAAAGAACTCAAACAAATTTACAAGAAAAAAACAAATAACCCCATCAAAAAGTGGGCGAAGGACATGAACAGACACTTCTCAAAAGAAGACATTTATGCAGCCAAAAAACACATGAAAAAATGCTCATCATCACTGGCCATCAGAGAAATGCAAATCAAAACCACAATGAGATACCATCTCACACCAGTTAGAATGGCCATCATTAAAAAGTCAGGAAACAACAGGTGCTGGAGAGGATGTGGAGAAATAGGAACACTTTTACACTGTTGGTGGGACTGTAAACTAGTTCAACCATTGTGGAAGTCAGTGTGGCAAGTCCTCAGGGATCTACAACTAGAAATACCATTTGACCCAGCCATCCCATTACTGGATATATACCCAAAGGACTATAAATCATGCTGCTATAAAGACACATGCACACGTATGTTTATTGCGGCACTATTCACAATTGCAAAGAGTTGGAACCAAACCCAATGTCCAACAACGATAGACTGGATTAAGAAAATGTGGCACATATACACCATGGAATACTATGCAGCCATAAAAATGATGAGTTCATGTCCTTTGTAGGGACATGGATGAAACTGGAAAACATCATTCTCAGTAAGCTATCGCAAGGACAAAAAACCAAACACCGCATGTTCTCACTCATAGGTGGGAATTGAACAATGAGAACTCATGGACACAGGAAGGGGAACATCACACTCCGGGGACTGTTGTGGGGTGGGGGGAGGGGGGAGGGACAGCATTAGGAGATATACCTAATGCTAAATGACGAGTTAATGGGTGCAGCAAAACAACATGGCACATGGATACATATGTAACAAACCTGCACATTGTGCACATGTACCCTAAAACCTAAAGTATAATAATAAAAAATAAAATAAATAAATAAATAAATAAATAAAACTGTTCAGGTGAATCAATTCTTTTGAATTCATAGAAGTACATAAAAATCATGTGTGTCACTTAAAGCATTGGTTTTCATTCCCTCCCAATATGAGAGAATTTGTTACACTGGTTACCCAACATAGTTACTTATATAATTCTGTATGAGTTTTGATATTTCTCCCAAATCAGACACATTGTCCCAAACAACATTTTTCATATAATCAATGAAACCCTTCAAAATTATATGCAGAAACTTCTAGTATGTCCATTTGCTCAAACTCCTGTTCCATCTATCTATCTATCTATCTATCTATCTATCTATCTATCATCTCTATCATCTATCTAATCTATCTTCTACCGATTTTATACTCATATGGTGATATGATTAGCACATATCTCTTCATCTCGCATGACTTAAAATAGGCCACTTGTTTTCTGGTGTCATAGCTCTGTCAAGGTCACAACTGGTATGTGCACTGTTTTCACATACCACTTGAAAACAGGTGTTCTCCACATATGTTGTGATGACACTCCTTGCAGCAACAGCTCCTCAGGAAACCTTTTCTCACCAGGGATGCTCATTTGTACTTATCCTTTGCCACTTAAGGTCTCAGCAAAAGGCAAAAACTAGCTTTAATCTGGCTTTGAAGCTAAACTCCTCAATTCACACCCACTCTTTCAGCTGCTGCTGCCAAAATATGCACAGTGAGCTGGGGTTATGAGGTCAGAAGAGCCTCCAGAAGTCCTCTGCTTTGTTAAAACAAACCTTTCCCACCAAGCCATCGTCCCGGCAAACGTGTCCAGCCCCTTTTTGCCGCCATCTTTAAGAAAAGGAACATTGAAAGAGGTATGCTTTGTCAACATCCAAAAAAAAAGGTCCTATAATATCTCTCTTTCCAGGGCAATAAGTGTCTACTTGGATTATATCTACATAGCTAAGAAGGATCATTAAAGTGATTCTTCCTAGAATAAATAATGTCTCCCAGGTGACTGAATCCACATCTAAATTTAAAAGCAGGTGGCAATTTTGAAACTGAGTCTCTCTTGGCAGATAGTGGTTTGTTTTTCTTTGAAAGTACATCTTGAGGCATTTCAACTAAGACATTAAGTTCTTTTTTAAAAAAATTTATTATTATTTTCTTCTAAAAAATGGGATACATGTACATGTGCAGAATGAGATACATGTGCACTATCTATACATAAGTATAGATAGTGAAATTTAAAAAATATATACACCTGTTTTTATAATGACACTTTTAGTGAAATAGAAAGGTGAATTTAACAGTAAAATGACATTATTTTTATAATTAATATTTTTGAAGTAAAATTAATTTGACAATTGTTCTCTGGAAAAAAACAGCCCAGTGTGTAAACAATCCCTTATAAGTATACATATTTTTATGATAGGAGACTGTCCTTTACCTTTATTTGTGAATTTGGATCATGTGAATAAATAAGACAGATTCACTTTGTGACTGTAGATCACAGAATTGGCACTCAAATGCCAACATGGCCCAAGCTGGTGATACAGGTAACCTGAAGTGGCTCTGAATTATCCAG
Organism: Symphalangus syndactylus; assembly: GCF_028878055.3. NCBI lineage: Eukaryota > Metazoa > Chordata > Mammalia > Primates > Hylobatidae > Symphalangus > Symphalangus syndactylus. The sequence goes on from NC_072435.2 coordinate 68,877,890, forward strand.
GCCCTTTCTGAAGATGAAGCCACCACTGAGCTCCAACTGGACTGTAATTCAAATATGCAAAAACACATTATTCACTCTTAAGTCCATTCATTCCTTATACTCTATATTCAACTCATCAGAAAATCCTTTTTTTCCCCTTCTACTTTAAGAATGTATCTGAAATTATTACAGTAGCTTCCTAATAGATATCTCTGTGTCTGCCTTTCCAGTCACCAAAAACTAAACGGAAGACAGGAATTCCTTTATAAGTCAGGTTATATTCTTCTTTAGTCAAAACTCCCTGGTAACACTCAAAGTAAAAGGCAAAACTGTTACAATGGCCCATAAAGTCTCACATGTTCTGATCCCCTTTTACCTCTCTGATCTTATGTAACTTGCTTACACCACTTTAGTCACAGTGACCTATTTCCTATTGCTGGAACATAACAGAAGCACTTATTCAGCAAAATCTTTGACTTTCTTATTCCCTGTGCTCAGGAAGATCTTTTTCCTTCTTCTTATACAAGGCTATCTCCACATAATTTGGTAAAAAATCAGCTGGCCCAACACCAACTGGTTTTATGGTAATACAATTCTGATGCTAACCTCTGAGAGTTGGCATCAGAATCCACAAGTTAGGGGCACTCCATAAGACTGCCTTTACTTCAGATGCCTGCCACCCTTCAGGGATCACCAAGCAACCTGTACTTCTGAACAACTGGCTATAAATTTAGGGGTTCTCATGACTTCCTCAGGTTCAATAATTTACTAAAATGACTCACAGAACTCAGAATAGCATTGTACATAGGATGAGGCCTGGGAGGGTCCTAAATGCAGAACTTCTATGGCTTCTTTCTGCACAGGCCAGGTGCATCATTGCTGCACACACCAATGGGTTTGCAAGAGAGATCTCTGAGAAACTTTAGTGTTCAGCATTTTTGTTGGGGCTTTATTATGTACGAATGCTTGATAAAACCATTGACCACATGATTGACCTTAATGGCTAGCCTCCCTCATTTCTGTGGAGGTTGGGCTGGACCAAAGTCGCAGTCCTCTAATTACACAGCTGCTGTTTCTGGTGACCAGCTCCCATCCTGAAGCTAACTAGTGGCCCACCATGAGCAATCTCATGAGTGCAACAGAGACACTTTCATTACTCATGAAACTCCAGGGATTTTAGAAGCTGTATGCCAGAAACCTAGGACAGAGACAAGAATATGTTCTATGCCAGAAACCTAGGACAGAGACAAGAATATGTTTTATTATACCACATCTCAAAGCCTCCAAGTTTTATTTCAAACAGCACATTTGCAGGGAGCCTTTCCCTGACGGACTGTAATAAACAATCTGACTCAAGTTTTAAAATAGTTGACTACTGAGTACCTTTAAAACTTTTACTTCCATTTTTCTTTGTTCCACATCTGCTCAGGCTGACAAGAAAGCCCATATATGCCTCCTCCTCTGGCATCTGTGAGAAATTTAAACCTTGCAAATCTTCAGCTTGCACATGGGAACTTTTCTTCATTCCTACCCTTTAGCAACTAGAAACACCTACCTCTCCATCTAAGGGAGGAGACCACCCCTCATATTGTCTTATGCCCAATTTCTGCCTCCAAAGAAAGAAGAAGTAAAAACTAAAAGGCAGAAAGGAAATACACAAGCAGACAGCCTGGCACCACACCCTGGGCCTGGTAGTTAAAGATCCATCCCTGACCTAATCAGTTATGTTATCTATAGATTACAGACATTGTATAGAAAAGCACTGTGAAAATCCCTGTCCTGTTCTGTTCCGTTCTAATTACCAGTGCATGCAGCCCCCAGTCATGTACCCACTGCTCAATCGATCATGACCCTCTCACGTGGACCCCCTTAGGGTTGTAAACCCTTAAGAGGGGCAGGAATTGCTCACTCAAGGAGCTCGGTTTTTGAGACATGAGTCTTGCTGATGCTCCTGGCCAAATAAAGCCCTTCCTTCTTTAACTCGGTGTCTGAGGGGTTTTGTCTGCAGCTGGTCCTGCTACGCATCTGCCTTCATTAAGCTAGCCAAGCCATCTTATGCCCACTCTTCTCCGCCTCTGGAGTCCCTTGTGTGAGTAATAAGCTTTCTCTCAAATTTATTTGGTGTGTGGAGTGTCAATTGTCACAATATCTCAACCACATTTTGGGTGAGGATCCATCTTTCCTCTCTCCCTCTCAATTTCAACCTCAATATACCATCTTAACTGAAATCACTTGTTTTTCCCACATCTCTTCACAATAATTTCAATTTATGTTTCCTAGTTTCATTTTTGCCATACCCTTTATCAACATCTGACATATTTTAAATATTATTTCCTTTGTTTACTGTGGATTATCTTCTCTACAAGCTCTCCGATGGCAGAAATTTATGTTTTGTTTTGTTTTGTTTTGTTTTGTTTTGTTTGAGATCTCTGTCACCCAGGCTGGAGTGTAGTGGCACGATCTCACTGCAGCCACCATCTCCCAGGTTCAAGAAATTCGTTTGCCTCAACCTCCCAAGTAACTGTGTTAAGTAACTGTGTGCCACCATGCACGGCTAATTTTTATATGTTTAATAGAGATGGGGTTTCACCATGTTGCCCACACTGGTCTCAAACTCCTGACCTCAAGTGATCTGCCCACCTCGGCCTCCTAAGAAGTGCTGGGATTACACACACATGAGCCACCATGCCCGGCCTATTTATTTTATTACTATAATTTTAATATCTAAAACGGGAGTAGTTATTCAAAAAAACATTTGTTCAAATACAGTATTTTAACTTTTATACTGACATTTGTCAACTGATACAGTATCATTTTATTTTGAATTAAATTATCAGCGGATTTAGTAGCTTAAAATCATTAACTTTATTTAACTCTCTCATGTGGGTCAGAAATTTGCCTGGATTCAGCTGGCCAGTTCTTGTAATCTCAGCCAAGTTCACCTGTGAGTCTTTATTTGACTGCTATTTAACCAAGAAATTAGGCTTTGGGTGTTAGATGGCTATTGATTGGGGCAACAGGGGCAATGAATCCTCTGACTCTTACTGTCCAGCAAGAGCTTATTCACATGGTATCTCAGTACAATTCCAAAAATGAGAATGAGTGTTCAATGCCAGTGTGATGTTGTTTCTGCCACATGCTACTGGTAAAAGTAAGTCATAAGTAAAGCCCAGATTTAAGAATTGGAAAAATTCCCTCCATTTCTTTTTTCTTTTTTTTGAGATGGAGTCTCACTCTGTCACCCAGGCTAGAGAGCAGTGGCAGGATCTTGGCTCACTGCAAGCTCCACCTCTCAGGTTCACGCCATTCTCTTGCCTCAGCCTCCCGAGTATCTGGGACTACAGGCAACTGCCACCATTCCTGGCTTTTTTTTTTTTTTTTTTGTATTTTTAGTACAGACAGGGTTTCACAGAGTTAGCCAGGATGGTCTCATCTCCTGACCTCGTGATCTGCCTGCCTCGGCCTCCCAAAGTGCTGGGATTACAGGTGTGAGCCACCACGCCTGGCCTCCATTTCTTGATAGTAGAAAATGAAAAGACACATTACAAGTGGTATAGATTCAGGGAGGAGAAGCATGTTTTGTAGTAAGCCACAGATTAATTTACTTATTTTCTCAGTTAGGAAATCAAAAAATTCTTCTCTCTGCATTATCTAAAAAATATAAAACAAAAAAGAGTCAACACATTTTGAGCCCTTACTATGCACCAGTCCACAAATCCTCATTAAAAATGTCTACCTGTGTACTCTATCACTCATATGTTTTTCTTATATTTCTTGAAGATGAAATTCTTGTATTTCTTCTCTCTGGAGCATATGATTTTCCATTATTATATCTCTCTTCTTCCTCCAATTACCAAAATATGCCCCCTCTTTTTCCCTCCAAATTATTACATAAGGTGGGATTAATGCCGACTTATCCTATTATCTCAACTTAGAAAAGGTCTTCATGCTTTAAAAAAAAATCTTTATGTTTTTTCAATAATAACAGTTAATTTTTTTTAAGTTTTTCTTTTTACCCTTCCCTTATATGATTAGATCTTATGGGATACTGAGGAGATTTCTGCTTCTTTTGCAAATCTCCACAGCTGTTAGATTAGTGCCTTATAGGCAATAATATAAGTAATGTCAATAATTCCTGGAGGCCAGAGATTTAAGCTTGACAACCTGTTTATACTATACCCCAAGAAAACACTGATTTCAATTATTGTTACTGTTTGATGTCATTGAGGAGTTAAAGAAGACCCCAAATAGAAGACTAGATATTAAGGCATAAAAGTTTGGAGAATAAGTAAAAGCATACAATTAAATTTGACTATAACTGGTAAGAAACTATTTACAATGGTGGTGATACTATTTGGTAACTAATAGGACAGTTATATTTAGTTTAAAAAATTGCAGTTTTATTAAGATGTAAGAAAAAGAACTACAAAAACAATTGTGCCATGATTCAAGAAATAACAGATAACTTGTCTGTCAGTTTTGAATAAAATAAAATAAAATTTTAGAATGAAAGGATCTAATTAGGCTGAAAAACATCCCCAGAGTAAACAATGTTATATATAAAAAAACTGTTAGCTAAGCAATACGTTAAATGTCAGTGAATTGTAATCAAAGTAAGTTTGAAATGAATAAGGGTAAGAACTTGGTAAAATGTCATGTAGCGAAGGATTCAATTATGTCTTGATTATGGCTGTAGTCTCTTAGAAATAAAAAGGATAGGTAAGAAAGTATAGGTAGACATATGTTAAAGTAAAATATTCAATGTTATATTTTACTTCTCCCTTCTAACTCCTGTGTTTTTTTTCTGAACAACTTAATTTCTGAAATTACATTTTGGCTATCTTGAGATTTCTTGTTGGATTTTGCTTAACTTGATCACTTAAAGATAGTAGTAAAAGCAAAGAAATATGAAGTAGTAACAGACATAAAAAGTCTCTTGATCTATATTTTAGAAAATATTATATTCTGTCTCCAAATTTCCAGATAGTCTCAAAAACCCTTTGTATACTTAATAAAATATTCCCTCTGTATGCTTTCAGTGTTTGAGGCCAACACGAAGGGAAGGAAAGCATAATTCCTAATGATTTTCCAAGTGACTACTTAGAAATATTTTAGCTGTGGCTAACTACGTGTGGGTGCCCAACTACTCCTTTAAGATAAATGGTGCACAGATGAGCCTTTTTTTTTTTTTTTTTTTTTTTTTTTTTTTTTGAGACGGAGTCTCGCTCTGTCGCCCAGGCTGGAGTGCAGTGGCGCGATCTCGGCTCACTGCAAGCTCCGCCTCCCGGGTTCACGCCATTCTCCTGCCTCAGCCTCTCCGAGTAGCTGGGACTACAGGCGCCCGCCACCGCGCCCGGCTAATTTTCTGTATTTTTAGTAGAGACGGGGTTTCACCGCGGTCTCGATCTCCTGACCTCGTGATCCGCCCGCCTCGGCCTCCCAAAGTGCTGGGATTACAAGCGTGAGCCACCGCGCCTGGCCCAGATGAGCCTTTTGTGTGCTCCTCAAACTCTGCTCTTCCTTGATCTTCAGAATATAACTCCTTTTAAACACTCACAGATTACATAGCTAAAGCACCTACCACTTATGTGAAATAAGTGCTTGATTGATTCATTCATTTTTCCTTGGGAGCAAATGGAAATAATGAAATAAGAATTTACATAAGACTACTTCTAGGAAGTATAATAGAAAGCTTGTACCATAAAACATGGGTTTTTTAAAAATAAAATATAAGTTAGTTTGTAGTCACAGGTGGATGAGATTAGAGTTATATAAGTTACATATTTATAGTGCTGTAATTTTGAAGAAAAGGACATTTATTAAGTGCATATTAACAACTAGGCACTGTGGCTTTTATATATGAATCCATTTAATATTCTCAATGTTCCTATAAAATAAGCATTAATCTTGACATAGAATAAAAGTAATATTTTTTTCAAGTCCTAAAGCAAATAAATGACAGAGCAAGTATTTGAATCAAGAATTATTTGAATCCAAAGCCAATGATTATTTCTATTTGCTTTGTGATTCATTTAAAATATGTATTAAATCTATAGGGAGATAATAAAATATGTTAAAGGCACAGAGAAACTGGAATGATTAATTCTGCTTGATATTAATGAATAAATGGTAGGCATGGGGGTGTTAATTTTTTCATCTAGGTCTTAAACCAGTTGGTCTTAGAACAACATTCCGTGCAGAATAGAGCACATTAAAAGACAGAGGAATGGTTTCTTTGGGGAATTGTAAAACATGCTACACAATTGTTTGACAAAGTGTGTCAGAAGGTATAGGTAAACACAGGAAGACTGGGGCATATAATAAAAGCTAGAACCTTTGAGTTTATATTACAGACAAGTGAAAATTAATAGGCATTTTTCAGCAGAAGATTAACATAATCATATACATCAGTTGAATGACTAAAGAAATGAGTTTGTATGTCAAGAGACAAATATTTTAGTCTTGAGATTTTTCCCTTAAATGGTCTATATGTTATTCTAGAATTTTTCATGCAGTTACTTACAAACAAAAAGCATTTCTTTTTAAATGGCTCGTTAACATGACAAATACAGTGGCTTATTTTTATTACAGACTATATCTCTTTAACTGTCTTCCTGAGAGTTTTATTAAATGTTAAAGTTTTCTGTGATAGTGAGGTGTTTGAGGCAACAGCTGTTTAATTGACACTTTTTGAATTCCATCTTTATCTTTCTATTCATTAGATATTCATTTGGAGTTAAAAAAATTAAAGCCCATCTGTATCTTTCTCCCCCACTGCCCAATACCAATTTTACATATCCTGATGTGCCTAACTTTGCATTTCCAGAGGCGTGTGCCTGTTATCTGAGAAGTGTCATCTTGTTTACAGAATGGGTGACAGATCCTTTCCACTTTGCTTAGTGGTTCTCACCTAAATTACTCTTCAGAAAATGCTCTTTGAAGATGCAACCAGATGGTTTCCCTCACATACTTGAGAAGCAGATTGGCAGTTTTGGTTCTGTTTCATCAATTGTTGAGTGGCTATTTCCTATCTTCCCCATGGGTTAGGGTGCCAGGTAGATTTATGTCCAAAAACATACAGAGAAAATAAATTCTCAGTAAGTTCTTTCTTAGCAAGTCATTAGACAGAAGTCTGGATGACTGTACTGAGCAACTCCTCAGTGCTGCAGAAATGTTCATCTCACTGGGGTTATTTGCTGCAATTGAAATGAGGTCAGGAAATCCCTTGATTTCATCATGCCACACCAATTACTCTTGATTTTTTTTTCTAATGCTGGGTGAGATTATGTAATTAGCATTACCAGAAAAGGCATCATTTGAGGGGTCATTTTTATAGTGTTGTATCTAATTATGAATATATTGAGCTAGAAATGAAACTCTTTCTCCTGACATTTACTACCTAAGTCATAATACCTCCTTTTTACTTCACGTCTTCCTCTTCCGCCCCCATCCCAGAACTCACAGGTTTCAGAGCTTCAGAGTGTACTACAACTTCCTGCATGGTCAAATATAGAGCCATTCTCAGGGCCTCACGTTTTTAACTTTCATCTGCTATTGAGTGGTAGAGTACCTAATGCTGATCATTTTGCTCCTCATCAAATTATTAGCAAAGCTTAAATAATTTCTTAATAACAGTGATTGATTAGGAAATTACTTTTTTATTCCATTGGATTTTTGAGTCACAGGAATAAAACGAATACAGCATTCTTCTAATTCAAATTTAGATTTTCCCTCACTGAATATTTTAGAAATTGATCTCACTTTAATTTGTTATTCCAAATCAGGAATGTTATTTACATTCACCCAAATCTTGGCAATTTTACATTTGAGTTTACAAATTGCTCAATTAGAGCAGAAATAATCAATCCAGCTGCTTATCAGGATGTAGAAAGGTCTGTGTGATTGGCATCATGCTCAGGACCATCATCCCACCCCAGCCATGTCCATGCATCTATTGCTGGATAATGTGAATATGTGACATTACATAGAAACAGAAACTTTGCAGATGTAATTAAGATTATAGATCTTAAGAAGGATCCTACACAGGATTATCAGATGGATATATTCCATTACATTCAGTAGAGAAATTTCTTAAGCTGGAGTTAGAGATACATGGCAGGAAGAGAAGTCAGAATTAAAATGTGGGAAGAAATTGTCCTGTTATTTATGGCTTTGAAGATGGAAAGGGCAACATGACAAGGGTTACAGATGGCTTTGAGGAGATGAGAGAGGCTCCTACCTAATAGTCACCAAGGAAACAGAGTCCTCACTTTTACAACTGCTTAGAAATGAATTCTGCCAACAACTTCAATACATCTGGAAGTAGATTGTCTCTAGAGCCTCTAGAATGCAACAAAGTTCTGCAGATACCTTGATTTTGGCCTTGTGAGATTTTGGGTTGAAGACCCAGATGAGTCTTGCCATATCAGAACTTCTGACCTACAAAAATGAGCAACAAAAGTGGGTACTGTACCATACAATTTTATATTTTTGATATATGTTACAACAGTGATAGAAAATTAATACAGGCATGACATCAGCAACATGGCAGAATAGTAATCTCCTAACTCTCCCTCCACATACAGACACACCAAATAAACATGTATTCATGGATTATTTCTTTTTGAAAGTCCGAGAAAGTCAGATGAGAGACTCCTAACCATGAGGCAACTAAGAAAACATCCACACCAAATGAGAAGGAAAAGCTAAGGCACACAGGCATCAGCCCCTATCCTGGGCACTGTGCCATAAAATCAAAAGAGGAATCTCCAACACTGAGCTTCTCCCTATGGAGAATAGGTTTTTTACCTCACATATACCACCTTAACTCAAACTCATGGTTTGACTCTTAATTCACCTACTCTGGGAGTAAAGAGGATTAAACACATGCATCTTTTTCTAGACCACAGGAAAAAAGCAGCAGTTTTATATGGATGTGCAAGTGCTTCCAGGGTTTTCATCCCCCAGAAGAGTGTAGGGAAGGGGCTTAATGAAACACTTCCCAATATTTCTCCACAGAAAAGGTTTATGACATACTCTTTCAGCGGCTACTGTGTGGCCTGGATTCTAACTAACTTTCATCAGAAAGTTAAAAGGGCAGACAAATATTAACCACCACCAGACTGAGAAAAAAAATTGGCATTTAGGACACCTACTCCTCTGGTTCACCCCAGTGATCACTCCAGGTCTATTAGCCCCTCCAGGAAAGAATTTGCCCACACATTGAGTATCTCAATATTTACAGTTTCCACCCAAGTGACTTCCTCCCAATTCTCTTAGTTCTGGGAGCAGAGGGCCCTGGCATACAAGTGTCTCTCTAGACCACAGGAAAAGAGTAGCATTTTATACACAGGTATGCAAGCACTTTCAAGGACTTTATCCCATGGAGCCGAAGCCGTGTGACTCTTTATTTCTCCCTGGAAGGAATTATAACACAATTTTGCACTGGCTACTTGGCTTCTAACTAACTTACATCAGAAAGTTAAAGGGGCAGACAAATGTTAGCCCTTTCAAGGCCTGAGAAGCAGATCGATACTTCCTGATCCTTTTTCTCCAAATCACCCTAGCAATACCTCCTGTTCTATGAATCCCTCCTGGAAAGTACCCACACACTTTGCACCCCAGCTTTAATAGCTTCTATCTGAGGGACTGCATTCTAAACCTATGTCTGGAAGGAGGAAGGACTAGACATATGCAAATCTCCCCAATAAATAAAGAATAAAGAGTTGGGTTTAAATGAGCACACAAATAGTCCAGGGTCTACACTCTCTTGAAGCAATCCAAAAGTGGCAGAAACATGCAGCTTCCATTCACTCTCTGAAAGAGGGTTATGGCAGATACTTCAAGTGGCTACTTGATGTCCCATCTTCTAACAAAAATGGGCATAAGGGAACTTACAGAACTTACAGGGCAAACAAACAATGGCCTTCTGGTAGCTGGAGCCAAACTCAGCACTTTAGGAGCTTCATCTCCAATTTGTCCCAGTGATGAATCCAGATCTACCCATTGTTCCTACAGGAAGCCTGGCCACCCACCTAGTGTCACAACATTCATAATTCCCACCAAAGAGACTGTCTCCTTAAAAATCTAGCTCTGGGAGTCAATAGAGCTTTGTATTTCTGAGTAGTTGTAGACCACAGTAAACAAAGAGGTGAACTTACAATGGGTCCACATACAGCAGCCATCTCCCTAGGATCTCAGGCTACAGCCTGAATGTGAGCATAGGCATTTGCCACAGATTGTCTTCACAGGTTAGTGCAGACAAAATGAGAGATAAATTGCAGTTCAGATTCACCATGAAGATAGAAGTAATTGAATCACACAACCAACACCCTAACTTTTCCAACAACATCTAGAGAGTTAACTCCTACTTTGCCAGTCTCATGGCACTGATAGGATGTGGCATACCCTAAGCTCCAGGTGGCTACCAAAAACAGAGACAGCAGTATAGACAAAAATACAGATCTGAGAGTACCTTAAAATCACTGGGCAGACAGACTGATGAAATTCTTCTCCTATAAAAAGCCATTCTGACAAGACAGGAAGAAATAGTCATCTTATAGTATGCAAAGACACCAATACAGAGAGTCAAGGAAAATAAAGAAATATAATATATTCCAAATAAAAAGACAAGATAAATTTCCAGAAACTGACCTGAGTGGAGATATGTTTTTCCTGGAAGGTAACACAGTGGTCATAAAGATTACCATTGAGTTGAGGAGAGCATTATAAAAACAAACTCAGAATTTCAACCAAGAAATTATATGTGTATCATATGTATGCAGACTAGATCAAGCAAAAGAAAGAATCAGTGAACTTGACATGTCACTGGAATCATACAATCTGAAAAACAGAAGGAAGAAGGAAAAGGAAGGAAGGAAGGAAAGAAGGAAGGAAGGACAAAAGAAAAAAATCAAAGAAATAGTTACAGAAAACTTTCCAATCTTGTGATAGGAAATAGAAATCCAAACCCAGAAAGTCCCCAAAATAGCAAATAACCCATCCTAATCAAACTGTCAAAAGTTAAAGACAAAGAGAGAGTTTTGCAAGCAGAAAGGGAGAAGTGAATTGTTAAGTAGAATGAAATCACCATAAGTTTACCAGCGTATTTTTTCAGCAGAAACCTTCTTGACTAAAAGGGGGTAAAATGATAGATTCAAAATCCTGAAAGAAAAAAATTGCCAACCCAAAATACTACACTCAGCAACCCATCTTTCAAAAATGAAGAGGTAATAAAGACTTTCTCAGACAAAGAAAAGATGAGAGAGTTTATTACCATTAGAAGGTTCTTACAAGAAAAGCTAAAAGGAGTTCTTTAAGATGAAGGAAGAGGAAACTAATTAGTAATGTTAACTGAAAGTATAAAATTCACTGGTAAAAGTAAGTACGTTGTCAAATACAAAACACTATGATAGTGTAAATCAATTTTATCTCTAGTATAAAGATGAAAAAGCAAACCTATGAAAAACACTAAAGTTACAATAATTTGTTAAGGATACAAAATATTTTTAAAATATAAATTGTGACAATAAAAACACAAAATGAGAGAAAGTACAATAAAAACTCTAGTTTGTGCATGTGATCAAAGTTAATTTGTAACCGGCTTAACATACCCAGTGAGAAGTATAAGTTATTTTTGTTGTTGTTTTGTTTTTTGTTTTTGTTTTTGTTTTTGAGACAGAGTTTTGCTCTTGTTGCTCAGGCTGGAGTACAATAGCACAATCTTGGCTCACCACAACATCCACCTCCCGGGTTCAAGCAATTCTCTTGCCACCGCCTCCTAAGTAGCTGGGATTACAGGCATGCACCACCACACCTGGCTAATTTTGTATTTTTAGTAGAGATGGGGTTTCTCCATGTTGGTAGGGCTGTTCTCAAACTCCCAACCTCAGGTAATCCACCCGCCTTCTCTTCCCAAAATGCTGGGATTATAGGCATGAGCCACCATGCCCGGCCAAGTATAAGATGTTTTATGTAAGCTTCTAGGTAACCAGAAAGTGAAAGTCTGTAATAGATACACAGAAGATAAAAATAAAAGATACAAAGAATATCACTACAGAAAGTCATCAAATAACAAAGAAGCAAAGAGAGAAAGAAACAAAAGATGTACAAAACAGCCAGAAAATAATGAACGAAATTGTACTAGTATGTTATTTGTCAATAATTAGGTTGATTATGAATGCACTAAATTCTCTAACAGCAAAACAAAAACAAAAACAGAAACAAAAAACCAGATTGGTCAAATATATAAAAACAAGACTCAGCTATATGCTGCCTGCAAGAGACTTACACCACATTAAGGGCACTCAGACTGAAAGTGAAGGAATAGAAAGATATTCCATGCAAAGAAACAAAAAGGGAACACAGGTAGTATACTTATTTTTAGACAAAATAGACTTTAGATAGAAGACAGTAAAAAGAGACAAATATGGTCATTATATAGTGGTAAAATTGTAATATCAAGAGGATATTATAATTATAAATATATATGCCCCCAACCCAGGCCCTAAATATATAATGCAAGCATGAAGAGACTTGAAGGGAGACATATTGCAACACAATGATGAGATATAAATTATTATTTGATTACCTTTCAATATTGGACAAATCTTTCAGGCAGACTATCAGTAAGAAAACATTAGATTTGAGCTAGACACTAGACAAATAGAGCCTAACAGACATATACAGAACATTCCACCCAATGGCAACAAAATACACATTTATATCAAATATTTTCTGACTACAATGGCATAAAATTGGAAATCAATAGCAGGAGGGATCATAGAAAACTAATGAACATTCAGCAATTAAACAATATGCTCCTGAACAACTATTGGGTCAAATAATAAATCAAAGAGGAAATTTAAAAAAATATCTAGAGACACAAAATTGAGAACACAACATATTGAAATTTATGAGATGCATCAAAAGCAGTTCTAAAAGGGAAGTTTGTAGCAATAAATGCCACATCAAAAAAAAATCTTAATATTACACCACAAAGGACTAGAAAAAGAAGAATAAATGAAGTCCAAAGTTAGTAGACGGAAAGAAATAAAACTCAGAACAGAAATAAATAAAATATAGAGTAGAAAAATGTTATCAATGAAATGAATAATTGGTTTTTTGAAAAGCTAAACAAAATTTAAAAACCCTTAGCTAGACAAACTAAGAAAAAAAGAGAAGACTGAATAGATAGAATCATAAGTGAAAGAGGAGACATTACAACTGACAACACAAATGTAAAGGACCATAAGAGACTATGAACAATTATATACCAGTAAATTGGACAATCTATAAAAAAAGGATAAATTCCTAGAAACATGTAACCTATCAACACTGAATAATAAAGAAATTGAAAGTTTCAAAAACCTGATAATGAGTAAAAAGATCAAATTAGTAATTAAAAATCTCTCATCAGAGAAAATTCCAGGACCATATGGCTTCATGACTCAATTCTACCAAACATTTAAAGAACTAATAGCAGTCCTTAAACTCTTTCAAAATATTAAAGAGGAGCATACTTCCAAACTCATAATATGAAACCAACATTACTCTGACCAGTGCCAGACAAAAGTACTGTGAGAAAAGAAAATTGTAGACCAATATTACTAGAAAACATAGATGCAAAAACCCTCAACAAAATGTTAGCAAACTGTATTTAACTGTACATTAAATGGATTGTTTACCATGATCCAGTGGGACTTATCCCTAGGATGCAATGTTGGTTCAATATATGCAATATAGTCAAATATATACATATTAATAATTATGATTCATCATATTACCAAAATGAAGGACAAAAGCAATTAGATCATCTCAATAGATGCCAAACAAGCATTTGGAAAATTTAAATATCTTTTCATGATAAAAACATACAACAAATTAGGTATAGAATAAAATTTTCTAAATGCAATAAAGGCCATACATGACAAACCCACAAGTATCATCATACTTAATGATGAAAAGTTAGTTAATAGTTAATGATCATCATAGTTAATGATGAAAAGAACTCTTATACTCTCTTGGTGGTATTGTAAATTAATACAGCCATTTTGGAAAACAGCATGGAGGGTTCTCAAACCCTAAATATAGAATTACCATATGATCAAGCAATCTCTTTACTGGCTATATACCCAAAGGAACTGAAATCAACATACCAAAGACATATATGCACTCACATGCTTCCTAGATCAGGAAAAAGACAAGGAGGTCTACTCTTACTTCTACTGTGTAACAGTACTTGAAGTCCTAGGCAGGGCACTTAGACAAGAGAAAGAAGTAAAAAGCATTCAAATAGTAACAAAGTAAAATTGTCTGTTTGTAAACACATAATCTTACATAGAGAAAACTCTAAAGGCTCCACCAAAAAAAGTTAGAGCTGATTAATTAGTTTAGTAAAGTTGTAGGATACAAAAATTGCCTTACAAAAAATCAGTGGTGTTTCCACATAGTAAAAACAATCTGTCTGAAAATGAAATTAAGAAAAGAATCCAATTTATGATAGCATCAAAAACCATACTTAGGAGTAATTTAAGGAGATAAAAGATCTCTATACTGAAAACTATAAAATATTGAAATAAATTAAAGATGATAAAAATAAATGGAAAGATAGCTTGTGTTCATGGATTGGAAGAATTAATATTGTTAAGATATCCAGACTATACAAAGTCATCTACAAATTTAATGCAATTCTTATCAAAACATAGATATCATTCTTCATAGAAAATGAAAAAAATCATAAAATTCGTATAAAACTACAAAAATCTCCAAATACCAAATGCAATTCTGACCAAAATGAACAAAGCCAGAGGCATCACACTACATGACTTCAAAACATACTACAAAGCTATGGTAGTCAAAGCAGTATGGTACTGCCTCAAAACAAAACATAGACCAGTGGAGAAACCAGACATCTATAGTCAATTGATTTTTAACAAGGGTTTCAGGAGCATGCAATGGGGAAAGGACAGTGTCTTCAATAAACAGTTTTGGGAAAATTGTATATTTACATACAGAAGAATAAAAATTGACATTTGTTTTACTGTTTATGTAAGAATAAACTCAAAATGGATTAAAGACTTAAACATCAGACTTGACCCTATAAACTTACTGAAGAAAACAGAGAAAAAGTTCCATGACACTGGCTTGGGCAGAGATATTTTGGATATGACCCAAAAAGAACAGGCAACGAAAGCAAAAGTGAACAAATGGGATTTCATTGAAATAAAAAGCTTCTGCACAGCAAGATAATTAATAGAGTGAAGAGAGGATCCACAGAGTGGGAGAAAATAACTTGTAAATTGTATATTGGATGAGGGGCTAATATTTGAAATATGTAAGGAATACAAGATACTTAATAAAAAGAAAACAACCCTATTAAAAATAGGCAAAAGGCTTGAATACATATTTCTAGACTTACAAATAGCTAACAGATATATGAAAAACATGCTGAATATGTCTAATCATCAAAGTAAATTAAAATCACAATGATACATCACCTCATACTTGTTAGACTGGCTATTATGAAAAAGATAAAAGATAAGTGTTCACAAAGATGTAGAGAAAAGATAACTCTTATACTTTCTTGTTGGTATTATAAATTAGTATAGCCATTTAGAAAACAGCATGGAGGGTTCTCAAAACCTAAATATAGAATTACCATATGATCAAGCAATCTCTTTACTGGCTATATACCCAAAGGAACCAAAATCAATATACTAAAGACATATATGCACTCACATGCTTATTGTAGCATTATTAACAAAAGCCAAGATATGGAAACAACCTAAGCGTCCATAAACAGATAAATTCATTAAAATATATGTGATGTATATTACAAAAATTGTGAGTACCAAAATGAATTCACTTATGTCCAACCAAACTAAATAAAGCCAGGAGGTAATGAAGGGGAGGGAGAAAGGAGAATTCAAGCACCATATTCCTGATAACAGGATACATTTCAAAAGTTTCCACCAAACCACAGCCTTGTACAAAGAACACCTCTATGAGGACATATTTCCAGTAACTGTCTATTTTCCCTTGGCCTGATGTCACCATTGCTTATTGATTATTGTGACCAAGAATTAGTATTTTAAATTGATTTCTGTAATATTTATGTGATCCTCCTCCATTTGCCTTTAAAAACTTCCACTTTATTTGTCTCCCTGGTTATGCCTATAGCCCTCCGGGGTTCACCATAGCATTCATACCCAGGATTTTCAAATTCCCTATTTACTCCTGAATAAATGTTTTTCTTTGAAGAACAGCATTCTCTTTTTTCTTTTTAGGTTTTTTTTCCATATAATACTATTCAGCCTTAAAAAAACGAAACAAACAAACAAAAAACAGAAAATTCTGCCATTTGGAACAACATGGTTGAGCCTATATTCTCTATGTTCAATCACATTGTTGAAAATGGCCTGGCACAGAGACACAAATATCTATTACCCCACTTATATGTGAAATCGAAAAAGTCAAACTCATAGAAGTAGAGAATGGAATGGTAGTTACCAGAAGCTGGGGGAATGGGATAGATGGGGAAAAGAGATACGTTGGTCAACTGGTACAGTTTCATTTAGATAAGAGTAAAAAGTTCTGGTGTTATTTGCACAGCATGATGACCATGACTGTCATTAATAACAATTATTGTGTATTTCAAAGTAGCTAAAAGAGGATTTTAAATGTTCTCATTACAAAGAAATGACAAACATTTAAGGTGATGAATATGTTAATTAGCTAGATTTGATCATTCTATAATGTATGTGTATATCAAAACATTACATTGTACTCTATAAACATCTGCAATTATTATTTGTCAATTAAAGGAAAAATAAAACTTAAAAAAAAAAAAAAAACTAACACAGATTTTGTTTGGCGCCTGAAATTGGGGTACTACTTGATGAACACCTAAAATTTTGAAGTAACTTTTAAATTGATCAATGAGTAGAGTCTGGAAGAATTTGGAAGAATAATAGAAAAAGGGTACCTTGAAAAGATTGTTGATAGCAAAAATTGGACATTAAAGATTTTATCAATGAGTATTCAGAAAGAAGTAAAGAAAATTATGGAGAAATTGTGAATCACCTTAGAAAAATCTAAATCTCTGTGAACACTATTGATAGAAATCTGAGCTACAGGGACACTGCTGTTAAGTGTTTCATGAGAATTGAGGAATACGTTATTGGAAACTTGGGAAAGAACTCTTGTTATTTTAGTGGCAGAATGCTTAGTATAAGGATGTCCTGCAGTTATGAGAAATGATGATATAAAGAGCTATTTTTTAGTCTAAGCCTCAGAGGAATGCTCACTTTTCCCTTGATCTCTCTTGTGTCTCTAGCATTACAAAAAGACTATGCCCAGGCTATGACACGTGGGAAAAAGTCGTTACCCTACTTGTCCTAAACAAAGCCACCCCAAAGTTGTTCTAAACAACAAAAAGTCAAGTTACCCTAGTTGTCCTAAACAAAACCACCTTGAATCATCTTATACTCAACCACCTCCTTACCACACGAATGAGTCCAATGAAGTCAGCAAAGCTACCTCGCTGCCCACCTCAGAAGAATGAGTAACAATCCTTTATTTTATGTGCCACTATATGTTTGTGATTATTTGCAATGCAGCATTATTTTCAGCCAATAGTTAACTGATATCGTGTGATTATTTATATCATCTATCTTTTCAATTAAACAATAAGCTCCATGTGGGTAGGGACTATAGCTCTATTCACTAATTATCTTTCAAACTCTAGAGGGGTAAAGATAGTGGGCAATGATTTCATAAGTAAGTTAATGGTGTTGTATATGCAATAATAGAAACAATGAAAAATCAGCTTCTTTAGGATACTTTGTGAAAAATATGATTGGTAAATAGGGTTAGGCCAATATAAATATTTTGGAAAAAATAAGGGAAAGAAGCAAGTACATTCACTTAGGTGAAAGGCAGGAAATGCAATAAGAATTGATAAAAAAGGAAGATGTTTAGGATCTCACCATTAATAAGTGGAGAAAAGGGGCAAAGTTGTAGATGTTTGAAAAGTATATGAGATTTTATAATTCTGTTCAGGCTGGACGCAGTGGCTTACGCCTGTAATCACAGCACTTTGGGAGGCCAAAGCAGGTGGATCACCTGAGGTCAGGGGTTCAATACCAGCTTGGCCAACACGGTGAAACCCCGTCTTTACTAAAAATACAAAAATTAGCCAGGCATGGTGACAGGCACCTGTGATCCCAGCTACTCAGGAGGCTGAGGCAGGAGAGTCACTTGAACCTGGGAGGCAGAGGTTGCAGTGAGCCGAGATTGTGCCACTGCACTGTGGGCTGGGCAAAAGAGTGAGACTCCGTCTCAAAAAAATAAACAAAATAAAATAACTCTGTCCAGTATTCAGCATATTTTTCAGTGTTGTGACTTGTGCTGTAAGGTTTCACAAACATTAATTTGTAATGAATGAAGACATTCTTTTTTTAATTATTATTATACTTTAAGTTCTAGGGTACATGTGCACGACTTGCAGGTTTGTTACATATGTATAGATGTGCCATGTTGGTGTGCTGCACCCATTAACTCATCATTTACATTTGGTATATCTGCTAATGCTATCCCTCCCCCCCTCTCCCCATGCTATGACAGGCCCCAGTGTGTGATGTTTCCCTTCCTGTGTCCAAGTGTTCTCATTGTTCAATTCCCACCTATGAGTGAGAACATGCAGTGTTTGCTTTTTGTCCTTGTGATAGTTTGCTGAGAATGATGGTTTCATCCATGTCCCCACAAAGGACATGAACTCATCATTTTTTATGGCTGCATAGTATTCCATGGTGTATATGTGCCACATTTTCTTTTTTTTTTTTTTTTTTTTTTTGAGATGGAGTCTCGCTCTGTCACCCAGGCTGGAGTGCAGTGGCACAATCTCGGCTCACTGCAAGCTCCGCCTCCCGGGTTCATGCCATTCTCCTGCCTCAGCCTCTCCGAGTAGCTGGGACTACAGGCGCCCGCCACCACGCCCGGCTAATTTTTTTTGTATTTTTAGTAGAGACGGGGTTTCACTGTGGTCTCGATCTCCTGACCTCGTGATCCGCCTGCCTCAGCCTCCCAAAGTGCTGGGACTACAAGCGTGAGCCACCGCGCCCGGCCGTGCCACATTTTCTTAATCCAGTCTATCACTGATGGACATTTGGGTTGGTTCCAAGTCTTTGCTATTGTGAATAGTGCCAAAATAAACATGTGTGCATGTGTCTTTATAGCAGCATGATTTATAATCCTTTGGGTATATACCCAGTAATGGGATTGCTGAGTCAAATGGTATTTCTAGTTGTAGATCCTTCAGGAATCACTACACTGTCTTCCACAATGGTTGAACTAATTTACAGTCACACCAACAGTGTAAAAGTGTTCCTATTTCTCCACATCTTATACAAAAATTAATTCAAGATGGATTCTCCACATCCTCTCCAGCACCTGTTGTTTCCTGACTTTTTAATGATGGCCATTCTAACTGGTGTGAGATGGTATCTCATTGTGGTTTTGATTTACATTTCTCTGATGACCAGCGACGGCAAGCATTTTTTCATGTGTCTGTTGGCTGCATAAATGTCTTCTTTAGAGAAGTGTTTGTTCATATCCTTCACCCACTTGTTGATGGGGTTGTTTTTTTCTTGTAATTTATTTGAGTTCTTTGTAGATTCTGGATATTAGTCCTTTGTCAGATGGATAGATTACAAAAATTTTCTCCCATTCTGTAGGTTGCGTGTTCACTGTGATGGTAGTTTCTTTTGCTGTGCAGAAACTCTTTCGTTTAATTAGATCCCATTTGTAAATTTTGGCTTTTGTCGCCATTGCTTTTTGTGTTTTAGACATGAAGTCTTTGCCCATGCCTATGTCCTGAATGGTATTGCCTAGGTTTTCTTCCAGGGTTTTTATGGTTTTAGGTCTAATATTTAAGTTTTTAATCCATCTTGAATTAATTTTTGTATAAGATGTAAGGAATGGATCCAGTTTCAGCTTTCTGCATATGACTAGCCAGTTGTCCCAGCATGATTTATTAAATAGGGAATCCTTTCCTTATCTCTTGTTTTTGTCAGGTTTGTCAAAGATCAGATGGTTGTAGATGTGTGGTGTTATTTCTGAGGGATCTGTTCTGTTCCATTGGTCTATATATCTGTTTTGGTACCAGTACCATGCTGTTTTGGTTACTGTAGTCTTGTAGTATAGTTTGAAGTCAGGTAGCATGATGCCTCCATCTTTGTTCTTTTGGGTTAGGATTAACTTGGAAATGTGGGCTCTTTTTTGGTTCCATATGAACTTTAAAATAGTTTTTTCCAATTCTGTGAAGAAAGTCATTGGTAGCTTGATGGGGATGGCATTGAATCTCTAAATTACCTTGGGCAGTATGGCCATTTTCACGATATTGACTCTTCTTATCCATGAGCATGGAATGTTCTTCCATTTGTGTCCTCTTTTATTTCATTGAGCAGTGGTTTGTAGTTCTACTTGAAGAGGTCCTTCACATCCCTTGTAAGTTGGATTCCTAGGTACTTTATTCTCTTTGAAGCAATTGTGAATGGGAGTTCACTCATGATTTGGCTATCTGTTTGTCTGTTATTGGTGTATAAGAATGCTTGTGATTTTTGCACATTGATTTTGTATCCTGAGACTTTGCTGAAGTTGCTTATCAGCTTAAGGAGATTTTGGGCTGAGACAATGGGTTTTCTAGATATACAATCATGTCATCTGCAAACAGGGACAGTTTGACTTCCTCTTTTCCTAATTGAATACCCTTTATTTCCTTCTCCTGCCTGATTGCCCTGGCCAGAACTTCCAACACTATGTTGAATAGGAGTGGTGAGAGAGGGCATCCCTGTCTTGTGCCAGTTTTCAAAGGGAATGCTTCCAGTTTTTGCCCATTCAGTATGATATTGGCTGTGGGTTTGTCATAAATAGCTCTTATTATTTTGAGATATGTCCCATCAATACCTAATTTATTTAGAGTTTTTAGCATGAAAGGCTGTTGAATTTTGTCAAGGGCCTTTTCTGCTTCTATTAAGATAATAAGTGGTTTTTGTCTTTGGTTCTGTTTATATGATGGATTACATTTATTGATTTGCGTATGTTGAACCAGCCTTGCATCCCATGGATGAAACCAACTTCATCATGGTGGATAAGCTTTTTGATATGCTGCTGGATTAAGTTTGCCAGTATTTTAGTGAGGATTTTTGCATCGATGTTCATTGGGGCTATTGGTCTAAAATTCTCTTTTTTTTTGTTGTGTCTCTGCCAGGCTTTGGGATCAAGATGATGCTGGCCTCATAAAATGAGTTAGGACGATTCCCTATTTTTCTATTGATTGGAGTAGTTTCAGAAGGAATGGTACCAGCTCCTACTTGTACCTCTGGTAGAATTTGGCTGTGAATCCGTCTGGTCCTGGAATTTTTTTTGGTTGGTAAGCTATTAATTATTGCCTCAATTTCAGAGCCTGTTATTGGTCTATTCGGGAATTCAACTTCTTCCTGGTTTAGTCTTGGGAGGGTGTATGTGTCCAGGAATTTATCCATTTCTTCTAGATTTTCTAGTTTATTTGCATAGAGGTGTTTAGAGTATTCTCTGATGGAAGTTTGTATCTCTTTGGGTTTGGTGGTGATATCTCCTTTATCATTTTTTGTTGCATCTATTTTCTCTGTTCTTCTTTATTAGTCTTGCTAGCAGTCTATCAGTTTTGTTGATCCTTTCAAAAAGCCAGCTCCTGTATCCATTGATTTTTTGAAGGGTTTTTTGTGTCTCTATCTCCTTCAGTTCTGCTTTGATCTTAGTTATTTCTTGCCTTCTGCTAGCTTCTGAATGTGTTTGCTCTTGCTTCTCTAGATCTTCAAATTGTAATGTTAGCATGTCAATTTTAGATCTTTCCTTCTTTCCCTTGTGGGCATTTAGTGCTATAAATCTTCCTCTACACATTGCTTTAAATGTGTCCCCGAGATTCTGGTATGTTGTGTCTTTGTTCTCATTGGTTTCAAAGAACATCTTTATTTCTGCCTTCATTTCGTTATGTACCCAGTATTCATTCAGGAGCAGGTTGTTCAGTTTCCATGTAGTTGAGCGGTTTTTGAGTGAGTTTCTTAATCCTGAGTTCTAGTTTGTTTGCACTGTGGTCTGAGAGACAGTTTGTTATAATTTCCGTTCTTTTATATTTGCTGAGGAGTGCTTTACTTCCAACTATGTGGTCAATTTTGGAACAAGCGCAATGTGGTGCTGAGAAGAATGTATATTCTGTTGATTTGGGGTGGAGAGTTCTGTAGATGTCTATTAGGTCTGCTTGGTGCAGAGCTGAGTTCAATTCCTGGATATCCTTGTTAACTTTCTGTCTTGTGGATCTGTCCAATGTTGACAGTGGAGTGTTAAAGTCTCCCATTTTTATTGTGTGGGAGTGTAAGTCTCTTTGTAGGTCTCTAAGGACTTGCTTTGTGAATCTGGATGCTCCTGTATTGGGTTCATATATATTTAGGATAGTTAGCTCTTCTTTTTGAATTGATCCCTTTATCATTATGTAATGGCCTTCTTTGTCTCTTTTGATCTTTGTTGGTTTAAAGTCTGTTTTATCAAAAACTAGGATTGCAACCCCTGCTTTTTTGTTTTCCATTTTCTTGGTTGATCTTCCTCCATCCCTTTATTTTGAGCCTATGTGTGTCTCTGCACGTGAGATGGGTCTCCTGAATACAGCACACTGATGGGTCTTGACTGTTTGATTTGCCAGTCTGTGTCTTTTAGTTGGAGAATTTAGCTCATTTACATTTAAGGTTCATATTGTTATGTGTGAATTTGATACTGTCATTACGATGTTGGCTGGTTATTTTGCTCGTTAGTGGATGAAGTTTCTTCCTAGCATCGATGGTATTTACAATTTGGCATGTTTTTGCAGGGGCTGGTACCAGTTATTCCTTTCCATGTTTAGTGCTTCCTTCAGGAGTTCTTGTGGGCAGGCCTTGTGGTGACAAAATCTCTCAGCTTTTGCTTGTCTGTAAAGTATTTTATTTCTCCTTCACTTATGAAGCTTAATTTGGCTGGATATGAAATTCTGGGTTGAAAATTCTTTTCTTTAAGAATGTTGAATATTGGCCCCCACTCTCTCCTGGCTTGTAGAGTTTCTGCCAAGAAATCTGCTGTTAGTCTGATGGGCTTCCCTTTGTGGGTAACCTGACCTTTCACTCCGGCTGTCTTTAACATGTTTTGCTTCATTTCAACTTTGGTGAATCTGACAATTATGTGTCTTGGAGTTGCTCTTCTCCAGGAGTATCTTTGTGGCATTCTCTGTATTTCCTGAATTTGAATGATGGCCTGCCTTGCTAAGTTGGGGAAGTTCTCCTGGATAATATGCTGCAGAGTGTTTTCCAACTTGGTTCCATTCTCCCCATCACTTTCAGGTACACCAATCAGACGTAGATTTGGTCTTTTCACATAGTCCCATATTTCTTGGAGGCTTTGTTCATCTATTTTTATCCTTTTTTCTCTAAACTTCTCTTCTCGTTTCATTTCATTCATTTGATCTTCTATCACTGATACCCTTTCTTCCAGTTGATCAACTTGGCTACTGAAGCTTCTGCATTAATCATGTAGTTCTCATGCCATAGTTTTCAGCTCCATCAGGTCATTTAAAGACTTCTCTACACTGATTATTCTAGTTAGCCATTCATCTAATCTTTTTTCAAGGTTTTTAGTTTCTTCGTGATGGGTTTGAACTTCCACCTTTAGCTCGGAGAAGTTTGGTGGTCTGAAGCCTTCTTCTCTTAACTCATCAAAGTCATTCTCTGTCCAGCTTTGTTGTGTTGCTGGTGAGGAGCTGCATTCCTTTGGAGGGGGAGAGGCACTCTTATTTTTAGAATTTTCAGCTTTTCTCCTCTGTTTTTTCCCCATCTTTGTGGTTTTATCTACCTTTGGTGTTTGATGATGGTGACGTACAGATGGGGTTTTGGTGTGGATGTCCTTTCTGTCTGTTAGTTTTCCTTCTAACAGTCAGCACCCTCAGCTGCAGGTCTGTTGGAGTTTGCTGGAGGCCCACTCCAGACCCTGTTTGCCTGGGTATCAGCAGCAGAGGCTGCAGAACAGCGAATATTGCTCAACAGCAAATGTTGCTGCCTGATCGCTCCTCTGGAAGTTTCGTCTCAGAGGGGTACCCGGTTGTATGAGGTGTCAGTCTGCCCCTACTGGGGGATGCCTCCCAGTTAGGCTACTTGGGGGTCAGGGACCCACTTGAGGAGGCAGTCTGTCTGTTCTCAGATCTCAAAGTCCATGCTAGGAGAACCACTATTCTCTTCAAAGCTGCAGACAGGGACATTTAAGTCTGCAAAGGTTTCTGCTGCCTTTTGTTTGGCTATGCCCTTCCCCCAGAGGTGGAGTCTACAGAGGCAGGCAGGCCCCCTTGAGCTGCAGTGGGCTCCACCCAGATCGAGCTTCCCAGCTGCTTTGTTTACCTATTCAAGCCTCAGCAATGGCGGGGGCCCCTCCCCCAGCCTCACTCCTGCCTTGCAGTTTGGTCTCAGACTGCTGTGCCAGCAATGAGCGAGGCTCCGTGGGCGTGGGACCCTCCGAGCTGTGTGTGGGATATAATCTCCTGCTGTGCCGTTTGCTAAGACCTTTGGAAAAGCACAGTATTAGGGTGGGAGTGACCTGATTTTTCAGGTGCCATCTGTCACAGCTTTGTTTGGCTAGGAAAGGGAATTCCCTGACCCCCTGTGCTTCCTGGGTGAGGCGATGCCTTGCCCTGCTTCAGCTCATGCTCTGTGCGCTGCACCCACTGTCCTGCACCCACTGTCCAACAAGCCTCAGTGAGATGAACCCAGTACCTCAGTTGGAAATGCAGGACTCACCAGTCTTCTACGTTGCTCACGCTGGGAGCTGTAGACTGGAGCTGTTCCTATTTGGCCATCTTGGAACCGCCCCCCTGCCAACTGAAGACATTCTTTGCTGTCATTCCTTTTTTAAAAAACATAAATAGGTGACCCATGACATTCTCCTGTGTGTCTGTCCTGTCTGAATTGTAGCAGATAATCTGTACGTGAGTAATGCAACCACCCATCATCTAACAATAATAAGGCAAATGTTTGAGAGCCATGAATGCCTGCGATTTTTCAGCATGACTACAAAAGAAGTTACTGCATCACATGTTGACCCCTTTGTCTGCCAGGATGGTACTCAAAGGTCTTGTTTTTCATACAATCTTAAGACTTTTGTCACAGAGAGATTATGGACTTGAAATCAATAAAATGCCAATAAAAACACTCTTTCTATTAGTGAGGATCTAGAGACACTTATGACTTCCTATGTTTGCTTGTTTAGGCATTGCTCTAATTTTTAATGTTTATATATTATTGTATCTATTTCTCTAAAAATATTGAAGATATTGGATGATTGAGGTAAATATTAACTTTGGAATAATTTATAAAATTATGAAATTGTGTCAATTATTTTCCAAGTAGTTATTTACTTCAGTATTCAAGTATAACTATTGCCTACTTATATTTGTAGGATAAAATGTGTGAAATTAATTTATTATTATACCTATTTTATTTGGTTAGCTTATTTTTATTAGTGTAATAAAGTATTTCAGGCATAAATGCCAATCTATTTTCTGAGAGATTTTAGTAAAATAGCCATTTGTCTTCATTTATAAATATATTCACTTCAGTACAAAATTAAGAAATCTGAACTTTCAGTTAAAATTTTTGAAAATTCGTGGCCAGGCACGGTGGCTCCCATCTGTAATCCCAGCACTTTGGGAGACTGAGATGGGCGGATCACCTGAGGTTAGGAGTTTGAGACCAGCCTGACCAACCTGGAGAAACCCCATCTCTACTAAAAATACAAAATTAGCCAGGTGTGGTGGCGCATGCCTATAATCCCAGCTACTTGGGAGGCTGAGGCAGGAGAATCATTTGAACCCAGGAGGCGGAGGTTACAGTGAGCTGAGATTGCGCCATTGCACTCTAGCCTGGGTGACAAGAGTGAAATTCCGTCTCAAAAAAAAAAAAAGAAAATTCCTTAGTAGACTTTTTATAGTCGATCGGTATTCTCTATTTGAGTTGATATTTTATTTAATTTTAATATATATTTGCCCTCCTTAAACCACATACATTAGTTTCTATATTTATACCTTCCAAATGTCTCTTTGTATCATTTACTTACTTGAGTAACTTTAGATATTGTCATGATATTATGATTCAAGAGAGCAAGAGTACCCATTAATATTATTTATTAAATTGACCAGTTCAAAAACATGAACATGAATGCAAGGATTTTCCCCTATAATCAACACCAGCGATGCTATTCTATGAATTAAGTTATATCAATAGCAGTCAGATAATTTGCAGAATATTCTGGTGCAATCTGTGCTTTCAAAGATAGAATGTAAAAAAATGTGGGAAGATATTGATTTATAAGAATAATGATAATTTTAGAGTAGGTTTTACACTGTAAAGTTAAAGGACCTATGACACTAAAGTAAAAATGTCTGTGGGCTATTTTATTGGGGGGATTTACAACTTATTCTTTGTAAGTCAGATTCTTAATAATTTCTATGTAGTTTAAAATTAGGAAAATATTCCAGGACAAACTATACAACTGTTGCATGTATAAATGGAAGGGGTGACAGAAAACTAAAATATATATGTCTATAATTTTAAGAAAAAATATTTTTTCAAATATTTTTGAGGGTTTGTAGAAGAATACATTTGCTTCTATAAAAATCGAGAATGGTTTGCATACTGTTTAAAGAAAGAGTTGACATTTGTAGGACAAAAATGTTAAAGGATTTTTCTCCCTTCTGATTTGGAGTCTTCATAGACAAGAATTTTATAGTTTTACATTTGCAGAATGTATAGATTTCTTCTTATTAAATATATACCATTTTGCAAGAGTTTTACTACACATTGAGTATTGTGGGAATTCAAATATTAACATATAACTCTTATCTCCAAGGTGCTTATTACACAGTTTGGGAGAAATTACATACTAATGTGAAAAACTGTAAAAGCAGTTGTCTTAGACCATTTGGCTCCTAAAAAAAATTACCATAGACTGGATGCTTAAACAACAAAAAATTATTTTTCACAGCTCTGAAGGCTGAAAGTTTGAGACCAGAGTGCCAGCATAATTGGGTTCTGGTAAGGGCTCTCTGCCTGATTTGCAGAGGGTATCTTCCTGCTGTGCCCTTGCATGCTCAAAGAGAGCAGAAAGAAAAGAAAAGAAAAGCAAGCTTTATT
This sequence comes from Symphalangus syndactylus, assembly GCF_028878055.3. Lineage (NCBI taxonomy): Eukaryota > Metazoa > Chordata > Mammalia > Primates > Hylobatidae > Symphalangus > Symphalangus syndactylus. Next base: position 68,905,105 of record NC_072435.2, read on the forward strand.
GTTTTGTATCTATGTTTTATGTTGTTAAGCTAAAACTGTTAAGGAAGGCTACAAACAAGTGGAATTTGATGTAAATAGAATTTCCCTTTAATGAAAGCACTTGTGAGGCAATGTAAATAGTAAATAAATGTAGGGAGCTGGGAATCAGCAATGACTTCTGTCAAGATACTGACCCCTTATAAATAGAAAATATATATAACATGGAAGATAGAGCATAAAAGAAAATTTGAACCTACCTGATGGGTAGATTTGAATTACTGGCTTAAGCGGCTGAACTTTGTTCCCTGTATGTTTACTCCATCGAGTGTGTGGATCCTTGGAAGATACATCTGGAACCACCTCCAGAAGCAAATGAAAAATCAGACTACAGTCCCATCTCCCATATTTAAACTCATTCGGTACCATTTCAATGAGTTTTATGTAAGTATTGTATACAAAACTGAAAGCTAAAAAATAAATGTTCTAGATCATAGGGAGTCAGTAAAATTTTAGGAGCAAGGGTGATTTTATTAAGAAGACTAGTATGCAGGAGGCAAAAAAATAGCTAAATAATAAATAAAATAATGTATTCACATCATCAAGAGGCACAAAGATAGAGTTGGTTTAGGTGGTCTGTGGAGGTTCCACATAGCAGACAGTCTAGCTGTTGTAAGCCATAGGGACAGAATATATATCGACTTTGCTTACTGCACCCCTGGGCCGATTGTTTAGTTGGGAAATGTTGTGCCCAGTGAAGACTGTGGCAGGTACAATTGCAGTGAGGAAGCAGAATCATCATAACTGTCATCCTCATCAAGGCCACATAGAAAGGAGTTCACCATGTGAAGAAATATGAAGCATAGCACGTATCTAATACAGAATAAATTACAGGAGCAGTAAATCATTAAGTAATTGCAGGTAGGAGCTTTGGAGCTGATGCCTATGGAGAGCTGGAGTGGTAAGGTTATTACAGCTCAGGAAAGAGCAGGTAAAGACCTGAACCAGGGTAGCAGGTCTTGAAATAGAAAGGCATGTGAACCACACAAAAAATAAACTTATTCTTTTCACTTTTGTATACTCGTATCGTGTCAAGCATCTGAATCAACAATTGGAAACATAGTTTTGCCCTCACCAAATTTCTAAATGGCCTAAAATTGGTTTGTCCTCCGAACAATTCTAAAAAGACTTTTTGACTTGTAGGACACATTTATTCACTTGTCCTGAAAACCCTACCAATTCTTATGATCAAATTTTTATTTCTCTTTCTCTTTCATTTTTTCCCATTAATTTCTAATTTGCTATTTATCTCAAATCCTCTATTGTGTATTAACTCACTTTCTTCAATCCTCCATTCCTTCTGCTCTATCAAAGTATCACTTCCTAAATAAGCCTTCTTGAGCTAGACAATATAGAATCTCACCACTACCTAACACTCCTTTTGTCTCTACTTTGATTTTATTCTAATACTATATATACTATGTACTATCTATTATAGTGCATAGTGTAATTACATATGTGATATATACATTTATGTAATGTATATCACAACCTATTTTTCCCTCTCTACTGTAAACTGAAATAGGACACTTTTTAAATTCTGTCCACTGCTATATTCTCTGCACTTAGAACATTTATTATCAGGTAGGCATGAAATAAAATTTCATGAGTAAGTTACCTAAAACTAATTTGTTAATTTTAGGGCATATCTTCAAATTCATATGATTTTCACTTAAAAATAATTTACTTACTATTTTTTGAAACCCCACTTTATACTATGTACTGTAAAAATTTTTGAATATATAGAAATGAACAAAAATGTATGGTCCCAAACTTCACGGACCTTACAGTTTGGTGGGAATGCTGACATTTATGCAAATTATCAAACAAAAGTGTAACTGTAAAATATTACAAATGCTAAGATAACAAAATATACTTTAATGAAAAAGCAAGCAAGGCTACTCTAAGGAGTGACTTTTCGCTAGGGTCATAAAACAGATCTAAGAGCTAGCTAAGCAATAGAAATAGGCAGGGTCATTGTAAATGGAATGAATGGTCTGAATCAGTAAAGACTTTGGCCCGTGGAGAAACACAAAGGTCAATATACCTGGAGCTTGTAACGAGGAAAGATTAGATGATGAAGAATTTAGAGAGACAGACAAGTACCAGAACACAAAGAAACTTCGAGGATCTATCAAAGATATTAATATGCAACTATAATTGGTCTACTACAGTGGTTGTCAATCATACTAGACCCAGTATCCTCTTTCTCTAGCAAATGATTTATAATGTTCTTTTATTATTCAGATTAATTCAATCATTATATAACCTATGTACATACATAGTTTCAGTAAAAATTCAATACACTGGTAATACTCTATATTATAAAAGAAAAAAAGGAAAGCAGTTGTGTAATAAAATAATAAGTATTTAAATCTGTGTATATGTTTCAATGTTTACATGTTGGAGCATAACTCCATTATAAGACACTGAAGTAATCAAAAGGTTACATTTGTGTGTAGGGTCATCACGAATTGCCAAATTTATGAAGCAGATGAATACAAGTTATTGTTGTGGTAACTTAGATATAAGTGGTGTTATTTCAGTAGCAATGAAAACAACTTTTAGTTAATTTTTGTAGAAAATAAGTACATTCTTTTCTTCACTTTTACTGTAATTTCCTTCTTAGAAATTTTATTATAAATTAACCTTGCAAAATATATATGTTCATTTGTAATGTGCAGCTAGGTTATAGGCTCAGATGGTTACAAATACATTTTCTCACATACATGTATCTTTGTCATTCATTCAAAAATCACATATCACACAAGATGAGGGAAAATTCTTAAATATTTAGGGTTGTTGCACAAATAACAAGAAGTCTAACATCTGATGCACAGAATGTCAATGGTGAGGCCACCATCATTTTAATTGTAAGTAAAACCCTTCAAATAATTTCCAAAATGTCTCCTAAGGGGTAAAGTTACCTACTGATTTGCAAGATCAGTTTTAACTTTTGGGTAAAAGTATTTAAAATTCCAACCCGTTATTAAACTTGAATAATTAAAATGCTCATTCAGAAAGCCTACAAGAATTGAAAAAGTGGAAAGTACGCTAGAGGAATAATCTCTGAGGACTCTAATATCTCTAATGTGGTTAGAACAGATACCAATCTTTTTATCTTCTGGATAGCACACCATTTATGTTTCTAACATATGTCCAGGATGCCTGTTTAGTTTTATTCTTTCTTTCATTAGTTATAAAATGTAAAATATGAAAATAAGATGTGGAGGAAGATTTGTACCTCTCTAGCCTTACATCAACAGTAAATTTCATAGCACAACCTTAAATTCGAATAAATGGGTTGCTTGGCTAAAATGTACCTCTGAGAACAACAAATAAGACATTTCTTAGTCCTTCTTTTTTCTTTTTCTTTCCATTATTTGTAGTCTTCCTCATCATCAGCATGGCAGTAAAAATTATGTGATGACCACACTGTGAAAAGAGGGAAGGTGGGCAGTATTTTAGGAGTGAATCCAGAAGGCATTTCTGATATCCACTAGCTGATGGTTACTTCAAGCTGGTGAGACAGCTTTTTGGTCTGCCTTCTAGCTCTAAAGAGCAAATCAAAGAAGGAAAAAGAACAAGAATACAACTTACATATGAAACGAGTTTATTTCTGGCCAGAGGCAAAATCTCTAAAGAAGCACTCTACTTTTTTCTGTAATTTCATAAAAGAGTGTGATGTTTTACATTATAGATCATTTTTCCTTAAAGCAGTGTCCATTTCCAGGTGATTTATATCTATGCTCTCATTACCCATTCCCATTCCATAGAAAATGAATTAATAAATATTTAGGGAGTAGTGACAAACTGGAATAATTACAAATATTGACTATAAAATATGTAACACAGGATGTTATGTATTTTTTATTGAAGTGAAATTCACATAACACATAATTAACTATTTTAATGTATCAAATTCAGTGGCATTTAGTTCGTTAAAAATGTTGTTTAGCTACCAGTTATTTCTGGTCTCAAAACTTTGCATCACCCCAGAACACCCTGTACACTTTAAGTAATTATTCTCCATTCCCTTCTCCCCCATGTCCTCTGGCAACCAATAATTTTTTTCTGCCTTTGCAGATTTGACTATTCTGGATATTTCACATAAAAGGAATCATACAATAGGAGATCTTTTATGTCTGGTTTCTTTCATTTACATAATGTGTTTGAGGTTCATACTAGTTGTGAAAGTCGTAGCTACATTCATGCCTCTGAGGCCTCAGCTGCTGGGGATGTTCCTCAAAGTCTTAGATTCCAGCCTTGCAGGCAATTTGTATTCAATCATGGCTAGGAGAGTGAACCTGCACCCCAAGTCCCAGGAAAAATTCAATTCAATTCAATTATTTAATTCAATTCAATTCACAGTAATTCCATAAGACCCTGAGACCAGGACCCAGGTTCCACAGGCACTTTTGAGTACTTATGTCCTGGAACCCAGCACTGCTGTGGCTGTCTGTGGAGCACATCAGACTCAAAACCAAGAGAGAATCTCCTCACCTAAAATTCTCAACTCTGATGAAAACAAGAATAGGAGGAACTAAAAAGCCTTCGACAGAAAGGAACCTAACAGCCCATACTGCTATTACCGATGCCACAAACTCCTGCAGCCTAGACCTCTGAGGCACCCATAGTCCTCGTGGACCATAGCTGATGAGCTGGATGGAGACGACATCATTGGATCTACCCAGAAAAGCAGCCACTTCACCCATCCAATCAACACTCTTGGACCCAACTGAATATCTACATGGAAAATAATAAAATTGGATCCTTATCTTCCACCATACAAAAAAATTATCTCAAAATGGATAAAAGACCCCAAATTTAAGACCTGAAACTAAAACTTCTGAAAGAAAACCTAAGGAAAAGTCTACTTGACGTTGGCCTTGACAATGATTGTATATCACGTCGAAACTCAAGCAACAAAAGCAAAAATAAATAAATTAGACTACACCAAATTAAAAAGCTTCTGAAGAGCAAATGAAATAACAAATGAAAAAGGCAGTCTATCGATTAGGAAAAAGTATCTACAAATTATATATCTGATAAAGGGTCAATAGCCAAAATATATTAAAAACTCACACAATTCAACAGCAGAAAAACCACCCAATTTAAAAATCAGCAAAGACCTGAATAGACATTTTTCCAAAGAAGATATAAGAGCAGCAAGGAGGTGTGTAAAAAGTGTTTAGCATCACTAATCATAAGGGATGAATAATCTCAATAAGAAATAAAAAGTTTCAACAACCTATAATAAGTAAAAAGATTGAATCAGTGATTACAAATGTCCGAACGAAGAAAAGCCCTGGACCAGATGTCTTCAATGGTGAATTTTATCACCTTTAAAGAAGAATTAACACCACCCCTATTCAAACTCTTCCAAAATACAGAAGAGAAATGAATACTTCCTAACGCATTCTGTGAAGCCATGATTATCCTGATACCAAAGCCAGAAAATGATGCCACAAGAAAAGTAGACTGATACCCTTTATGAGTATAGCCATAATATTTCTTAACAAAATAGCAGAAAACTGAATGCACTACCACATTAAAAATGTTATACACAATGACCAAGGTGGGTTTATTCCAGGAATGAAAGAGATGTTGAACAAAAGACAATCAATCAATGTAATATACTATATAAACTTAATAAAGTTCAAAAGTACTTAACCCTCTCAATAAATTCAAAAGAATCATTGACAAAAAGTCAATATCCTTTCATAATAAAAACACTTTGTAAACTAGAAATAGAAAGGTACTTCCTTAACATGCTAAAAGGAATTTTGTAAAAACACACAGCTAACATTATATTCAGTGATGACAGACTGAAAGCTTTTCTATTAAGATCAGTAAAAAGATAAGAATGCCCACTTTTCCTGTTGTTATTCAATATTGTTCTGGAAGCACAAGTCAGAACAATTAGGCAAAAGTAAAAAGAAACAAAAGGCATCCAAATTGTAAAGGAAAGTATAAACTATACCTGATTGTATATGAAAAGACTCTCTAGAAATATCATAAAAAAGCAACAAAATATACTAAAGCTAATAAGCAAATTCTATAAAGTTGCAGGGTACAAGATCAACACATGAGTTGTGCTTTTATACACCGGTAATTAATCTGAAAACAAATTAAGACAATTCCATTTACAATAGTATAATTGTAAATTACAAGTTACCATAGACAAAAATTCCATTTACAATAGCATAAAAGAGTAAAATATCTACAAATAAATTTAACCAAATAAGAGAAAACTACAAAATGTTACTGAAAGAAATTAAAGAAGGCCTAGTTAAATGAAAGGACATCTTATGTTTACAAATTGAAAGTCTTAGATTATTAAAATGATAATACTCCCCAAAGTATTTTACAGATTCAATACAATCCCTATCAAAATTCCAATTGCCTTCTTTTTGCAGAAATTAAAAAGTCAATCACCAAATTCATATGAAATTGCAAAACAATATTGCAAAAGAAGACCAAAGTTGGAGAATTCATAATAATTTTCAAAATTTGCTATAAACTTACAGTAATCAAAATAGTATGGTACTGACATAAGCATAAATATTTAGACAAACGGAATAGAATTGAGCTTCCAAAAAGAAATCCAAACAACTGTGGCTAATGGATTTTCAACAAGGATGCCAAGACCATTCAATGGGAAAGAATAGTATTTTCAACAAATAGTGCTGGCATAACTGAATAAGCACTTTCGTTAGAATGTATTTGGACCTGTACCTACCTCAACATACAGTACAAAAGTTAATATGGATCAACAACTAAATGTGACAGCTAAAGCAATAAAATTATTAGAAGAAAGCATAAGGATAAATCTTCATGATTTCAGATTTTGCAGTAGATATTTTAGATTTGACACCAAGAACACAAAAAATAAAATAAAAAATAAATAAACTGGACTTCACAAAAAATGAAATGTTTTATGTATCTAAAGTCTACCAAGAAAGTGAATATACAATCTACAGAATGGGAAAAAGCATTAAAAAATCATATATCTTATAAAGGTTTCACGTCCAAAATATATTAGAAACTCTTGCAACTCAATGACAAAAAGACAAACAACCCAATTTAAAAATGTGCAACAGACTTCAATAGACATTTCTTGAACAATGATATCAAATGACAAACAAACACATGAAAAGATGTTCAACTGCATTGATAATTAAGGAAATGCAAATAAAAACCACAAGTGAGCTGCCACTTCATATCTGCTAGGATGGCTATAATTAAAAAACAGTAACAACAATACATAAGAAAACAAGTGTTGGCAAGGATGTGGAGAAATAAGAACCCTTCTACATTGCTGGTAGAAAGGTAAAAAGTATAGTCACTGTGATTTGTTGGTTCCTCAAGATTGTAAACACAGCACCAGCATGTTACCCAGCCATTTTACAACTAGAGAAATAAAGACATATGTCCATACAAAAACTTGTACATGAAGGTTTATAGCTGCATTATTCATAACAGCCCAGAAATGGGACCACTCAAATGTTCATCAACAGATGAATGGATAAACAAAATATAATATACATATAGTGGAATATTATTAAGCCATAAAAAAGGAATGAAGTACTGCTATATTTCACTCTGAAGGGAGAAGTACAGCACCAATACAACTCTGGGGAAAAAGAGGAAAGAATGATATTTCAAATTTTGGTGACCCATGATGCAGGGCACAGATGCAGTTTGGTTCCCAGATCTAAGTGAGCACAAAGGCAACTTGGGCCCTGGGGAATGAGGCACCATGCAGTGGTGACTCTGGACTCTGGAATGGTGGGACATTGTAGTAGCCTAGGCCCTATGCAGCTGGATGTTGCAGTAAGGATCCAGGAATGGTGGGGCCCAAGTTGTTGAGGCTCCAGGAGGCAGGGCAACGGGTTAGAGGCAGTACAGCTATTAATATAATTACTCCACTGGCTACAGAGTGGGGAACCTCAGCAGTTCAGCCTCTAGGGGAGCTATTCCAGGGACATAGGGTGCTGTGGCTGTTTAGCCTGGAGTTTGTGTTGGCACAGCTTAGCCGAAGCTTTGTTTTCCTGAGACTTGAAGCACTTCATTTCAGCTCAGCCCCAGGAGAGACAGCTGTACTGCTGGGCCAAGATTCCCTTTCCCTGGTAAGTGGGAAGCTCAGGCTTCTCTACTTTAGTTTTTCTAACCTTTACTTCATCTATCTCTGCTCTGATTCTTATTTTCTTCCCTCTGCTGACTTTGGTATCAGCTCTTCTTTGGTTCCTTCATGGGTAATGTTAGGTTACTGATGTGAGATTTTTTCTTCTTTTTTAATGCAGAAATTTACAGCTATGAAATTCTCACTCAGCACTGCTTTTGCTGAATTCTGTAAATCTGATATGTTCAGTTTTCATTTTTATTCACCTCAAAGTATTTTCTAATTTCCCTTGTGATTTCTTCTTTGTTCCATTGGTTATTGTAGAGTATGTGTTAAATTTTTACATATTTGTGAAATTACTAAATTCTCTTCTGTTATCGATTCCTACTGTTCATTCTATTGTGGTCAGATAATCTAGTTTATATAATTTCAATCTTAATCTTATAAAATTTATTGACATTTCTTTTGTAGCCTAAATATGGTCTATACTGGAGAATGTTTCATGTACACGTGAGAAGAATATGTATTTTGCTGTTGTTAGGTGGAGTGTTCTGCATATATCTGTTATATTTAATTGGTTTATAGTGTTGTTCCAGTCCTTTATTTTCTTATTGATATTTTTTCTAGTTTGTTATAGCTATTATTTAAACTGGGATATCAGTCTCCAACTATCATTATAGAACTTTCTATTTCTCTCTTCAATTGTTTCAATATTTGCTTCACATATTTTTGTGCTCTCTTGTTTAGTGTATATATGTTTATAATTGTTATATATTCTTGACAAATTGATCTTTTAATTGACATATGTCTTTTTTTTCTTTTATAGAAATTTTGTCTTCAAATAGATCTTGTCTGATATTAGTATAGCTACCCCAAATCTCTTGGTTATTAATCCACTCTGCCAGTCTCTCTTTTTAATTGAAGCATTAATCAATTTACATTTAAAGTGTTTATTAATAATATGAAATTACTTCTGCCACTTTGTTATTTTTCATATGTCTTATACCTTTTATGTTCTTCAGTTCCTCCAATACTTTTTACTTTTATTATTGATTGATTCTTTGAGTGTACTATTTTGATTCCCTCTTTATTTCCACTTACGTCCCGTATATTTAGTTATTTTCTTTGTGGCTACCATAGAGATTACAGTTAATATGCTAAATTTTTATCAATCTAGTTTTAATTAATTCCAATTTATCTTCCATAGTATGTATTAACTTCATCTTCACCCATTTAGGTTATGATTGTTACAAATTATATCTTTATATATTATATACCCATTAACTTAGATTTATAATTATTGTCTTATGTACCAAAAAACATAGCAAAGAAAAAGAGAAATTAAAATAAGAAAAATATTTTTCTTATTTATTAAATATTTTTCTTGTTTAAAAAAATAAAAAGAATTCTTATTTATTAAATAAAATTGTTTATATTTTATTAATATAAAATTAATTTTTATATTTACATTCGTATTTACCTTTACCACAGCTCTTTATGTCTTTTCTTGGCTGTAGGTTATCATCTAGTGTCTTTTCATTTTAGCCTGAAGGACTCCCTTCATTATTTATTGTAGGGAAGGTTTACTATCAATGAGCTTCCTTGGCTTTTGTTTATCTGATAATGTCTTTCTTCTCCCCCGTTTCTGAAGAATAGTTTTATTGGATATAGAACTTAGTTGACAGGTGGTTTTTTGGTTTTGTTTTTTGTCTGTTTGTTTTTTCTCTTAGTACTTTAAATACACAATTTTTATCATCTTGTTGCCTTCTGGTCTCTATATCTTCTGATGAGAAGTCAGTTGTTAATTTAATTGAGTGCTCTTTGTACATTATGAATTACTTCTCTTTTGAAACTTTCAAGGTCATCTCTGTCTTTTATTTTCACAGTTTGATCATAATGTGTTGGTTTAGATCTCTTTGAATTTAACTTGTTTAAATATGTTGAGTTTTCTTATGTGCACATTCATGTCATTCATAAAACTTAGAAAGTGTTTGATTATTAAAAAATATTCTTTTTGTACCTTTCTCTTCTTTCTGGAACTCCCAAAATGTATATATTGTATACATGATGGCATCCCGTAGGTATCATAAGATCTGTTTATTGTTTTTTCTTCTCTTATGATGGGGAAATAACAATCTCCTGTTTTTAATTCACAGATGTTTTTTCTCCTGCCTGCTCAAATTTGCTGTTGCACACCTCGTGAATTTTCATTTTAGCTATTGTGCTTTTCAAACCCCAGAACTTCTATTAGGTTTGTTTTTAAAAGTTGTATTCTTTATCGATATTTACCACTTTTCCATGCATCATTCTACTGATTGCCCTTAGTTCTTTGTCTATTTTTTTCTTTAGTTCTTTGAGCATATTTGAGATTACTTAGAATATTTTCTTAGTAAGCTAATTTAAAATCTTTATCTAATAAGCCAAAAGTTGGAACTTTATTTATTTATTTTAACTAATAGACTATTTTTTAGAGCCCTTTAGGTTTATAGAAAAATTGAGCAGAAAATATTGACAGTTCCCAAAGATTCCAACCCCTCTGCACACGGTTTTTCCTACTAACATCTTGCATTAATGTGGTACATTTATTACAATTGATAAACCACTATTGACATATTATTATAAACTAAAGTTCATAGCTTACATTAGAGTTCATGTTCTTTGTTGTAGAGTTATATGTGTTTTGACAAATGCATAATGTCATGTATATACCATTACAGTGTCATACAGAATACTGTTCTAAAATTTCTGTGCTCCATCTATTTATCCTTCACTTCCTTCTGCCAAACTCCTGGACAGCAGTGATATTTTACTGTCTCCAGAGTTTTGCTTTTCCATGAATGTCATATAGTTGAAATCATACAATGTGGAGCTTTCCCAGACTGGCTTCTTTCACTTAGCAATATGGACTTAGGGGAACTTCTATTTAGTTTTCTATTTATTTATTCATTTTTTTCTGTGGATGGGTCATATTTTCCTGTTTATTTGCATGCAGTGCAAGTTTTTTATTGATGACTAGATAATTTGTATATTGGAATGTGATAACTTTGTAAATCAGATTCTCCCACTTCCCCAGGGGCTGCTATTTTTTTCTTTTCTTTTCTTTGTGTTTTGCTATTTTTTTCTTATTAAGTGCAGCAGCTTCTCATTTGTTTAATGTCTGTTTCAAATTATTTTTGCAAAGACTAGATTTATTTTCCTTTATGATTAGTGGAGTCTCTTTTCCATAATCTCTGCAGTCATCCTGTGACCTGACAGATTTTTCTAATGGTCTGAATCCAATAAGAAAAAGAAGAGGGCCAGGCACTGTGGCTCACACCTGTAAACCCAACACTTTGGGAGGCCGAGGTGGGTGGATCATTTGAGGTCAGGAGTTCGAGACCATCCTGGCCAACATGGCGAAACCCCATCTCTACTAAAAATACAAAAAATTAGCCAGATGTGGTGACACACACCTGCAATCCCAGCTACTTGGTAGGCTGAGGGAGGAGAATTGCTTGAACCAGGGAGGCGAGGTAGTAGTGAACGGAGATCGCACCATTGCATTCCAGCCTGGGTGACAGAGCGAGACTCTGTCTCAACAAAAAAGAAGGGAGAGAAAAAAAAGATGTTTTGTCTGTTTACAGTTCTTCTGCAGGTGCCACTCAGGAAGCCACTTTAGACCAATGGCATTGAAACAATGGCCAGCATCACCAAGCAGATCATAACTCACAACCTTGATTTTTGAAAAATAACATCCTTATTTCTTACCCTGGCAACAGAAAGCTGCACCAGAACACAGGTTGTCATATCTACAGCTGCCTGCTACAGGAACAGGTAATTTTGGATGGTAGCTGCTATAGGAAACACCAGAATTTACCAGCTTCTTTCCTTATTGAGCATTCCCCTCAATGCCACAAATAGTTGGCATCTGTTTCAAAACTCTGTGGTTTTGAAAATAACTGATTATAATAGTTTTTGTCAACTTAATGGTTGTTTTGGTGGAGGGACAAATACCTGGAGCAGCATATCTGTCATCCTCCTTGATATCATAAAGATATGTCTTTTGATTCCAAAATCATCTTTCTGAATAAAATTTGTTTTCCAAAAGACCCTTACTTGTTTTACAACTTGTATGTGCCCTTCTCTGCCATAAGATATTATATGGCTGAGGATTAAATAAAAATATTAATTAGCAAGATACCTTTTATATATAGAAAAGTTCACCTTTATAACAATACAAGAATATACACACTTAAAAGTAATTTTAAGTATGCATATTTTCACATCCAGATTGGGCCTTCTCTCCGTCATCTGTCCATTCAGTGTTAGTTTTTGGAGGAGGGGACATTTATACCACATAATTACAATACCCAAAGGTAAAAGCAAACTGTCCCATGACTCTCCTATATTTTAGATGCATAACTCTTGGCAAAATTCTGCATTTAAAAAGTAATTAGGCAGAGGACCCTCACCATGGAAGATAAAGCAATAAGATAAAACAATCCTAACTACTGCATGAAGAATTTAAGTTTAATATAAAGATTGATTCCCTGACAGTAAGAGTTTTGAATATTAGAAAGGTTATTCTGAAGATCTAAGTGATCTTCTCTGGAAAAAGACATGATTACATAATATTAAAATCCCCATATAGAATTTTTTAGAATGCTTCTTCTTTGAGAACTCTACTAGTTTTAAAACTGGTAAACATGAGAGCTGCTTTTGAAATCTGGGCTCTAATGATTACTTTTTCAGAGGCCAGATGCAGTAGGCATCTGTGCCCAGCTGTTCCCAGAGGCACTTCTGCTTGAAGGGTGAACCATAGTTTATAACTGAAAATAGTCAGGGATATTCTGAAAGATATTTTAGTGGCGGAAAACCATCATGAATGTGCTGACACTCCTAAGGAAAGTCTATTTGAAAATTATTTTTAAGGTTTTTGCACATATAAAAAGTAAAAAGACCAAAATAAAGTAATGGCAAAACTTTTCCCCTAATTTTGTCTTTAATATATGTAGCCAGGTTAAGAAGCTACTTACTACCTAGCAAAAAAGAAGTGTTGTGACAATGTTGTCTAGAATGCTAGACACAGTTTTTGTTATCCAGCCCTTTAAAAAAATTTAATATATGAATCACAGCAAAATTAATAAAAGTTTTGAAAATACAGAAATATTTAAAAATAGTGAGCAGCATTATCATTCAATCACTCATGGATAACTTAGGGTTAGAAGGTCTTTTTCTAGCCCTATCTTCTTTCAAAATTGAAATCATACTAAGCATGAAATTTTGCATCTTTTAAGCAATAACTTAGCATTTTGCTTTTTATATAAATGTTTGTGTAAACATGCACATAGGTGGCATAACTGTCTAACTGCATACCATCATATGGAGGTTTTACAATATATCTAAGTATTCCCTAAAGTTTGCTATATCAGGATTAATTCTGAGAATCAAGATTACAATGTCAAATAAAGTGGATATATATTTCTGTTATGTAAATAGCACTATAGTCCCAATTTTTACATAATCAATGAAAAAATTACATCATCAAATGTAATTTTTAGCATACTTAGGAATTTGCATATTTTTGCATATATAATTTATTGTTGAGAAGTGTGCATTATTGCATTTCATAATAAACCAATCATGGCTGATCACTTTTAATTGTACTGTTTTGTTCTAATTCTCTGTACTCTCTTTCATTTTTTGGTATCTATGTTTCTAAGTATTCTTTCTTGAGAACCTTCTTTGTAGGTTTTAGATCCAGAGCAGCCACTTGCATTAAATGAAATTGAATATTTACCCATATTTTTATGACCTATTAATAACTTACATAACATTCAAATTACTTATTGTGGCAATTTTTAAATTTACTCTCAATCAATCCTCTTGATCCTAGAGTTCGTTTTTGAGGTGCGGGATGGAAGGTCAGATTTCAAAATCTTTATATATTTATCTGTTGGATTATATATAGCAGTGTGTTTTTATCTCTCCTATGATAATTTCTTTTTGCCAAATCTAAAAGTATTTTTGTTTTCATAAATTTCTATCCAAGTCCTTTATTTTCATCAAAAATTTGAAACCCATTGATAATTTTAAAATATGCTAATTCATTTTCATTACTTATGTCATTATCCACATTTTAAGATATCTAATAATTACATGACATTTTGCATCTTAAAAATTACATTTAAGTACACATTTTAAATTGTTTTATACTTTGCTGGAGACATGAAATCTTAATGTTACAATAACAATAAATTAACCCATTTATGCCAGAGGTTGCAAATTTTTTGTGTGTGAAAAATCAGACTTTGGTGATAACCTTGAGCAGTAGGATATAAGTAACTCCCATAAGCTTAGTGTTCCAATAATGGAACACTAGGCATAAATGGGTTTAAAATAAAATTATAAACAAAATAGTTCTATTTCTTGGTTTATTTATCACTATTTAGAGTCTACTATTCATTTCTTATATTCTAGTACAATTGAAAAAATATGTAGGGGAAAGGCTGATTAACTCTAACCCTGATAACTCAGAATTTGTACAAAATTTGAAGTATGGTTAATGTATGTGATACCTAAATATAACAGAGTTATCAAATTTTGTGGGGAGGGTGGTGGGGTTAAAATAGCTTACAAAAGTTCAGTTTTCTGGGTTTCAGTTTTCTCATCTATGGAACAAGGAGTTTTGACTAGTTTCAATTGTTCTCAACTTGGAAGAGGTCTATTTCATAAGGCATTTAGACAAGAAAAGGGCATATTTTGTTTGTTCTTGTTTTGTCTGTGACTCTGGGACGCTATTGACAGTTAACAAGATAACTAGTGTAACTATTTGTAAGAGTCAAGATGGTTCCTCCCAGTGAATGATTTCATATTTGCTGTCAATTTCTTTGAGCTGTATAACACCTTAGTTTCATAAAGCATAAAACAGATAATATAATAAAGGCCTAGCTAAAATGCTAAGAACGCTATATTAAGAACCACAGAACTTGGGTGTTTTTGACGTGCTTTACAGTTGCATTATTCATGGGCATGGGAATACAGTGCTTTATAGCTATTTAATCTTTAAAATATGACTGTTTTGCTTTTATCTATATTCCCTAATAGTCTCTGCTCAGCAAAGTTTCTATCATTATACATTATCCATATTTTAAAAATATTTTGTATATTTTCCAGTGTTTTGCAATCAGTGACTAATAGATATATAAGAGTTTTTGAATAAGAGTTATTGAATAAAAACTGACTAGTGTTCTAATTATTTACCATAAGTTCTTTTTAGAGTAAAATAATATTTTAGTCTAAAAATTAATTTCCCCCATTCCATAACCTTTCTCAAAACTAGATTATATTATTTTTTTAAAAACTTATGTTAGCCCAAATTTTCTGTTTCTTTTGGCTACACTAGCTATTTTCTTTTTCCTTTCATTTTTATCATTTCTGAGATTAATAAAAAATATTATTCTAACATATCAACCTTTGTGATAGTGAATACTGAATTTAAGGTTAAAAGTGATTTATAACTTGAATCTTTATCTCACCTGCTTATAACTTTATGAAAAAATATTTTTTAAATGAAATTTTCTTCTTTTCTTCTCAGCCTAAAGGTTAATATTTTGAAAAGTTTAGGCAAAATCAATTTAGAAACTATTTTTTTCTCTGTACTTAGATGAAAGTGAAAGTTAATTTTCCCACTCAGACAAAAATCCCCTCAGCATTTATTTGCACTCACATTGCTCAAGAGCAACTAATGTTATGAACCTGAAACTTGGTAGTACTGGAGCCCTCATTGTGGAAGAAAGAAAATAGATAAATATGTAAATTGTTTTGAAGTTTTTTGAAAGTTATAATGGTTTATATGTGAAAGTTTATGGAATGTATTATGGATTTTTGTTCAATTTCTTCAGTGATAAGCACTGCATTAATAGATGAATATAAAATCTAAATTAAAAAATCTCAATTCCAATTTTCATCTTTGCTGTCAATATCTTGTAGCTTTGCGTTCTCAGTCTCAATTTCACAAAACGGGAGAAAATAGTAGCAATCAGTTGGTATCCTGCACTGTTGTGAAATGTGATAATTTTCTGATATGTATATAAACTTTACTGAGCTTCAGTTAAAAGTTGTGTGTCAAATGCATTAAGGAAATCAACTGGAATTGCAGAAGGAGATTACTTTCAATTCACATGCCTTATTCCATGCAGTCTCCATGGTCCCCTAGGAATAAAACCTTCAATTCACTTTGTTATCTCATGTATTTGCTTACAATGCTTTCTGAGTCTGATCTATTTTGAGTCCTCCTTGGCATAATTTACTTGCAAATAACTAGTATTAGAAAAAGGACCAGTAAAGGGAAGGAGTTTGAGTTTGCTACTGAAATGTTCTATCTTTCCTTAGCAGCAAAAATATAAAGTCAAGCCCTTTCAAAAATACCTACCTGGTGGCCCAATGCTAGAAGTTAGCCTTTATGTGACTCTATAGCATCTTCTGAGCTTACCTATTTTCCAATTTAACTATTAATGTAGTTAATTCAGTATCAGTGATATAGTAAACATAAAATTGTGTGTAAATTGTTCTCTACCA
Source organism: Symphalangus syndactylus (assembly GCF_028878055.3). NCBI lineage: Eukaryota > Metazoa > Chordata > Mammalia > Primates > Hylobatidae > Symphalangus > Symphalangus syndactylus. The sequence goes on from NC_072435.2 coordinate 68,921,825, forward strand.
TCTTATTTATCCAATAGAGTCATTTACATTTCATAACTTTGAGAGTAGTCCCTCTGTGTTGGCTCTTAACACACATTAATGTTTTCAATCAAATGACTGCACACTGACACCAGTGAAATGTCATCTCTATTACTTGTTCTTTGGTAGCAGCAAAATTCACTACATTGAGTTCTAAAACAGCCTCCTGAATTGCATTTAATGTACTTTCAACATTATTCTCACTGACCCATATGTTTGGCAACCAAAACCAATTACAAGCCTTACTAAAGTTTGATACAATAGAAATGTTATTTTACTGGCACCTTATTTTGTGCCCATGCTACTTTAGATTTACATTTATTCACTATGGGCCATATGATGCCCTATCATGGGGAAAAACGAAAGAGGAAGAAAATTCACTGAAATCTACTTGAGAAAAACAAGAGTGCAATTTGCCACCCAGCATGCCCTCCGATATGCACAAACAAGAACTTGTCATAACCATCTGTAGCTCTGTTTACAAGAAGAGGCACACAGGCCAGAAACCAGAGGAAGTCTGTCCGAATTAATAAATGTGTGGAAGAGGAGTTTATAAGAAATACATGTTTAGCAGCTATGGGCAAGTCTGTTTTTGAATGCAAAACTTCGAATCAACAAAAAGTTCACTGTCAGCCCAAGTTTGTCTTCATTTTTGATTTTTCAGAAACATGCCACGGCATCACAAAAGATGTTCTGGCAGCAGAAGAGGTTATTAAATGAGGGTACATTTTATTCACTAATATGTTATGTTTTTTGACAATTTGGTATGTTAATGCTTTAATAATGATAATAATGACAACATTAATTAGACATTTACTGTGTGAAATGGTGTTGATTCCCATATTTACATTTTAATACTCAAAGTATACATGCCGTATACTTCCATTTTGTAGATAAAGGTACAAGGTACTTACCTCAAAGTTACATAGATGGTACACAGAAGCAAAACTGCTGCTTCAATCTAGGCAAACTATTATATCATACCTCCTGCTGGTTTAGCAATAAATCACAGGAGAATGAAAACTCTATGTTAAGGGTTCATTAAGAACTAACTGTATCCTGTTACTCAGATGTTTATTGAGTGATAGGCATTGGGTATTTGTAGCTTATGGAATATTGATTATGCCAGGGAATAACACGTCTCTCTTAAAAGAAAATGATCTTAAGACATAGATGCCAAATCTAGTACTGTTTATATACAAAATGCATTGATATTTTACTTAATTTTCTAGAAAACTAAATTTCAAAATCTCTATGATGATCTGCAATAACCTACGTAACCTTCCTGTATCCCTGACTTTATCTCTCACTCTTCTACCTTTTCCTCATTCCTTTACAGTTGCACTGTCTGGGGTCACCCCCTCTTTAGGAAGCCAGATGCACTGGCTGTTTGTCTAACTGGAATTCTCTTGCTGTACATATTTGCATGACTCTCTTTCAACTACTTTTAGATTTTGCTCAAATGTCATCTTCTCTTTGAGGCCTACTCTGGTCACCCTATATAAAAATACAATTATCTCCCATAATACTTATTTACTTGCTATGTTTTACTTTATTTGTTAGTATATATCACAACCTAACGAAATGTATATTTCTTATATATTCACTTTTTTACTGTCTGACTGTCTCACTGGCATGTAATCTCTATGAGGGTAAAGAATTTTGTTTGTGTCCCTAGTTATATAATAGTGCCTGACACATACTAGATGTTTAATACATACTTGTTGAATGAATGCATGAATATGTATAAGCACAGCATGTCTGTCATCCTGATTCACACAATAGTCTTTGAGAAGGCTCTTCCTACTCTTTTATCCCAGCTCTCTTCTGGCTAGAAAGTGTCTCTCACTCATATATCTGGTGCTAGATATTCCAGCTACTGCCCACATGTCTGGAGCTCTCCCTTCTGTGTTATGTTAAAGATCCCCTCTGATCTTGTGGGGAGCGGCAAGTGGTTCTTATCAAATCCAGCTGTAAATTAACCCTTCACCTCTACCAAAAGTCTACTCTATCATCTAGGATATTTTCATCCCAGAAAATTATTTATCTCACACTCCCCTTTTTTCCACCTATCTTCAGTCTTTCTATACCAAACTCTAATAAAACGATATCCTAAAATGACCTCTTTCTGAAGCATTTGCATATTCACAGAGCCTCATTTTTGGGACATTATAGGTGTTATCAACAATAAACAGGTCCTTTTCTAAGGTTCATTCCTTTCTGGTTAGTTCCTTCTGCCATAATCTGAGCTAATTTTCTCGTTGAATCTTTCCCCATTTAGTCATGTTGTCAAAGCTTCCAAAGCATAAATGCATCTTATTAACATATAGAGAACAATTGTGCTTTGACAAGTTGACCACAGAAATCATGCTCTACACATATCTTCATCCCCAAACTTGTACCTGAACATGTCCTAGAGCAAGTACTAGCTTTATTTTAAATATCAACTAAAAATCTTATAGATTTTGGTATAATTTTTCAAGAGGAAAACATCATTAGTAAAATATTTTTCTGGTGTCTGAGATTTATATTTTTATGGCTTCCAATTGTGGCCATAATAGATTTTATGTTAATCTGAAGTGTTAAAAGTATCTGTGCTTGTAACAGGGTTTCTTTTAAGTGCTTTGAAACAAAATTAAATCTGAAGCACTTTCTAAAACCATATAAAAGAAAGCAGAGCATTTTGTTTATGCTTGATTGGTTTACACAAATACAAAGAAACCTCACAGGATACCCCCCAACTGTATTCACCATTTTCTCACATTCTGTTAACATAAAAATCCTTTCAAAAATAGCTCACGGGAAGTTGCATTTTTATTAATTACATAGAAAACATTCTGTGTTTTTCTTAGTGCTGTTTTAAATATAATAATGACGTGGATTAGCAAATCCTAACAATTTGTAAGGCTGCCAAAATGACATCTAAATTGAAAAAAAATACAACTCATATCCTCAATGACAGTCATTAAGGACACTTAATGGTATGCCTCGGTTGAGAGATTATAAAAATTATCTTTATTCAGAATCTATTCTCAAACTCTGTAAAACATTTTTTAAATTAAATGATACAATTCTTTCCCAATTGAAAGTTCTTTAATTATACAGTAGCTAATTTTTTTTAGCAACTATATATAAGTAGCATTAATTAATGTTAGCTATGAAAATTACTCACAATTTCTCTTAACCCTTGGCTGAGGCCCTAAAGTCACCAACAGCTCTGTATTGTGAGCTACTGCCATGAGCTGTACCACTTTTTTCTGAGGTGAATTATTCTAATGATGCTTTTCTTCTGGAACTCTTTAGGAAGACTTTCCTCATGGATCTTACTCTTTCAGTACAGATGCATCTGTTTTTCTCATCTACCATTTCTTCTCACACACACCAGAAGTGTTACCAACAAAGGCCTACTTACTTGTTCTCAGCTAGTTTTGCAACCCTTTTGGCAAAAATTTCACAGTATATGAATATTTTAGAAAACAAACCTTTGTTTGAATGTTGGCCTTGATAAATTATTTTGAGCAAATAGCTTAACATAAACTTTAGATTTTCTCATTACCAGAAGTTTATAATGAACAATGCGTAAAGATAATATATTATCATATGGCATATAGGAAGTATTTGATAAATGCTATCACTTACTTTTTAAGCTATAAATTAGTTGATCTTATTTACAAGTTCACACTCATTGTCACTCTGGTAATGGTTAAGTCACAAATTATCATGAAGTATTTATCAGGTGAATTATTACATTAGCTTTATAATTGAATATTGTTTGTCATTGGGATAATATTCATTGACAATGATGTCATGCTTAGAGTAACCTCTAAAACAGTACTATCTGAAATCAATTTGCCACAAAAAAAAGACTCTATGGATGAGATTTTTGTGCAGTTCAATTATTGGAAAATTCTCTCTGGAAGAGTACCTCTAATGGAGCCAGTTGAACTAGCAGGGAGATAAGGTAAGCTGTGATGAAATTGCAAGACATGGATTCAACAGAAACCTTTGTCAATCCTAAAATGCGATCCGCAGCAAGAATGGACCTTTAGTTCTGTTCTCATTGAGACAAAGAGACCAGGCCTTTGTACCTTAATATGGACTAGTAGGTTAAAGGTGATCTCAGGAAGGAGCTGTAGCACTGGACAAGGCAAAACACTTCAGGTCAAGCCAACTCATCGAGAGAGACGTAGCTGTGAGCTGTCAGTAGCCAGCAACATCTGGTAGCTGGAGGAATGAGTGCCTGGGCTATAAACAGAGGATCTGGGTGCTGTGCCAGAGCAGGCACTGCACCACCAAACTGATACATTTCACAGATCAGTATTTTTTCTTTAATTATGAGGCATTAGTTTGGAAACATTTTATTGGACCAAATAAAAATGTTAAAAGACACACATGGGGAGGTGGGGCCAAGGTGGCCAACTAGAAGCAGCAGTGATCAGAGACTCCCATCGAAAAATCCAAAACAGTGTGCAAATCCTACATTGGCAACCAAGTTATCCAGGTTCTGTCATTAGGGCTGACAAGGCAACAGGCTTGACTCATGAGGAGGAAGGAAGAGCAGTGTGGTGCGGCAGTCCCGCTGAGAGCCACACGGGGCAAGAAAGCCCCCACCCCCAGCCAAGGGAGATGGTGAGTGAGCATGCTATGCAGCCTGGAAAACCAAGCTTTTCCATAGAACTGTGCAACCCATGGATTGGAAGAACCCACTCAGGAGCCCATGCCACTGGGGCCTTGGGCCCAACCACGGAGCCCCACAGATTCTCAACACCCATTTGGCTAGAATCTGCCTAAGCCTGTGGTTTCCCTGGGGGAGAGGCGGCCATCTCCACTGCTGCAGCTGCCTGTGGTCTAAGCCATCTGAGCTCCCTGGGGAAGGGGTGGCAGCTCCTCCTTGCAGGCACTCCAACTTTAGCTCAGGGACAGATCTCTGATCTTCCTGGGCCTAAGCCCCTAGTGGAAGAGGTGGTTGTAGTCTCTGCAGACCAGCAGATGTAGTCTTTCCTCCTGCTAGCTCTGAGGAATCTGGGCAGCCCAGACAAGTGAGTTTCCCCGAGCACAGCACAACCCCTCCACCAAGGGACAGCCAAAGTGTCTCGTTAAATGGGACCTACATCTCATGCTTCTCAGCTTGGTGAGACGTCCCCAACGGGGGTTGTCAGACATCCTATGCAGGACCATTCCTACTGGCATCAGATCTGTGCCCCTTGAAGTCAGAGATCCCAGAGTAATAAGCAGGCACCCCTCTTTGCTGTTCTCCAGCCTCCTTAAGTGACATCTCCAGGTGCTCAAGTGAACCAGATGAATAGGGCTTGAAGTGAACCCCTAGCAAACCACAGCAGGCCTACAGAAGATGGACCTGACTATTGAAAGTAAAACAAACAAACAGAAAGCAACAACAATAGCATCAACAAAAAAATCCCCACAAAAACCTCATCCAAGGGACAGCACCCTAAAAGATCAAAACTAGACAAACTATGAAGATGAGAAAGAATCAAAGAAAAAACTCTGAAAACCCAAAAGGCAAGAGTGCCTCTTCTCCTCCAAATGATTGCAACACCTCTCCAGCAAGGGCACAGAACTGAACAGAGAATGGGATGGATGAATTGACAGAAGTAGGCTTCAGAAGGTGGGTAATAACTTCACTGAGGTAAGGAACATGTTCTAACCCAATGTAAAGAAGCTAAGAACCTTGACAAAAGGTTACAGGAGCTGCTAACTAGAATAACTAGTTTAGACAGGGACATAAATGACCTGATGGAGTTGGAAAATGCAGCACAAGATAGATCTTAATAAAGCATACAGAAATATCAATAGCCAAATCAATCAAGTGGAAGAAAGAATATCAGAGATGGAAGGCTATCTTGCTGAAATAAGGCAAGCAGAAAAGATTAGAGAAAAAAGAATGAAAGGAATGAACAAAACCTCAGAGAAATATGGGACTATGTAAAAAGATCAGACCCATGACTGACTGGAGTAACTGAACGAGGCAAGGAAAATGGAACTAAATTTGAAAACACACTTCAGGACATTACCCAGGAGAACTTCCCCAACCTAGCAAGACAGGCCAACATTCAAATTCAGGAAATACAGAGAACCCCACTAAGATACTCCATGAGAAGGTCAACCCCAAGACACATAATCATCAGATTCTTCAAGGTTGAAATGAAGAAAAAATGTTACAGGCAGTCAGGGAGGAAGGCCAGATCACCTATGAAGGGAAGCCCATCAGACTAATAGTGGATCTCTCAGCAGAAACCCCACTAGCCAGAAGAGAGTGAGGGCCAATATGCAACATTCTTAAAGAAAAGAATTTTAAACCCAGAATTGCATATTCAGCCAAACTAACTTCATAAGCAAAGGAGAAATAAAATCCTTTCCAGACAAGCAAATGCCTAGGGAATTTGTCACCACTAGGCCTGCCTTGTAAGAGCTCCTGAAGGAAGCACTAAATATGAAAATGAAAAACCAGTACTGGCCACTGCAGAACACATAAAAATATAAAGACCAATGACACTATGAAGAAATGGCATCAACTAGCATGCAAAATAACCAACTAGCATCATGATGACAGGATCTATTTCACATATAACAATATTAACCTTAAATGTAAATAGGCTAAATGTCCCCGATTAAAAGATACAGACTGACAAATTGGATACAGTCAAGAACCATTAGTGTGCTGTATGCAAGAGATCCATCTCAGATGCAGAGACACACATAGGCTCAAAATAAAGGGATGAAGAAAAATTTACCAAGCAAATGGAAAGCAGAAACAACAGGGGTTGCAATCCTACTGTCTGACAAACAGACTTTAAACCAACGAAGATAAAAAAAAAAAAGACAAAGAAGAGCATTACCTAATGGTAAAAGGGATCAATTCAACAAGAAGAGCTAACTGTCATGAATATATATGTACCCAATACAGGAGCACCCAGATTCATAAAAATATTCTTAGAGACCTAGGAGGAGACTTAGACTCCCACACAATAATAGTGGGAGACTTTAATAACCCACTGTCAATATTAGAAAGATCAGTGAGACAGAAAATTAACAAAAATATTCAGGACTTGAACTCAGCTCTGAATCAAGTGGACCTAATAAATATCTCCAGAACACTCCATCCCAAATCAACAGAATATATATTCTTTTCAATGCTTAACCACATTAGTGGAAGTAAAACACTCCTCAGCAAATGCAAAAGAATGAAATCATAACAAACAGTCTCTCAGACCACAGTGCAATCAAATGAGAACTCAGGATTTAAAAACTAACTCAAAACCACACAAGTATGTGGAAATTGAACAACTGCTACTGAATGACTCCTGGGTAAATAATTAAATCAAGGCAGAAATCAAGAAGTTATTTGAAATCAAAGAGAACAAAGAAAAAACATAGCAGAATCTCTGGGACATAAATGTTAAGAGAGAAATTTTTAGTACTAAATGCCCATATCAGAAAGCTAGAAAGAACTCAAATAGACACCCTAACATCACAATTAAAGAACTAGAGAAGCAAGAGCAAACAAAAAATACTAGCAGAAGACAAGAAATAACTAAAATCAGAGTGGAATTGAAGAAGAGACACAAAAAACTGTTCAAAAAATCAATGAATTCAGGAGATTTTTCTTGAAAAAATTAATAAAATAGACCACTAGCTAGACTAATAAAGAAGAAAAGAGAAAATAATAAAATAGACATAAAAAATAATAAAGGAGATATCACACTGACCCCACAGAAATACAAACTACCATCAGAGAATATTATAAACATGTCTTCGCAAATAAACTAGAAAATCTGGAAGAAATGGATAAATTCCTGTACACATACACCCTCCCAACGCTAAACCAGGGAGAAGTTGAATCCCTGAATAGACCAATAACAAGTTCTGAAATTGAGGGAGTAATAAATAGCCTACCAACCAAAAAAAGCCCAGGATCAGACAGATTCACAGCTGAATTCTAACAGAGGTACAGAGACGAGCTGGGACCATTCCCTCTGAAACAATTCCAAACAATTGAAAAGGAGAGAATCCTCCCTAACTCATCTTATGAGGCCAACATCATCCTGATACCAAAACCTGTCAAAGACACAACAAAAAAATAAATCTTCAGGCCAATATCCCTGATGAACATTGATACAAAAATCCTTAATAAAATACTGGTAAACTGAACCCAGCAGCATATCAAAAACCTTATTCACCACCATCAATTTGGCTTCATCCCTGGAATGCAAGGCTGGTTTAGCATACGCAAATCAATAAACATAATCCATTACATAAACACAACCGATGACAAAAACCAGATGATTATCTCAATAGATGCAGAAAAGGCCTTAGATAAAATTCAACATTTCTTCATGTTAAAACTCTCAGTAAACTAGGCACTGATGGACTATATCTAAAAATAATAAGAGCTATTTATAACAAACCCATAGCCAATATCATACTGAATGGGCAAAAGCTGAAAGCATTCCCTTTGAAAACTGTCAGAGGAAAAGAATGCCCTCTCTCACCAGTCTTACTGAACATAGTATTGGGAGATCTGGCCAGGGTAATCAAGCAAGAGAAAGAAATTAAGCATATTCAAATAGGAAGAGAGGAAGTCAAAAAGTCTCTGTTTGCAGGCAACATAATCCTATCATTAGAAAACCTCATCATCTTAGCCTAAAAATTCCCTAAGCTAATAAGCAACTTCAGCAAAGTCTCAGGATACAAAAATCAATGAGCAAAAATTACAGGCATTCTTATACACCAATAGACCAGCAGAGAGGCTAATCATGAATGAACTCCCATTCACATTTGCTACATAGATAATGAAATACATTGGAATACAGCTAACAAGAGATGCAAAGGATCTCTTCAAGGAGAACTACAAACCACTGCTCAAGAAAATGAGAGAGAACACAAACAAATGGAAAAACATTCTATTCTCATGTATAAGAAGAATCAATATTGTAAAAATCGCCATATTGTGTAAAGTAATTTATAGAGTCAATGCTAGTCCCATCAAACTAACATTGAAATTCTTCACATAATCAGAAAAAAACTATTATAAAATTCATATGGAACAAAAAAGTAGCCCACATAGACAAGACAGTTCTAAGCAACAAGGACAAAGCTGGAGGCATCACACTACCTGACTTCAAACTATACTACAAGGATACAGTAACCAAGACAGCATGGTACTGGTAAACAAACAGACATATAGACCCATGAAACAGAATAGAAACCTCAGAAATAAGACCACACATCTGCAACCATCTGATCTTCTACAAACCTGACAAAAACAAGCAACAGAAAAATGATTCTCTATTTAATAAATGGTGCTGGGAAAGCTGGCTAGCCATATGGAGAAAACTGAAACTGGACTCTCCTTTACATCTTATATAAAATAAACTCAAGATAGATTAAGGGCTTAAATGTAAAACCCCAAACCATAAAAGTCCTAGAAGAAAACCTAGGCAATACCATTCAGGACATAGGCATGGACAAAGATTTTATGATGAAATTGCCAATAGCAATTGCAACAAAAGCTAAAATTGGCAAATGGGATCTAATTAAACTAAAGAGCTTCTGTATGGTAAAAGAAACTATCATCACAGCAAACAGGCAACCTCCAGAATGGGAGAAAATTGTTGTGATATACCCATCTGATAAAGGCTTAATATCCAGAATTAACAAAGGATTTAACAAATTTATAAGAAAGATACAAACAACCCTGCCAAAAAGCGGGCAAAGGATATGAACAGACACTTCTCAAAGATGTTCATGCAGCCAACAAACAGATGATAAAAAGCTCAACATCACTGATCATTAGAGAAATGCAAATCAAAACCACAATGAGATACCATCTCATGCCCATCAGAATGGTGAGTATTAAAAAGTCAAGAAACAACAGATACTGGAGAGGCTGTGGAGTAATACGAATGCTTTTACGTTGTTGGTGAAAATGTAAATTAGTTCAACCATTGTGAAAGACAGTGTAGCTATTTCTCAAGGATCTAGAACCAGAAATACCATTTGACCCAGCAATCCCATTATTAGGTGTTAAACCCAAATGAATATAAATCATTCTATTTTAAAGATACATGCACATGTGTATTTATTGAAGCACTATTCACAATAGCAAAGACATGGAACCAACCCAAATGAGCATCAATGACAGACTAGATAAAGAAAATGTGGTACACATACACCACGGAATACTATGCAGCCACAAAACAGAATGAGATCATATCCTTTGCAGGGACATGGATGGAGTTGGAAGCCATCATCCTCAGCAAACTAACACAGGAACAGAAAAGCAAACACCACATGTTCTCAGTCATATGTGGGAGTTGAACAAGGAGAACACATGGACACAGAGAGGGAAACAACACGCACAGGGACCCCTCTGGGGTGGGTGGCGAAGGGAGAGAAAGCAGCAGGACAAATAGCTAGTGTATGCGGGGCTAGGTGATGGGTTGATAGGTGCAGCAAACCACCATGGCGGATGTATACCTATGTAACAAACCTGCATGTTCTGCACATGTATCCTGGAACTTAAATAAAAATAAAATAATAAAATAAAACTTAAAAGACACATACATATGCACTCAACCATTGTGTACTAATTAAATATAATTTCAAAAAAGAAAAACAATTTAACCTCAAAAATATATAGAATAAAATCTATGAAAGCACATTTCTTATACTGAAAATTGACTATATACATGCATACTTGAGTGTGTGTATCTATATGTATAAAATCCTTATCATCATTTATCCATGTATAATTTTTCTCATTTTATGACAGACTTGTAAATGAGAAACAAAACATAATTAATTTCAGTATTCATATCTTTCCAATATTCCTTAGGAGAGAGTGAGATAGCTTTTTTCAAAAGGACACGCCCTTGTATTATAGTAATTATCAGATCAGGTTGATAATTCCTTATTACAGTTTGTGTGAATTAAATATACAAAATATCACAAGGTCAAAGAGTTCTACATATGTGGCTTTTGAAAAGAAACCTTAAAAATTTAAGTTCACTCAGATGAGAAGATTTTTATCAGAAGAACTTATCTGTTTATTATACCAAAAATTTTATGACATTTGTAATTCATATATAAATTCATATATATCATACATATAATTCATATATAGAGAAATTCATATATAGAGAAAATCACTTGAACTTATTTAATTGCTTAATTTTGTTCACTTGAGGGCATTTAAATATTTATTTACATATTTCCATGAGATTAATATTTATATTGTTTATATCAATACAGTTGAATCTTCATATATAACATTTAAAAAGAATAGATAAATGAATTTCAAGCTTGTTTGGCTGTCTGTAGGCCTCTATTTATAGAATGAAAGGGGTCATTTCTTATCTTGTCCTGCACATTTCTCAGTTAATGCATGTATGCACTTCCTTTGAAGTCAGTGGGATCTCAGCTCTTGGATATTCTTTCATGGCAAGGAGGAAAAGAGAAATCAATTCACTGTCACGAATATCTTCGTAGAATATCTTTTTAAGTCAAAATTTTATAGTGCTTCTTAAAACTCATAATCAATTTTGTCTTATTGGGGAAGATGCAATCTCAGGATAAACAAATAAAGTGTTTTAATTTTATTAGAGAGAATTAGCATGCCATTTTTGATGTGTGAAGAACAAGTTTATCTCTCATCCTGGCCTGAAGTTACTTGGAATTATTTCAGGAAATTGTCTTAGTGGTCTATATGTTATTTTATTTGTTTAAAACTACCTTGTAATTAAGATATTGGTATCCATTATACAAATCAAAAAATGACGATCTGAGAGGTTAAGTACCTTGTTCTAAGTCAATAGATATTAAATGGAATATGTAAAGCTAAGTTTGTCTAGGTGTCTAATGAACCTGGAGAAAAAGAAAGTACTTATTCTTCTCAGAAATTGTACAGTAATTATACTTTTCATATATTAATGTGCTTATTTTTATCTGTGTCCACATATATAAAAAATACACATAAACATGATAAATATCAGATATATGGGAAGTCACTTTAAAGAAGAGCAGTATGTGTTAGTGAATGCAAATATAAGATTCAGATTTTTAGAAATATTTTTTAATTGGAAGCGACCTAAGTGTTCAACAGCAGATAAATGGACAAATAAAATGTGATACTTATATATCATGGAGTACTACTCGGCCATAAAAAGAATGAGACTCTGTCTTTTGCAACAGCGTAAATAGAACTAGATCATGCTAAGTAAAATAAGCCAGGTACAGAAAGACAAACATCACATGTTCCCACTTATTTGTGGTATCTAAAAATCAAAACAATTTAACTCATCGAGATAGAGAGTAAAAGGATGGTTACTAGAGGCTGGGAATGGTAGTTGGGGGTTGGGGATGGTTAATGGGTACAAAGATAAAGTTAGAAAGAATGAAAAACACCTAGTATTTGATAGCACAATAGGGCGACTATAGTCAATAATAATTTAATCATTTATTTGAAAATAACTAAAATAATATAGTTGGATTGTTTGTAACACAAAGGATAAATGCTTGAGAGGATGGGTGCCCCATATTACCAATGTGATTATTATGCATCATATGCCTGTATCAAAATATATACTCCATACATATATATATACCTACTATGTACCCACAAAAAATAAAAGACCCCTAAAAATCCTTTTTATTCCAATTTCAACTAGTTTAAATTCAAGTCTTAATTTCACATATTTAAAAGGAGGATAATCATGACAAGATTGTTACAAGAAATATAAATAATACTTGTTAACCATCTTTGGTTTAAAAATCAATAAACACTTGCTATTATTTAAATTATATATTGAAAGTTATGAATTAAAGTTTAAATAGTGTCCCTCTATATCTCTATTTAGTGTAAATGAAATTTAAATTATAAAAGAAAAACTAAGTGCCCAGGACTTGTAAGAAATGCAGTTCTCCCATTTTGCATGTCTTTATGTAGAAACATAATTTTTACAGCTTTGATGAAGCTACATATTTTGGAAACAGAGCTTTGATGACCTACTTTATCAAATTGCCGAATCACTTTTATAAAATTGCAAAAAGACTCTCAACTTGATTAGAAAAGCATTAGAGATTATTTTAAATATAACATTACATTAATCAAATTAGTAGGCTGTAGACTGCATTGTGTATTAGATTTAAGAACAAAATTCAGCTTGCTAACCTAAAAAGAATTTTTTCTAAAAATCCTCAATAGGGAGTGCCTCTGCCGGGCCACCCATCGTCTGGGAAGTGAGGAGCACCTCTGCCCGGCCACCCATCGTCTGGGAAGTCAGGAGCGCCTCTGCCCGGCTGCCCCGTCTGGGAAGAAAGGAGCGTCTCTGCCCGGCTGCCCCGTCTGGGATGTGGGGAGCACCTCTGCCCGACCGCCCCATCTGGGAGGTCTACCACGGTGGCCGGAGGCAATGTGGGGGCTGGACGTGGTGGCTCACGCCTGTGGTCCCAGCACTCTGGGAGGCCGAGGCGGGTTGATCACTTTGGGCTGGGGGTTCGAGGCCAGTCTGGCCAACATGGTGAAACATATGAAAAATACAACAGACAAACCAACCAACCAACCAACCCAGTGACAACAAAACAGGTCTACCCTGGAGTCATACTCTAATTTTTTCTGTTTTCCTCCTTTTCTGATCCTTTGTCCCACTTTCTTTTTCTTCCTCTTCCTTCTCCTTCTTCTTTGTCAAATAGAGGATTGGGTTACTATCACTGGTCCATATAAGGTCCCTCTCTCATTTATTTTCTTTAATTCCCACTCCCCATTTCTATTCCCCGTCTTCCCATGTGCAAACTTCCTAATATGTTTGATACACATCTTTTGTTTGTATGTATTTTTGGAAAATGTTTATTGTTTTGTGTGCAAAAAAAATTAATAAAAAAAAGAAAAAAAAAGCCTCAATAGAAGACATGCATGTATTCCCGACATTTTAATAGTATATATGAATACGCTTTTGTAAAAAAAAAAAAACCTTTTTTCTAAAATTTAACAGAACATTTAATTATTCCTATCAAAATTCACAGAGAGACATTGATAACAGTGCTATTAAGAGGACATTTTATAATAAATTCAGTTATTTTTAATTTCTTATCATCTTTTCTTTCTTCACATACTTAATGTTGAACAATGCATAAATTAAATATTCATTGAGTAGATGTTATGCTCCAGAAACCACAAAAACTATATACAAATAGAGTAGTGGAGGAGAGGAATAGAGACATGTAATGATACCATCAGAATAATTCCTGAAACATAAGAATAATTCCTACAATTTATACAAGATAAAATAGTTTAACCCAGTCTAGATGTTTTGAAAAAGACACAAATTGATAGCAGTAGGAGAAACTGAATCAAAGACACAACAGCAGGAAATATATGGCATTTTTATGGAATGGCTACAGTTCGGGAATTGCTAGATACAGGGTAGAGGTGCATTTTCTGGCAAATGGAAGAAGCTTATGAATCAAGGATTTTCACCGGCAGGAACTTCAGCCAAGAACCCAGGAGAGATCCCTGCATTCCCCTGCATTCATTTGGTCCTATAATTTTTTAAACTTACAAAACTGATATATTTGAATATAGCCAGTTAAGACCACCTCTCTCTACTCTGACTTCTCTGTGACACTTTCCCTCATGCTGAATGGCATCAGAGGGGCCATTGCCATTTTTGTTACTTGACTAATGGGAAGTGGAATGGGGGTATACACTGTTTGATGGGACATGTTTATGTGCTTTGAGGTCATTTCTGAGTATTGTTTAGATATTGCCCATCATTTTGGTGTAGAAATGGCTTTCAAGTATCATTATTACCAAATGTTTAGACTTACTTGAGTTATAGCATGAAGGTATGACATAGGTCATAGTTTTTTTCCTGAACTTTGAGATGTTTTCCCTTATTTGGGAGATAGGCAAATAACTTTTAAAATTTGCAGCACCTTCCATGCACATTCCAAGTACATATTCACTTTCACACCAAGTTGAAATCTTCTATTTTTTTCTCAAGAAGTCCTCTTCCACCTCCCCTAAAACTGTTTATGCTTTCAGGCCCCATTAAAATGCGGATCTTTTCTTAATCATAGGTTTTGTAGAAAATGAGATATTAAGAAGCATGGGGATGAGGTCCGAAAGATGGGTAGAAAAAAACCTTATAAAAAGCCTTATGACATTGAACACTGTTTGAATGCCTGATGGGCCAAATTCTGTCCACTGACTATTCTTGTATAGCATACAAGCTAAGAACTATTTTTATAGACAGACACTTACAATTGATGTGATAATGCAGAACACTATTTTTGAACCCCAAGTTTTAATTCTTCCAAATTCATTCTAATTAGTAGGCCTGTATAACAAAAAAGTGTTCATTATTGTTATTTTACTATAGTTTGAATTTCATCAATCAAAATATATGGAAGTATGTTTTCTACTGTGTTATATAAATACCTTAAAATATAATTTTGTCTCTTGACATGCAAAGCATGAAATATTTACTCTCCATCTCTTTGCAGAAAAAAGTATGCTAACCCCTGTTATAGCAATGATGAGTCATTGGCATTCTTTTTAAACAAGGGGTTGATTTTACTAGCTCTGAGTTTTGCAATGGTCTAGAGGAAAAAAAAATGCATAGGTTCTAACCAAAGAAAGTAAAAAGGGAAATTTAAATAAGAGGAAATTGTATTAATAAATATTGAAATACATTATAGAAAAGTTCCTGGAACATAGTAGGTTCTAAATAAACATTAGTATTAAATTAATACTTTTTCTAGCCCTTGATATTTCATATTGAATAGGAATTTTAGAGAAAGGCATCAAAGACACACAAAATACAGCATGATTCATCATGGAAACTAATAATGAAAAACATTTCAATCGTATCCAAAATATAACTTTTTACTAAACTACTAGATATGATATGTCTTTTGGATGCTTAATATTTAAGCAGGAATTAACTCTTAAAAAAATTTTGGATGACAGTAATTTCCAACTATTCTTGCTGTATAATTTTCTGATGCTGCAACTTAAAGCTAGAATTCTTAGGTCTAAAATAAGTTGGTTCTCAGTCCAGAGAGAAAGGAAGGGAGAGAGGGGGATAAAAGAGGTGGAGAGATACAAGCCAAAGTGCAAAAAAATCTACATGAAGTGGATTTTGACTGGGTGCTAGTTGGTGGCCCAGGAGGAATATCCAATGCTGAAAACACTTGCTCTCATCTTCTGAGTTAAATTCTAATGGTTTTAAGTGGAGCAACTTGAGGAGAGTGCTGCCTACTTTCTGTCATTAGCATGCATGATACCTTTAGTTTCATCTCAATTTATATATCCCAGAATCTTTACTTATTCAACTCACTCATTGAGTGTTAATTCCATGCCAGTTATTTTTCCCAGTTCAGAAGACACTCATCTGGCTCTCAGGCTGTGCACAAACATGTGAAAGAGTCATACATTTTAACATGCAAGCATCCTGGGAAATCATTGCATTGCAACTATAAGGACACACATAAAAATGAGAATGTGCAAGACAACAATTCACCTGAGCCATGGGTGGAAGGGAAAGATTTCCTAGATGGCGTGAGCTCTCATTGAGTCCTAAAGGAAAAGTTGGGGCTATTTGGGTAGAGAAGGTAAAGTACAGGCTAGGAAACTTTCCAGACCAGAAAGAGTACATTGTGCAGTGAACTAGAGCTCATTACAGTTGGGGAATAGATTGTAGAGATGATGAGGTGTAGTAGAGATGAAGACAGAAAGGTGAATAGAGGTAGAGCACTTCCGCAAAACCAAAACAAAAGAGCCATTCCCATTTATAGAATACAAATGGTTATAGCTTAAAGACTGAGACATTTTCTACTCCACCTCCCTCATCCTGTGATTTTTTTTCGTGATAATAAAATTCTAGAAATTTGCCAAAAATGTATGTATGTGTTTCTAAAATACATACTGAAAAATATTTGACTGAAAAAATATTTTGTTAAAAATTATACATTTGATTAGTAGAAGCAGTGAATATTATAATTTTTAAAGAAAAATAGATGAGTTTCTTTATTTAAATGTAATATCAGGCTGAACCTGTTGGTAAGAAGGGAGTATATAGTTCAGCTTTTGAAGCTGAATTACTACTTTCGAGCCCCTAGTTTAATTAAAAAAAGAAAAAGTACTGGAAGTCAGTAGCTTACTAAATATACAAAGTACATCTGTAACAAATAAACTTAGAATATCTATCTTAGATATTTTTTGTATAAATAAGGTAATAACCTCAACTATCAAATTCATCATTACATAAACAAATGCTGGGGTTTTATTACCTTTTGGTGGTATTTCTTTTATAAAATTTTATAGTTTAATACAGTGAACATAATTTTATATAGAGGGGTGTGTGTGTGAGAGAGAGAGAGAGAGAGAGAGAATTTATCTGTTTAGAAAATAAAAAAACATGTCAGTGTAGAACATCAGGATGCCAGCTTCAAAAGTGGCGTTTAATATATCTCTTACATGCACCTTCAGGTTGCAAGAGCACTCTGTAAGTAAAATCTATTGTTACTCTTGCTTTTTTTTTTTTTTTTCTTAATTCCCTTTGCTGTTTTGCTTCATCCCTGCTTGAACTTGAAGGCCTGCCTTTTTCTTGATATACTTTTCTTGGACTCAACCTCTGGACTGAAATTAATAGCCACCATTACTCTTATTCTCAAATAAAATTTCATTTGCTCCTTTAAATAAAGGTTCTCTGAAATTCTCAGTCTTAACCCTATCTGGCTCTTACCTTGAAAACCCAGGAAACTTACCCAAAATTGGCCACTTTTTAAAGAATTCCTGCCGTATTTCTCTTAACTAATCTTAAACAAAGCAGAATTATTTTACATTATGAAAATTATTATGGTTAAATAAATTCTAGAATGATCTGACATATCACCCCTTTGAGAAATACACAGGGGAGTGGGATATTTGCTGCTTTTGTTCCTGGCTAACATAAAGTACTAGCTGAGCAGAGCAATCTTATTGATAGAAAAAATAAATTCCAAAATTTAATTATCAGTGCAGACTTCGTGCCTTGCTTCTACGTATTTGTCAACTGCAGAAGACAGATGACATAAATACACTGTTCAAATAAAAGGTAGTAAATGTTATAATAGCAGAAGGTAGACACAGTAAACAAAAGCTCAGAGAATGTAGTGTCTCCCTGCACTGGGGCTGCAGGGAAACTCGGAGAGGGGTGGGTCTCTAGGGATGAATTATTAGATAAACAATTAACGGAAGGAGCACTGTAGTCTTATGGAACATGTAAGGCATTGTGACTTAGAAGGGTCTAAATTTGAAACAGTCATTTGGTATGTTTAAATATAGAGGTGGTTTTGGGGGTGGAGGTTGGAGAGAGGTGAAAGAGGGCTAGGAAGCTATTGTAATGATAAAGAGCCTCACACACCATGCTAAGCGTTAGATCTTTTCTTCTGAATATAATGACAAGCCACTGAAACTTTTAACGCAAGAAAGTTACATAAGGGTATCAGTGTTTCGCAAAGTTAACTCTGGTGACAATGAGGAATATACATTGAAGAAAGGAGAAGCTGGATTTAGAGACACCAGTTCTGAGTATATTTCTGTAGTCCATAGAGGTAAAGATAAAGGCCTATCTGAAGGCAGTGACAGTGGAAAAAAGAAAAGAAAACCAGTGTCCTAACTGGTCTTTCAATCTTAATTTTTTGCATTCTTAAACCCAAACTGCTACATATCAGGTTAATCTTTTCTAAGCAGAAATTGAATCTTGTCATAGACATGTATGAAAGCATTTAATAATGTTTTATTACTTATCAAGTTAAATCTTTGCCTTCACAAGACCTAAATTCTACCTTTTATTTTATTTTAGAAATTTTTGTTTTTTTTTCCACAATCAGCAATCAAGTCAAACCATTCCTTTTTCTGTACCCCTAAATGTGTGGTCATATAGGTTTCAGCAAGTTGTTTAGCTTCAGTTTCTCCACGTTTAAACCAAAAAAACAGCAGCCTTACTTAACACAGTTTTTGTGAGGATTAAATTAGATAATCATTTGGTTAACACAAAACCCTGTTTCAGAAAGAGTGCATTAAATATAGCAATTCACATCATAATTTCCATCACACATTTCTGTGACTTTTCTTCTATTTGGCTCTGTATGTAAAATTCTATTTACTCATCTCAACCTGTCAAAATCTGATTTTTTCATCAAAGCCAGAAGCAATCCACAGCTGCACCATTTCTTTCCATTCCCATTTTGGAGTCACCAGGGTCTATTATTTCCATCTTTATATCCAATGTATCCATTGTTTAGCTCCCCTTTTTAAAATGAGAACATGTAGTATTTGATTATATGTTTCTGAATCATCTCACTTAGGATAACGGCCTCCAGCTCCATCTATGTAGTCAGAGCAATCAAGGAAGAAAAAATAAAAGGCATCCAAATAGAAAAAAAAGTCAAATTATCTCTGTTTGCTGGTGACAGTATCCTACACCTAGAAAATCCTATATATTCTTCCAAAAAACTCCTAGTGTTACCAGTTGAAGGGTGACCAGGTTCTTGGCATTTTGAAGAAAGAACTGGGCAAAATGCACAAACAAAGCAAGGAAAGAATGAAGCAACAATAGCAGAGATTTACTGAAAATGAAAGTACACTCTACAGAGTGGGAGTGGGCCCAAGCATAGGGTCTCGAGAGTCCTGTTACAGAATTTTCTGGGGTTTAAATACCCTCTAGAGGTTTCCATTGGTTACTTGGTGTATGTATGCCCTATGTAAATGAAGAGGCTGAAGTAAGTTACAAAGTCATTTACTAGTGTACACCCTAGGTAAATGGAGAGGATATTTCTTGTCATTGCTGAGAAGTTTTCATTTGATTTAGTTGTAGGAAGTCAGCATGAATCGGCCTTATGTTCCCTGCCTCCATACCCTATTCTCCTGCCTCACTAGACCTGATAAATGACTTCAGTAAAGTTTCAGGATACAAAATTAATGCATAAAAAATCAGTTGCATTTCTATACACCAATAACGTTAAAGCTCAGAGCCAAATAAATTAGTCAATCCCATTTATAATTGCCACACAAAAATAAAATACCCATGAATACATTTAACCAAAAAGATGAAAGACCTCTTGGAGGAGAACTACAAAATGCTGGTTAAAGAAATCATAGTACCTGTTTTTTATTTAAGGTCAGGTCTTCTTTTCTAAGGTTTTACTCTTTAATAATACCAGAAGAATTTTTATTCAAAACCTTCCTATGATGAGAGCCAATGGGTTTTATCTTACCTGGGTCTGTCTTGGGGAAAGTGAATCCCACTGTCTGATGTGGAGATTGACCTCTAATAGTCTCATGATTTTTTTCTCCCTGACCTTGAACTCTCATAAAAAGAGAAAACACTAGGAAGTCGTTTTGTTTTTGTGTTCTTTTTGGTAAAGACTAGGTGCCAGAAGTGGGCAAATCAATGTTAAGAGATGTATTACCAATTTCATAGCATTTTAAACCACTGAAATTCTAGAATATCATTTAAGAAGACATTTAAATTAGTATATACTAACTTAAAGTCATATTTTATCCTAACAATAAGTTTAGTAATGTAATAAATTTGACTTTGTGGCTAATATATTTTTGGTTAGGCAACTTTTCAACTCTTTAAAGCCTATCTAAATATAACTGTATCACAATAAATATGATAAGAAAATTACTGAAGAATTGAATATTTTAAAAATGTGAAGAGTAGAGATGATTACTGTAATTAATTCAAATTCAATAACACCCTGTTAATGAGAACACCTCACTATCAACTCAATACCATTTCATGCTTTTTATATTGATAGACACATTTTAGAGGATTGAAGTGAAGCTTACTGGTGAAGCTATGGCTTGGATCATGATTTTAAAATGTAAATACTAGGTTTTATAATTTCAACAAACAATTAAAGATGTATAGATTTCGGCCATTATCTACGACATTTTATTTGGCTGACCTTTGATTGTATTTTACACATTGCTAACTAGTGCAGCATTCATCTGAATCTGTCAAGTTGCTCCTCAGAAAACTCCAACATGAAAAGAAGCTACCAACATTGTAGAAATACGACCTCTATCATGGCAGAGTTGAACAAGAAGTAGGCTATATTGTGAAATAATTTTCAATCTTGTTTTCAAAAAAATGACATTATTATAAAACACTAATGGAAATAATTTAATTTTAATTAGTATTATTTACCATAAGAAAAACATATAAGTATGAAAATATAGCCTAGTATCCATTTTTTGTTGTATCTCCCTAACTCATGGAAGAGTTGACCAGTACATAGAGACACAAAAATTTGTTGATTTAATTGAATACTCATCAAAAGAATTGTTTTAACTAAGTGTAATAATGACTAGAAATTTGAAACTTTTTTTTTCTAAGATCCTAAAGTAAAGTTAATTTTTGAGGCTTTTGTTGACTCTTTTATAAAAAATATTACATTTATTGGAAGAAGAGATTACTAACAAAGCAAAAGAATGAAAAATTTTGGCCTAATATTAAGTAAATTAATCAGATGCTATTCTTCTCCACATAACACTTTTTGATAACAATTAGCATCTGAAAGATAACAAAATAAAAATTCATCACATATTATCAAAATACATAATATAAAAGTTTATAAAAGGCCTAGTGGGAAATCAGTGAGGAACCAGTGTATTACATTTTATTTGGAGCAAAACATTAAGCTATGATTATTGAGAATAAATAAACATTTTACTTCTAGACCAAGAAACAAGACAAGAAATGTACTTATTAACACTTAAGCAAAAATAAAATTTTGAAAGTTAATACTGAGTTTTAGAAGGGGTAAAGCAAAAAGTGGCTATTCTTAATAAAAGCTATAAATGCCATGAACAGTTTTCTATACTACAGGTCACTAAAATAATTAACTTTTAAGTTATAGAATACTTAATGTTATTAAAGTCAGTTTTCAGCAAAAAATATATGTTTCTGGCATCAAATTTTACATAAAACTATCCTTCAGCAATCTAATTTTACTTTCAAATGAATAATTATCTAATTGTAATATATTTTAGAAATATTAACTAAAATTGAACTGTTATAAGAAAGGAAAAGAACTGTAGATTATAACTTTGTAACTTTTTTTTTTTTTTTTGAGAGGGAGTCTTGCTCTATCACCCAGGCTGGAGTGCAGTGGCGCCATCTCGGCTCACTGCAAGCTTCACCTCCCAGGTTCACATCATTCTCCTGCCTCAGCCTCCTGAGTATCTGGGACTACAGGCGCCCACCACCACGTCTGGCTAATTTTTTGTATTTTTAGTAGAGGCAGGGTTTCACCGTGTTAGCCAGGACGGTCTCGATCTCCTGACCTTGTGATGTGCCCGCCTTGGCCTCCCAAAGTGCTGGGATTACAGGTGTGAGCCACCGCTCCCGGCCACTTTGTAACTTTTAATTCAACATTTCTTTTTAGTTTCACCCAAAGTTGATGTTGCCAAAATTTTCATAGTGCATGAGATACTGGAACAAGCAAGCCATTGGCTGGTAGAAAGGTCCCTGAGCCTACTGAAAACCAGAAAAAGAAAGTATTGTAGGGTTTAGAGATAGATTGATATCGTGCTTTATTGAACTTGTGTCCTCTTTCCAAACCGACTTTCACAACACTTAGTAAAATGTCTGAAATTGTATTGGTTTTCATTAAAAAAAAAAATACAGGATTGAATGAGACAAAATGTCATTCATTTTGTGTATACAATTTTACTAATAATTAATAATTTTTAAAATATCAAAATATTGGCCAGGCACGGTGGCTTATGCCTATAACCCCAGCACTTTGGGAGGCCAAAGCCGGTGGATCATGAGGTCAAGAGATAAAGACCATCCTGACCAACGTGGTGAAACCCCGTCTCTACTAAAAATACAAAAATTAGCTGGGCGTAGTGGCACATGCCTGTAGCCCCCAGATACTTGGGAGGCTGAGGATGGAGAATCACTTGAGCCCGGGAGGCAGAGGTTGCAATGAGCCAAGATGGCACCACGGCACTCCAGCCTGGCCATAGAGTGAGACTCTGTCTCAAAAAAAAAAAAAAAAAAATTACTAGGTGTTATAAAATAGATGAAGAAAACTAGATAAAATTAAAGGTCATAAAAGGCAATAATTAAATAACCTTTTCCATGAAACAGTCAGAATTTGATCTGCAAACACAAGAAATTATATAATATAATATAATATAATATTAACATTGTGAGAAGACATCAAAAGTCCCCAGGCTTAACCAGTTTACTGGAAATGACCACTTTTATTGAAATTAAACAGAATAAATTTATTGATGAGAAATCATAAAGGAAGCAACACCAAGCACGGCAAGTGTTCCCATTGTCATTGGTTGTATATGCTCTAACTTCCAACACATTATCAAACTTCCAACACTGATCTATAAAATCTAAGGCCAAAGTGGGTGGATCACGAGGTCAGGAGATAGAGACCATCCTGGTTAACACGGCAAAATCCCGTCTCTACTAAAAATACAAAAAAAAAAAAAATTAGCTGGGCATAGTGACACATGCCTGTAGTCCCAGCTACTTGGTAGGCTGAGGCAGGAGAATCTGGGAGGCAGAGTTTGCAGTCAGCTGAGATCGCACCACCGCACTCCAGCAACCTGGGTGACAGAGGGAGATTCTGTCAAAAATAAACAAAAAAAAACAAAAAAGCATAATCATTAGACATTGTTGTTTAAACAAATACAGACTAAACAACAGAAAATTCTTCCAAACACCCACATAATCAAATTCACATCAAATAATGTGAGGATTTATCATTTTATATTACAGGAAGATGGCAACTCCTCTCTGCATATTATTAATATTGTATCTTTACATTCTTCAAATGTAAAGCAAATCCAATTTTTTGGCTCACATATATTTAATTGTTTTTTTGTCATTTAAATGTACTTATTTAACAATATACTGTATGCCTAATATGTGTGGAGCACTATTGAATTAAATGTATAAGAAGCAAAATATGAATTATATGTTATAGTCCATGTGTTATTATAGCATGCTGAAAAAATTGAATAAAATTACTGTTTCTGGGGGAAACCTAAAACAGAAAAAAAAAAACCGTTTACATAATACCAGTTAATTTCCATACTATAGAGAAGTTTGAGCTCTTTCCATGACAACAAACGTTAATATACAACTAGTCTACACAATATTTTGTAATATGTATTTAGTATAATGTAATACAAATGCAGAAAGCAATAAAGTAAAATAAAAGATTATCTTCAAGGCATAACGCCATGATTTAAAGCTGATTTCCCAATGGAAAAAATGGAAGCCAGAAAAAAAAAGAACTAATATTTTCTCAGAAGGGTAGAATAAAGAAGAAAAGAAACTTGCTAAACTAAAATTCTGTATAAAGTTGGAATATGTTTCAAGAATTAAGTTGGTATAAACACATTTTAAAACACAAAGCAAGATTAACATAATTTATTAAAAGAAAGCTCACATTAAAGAATGGTTTTTCATAAAGCAAAAGAAAAATGATCCCAGAAGAAAAAAATGAAAACTGAAATTCCCTAACAGAAATTCTGAACTTAAATTCGGTACTTTACCAGTTGGATCTAATAGACATCTACAGAGTACTCCACCCATCAACCACAGAGTATATATTCTCTGCAAATGGAACATACAACAAGCTTGACCTAATGCTCAGCCATAAAGCAAGTCTCAATAAATTTAAAAAATAGAAATAATATAAATCATACTCTTGGACCACAGTGGAATAAAAATAGACATCAGTACCAAGAAGATCTCTGAAGACCACACTATTACACGGAAATTAAACAACTTGGTCCAGAATGACATTTGGGTAAACAATGAAACTAAGAAGTAAAAAAAAAAAAAAAAATTCAAATACATGAAAACATAGACACAATATAACAAAATCTCTGGGATACAGCATAAGCAACGTTAAGAGGAAAGCATATAAGGAGCTAAATGGCAACATCAGAAAATTAGAAATATCTCAAATTAATGATCTAAATTCACACTCAGAGGAACTAGAAAGACAAGAACAAATGAATTCCAAAGCTAGCAGAAAAAAAGAAATAACTAAAATCAGAACCAAAATGAATAAAATTGAGACTCAAATGTCCATACAAAGAGTCAATAAATTGAAAAGTTGTTTGTTTGAAAGGATAAACAAAGTAGAAAGGTGGTAGCTAGGTTAATGAAGAAACAAAGAGTGAGGGTCCAATAAGCACACTCAGAAATCGCAAAGGTAACATCACAGCTGCCCTCACAGAAATACAAAAGATTCTCAGACACTATTATGAAAACCTCTATAGACACAAATTAGAAAATCTAGAGGAAATGTATAAATTCCAGGAATCATACAACCTTTCAAGATAGAATCAGGAAGAAATTGAACCCTGAAGAGATCAATATTATATATTGAAATTCGATCAGTAATAAAAAAACCTACCAACCAAACAAAGCCCTGGACGAGATAAATTCATAGCTAAATTCTACCAGAAATATAAAAAAGATCTGGGGCCAATTCTACCAAAACTATTCAAAAAAAAAAAAAAAGAAAAGAAAGAAAGAAAAGAAAAGAAAAGAATGGGTGATGCTTCCCTAACACATTCTATGAAGCCAGCATCACTCTGATACCAAAATCTGGCAAGAACACAACGAATAAAAGTAACTACAGGCCAATAGGACAATATCCTCTACGAACCCAGATCCCAAAATTCTCAATAGTAGCAAGCTGAACACAACAGCACATCAAAAGTTATTTCACCATGATCAAGTAGGCTTCATTTCTGGGATGCAAGTTTTGTTCAATACATGCAAATCAGTAACTACAATTCACCACATAAGCAGAATTAAAAACAAAAACCATATGATCATTTCTCTGGATGTAGAAAAAGCTTTCAATAAAAATCTGACATCTCTTCATGATAAAAACTCCAAGAAACTAGGCATCAAAGTAACTACCTCAAATAATAAGAGACATCTGTGACAAACCAATAACGAACATCATACTGAATGGGCAAACACTGGAAGTATTCCCCTTGAGAATGGGAACAAAAGAGGGAGGTCCACTCTTACCTCTCCTATTCAACATAATATTAGAAGTTCTTGCCACGCCAGTCTGACAAAAGAAAGAATTAAAAGCCATCCAAATAGGAAAAAAAAAAATCAAACTACCTCCGTTCACTGATGATATGACTCTGTACCTAGAGAACTTTAAAGGCATCATCAAAAGGCTTCTGGAATGGATAAACAACTTCAGTAAAGTTGCAGGACACAAAAATCAATGTACACAAATTAGTACATTTGTCTACACCGACTGTGTTCAAGCTGAAGCCCAAATCAAGAATGCAATCTCATTAAAAAAAAAAATAAATGTCTAGAAATACATCTAATTAATGAGGTGAAAGACCTCTGCAAGAAGTACTGCAAAACATTGATGGAAGAAATCATAGATGACACAAACAAATGGAAGAACATTCCATGTTTATGAATTGAAAGAATCAATATCATTAAAATAGCTATACTGTTCCAATCTACAGATTCAATGCTATTCCTACCCAGCTACCAAAATTATTTTTCACAGTACTAGGAAGGACTATTCTAAAATTCAGATGGAACCAAAAAGGAGCTCAAATAGCCAAAACAATCCTAAGCAAAAAGAACAGAGCTGGAGGCATCACACTAACCAACTTTTAAATTATGATAAGTTTACAATAATAAAAGCAGCATGGTACTGGTAGAAAAACAGACACATAAACCAAGGGAACAGAATAGAGAACAGAGATATGAAGCCACACACCTACAGCCATCTCATTTTCAACAAAGTAAACAAAAAAAAGCAATGAAGAAAGGAATTTCTATTCAGTAAATGTTGCTGAGCTAGCTGGCTAGCCATATGTAGAAGAATGAAACTGGAACCCTACCTTTTCAGTATATAGAAAAATGAACTCAAGATGGGTTAAAGATTTAAATGTAAGAGCTCAAACTCTAAGACTTCTAAAAGGAAACCTAAGAAATACCATTCTGGACAGCAGCCTTGGGAAAAATTTATGACTAAGCCCTCAAAAGCAATGGCAAGAAAAACAAATTTGATGTGAGACCTAATTAAACTAAATAGTTTCACAGCAAAAGAAAATATCAACAGAGTAAACAGACACCCTACAAAAAGGGAGAAAATATTTGTAAACTTTGCATCTTATGAAGGACTAATATCCAGAATCTATGAGGAACTTAAATCAAAAAGCAAAAACAAATAATCGCATTAAAATGGATATAGGCATGTACAGACACTTCTCAAAAAAAAGACAAATAAGTGGCCAACAGACATATGAATAAATAGTCAACATCACTAATTATCATAGAAATGCAAGTCAAAACCAAAATGAGATACCATCTCATACCAGTCAGAATGACTATCATTAAAAAGTCAAAAAACAACAGATGCTGGCAAGACTGCAGAGGAAAGGGAATGCTTATACACTGTTGTTGGGCATATAAATTAGTTCAGCCATTGTGGAAAGCAGTTTGGAGATTTCTCATTACAACTATCATTCTATCTACCAATCCCATTACTGGGTACCTATCCAAAGGAAAATAAATTATTCTACCAAAAAGACACATTCGCTCCTATGTTCACCACAGTACTATTTATAATAGCAAAGACATGGAATCAACCTAGGTGCCCATCAATGGTGAATTGGATAAAGAAAATATGATACATACACAACATGGAATATCATACAGCCATAAAAAATAATGAGATTGCGCTCTTTGCAGCAATGTGGATGTAGCTGGAGGCTATTAACTTCAGCAGATTATCGTAGGAACAGAAAACCAAATACAGCCTATATAATTGGGAGCTAAACATTGGGTAGTCATTGACATAACTATGGCAACAATAAATACTGGGGATTCCCAGAGGGGTTACAGAGGGAAGGGGACAAGTATTGGAAAACTGTTTGATATTACACTGAGTACCTGGCAACAGGATCAACTGTGCCCAAACATCAATGTCATGTAATATACCCATGTGACAAATCTGCACATGTAACTCCAGGACGTAAAATAAAATTTAAATTATAAAAAATGAAAGTTAAGGTAGAAATAATAATGAAGTAGAATCAGTATATTATATATAGAATCAACAAGTATTGAAGTTATTTCTTTGAATAAATAAGACATTTAGGGAAAAGACCCCTCTGTTTAGATTGGTCACATAAAAGCAGAAAGGCAGAATATAATGAATAAAAAAATTATATAGATTTATAGACAATAAAGGGCCAGTTACCCACTACCTTCATTCATTACAAAAATGCAAAATAAAACTACAATAAGATTCTACCAAATAGTAAAATTAGAAAGTTTGATAATACCAAATATTGGTGAAGATGTAGAGCAACTGGAATTCTGACACCCTTATAGTGGGAGTTTACAAGTATTTTGAAAAATTATTTTGCATTTTTTTAAAAAAATTGATGTACTTCTATCCTCTTATTTAGCCATTAAATTCCTAAGTTTTTACTCATGATACAAAAAATACATCCTCAACAAAATTTCACAAAAATTTTTATAACGGCTTTTTTATAATAATTTAAAATATCTGTCAACAGGAGAGTAAAAAGGAAATTGTGGAAAAAAATTACCTAATAGAGTGCTAACAACAAAACAGATAAATTTCAACAAGGATTTTCAGCAAAAGAAACCAGATACTATTATATAACAGTATTCAGTGTTTAATTCCATTTATAGATAGTTCAAGAATAGGCAACACTGAGTTAAAGTGATAGAAATCAGAACTATTGTTGCAGTGATTGTATTAGGTAACTTACTCTGGTAACAAAACTATTCTATAGCTTTACCAGATGGTGGTTATATGGGTGCATACATTATTCAAAAGTCATTGAGGTTTGCATTTATAATCTATAGATTTTACTTCATGTAAATTATACCTTCAAATTAGTTCATTATATAGAAATAAAAAGAAAAAAAAGCAATGTTAATTTTCACTAAGGAGAACAGGAGATAAAACAGATATTCTCTCAGTAAAACTAAAGAATCTCACAAAGACACATGCCTAAATAAATGATCACTCTTCTCTTGGCCCATTTACCAAACTGACATATGCAGGAGGATGGAGAAATTACCTTTAGACTCAACTAAAAAGAAAAAAAAACTTGCATCCATTCAAGTTCATTGAAGACTGAGAGCTCATGTTTCTTAAACTTTTGGTTTCTAGAGTATAGCTTCAGTATGGAAATATTTTAAAGGAGGAAAAGTTTTATGGCCACATACACACCAAGTAAGTCAATAAAACACGTGTATGATACAGGTACTTAAGCAATTAAATAATTCTCTCAGAGGTCAGACTAGTTGCAAAATAGCAAGTGACAAAGTCACTTATTTTGTTTTATACAGGACTTTCAACCTGAATCCTGTGAATAGCAGTGTACCTCAATGCAAACTGATGATTTGGCTTGTAACAGCTGAACTTCAACATTTCTTTTGGGCAGTAATTAGATAGCAAGGTCAACTTTCTGTTTAGGGCAATCGCTACATGACAAGAATGATATACTTTTTAAAAGCTTTCTAGAGGATAAATTTGGAAAACATTATAATACACATTCTTTTCAAGCTCATGAAACATTTATGAAAGTAGTCCACATTCTGGGACATAAAACATAAGTTAACAAATTGAAAAGAATAGAAATCATGCAATGTCTGCTTTCAGAGCACAATGGAAACAAACTAGAAACCAATAACAGAAAGATAATTGAAAATCCCACATGTGTGAATATTAAATTACATGCCTCTAAATAATACATGGGTCAAAGAAGAAATCTATTTTTAACCAAATGAAAATGAAAATATATCCAAATTTGTAGATGCAGCGAAAGTAGTGCTTAGAGGGAAATTTATAGCATTGAATTCATATATTAGAAAGGAAGAAAAATCTAAAATCAATCACCTACGTTTTCACATTAAAACTTAGAAAAGAAAAAGCAAATTAAATTCAAAGTAAGCAGAAAAATAAATAATAAGAATTACAGAAATCAATAAAATTATGAACATAAAATCAATAGAGATATTTTTAAAAAACACAAAAGCTAGTTATTTGAGAAGATTGTTAAAGTCAACAAATTTCTAGCCAGGAAAACTATGCAAAAGAGAGAAAGGACACATATTGACAAATTAGAAATGGAAGCAGGAACATCAATACAGGTCCCACGGCCAATAAAATGATAATAAAAAATGCCATGAACAACTCCTTGTCCACAAATCTGATAACTTAAATGAAATGGACCAATTTCTTGAAAGAGACAATCTGTCATAACTAACAAAAGAGGAAATAGACTATCTGCATAGGCCTATGTCTATTAAATAAATTGAGTCAATAATTAATACACTTCCAAACAGAAAGCACCAGGCTCAAATGGGTTTACTGGTGAGTTTTACCAAACATTTAATGATGACATTATACCAATACTCTACAATCTCTTTCAGAAGATAGACACATAGGAAACAATTTCTAATTATTCTATGAAGCCATTGTTACCTTAATACTAAAACCAGATGACATTAAAAGACAAGAAACTCTAGACCAATACTTTTCATGATATAAATGCAGAAATCCTCAATAAAATATTAGCAAATAAAATTCAACAGTATTTAAAAGAATTATATATCATGACCAAAGCAGATTTACCCTAAGTATGCAAGACTGATTCAACATTCAAAAATCAATTAATCTAATTCATCATATCAACAGGCTAAATGAGAAAACACATAATTATATCAATAGATACAAAAAAGCATTTGGCAAAATTCAACACTCATTCATACTAAAAGCTCTCAGTAACCCAGGAATAGAGTAAAACTTTCTCAACTTAATAAAGAATATCTACAAAAATAGCTACATTGTACTATATGATGAGAAACTCAAAGATTTTCCATTAAGATATAGTATAAGGCAAGAATATCTCCTCTCACTACTATTCTCAACATTGTACTGGAAATCCTTGCTAATGCAATACAACCAGTAAAGAAACAGTATACAGATCATGAAGAAAGAAGTTAAAGTGAAATTCTGTTTGTTTTCAGATGACATCTATGCAGAAAATCACGAAGTTTTGG
Source organism: Symphalangus syndactylus (assembly GCF_028878055.3). Classification (NCBI taxonomy): domain Eukaryota; kingdom Metazoa; phylum Chordata; class Mammalia; order Primates; family Hylobatidae; genus Symphalangus; species Symphalangus syndactylus. The sequence goes on from NC_072435.2 coordinate 68,953,000, forward strand.
GGAAAAAGTTTCTGGAACTAATATGAAACTATACGAGATTATAGGATGCAAGGTTAATATACAAAAGTCAATTGCTTTCCTATATAACAGTAATGAACAAGTGAAATGTAAAATGAAAATCATAAAAGGCCAGGCATGGTGGCTCAAGCCTGTAATCCCAGCACTTTGGGAGGCCAAGGCGGGCAGATCACAAGGTCAGGAGTTCAAAACCAGCCTGGCCAACATGGTGAAACCCTGTTTCTACTAAAGATACAAAAAAAAATTAGCCAGGCATGGTGGTGTGCCTGTATTCCCAGCTACTCGGAGACTGAGGCAGGAGAATCACTTGAACCCGGGAGGAGGAGGTTACAGTGAACTGAGATTGCGCCATTGCACTCCAGCCTGGGCAACAAGGCAAGATCCTATCTCAAAATAAATAAATAAATTAATTAATTAATTAATAAAATCATAACACCATTTACATTATTTTTCTCCAAAATAAAATACTTAGGTGTAAGTCTAACAAAATATATAAATCTACATAAGAAAAAGTACCAAACTCTGATGAACAAAATCAAAGAGCTAAATAAATGAAGATATATTTGATGTTCATGGGTAGGAGGATTCAATATTGTCAAAATTTCAGTTCTTTGTAACTTGATCTATAGATTCCACATAATCTCACTTATAATCCCAGGAAGCTATTTTGTGGTTACTAACAAATTAATTCTAAAGTTCATATTAGAGGCAAAACTCCAGAATAACCAATAAAATATTGAAGGAAAAGAACAAAGTTAGAGGACTGGCACTAGACCAATGACAAGATTTTCTATGAAGCTACAGTTATCAAAACAATGTGATACTGGTGAAAGAATAGACAAACACATCAATGGAACAAATAGGGAGCCAGAAATAGACCCACATAAGTATAATCAACTGATCTTTGAAAAGGAGCAATGGCTATACATGGAGCAAAGATAGATTTTTTAACAAATGCTGCTGGAATAACTGGACATTAACATATAAAAATGAATCTAGACACAAATCTCATATCTTTTACACAAATTAACTTACAAGAGATTATAGACTTAAATGTAAAATGCAAAGCTATGAAACTCCTACAGATAACATAGGAGAAAACCTAGATGACCTTGAGCATGATGATGATTTTTTAAACATAACACCAAAGGTATGACCCATGAAATAAAAAATGGATAAGCTGGACTTTGTTAAAATTAAAAAGTTCTGCCTTACGAACTATAATGTCAAAAATGAGAAGACAAGTCACTGAATGAGAGAAAATATTTACAAAAGTTATGTCTGATAAATTACTGTCATCTAAAATATACAAAGAAATCTTAAAACTCAACAACATGAAAACAAAGAATCTGATTAAAAAGTGGGCCTACGACCTTAACAAACACCTCATCAGGAGAAGATATACAGAAGACAAACATATTAAAAAATGCTCAACATCATATGTTACCAGGGGGAAAACTATGACATAACTTCACATACATATTGGAATGGCCAAAATCAAAACACTGATAACACCAAATGCTGGCAACTATGTGAAGCAACAGGAAGTCTCATTCATTGCTGGTGGGAATGCAACATGGTACAGGCACTTTGAAAGATGATTTGGTGGTTTCCCACAAAACTAATCATATTCTTACCATAAGATCCAGCAATTGCACTTCTTACCTTTTATCTAAATGAGCTGAAAATTTATGTCCACACAAAAACCTGAACACGATGCTTATAGCAGCTTTACTCACAATTGTCAAAACTAGGAGGAAAAAACATGCCCTTCAGTTGGTGAATGGATAAATACACCGGTATCCAGACAATGAAATGTTATTTAGCACTGAAAATAAATGAGCTATTAAATCATAAAAGACATGAAAGACATTTAAATGCGTCTTACTAGGTCGAAGAAGCCAATCTGAAAAGATTACATACTGTATAATTCCAGCCATATGACATATTGGAAAGGGCAAAACTAAAGAAACAGTAATAAGATTGGCGGTTGCCAGGAGATGGAGGTGGTGTGCAAGGCAGAAGTTGGGGATGAATAAACAGAGCACAGAAGAATTTTAGGGAAGTGAAAATACTTTGTATGTTATTATAATGGTGTATATATCATTACACATTCATCCAAACCAGTAGAGAAAAACAAAACTAAAAACAAACCCTAATGTAAACTATGGAGAGTAGATGATTATGATGTATCAATGTGGGACCATCAATTATAAGAAATATGCCACTTTGGGGGCACGTGTTAATAATGATGAGGCTATGCATATGTGAAGGCAGGGAGCATATGGGAAAGTTTCTGTACCTTTCTCTAGATTTTACTGTGAAAATAGAACTGTCCAACAAAAAAAAGGAAAGTACTTAAAAATATGAAAAAATGAGATTATATATAATGATTTTAGCAAAACTCCAGACACATGGTTCACTAAACTTTCACCACTATTATGCAATTTGTCATGTATAATTTGGTTTATTGGAGGAGAAAATATAAACGACATGCAATGCTGAACTTGTCACCAGCCACCTTTAGATTGTGAGGTGTTATATTATTTAAAAATTTCAAATAGCCATAAGTTTGAAAACAATCATTCCTGTTTTGAATTTCTTTTAAAGGATATCTGTGGGGGAATAAAAAGCCTATGATCATGCAAACAAACAAAAATTTATTTCACAAGGAGTGCTGAATTACATTTTTCTCAACTTCACAATTATAATGTAAAGCAAATCTTCTCTTACCCAAATCTATTTGAATATGGGAATAAAAGCTTGCAGCAAATTCTGTGCTGACATCTGACATATGCATGAATGACTATGTCAAGAAAGGAGTTGCAATATATCTGTAACATTATAAGATAAAAAATAAGCAACATAAAATACTTTTAATAAAATAATTTTATAAAATTTAAATATTTTAAAAGGTTATAAAATAATTTATATTTGGTAAAATATATTTTATATGGTTTATGGTACAGAATAATAAAGATTTTTGTTAACTCAGAAGTGATCTATGATTCATTTATTTATATCAAGAAAGCTATATAAAGTATATGGTGAATGATTAAGATCTTGCAATAGTACTCAGAAAGAAAAAAATAATAATATACATAGTACCTTACATGGAATCTGAGCTCTGGATATCACTAATGTAAATTTAGGAAGCAAAACCACACATTCTGTTTTGTTCTATGGTCTTAGGTCAATCTGTCTGCCAGTTGAAACCCAATAAAATATAAATAATACATCTAAGGGTCTGTATCTTCTAGGAGTCTCTAGTGTTTAAAAATGGTATGTGTGCTTTGGAATTAGTGTATATCACTATATGGCTCATGAAATTCAATTAATATCTATGGCATATCATGGAGTCTGTGCCTGAAAGGCACTATAAGTTCAAGTCATTACATTTATTTCAAAATGGCTAAAGGACGCTGCAGAATAAAGCATTGTGTGTACTTCAAAAATAGAGCAAAAGGCTGGGCAGAATGTTGAAATACTTCAAAGAAGAGACTTACAACAACTTAAGAAAGACTCATCTGTATGATTCTGTCAGGGGTATAGAAAATGGGAACTCTTTTCCTTGAAATTTTTATGTTTAATATGGCAAAATTTATTAATTAATGACTTTGCCATCAGTATACTTCTACAAAAACACACATAGCTATTCAGCCAAAATGAATAGATAAATAAATAAATAACTTTCTAGAGAGTTGTCCATTTCATTTATGTCAATTTCTGTTTTTTAATTTTTTTATACTAATTTAACTGTTAAATAGTTACAACTCTTTTGTCTTTAAACTAAATTAGTTTAAGAATATTGCCTACCATTGTTGCATTATTATGATGTAGGCATTTAACCAAATATTAGGAGAATACTTGTCCATATTAAGCATAGATTTAAAAATTGATATTAACTATAGAAAAATTATGTTTATCAGAAAACAAATCATATATTCAGAATGTATCTCAAAATATGAAAGGCCCTAATATAACTGCTGTGTGATAAATGATATGTAACAGTTTTTCAAAACAGCAAAATGTAAATTAACTTATATTTTTAAATTATATATTAAAATTCATAAAGGGAAAAGTAAAAGATGGAAATAAAAATACTAAATATACAAGAGTAAGAAAATATTAATTCTAACATTTTGATGACAACTATTTGAAAGTTCATTAAAATATACTTTCTACTATTGTATATATTTTAAAAATTCCACAACTACGAAAGATTATAGATGGACTTAATTAAGATGGGTAATACAGTAAAATATAAGGAAGTCTAAAATTATGTTACTATCATATACTATACAAAACTGTATAAAACACTAGAATTTTTGTCTGCAATATTCTATAATGTACTTAACCTACCATATTTTGTGTGACTACTGAGGTCTAATTAAATACTTGCTGCTTTAATTAATGTGTATGCCTTCAAATTGTTTTTCTAAATAAGTTATTATTTATTGATATACAGAAAAAATTGATTGTACTTGTCATTCTTTTATTCTCAAACAGTACTTTTCTAAGTGGTCTTATGCGTTTTGACAAGATCATTTACCAACTTGCATGATTTGCTAGGACTACAATATTAAACTGATTTAAGCCCATTTTGACTCAGTTTCATTTTTGTCATGTTCAGAAAGAAAATATCTTTTATTAGTTATATTTTTTCCTAAGATTGAGAAAATTATGTCTCTATTCTTCTCGTAGGTGACGGTTATTATTTTCTTCCTGAGTGTATATTGTGTCATTTTGAACAATTAGATTTACTAGAAGGAAAAAAAAGTGGCAAAAAGAAAACTGTGGCAGAAGATAGATGAGAGAGAAAATGTGTATTTCAGGGGTCCCCAACTCCTGGGATGTGGACTGGTACCAGTCCATAGCCTGTTAGGAACCGGGTGGGCCACACAGCAGGAGGTGAGTGGCAGCGAGCCTGAATTACTACCTGAGCTACTCCTCCCGTCAGATCAGTGGTGGCATTAGATTCTCGTAGGAGAGCAAACCCTACTGTGAAATGTACATGCAAGTGATCTAGGTTGCGCACTCTTATGAAAATCTAACTAATGCCTGATGATCAAAGGTTGAATAGTTTGATCCTGAAACCAACCCCCTTACTACCCCACCTTCCATGCCCCCAGTCTGTGGGAAAATTGTCTTCCACAAAATGGGTCCCTGGTGTATGTGAGAAAGAGGTAAATATAATGCATGTATTACATAGATACTAGGAAAAATCCCTTCAGCTAACTTGATAACTCTATGAAATTATTAAATCTCTTACTAAATTTTGGCTACTACTATAGGAATTTAAATAATTTCTTTTTCTATCCTAATTATATATTTGCTAATTGATTCATGATTATCTCCAGAACATTAAATCATGACATACAAGTTCCACAAAACATCCATAAGTCACTCTGGAATACTTTTAAAAAGAAAACAGTTAAGAAGAGTTGAGGTAGCTATGAACATTTATTTTTGCATACTTAATTTCAAAATATGATGAAATATGCCTGAAAACATATCATAAAACAATGAACTATGAAAGATTAGTTAGTTATATGGGGAGGAAAGCTTTTGAATTAATTGTCGACATTTAAAAATAATTTAAATAGCTTTCAGGTTTTTGTAAAAGGTCTAGTAATCGGGCATATAATGAGAAAACATAATGATCTTTCTATACCAAAATGCTGAGATAAAATTTTTACACATTTATCTATTTTTCTGATTCAAAAATGTAAAAATGTGATATGCTACATGCAAATTACCAACAAAATTACCAAATATGATTTTAAGAGTTTGAATTATGGTTATAATCTTAAAGCATAGACATTGATCCTTTTTTTTTTTTAAATTACTTTCTACTGTAAAAAGTGAGCTGGCCAAATACATATTTAAGTATCAGTCTTTCCACCTAATACATTTTAGGGTATCACTGTTAACATTTTTAAAATAAATCATTTTACATTTGCAACCACCAAAAAATTTATCTTACATCTATTTTCATATAATATCAAGAAAGTTTTTTTTTTTTTTTTTTGAGACAGAGTCTCACTCTGTCACCCAGGCTGGAGTGCAGTGGCGCAATCTCGGCTCACTGCAAGCTCCGCCTCCCGGGTTCACGCCATTCTCCTGCCTCAGCCTCTCTGAGTAGCTGGGACTACAGGCGCCCGCCACCAAGCCCGGCTAATTTTTTGTATTTTTAGTAGAGACGGGGTTTCACCATGGTCTCGATCTCCTGACGTCGTGATCCGCCCACCTCGGCCTCCCAAAGTGCTGGGATTACAAGCGTGAGCCACCGCGCCCGGCCAAGAAAGATTTTTAAAACTTACATATGTTGTAGGATTTTATCTCTAACTCTTCCACTTTTCTGAATGTTCAATCTAAATTTCTCTGAGGCAAACTAAATCTTCTTTTTCACCTCTCACTGGAAAATAGCAGCAATAACCATAATACATATATTATATAAATATATGAACATAGAGCAAAAATAATATAATTTAGGTACAGCTTGCTAACCTCTCCTGCAAAAAAATAGTAACATATAAATTGAAAATTACAACCTCCAAAGAAAGCATGACAAATAACAGGAGTTACGGAAGTGAAGAATTCTCACACAACAGTTGAATGACTTGGATTTTCATATTAAGAATAATATTAAAAATATATTGCCATTTGTCAAGGGAGTAATAGTGAGATGATATATAAATCCATATAAATAAATATCCTAGTCTGTATTGCCGTTTTATCTTTATCATAATCAATGACTCAACAGAAAAGATAAGATAAGAATATTTTCCTGTACAGTCAATGTGTACCAACCTGATCTTTTACTTATCTTTCATGTACCTTAGTTTGAAAGAATGTCCTAGCTAGCAGAAACAAGCATTTTAGTCTTCCAAATAGGTATATTGTCCACTATATTTCTGACACACTATCATTCTACTTTGGTTAACATGTATAAAGCAAAATAAAATTGATTGAAATAAAATGTAACCATTGCTCATAGTGTCCAATCTCATCTGAAATGTCCTAGAATGACTTAGGTAAAGATTGGCAGCCGTTTTTACTCAGCCAGTTAACAGATTTCTGAGAAACTGGATCTGATCAGGCAAGCAAAGCGAAATTACGTGACTCAACAGGTATTGAGGTAAACTCACTTACAATTTTATAAAGACACGAATTAAAAATGTAATAAATATTCAGATAAAAATCATCTGATTTGAAGATTTGTAGAAAAAACTGAGGAAACCTTGTAAAATGCATGTCATTTATCTACCATTTCCACAATCAGGAGAGAGATTTCATGATAATTATATAAAGGGAACCACATTATTTTCTTTGTATTGGTACACAAGATCCATGTGTATTTGGACTCAACTGTCAAGTCACTATGATATGACAGAAAGTTCTCATTTCTAGGATAAATTAAGAAAAATATTGATCATTCATGATAATTCCAGAGCTTTTCTTTTATTTGATTTATATAGTGTAATATTAATAAGATCAATATGAGAATTAGAATGTACATGTGTTATCATTCTGACCGTATTAAAGCTAAGTAAAATATACTTACAATGATCAGGTTTGCGTTATCTGTATTATTTTTGTTTTTCATTGGAATCTAATTGAGAGTATATGTTACTGCAAGATAGAATATGTCTTCATTTATCATTGTCTATTTTTTTTCTTTCTCCTGAAATCTATCAACCCTCTCTTAGAAGCTCTTCAACCAAATTGAATTGAATAAATCATCTCTAAAGTTTGATGTAAAATTCCACTTTGGGGGCACGTGTTAATAATGATAAGGCTATGCGTATGTGAAGGCAGGGAGCATATGGGAAAGTTTCTGTACCTTTCTCTAGATTTTACTGTGAAAATAGAACTGTCCAACAAAAAAAAGCAAAGTACTTAAAAATATGAAAAAATGAGATTATATATAATGATTTTAGCAAAACTCCTGACACATAGTTCACTAAACTTTCACCACTATTATGCAATTTGTCATGTATAATTTGGTTTATTGAAGGAGAAAATATAAATGACATGCAATGCCGAACATGTCACCAGCCACCTTTAGATTGTGAGGTGTTGAAAGAAAGTTTGGTTTTTCAGTAGCAAGTTATACCAGCAATGGTACAGAAATGAAAGTTTTCTAATATACTTGTGAATCTATACTGAGTCATATGTAAATGATGTATGTTCAATGCTGTGTTGGAATGCACATGTACTCAAGTTAAACATACATTGTCAATTTTCACAAGCAATTTGCATCAACCACTTCCAGACTCAGTTACATTATTGTGTGAGGCACATTGATCTTAGTCATGTGTGATGATATTCTAATAACAATGTATATATTTTTTGAAAGGGGATCACACTCTGTCGCCCAGACTGGAGTGCAGTGGTGCGATCTTGACTTACTGCAAACTATTTCTCCTGGGTTCAAGCAATTGTCTTGCCTCAGCCTCCTGAGTAGCTGGGACTACAGGTGTGTGCCACCACATCTGGCTAATTTTTGTATTTTTAGTAGAGACAGGTTTTCACCATGTTGGCCAGGCTGGTCTTGAACTCCTGACTTCAGGTGATCTGCCTGCCTCAGCCTCCCAAAATGCTGGGATTACAGGCGTGAGCCACTGTGACCAGCCTCTAATAGCAATATTTTAATGTAAGTTATCTGTTATGAATTTTAACAATTACTGAGAAGTGTGAGTGAAAAACTCTTCAAGTTCAATCCACTGCAGTACAGTAGCCATTGCAAAAAGAAAGAATAAAAGAAATAAGCCTTCAAGCACTCTCTAGAAATCTCAGAAGTAGAATGAAAAAGAGGAGACAAAACATATCTGTTTTGTATTCTGGAAAACATGTTGACTTTAACACCACCTATTTTGGAAAAAGATAGATTAGGAGACCACTCATTAAGTATTTTTAAATGGATTTACATTTATAAATTTCATTTGAAGTGTTCAAGAGAAATAATGCTGGATAAATGTGATTATACATTTCTAGGTTTCTGTGATTTTGGTGAAAGTTTCAACGGAGTGTTGGAATCATTTCACATATGTACCTCGTGTTATCTATGGATGATATTGCTAATTTATTACAGCTTTCTTTTCCAAAGAGTGCATATTTGACCTTACAATTTTTTTTAATGTAGTATTTGGGGCAATTGCTGTAAAAAAATGAGAACTGGCATTCAAGATAAAAACCATCTGCCATCCTTAGTCTGGTGCCAAAGAAATATGAATGATCAAGTGAAAGTGCAATATTCAAGTGAGGTCTAGAGATCTCACAAAGCCTGATTTTGCAATGATGGAAATGCTATGTCAGCTTTCTAAATGGAAGTTCTGCTATCTGAAGAGATATGACAGTGAATTTGTTATTAGTGAGCATAAATATTCCTAGAAGGGAGGGGATTGGTTATGGCTTTTAACTGAGACAGACTACACAACCCTTCTCATTGAGAAAAGATATAACATTTGTAGTATACTTAGCAATACACACATACACACACACAATTCTTCTTTACTGCATTTCATGCTTTTGGAAGATCCAAATTGTTATTAAATTGCCTTTCTCCATTACCATGTATGAAATAGAGGCCCCATTCATTTTAACCAGAAAGTATAGTAGGTACCGTTGGGTAATAAGAATTTCCAGGCTGAGTTGGTTTTATATTTATAGATTTGGAGGCTGCTGACATTCTAGTTGTTGAGTCACTTTCTGGATAAAATAGAAAAAAAACTAAAAATGGTTCATGTTCTAAAGCAAATAAAACATAACATCCAGTCAGCTTCCTGGGTACTTATTTAAAGATAGCAATACTTCAACTCAACTCCGCCTATGAAAAGTGGTTAAATAAAGAGAATAAAAGGTCAAGTATAGAACTCCGAGGACAGACAATAAAAAGAGTAATAAGAAGTAAGGGAAGAGCATGTCAAAAGTGTATAAGAGATAATGAATGCTGTAGAGTAAAATATCACCTAATTCTAAGCACATAGAGTATTTTAAGTGATAAGCAAGAGTTGATCAAGATAATGATTGACGTTGCATACATCTCTCCTGAAATATCACAACAGATTTTTAAAAATAAATTTACAGGCTTTTTTCTCAAAGATGGCCAAATAGGAACAGCTCTGGTCTGCAGCTCCCAGCAAGATCTACGCAGAAGGTGGGTGATTTCTGCATTTCATCTCATTGGGACTGGTTGGACAGTGGATGCAGCCCAAGGAAGGCAAGCCAAAGCAGGGTGGGGCGTTGCCTCACCCAGGAAGCACAAGGGGTTGGGGAACTCCCTCTCCTAGCCAAGAGAAACCATTCAGGACTCTACTGTGCAGTCTGGCCCAGATACTGTGCTTTTCCCATGGTCTTCACAACCTGCAGACCAGAAGGTTCTCTCCAGTGCCTTTACAACCAGGGCCCTGGATTCCAAGCACAATACTGGGCAGCCATTTGGGGAGACACCGAGCTAGCTGCAGAAGTTTTTTTTCATACCCCAGTGGTGCCTGGCACGCCAGTGAGACCGTTCACTCCCTTGGAAAGGGGGCTGAAGCCAGGGAGCCAAGTGGTCTGGCTCGGTGTGTCCCACCCCCACAGAGCTCAGCAAGCAAAGATCCACAGGCTTGAAATTCTCGCTGCCAGCACAGCAGTCTGAGATTGACCTGGGACCCTCAAGCTTGGTGGTGGGAGAGGCGTCCACCATTGCTGAGGCTCGAGTAGGCAGTTTTTCCCTCACAGTGTAAACACAACCACCAGGAAGTTTGAACTGGGTGGAGCCCATCGCAGCTCAGCAAGACCGCTGCTGTCAGACTGCCTCTCTAGATTCCCTCTTCTGTGGGCAGGACATCTCTGAAAAAAAATGCAGCACCCCCAGACAGGGACTTACAGGTAAAATAACCACCTCCCTGGGACAGAGCACTTGCGGGAAGGAGTGGTTGTGGGCACAGCTTCAGCAGACTTAAACGTCCCTGCCTGGAACCTCTGAAGAGAGAAGTGGATCTCCCAGCACAGCATTCGATGTGCTGATTTGATATCCCTTTGATAAGGGACAGACTGCCTCCTCAAGTGTGTTCCTGATCACCATGTATCCTGACTGGGAGACACTTCCCAGTGGGGGCCGACAGACACCTCATGCAGGAAAGCTCTGGCTGGCATCTGGCAGGTGCCCCTCTTGGATGAAGCTTCCAGAGGAAAGAACAGGCAGCAACCTTTGCTGTTCTGCAGCCTCCACTGGTGATATCCAGGCAAACAGGGTCTGGAGTGAACCTCCAGCAAACTCCAGCAGGCCTGCAGCAGAGGGGCCTGACTGTTAGAAAGAAAACTAACAAACAGAAAGGAATAGTATCAACATCAACAAAAAAGACGTCCACTCAAAGACCCCCTCCGAAGGTCACCAACTTCGAAGAGAAAAGGTAGATAAATCCACAAAAATGGGGAGAAACCAGTGCAAAAAGGTTGAAAATTCCAAAAACCAGAATGTCTCTTCTCCAAAAGATCACAACTACTCGTCAGCAAGGGAAGAAAACTGGACAGAGAATGAGTCTAACAAATTGACAGAAGTAGGCTTCAGAAGGTGGGTAATAACAAACTCCAGTGAGCTAAAGGAGCATGTTCTAACACAATGCAAGGAAGCTATGAACCTTGATAAAAGGTTAGACAAATTGCTAACTAGAATAACCAGTTTAGAGAAGATAAATGACCTGATGGAGCTGAAAAACACAGCATGAAAACTTCATGAAACATACACAAGTATCAACAGCTGAATCAATCAAGTGGAAGAAAGGATATCAGAGATTGAAGATCAACTCAGTGAAATAAAGTGAGAAGACAAGATTAGAGAAAAAAGAGTGAAAAGGAACAAACAAAGCCTCCATGAAATATGGGTCTATGTGAAAATACCAAATCTATGTTTGATTGGTGTACCTGAAACTGATGGGGAGAATGGAACCAAATTGGAACACACTCTTTAGGATATTATTCAAGAGGATTTCTGCAACCTAGCAAGGCAGGCCAACAATCAAATTCCAGAAACACAGAGAATACCACAAAGATACTCCTCGAGAAGAGCAACTCAAAGACACATAATCATCAAATTCACCAAGGTTGAAATGAAGGAAAAGAATGTTAAGGGAAGCCAGAGAGAAAGGCCCGGCAGACTAACAGCAGATCTCTCGGCAGAAATCCTACCAGCCAGAAGAGCATGGGGGCCGATATTCACCATTCTTAAAAAAAAGAATTTTCAACCCAGAATTTCATATCCAGCCAAACTAAGTCTCATAAGTGAAGGAGAAATAAAGTCCTTTACATACAAGCAAATGCTGGGAGATTTTGTCACCACCAGGCCTGCCTTACAAGAGCTCCAACAGGAAGCACTAAACATAGAAGGGAACAACCAGTACCAGCCACTGCCAAAACATACCAATTGTGAAGACCATCGACACTATGAAGAAACTGCATCAACTATCGGGCAAAATAACCAGCTAGCATCATAATGCCAGGATCAAATTCACACATAACAATATTAACCTTAAATGTAAACAGGCTAAATGCCCCTATTAAAAGACACAGAATGGCAAATTGGATAAAGAGTCAAGACCCATCGGTGTGCTGTATTCAGGAGACTCATCTCACATGTAAAGACAAACATGGGCTCAAAATAAATGGATGGAGAAATATTTACCAAGCAAATGGAAAAAAAAAAGCAGGGGTTGCAATCCTAGTCTCTGATAAAACAGACTTTAAACCAACAAAGATCAAAAGAGACAAAGAAGGGCATTATATAATGGTAAGGTAATCAATGCAACAAGAAGAGCTAACTATCCTAAATATATTTGTACCCAATACAGGAGCACCCAGATTCATAAAGCAAGTTCTTAGAGACCTACAAACAGAGATAGACTCGCATACAATAATAGTGGGAGAGTTTAACACTCCACTATCAATATTAGACAGATCAACGAGACAGAAGATTAACAAGGATTTCAGGACTTGAACTCAGCTCTGGACCAGGCAGACCTAATAGACATCTACAGAACTCTCCACCCCAAATCAACAGAATGTACATTCTTCTCAGCACCACATAGCACTTATTCTAAAATTGACCACATAATTGGAAGTAAAACACTCAGCAAATGCAAAGAAACGAAATCATGACAGTGTCTCAGAACACAGTGTAATCAAATTAGAACTCAGGATTAAGAAACTCACTCAAAATCGCACAAACTACATGGAAACTGAACAACTTGGTCCTGAATGACTACTGCATAAATAAGGAAATGAAGGCAGAAATAAAGATGTTCTTTGAAACCAATGAGAACAAAGACACAATGTACCAGAATCTCTGGGACACATTTAAAACAGTGTGTAGAGGGAAATTTACAGCACTAAATGCCCACGAGAGAAAGCAGGAAAGATCTAAAATTGACACCCTAACATCACAATTGAAAGAACTAGAGAAGAAAGAGCAAAGAAATTCAAAAGTTAGCAGAAGACAAGAAATAACTAAGATCAGAGCAGAACTAAAGGAGATAGAGACACGAAAAACCCTTCAAAAAAATCAATGAATCCAGGAGCTGTTTTTTTTGAAAAGATCAACAAAATAGATAGACCACTAGCGAGATGAATAAAGAAGAAAAGAGAGAAGAATCAAATAGATGCAATAAAAAATGATACAAGAAGAACAGGTTATCACAAAAATAATAATAATTAGAAACTAAAGAATATAAATATAAGATTTTTGACATAAAATCCCTTAAGTAAGCAAATAGCTAAATGGACAGAGCTCAATATCAAATTAGTGAATTGTGATACCAAGGAAAATGATGCACAAGATAACGATGGTCTAAATTTCTAATAAGAAGCCAGAGAAACAAACAAAAGGAATATATAAACTAATAAAAAGTAAACATTTTATAGTTACATGAAAGCATATACTTCATATTGAAAAGGCACACACAGTAGTTGGAATAATGCTAAAAATATTCATATCAATAACTTGATATGGGAGGAAAAAGAGCTAACCCATACAGGGAAAAACCATATAGACATACAAATACACACACATACAACACCAGAGAAAATTTAAAAAAAAAACAGCATATAAACCTTAAAAAATACTGGCACCATCTCGGCTCACTGCAACCTCCACCTCCTGGGTTCAGGTGATTCTCCTGCCTCAGCCTCCTGAGTAGCTGGGATTACAGGCACCCATTACCATGTCTGGCTAATTTTTATATTTTTAGTAGAGATGGGGTTTCACCATGTTGGCCAGGCTGGTCTGCTGACCACAGGTGATCCGTCCGCCTTGGCCTCCCAAACTGCTGGGATTACATGCTTGAGCCACCCCACCGGGCCAGGACTTTCGTTTACACTGTAGATCTGTGTTTCTTGGGCTGATGTGTTCTTGAGTAGTATAGCTAACAAACTCAAGATGTTTTGCATCTGTTGGCCTATTTCTCATCTGATTTTATTATCACACAGAAGGAAAAGTTAGTAGGGCATATGTGAGACAACATCTTGATAAAGGAACAGGCAATCAGTGAGCCTCTACTAACATAGCTTGGTTGACCTTTAATAAAGGAGAGCCTGTCGTGGGGTCAGAGCCCAAAAAGCTCCCCACAACATTCCCGTCTCTATGACTCCACAGGGGTTTAAGCAGTGGGGCATTGAAGAAGTGAGCCACACCCCTGACGCATGCCCTTCGAATGGGGATAAGAAAACTCCTCCTGTTTCACTATGTTTTAAAGTTTATGTGTTGGATATCCTTGCTAGCAAGTAAACTTGGCTTTGAGACTCTCAGACTTCGGCAGATATATAAGGAGAAAATTGAATTAATTATTGGTGTTCATAAGAAACATCATTCTAAATTCTGGCTTGGGCTTAAACTACAAAAAGCTAAAATATACTAACTTTAACACTAACTTTAACTATTTGCAGAATAATTTTTATTTCTCAAATAAGTAATTGCTATCATCTCAAAATAATTGCTATCATCTCACAATAATTGAGCAACACAGTAGTGTTGTTATAGTTTGGGTAGTTTTAAATCATTTTTTGTTGTTTTGGTTTTTAGAACATAGATAACTCCTATTATGTAATAAAAAGTAATTTATTGCACATAATAATTATTTTAAAAAAAACTTTCATTAGTAAAGTGCTCAATATTGAAATTTGTAATTCTAAACCAAAATTCAAAACATGGTGTATATGAATGTATAATGGACCAAAGTAGTTGATATATATGTACATAATTTGTAATTGGCAACTTCTTTACCAAAACTATTCAAATAATATATGATGTCATGTCTTATGCTAGAAAAATTCATGAGAAACTAAACTGTCTTGGAATTGTCAGATATCAAAATAATGTCACAAATATTTGGGGTTATAGGAAATTGTCCTAAAACAACAAAAATTCAAACCATTGTGCATATTGTGACCATTTGATCTTCAAAAAAGTTAAGAAAATTAAAGTAAATTACAATTAGAATTAGAAGTTGAAACTATAAAACAGCCATCAACCAATGTTGATTTAAAAATGGATAACATGTATTGTTCTACAGAATATTTTAACATATACACGAGTTCTCGATTGTTAAGAATAAATGATATGTACCAATTAACCAAAATCACATGATTTTATGTTTCTGGTTAATATTTACAAGTACTTCATAAAATTATATTATTAGGTTATATGTTTAATATGTGTACCTATATTCATATTTTAAAAATATATTTATCATGAGAAACATTGCGTGGTATAAATTGCTAATGGAAGAATGTGAAGAACAAAAAGTGTTTCTTTTAATAAGATATTTAGACGCATATAAAAGTAGGGAAGGCCAGGTGCAGGGGCTCATGCCTATAATTCCAGCAATTCGGGAGACCAAAGTTAGAGGATTGCTTGAGCTTATGAGTTAGAGACCAGCCTGGGCAACATAGTGAGACCCTGTCTCTACAAAAAATAAAAGAAAAAAATGAAAAATCAGCCAGGAGTGGTGACATGCACCTGTAGTCAAACCTATTTGAGAGGCTTGACTCAGAGGATTGCTTGATCCTGGAGGTCAAGGCTACGGTGAGCCATGATTGTACCACTGCAATCCAGTCTGGGCAACAACAGAGTGAGACCATGTCTTAGTAAGTTAAAAAAAATCAGGGATATACTGGGCTTTATTGATCAGATTATGAGAGAAGGGAGACTGGCTTTGGTTTATACAAACAGAAATAAAAATTCTTAAATCAATGAATTTAGGAGATGATATCTCAAAGTTTCTCAAAATTTTATAGAAAGCAACCATTATACCAAAGAAGACTTTACAGTGAATTCATATTTTTTTTTACTTTTTTTTTTTTTTTTTGAGACAGCATCTCACTCTGTCACCCAGGCTGGAGTCCAGTGGCACAATCACAGCTATTGCAGCCTTGACCTCCCAGGCTAAAGAGATCCTCCCACTTCAGCCTCCACAGTAGCTGAGACTACTGGCACATGCCACCACACCCGGTTAATTTTTTAAATTTCTTCTAGACATGGGGTCTCATTATGTTGCCCAGGCTTGTCTTGAACTCCTGGGCTCAAGCAAGCCTCCCTTCTTGGCCTAGAGTAAATTCTTGCAAAAATTAAAAGGGATATATTGGAGAATGATACCAGCCTAATAGTAAAGTAGGAGTTCTTTGGCTTTTCTACACTCCACAAAATTACAACTAGCAAATTTCCTATGGCAAGTTTATCCCCCTTGTAAACAAGAAATAAAGTCCTAAGCCCTCCCAACCAAGTGAATGGATCCCCTCTGCACCAAAGGAAAGCTGAAAAACCGAATTCCCAACTATGATGGCAAAAAAAGAAGAAAGGCTGGACATGCCTCATATACCCCTTCATTTTGGAGTTTAGGCACAACTGATTTGGATTAACATTAAAATAGAAATCATAAGACTGACAAAACAGATGATTTATGGCAATAAGATACCAACTTCCAACCTGATTCTGGTATAGCATCACAATGACAGATAGCAAGGCTTAAATCAAAATACTTTACCCCAAAATATATTTGTTTGACATATTTTTAAGTGGTCCTGCAATGCTCTCTCTCATGGGGTGAAATTTGCATCTGTAGAAAATCTCCTTTCCTTTCTATGTCTTTCCTCTAGAAGAGGTTTAACTAAGAGCCTAACACCTTTTAAGTTCTGAAAAGAGACATTTGCCATCTATTCTCTCTGAAGCCTCTTACTTAGAGGCTTTGTTTATATAACAAGAACTGTGGCTTCCACAGCCTTCTTATCTTAACTCAAACATTCTCTTGTACTTACTTCTCAAATCTTTAGACAATGCTTTATTCTTTCAACCAATTGCCAATCAGAAAAATTAAATCTACCTGTGACCTGTAAGCCCCTGCTTCAAGAAGAACTGCTTTTTCAGGCTGAACAAATGTGGACCTTACATGTGTTGATTTATGTCTTTGCCTATAACTTCTGACCCCCTAAAATGGATAAAAACAAGTTATAATCCAACCACTGTGTACATATGTTCTCAGGGCTTCTTGAGACTGTACCTGAGCAGTGGTAACTCATATTTGGCTCAGAATAAATTTCTTTAGATATTTTAGAAAGTTTGGCTTTTTCATCACCACATTGAATATTCCAGAACTAAAAGTGGACCTGTGAAATTACCTCAGATTGCAGAACTGAGAAAAATCCATTATCAAACAGTAAGAAAAGTGGTGATCTGCAACTGTGATGCCCCTCCTCCAAGCTCACACAGTGCCATATGCAGAGAATTACCCTAGACACATAGTTTTTAAGTAAAAAATGTTAGTGGGAGGTGGGCATCCATCTTCTCAACCACTCTGAGGAGTGTTGCTGTGCCTTTTTTCCCCATGGGCAGCATCAAAAGTGCTAACAGGACTAGTCCACCAAGGATCAATTAGAAACAAAGAATGGGGAGCAAGTGCACAGCAACTAATATGTGGACCTACTGCAGTAGAGTTGGGCTTGGGGAGCACCCGCTGTAGCACTCATAAGCTTAAATGAAAACAGACAACTTTCTCTGAATTTCCCAACAGACTTACTGTAAATGGACAGTGACAGGAGAAAAAATTAGGACTAAAAAGACCAGATAAATACTTACGTATTCCAAAAGCAGACATCAAGACACAACTGCAAAGATCAAGAAAAATCAGGGAATCATGACATCACCAAATGATCAAAACAAGGTGCCAGTGAGTGACACAAAAGAGACAGTGATGAATGATCTTTATGTTAAAGAATTCAAAATAGCTGTTTTTAGAAAGCTCATCAATAAAATATAGAGAAACAATTTAGAATTTTATCAAAGAAACTTAACAGATTTTAATAAAAAGAACACAAAAATTTTGAAGCTGAAAGATACAATGAGCAAAATTAAAAATGGAATAGAGAGGATCAACAACACAATTGATTAAGCAGGAGAAAGAATTAGTAAGATTGACGAAACACTATTTAAAAATACACAGTGGAGAAAAAATAAAAAAGAATACAAGCAAATGAAAGAAGCATAAGGGATCTCTGAGACAATATCAGTAGAAGAAATATTTGTGCCATCGGTGTTTAAGAGCAAGTAGAGGAAGACAATAGAGTAGAAAGATTTTTTAAAGGAATAATGGCAGAAAACATTCAAAACCTGGGGGAAAATATAAATATCTAAGTGCAGGAAAGTTGAAGGTCACCAATAAGAGTCAATACAAATAAGACTGCAATAATACT
Organism: Symphalangus syndactylus; assembly: GCF_028878055.3. NCBI lineage: Eukaryota > Metazoa > Chordata > Mammalia > Primates > Hylobatidae > Symphalangus > Symphalangus syndactylus. The sequence goes on from NC_072435.2 coordinate 68,971,741, forward strand.
ATAATCAAAATTCAATGATCAGGAACAAATAGAGGATTCTGCAAGTAGCAAGAGAAAAGAAGCATAGCTCACATAAGGAGGTTCCAGTATGCCTGGCTGCAGGCTTCTCAGCAGCAACCTTACAGGCCATGAGGCGGTGAGATGATACATTTAAAGTGCTGAAGAAAAATAATTGCTAACCAAGTATACTGTACCCAGCAAATCTACCTTTCAGAAATAAAGGAGAGATAAAGACCTCCCCAGACAAACAAAAGCTGAGGGAGTTTATCACCACCAGACCTATCTCACAAGAAATGCTAAAGGGAGAGTTCTTCAAACTGAAAGAAAGATATGTTCAAGAATAAGAGAAAGTATCTGAAGGTATATAACTCAATGGGAAGAGTAAATATACAGTCAAATTCAGAATGAGGAGAAATGTGAAATCTTATTTGTTATTGGGGGGATGTAAATTAGTACATCTCTTATGAAAAATAGTATGGAGGTGCCTCAAAATATTACACATAGAACTACCATATGACCTTCATATCTTACTACTGAGTATATATTCAAGGACCTGAAATCAGTAACTTGAAAAGACATCTGCTCCCATATTTATTGCAGCACAATTCACAGTCATATATATATGTATACATATATATATTTAATGTTTTATATGTGTATATATATAATACTATTCACCCATAAAAAAGAATGAAATCCTATGATTTGCAACAACACAGATGAGCCTAGAGTACATTGTGTCAGGTGAAATAAACTAGGCACAGGAAGTCAAATACTGCATGAACTCACCTATGTGTAGAATCTAAAAAAAGCTAACATCATAGGACAGAGTAGAATGGTGCTTATCAGAGCCTGAGGTAGTTAGAAAGGAGAAGAAAATGGGAAGATATTGGTCAAAGAATGTTCTATCACAGTTAGACATTTGACATAATTTTTTTATATCAACTAGAGGTATATATTGGCTGCACATAACAAAAAACTACAAAATTTAAAAGTTCACTGAAAAGATAAAAATAAATTTTTTTTCCATTTATAAATCCAGGGATAGGGACAGTAGTATAATGTCTACACAGTCTGGTTACTTTCTATAGCCAACATACTTGGAATTTTCTGCTGTGCTATCCTAACACATAATTTTCAAAGTATAACTCATAATTAAAGATGGCTGCTGAAGCTTCAACTATCACCTATGTGCACCAAGTAAGGGCTTAGTTAAAAATAACACAGCGGCAAGATGACCGCAACTAATGTAGTAAGTTTACCTCAACTCATTTCTGCTTCAAATAAAATTTTAGCCTCATGATACTAAGGGTAAATAGTAGAAGAAAGAGCAGCAAGTAGGTTCTGTCATCTGATGTGATGATTTTAGAAGAATTGATCTGATTTTTTTTCTATGTGTAAAATATGGTCAGAGCTGTGCTAACGAATTTCTTCACAAATTAGTTTTGAAGATGCTAGTAGTTTATTTATGGAATAATTCAGTTAATTTAAACTTCTTATGCAATAAATAAATGTCTAAGAGATAGTAAAGAATTCATTCTTAACATCATAGTTTAAAAAGAAAAATCCAAACTGCTAAAAGCAAATTAGTAAATGTGTCAAGATTAAAACAGTGATATGCTTTTCATACTCTGTGGGTGTTCTATGAATCATAATTCAAATTTATCAAAAGAAGTTGAGCCGTTTTTCATAAAAACCACACAATACTTTGACAATGTTTTTGATTTAAATATATACTTCTTAATAAAATAGTTGCATATGGAAATAAACATAAGCAACATAAATAAAAAACATTAATGATTCATATTACAAAGTCCTAAATCACAAATATGAAATAATTTATAAAAATTCAGAAAAAAATTGACAAAAATAGGTCACAACAATTAAAATCAATTTCATTTAAAAATATAGATAATTGGTATATATAAAAAATGCTTAACAAGAGAAATGCTCATAAAATATATAGAGAAACTATTTTTCACCTGGTGCAAGTGTATTGTCCACAGTGACAATACACTCTGAGCAGCTGTGAAGAAATAGATACTTTGATACATGGTTTAGAGGAGTTTCAAAACCGATTTGGAAAGGAGGTCAGCAATATCTAACACCTCTACATGTGCATTTACCTATAACCCATTAACCTCATTTCAATGATTCTTTCCTAAAACATCACATCCACAAATATGATTAAATAAATAAGCAAGCTAATGTATTCAAATATTACTTGAATTAGTAAAAGATTAGACAGCCCAAATGTCCATCAATAGGGCATTGGTTGAGTAAATTATGGCACATTCACACAATTACCTACTGTCCACTAAAAACAAGGAAGACTTCCATGTATTAAATACATTACTTTCTTGGATACATTATTTAATGTATTAAGTGTAAAAAGCAGTGCTCTAACAGTGGAATGATTAGAAATGGAGACGGTCTTCTCTGACAATGATTTTAATGTTTTTGTTAACTTTAAATGATAACTAAATGACGTGGGTATCTTAAATATTTGTAAATTAAATCAAATAAAACTAGGAAATTAAACCAAGAGAAAAATAATGAAAGTAAACATAAATAAAATCAATATAATATTCGCATAGTTGAAAAAGTTATTCCAAGTGATTTTGAAATACAGTATTCTGAGAAAACTTTTTTTTATTTGCCTATGTGCTTTCTTTTGTTTTTAATAAGGGAAAAAAGCACCTTAAAGAAATCTTAACTATTTCACTCAGAGGATTTATGGGGAATAACATTGTTTCGAAACTATTGAGAAATAAATAAATAAGTGGTAAGTATATTAAGATGATATATTTAAATTGATATCTTGATATTAAGTATATTTAATATTTTAAGTATAGCAACAAAAGATACAAACTTTTTAAATTTGAGAGTCATAATAAATAGCAAAAGAAGAAAACTTTGTAATATTAAGTCTGAATTTAAAATATCATTACAAATTTGTGTTTTAACAAACACTGTGAGTACCTAGAAGCAGTGATATTCAATAACATGCAGATCTTGGTTTCTGAATATCATCAACTCCAAAAGGAAGTGGCTATCCTTGGAAATATGTCTGTCTAGGTCTGGGGCAGCGAGTGTATTAAGTATACCTGGGCCATTGTGCTGTTTAAGAAAGAATGTACATCCTGAATGACTATAAACTTTTTTTGTGTGTGCTCCCCATCAGCAATAAATAGATAAATAATTTTTCAGGTATCAGTTTGAAAAAGTCCAGGCAGGCTACATTTGGGGTGATTTGAGCATAAAAAGAATAACAAGTGTAATTGACCATAGCATATAAAATAAAATAAAAATAATTCCATAGGATATACATGAAAGAAAGTCCTGCCTGGAGGATTGCCAGATAAACTCATGGTAGATTGACCCTCCTTATAGATTCAAACAATATTAACTCTGTATAAATACAAACAAAACAAAAGAGAAAAGAAAACAAAACTGTGAATTATCTGAAACTAAATAAAGGCAGGCACATTCTAGACAGAAACTGACACCTGTAAAAGGAATGCATTCAATAGAATCCCTAAATTCCTCTCTCCTTTGAGATATATATATATATCCTGTATAATTACTTCCTGTTGAGTGAAAGTGAGATCTGTGAATATGATAATATGTCAGTCATCACATAAGTATCAGGATAGTTGCTACCATTGGGAAGAAAAGATAGAACAGAGATTCTAGGATTTTGGCAGTGTTATATTTCTTGGCCTCGTAGTGTTTATTCTGATAATTCATTGAGCTGGCATACACGATGAGTGCATCTTTCTGTATGTGTATTACATTTCTGCAAGCATACAGAAATTTCAGTCTTTCAATTCTATACCACCCTGTTTCTACCTATTAACATCCATGTTGAGGGAGGAAAAAAAATCCATATTTTCTTTCTAAATTTTCTCACCTCCGGCTCCCTCCTCCACCAGTTTCCTATTTGTATGTCTCTCAGAACACTTTTCAAATGTCTCCATAGACCTCCTAATTAGTGTAAGCACTAATGCATTTTAGAATTCTCTGGGGAATGCATGAGCAATAGGGAATTAGTTGAGACTTTTATTATCAGCCTATGTTCCTAGTCCATCAGCAAATATAATTGAAACATGGGGCCTTATGAAAGTTTAAAAAAATCACAAAACAGAGTCTTAACTTTTACCTCTGCCTTCTAGTAACCCATTCAGTTTCTTTTTCTCACAGTTGCCACTGTAGTTTTATCTTGAGCTCTGCTCTCTCTTCTAAGCTCCAATTCCACAGCTGTTACCAGAATATTTCACTGACACCATAAAATCAACCTCAATATATGGAGATTCTAAACTAAATTATCTGTTCCCCAAATCTGTTTCTCTTCTTGAGTTCCTCATCTGTGTGTGACAGAAACTTTTCCTAGCAAACATTTTCAAATATTGCTATCGTCTCCCATTCCTTTCTTCATTATCCTCACAGATATCTCATTTTCTAGACAGCCTTCGTCTAACTAGCATTTATTCTATCATATCACACTTGGCAATGCCACTGCAATATTCATAATCAGAAATTTATTAACTACAGTCATAGTCCATTAATTATTTCTCCTGTGTGAAGTCTCTGCAGAGACTAATCCATTCCCCACAGTGCTTGCTGTTGGGCTAATATTTATTGAAATCAAATATCTGTCCAGCATTTCACATAGGTGCTTCATATACATTATTTTCTTTAATTTTTACAATCCAAAAACAAAATATAATTTACCAAGCTTTAGAGATAAGAAAACTGAGATTTACTTCTTCAATTAGCGTAGTTGTAATTAAAATACAAGCAAGGCCAATTCTAAATGCATGTGCTACCTCCGTTCTCCCCCACATCCGACCTTTGATCATTTTATTTCCTTGCTCGAAATAACACATAGGATCTCACTACCTCATAAATTGCATCCAAACTCATTAGCCTATTATTTTAATATTCCTTGATCTAGTTTCAATGTACCATTCTACACCCAATTTCTATTTCTCACAAACACATTTCATTTATACCCAAACATCAGTCACTCTAAATCAACCTGCTCCACAATGTCCTGCTTTCATCCTGGTGTACAAAGTTGTCCTTCTATTTAAATGGCTTTCCTCCCTATAACCAGCTGTCTAGTTGACCCATCCTTTTAAGGACTACTAAATGCCTCTTTTCTAATGTTGCCTTCCTTGAGCTCTTTTGACAGAATAACTAATTCCTTTTTTTTTTTTTTTTTGAGATGGAGTCTTGCTCTGTCGTCCCAGCTGGAGTGCAGTGGCATGATCTCAGCTCACTGCAGCCTCTGCCTCCGGAGTTCATGCCATTCTCCTGCCTCAGTCTCCTGAGTAGTTGGGACTACAGGCGCCCGCCACCACGCCTGGCTAATTTGTTGTATTTTTTAGTAGAGACGGGGTTTCACTGTGTTCGCCAGGATGGTCTTGATCTCCTGGCCTCACGATCCACCTGCCTTGGCCTCCCAAAGTGCTGGGATTACAGGCGTGAGCCACCATGCCCAGCCCAGAATAACTAATTCTTTCTTCAAACTTCCATAGCCTCTATAATTTTCTAATTTGTATTTGAGCTATTTGTTTTCTATTTGTATGCTTCCTTAAAGAAGGATATCTGTATCTAAGCATCTTTGAAGTCTCTAGGCACCTGCATAGCACATAACAATAGCCATCCGGAAATTACTTTTTTTTTTTTGCATCAAAGTATAGTAAGATAGTATAGCTAGCAGTGGAAAAACAGAACCAAGTATATACTACTATGCACACAGTAGCATGCACCAATGTTCAGCTAGCAGACACAATACATCAAACTATGAATTTTAACATCACTGAAAGAAAAATTTCTTCTAAGTGTTTTCGAGCATTGAGCCAAATGTAGTCAATGCAGCTGAAATGTTTCTAATAGCTCTTTTAAAATTCTGCATTTTGTTCTATTTTGTTGGAGATCAGTTATAGACTTTTTCTTTTAAAATTTACTTTCGCAGATTATTTTATTTGTTAATGGGACCTATACTGTTTATGGAGGAAAAAATCTATAAAACAACAGTATTGAAAATTTAGCCACAATTCCTTAGAATGGTACTTCTGAATGAAGAATAATGAAGTTTAGTACAAGTCTCTTACATATTGAATATAAACTAGTTACTTTTGCTCTCACTTTAAAAATTTAGCAATAAGCAGTTTATTTGGGATGACACATGCAATTCTTTAATTATTGAAAAGTCTAACCCTGCCTATTACAGCTATATACATATCTAAAGTTAGAAATAATTCTTACTCATAATCCAATTTTAGACACAATAGTGGATTTTAGTTCTTATTATAATACCAGAAGCATAGGCATCTGTTGATTATTGTTTTAATAAATCTCTGTTATAGCATAAATACACCTTTATTAAATTGAAGAGAAAGAGTAAGAGATCATTTATCAAAAGTTTCTTTGAAAACTTTTAAAATATGAGAAAATATTTTTAAAATGTTATAGTAAACTAAGTTCAATAGTTAAGATTCAAATATTTAGTTAGTTCAGTTAGTTTAATTAAAGTTAATTACCTTATATCTATATTGCTATATTATTTTGTGTTATGCAGCAGTAGTCTATTGAATTTGACTGACTCAAATTTTTATCAAAAACTTCAGTAAGAATATTATATATTATACAGATCTTAAATACAGTAGCACATTTTAATGTGCTTTAAAGTTTATAAGATGTAAATTATTTGCTTACTTGCGAGAATGCTAACAAAACAGTAGGAGTATTTGAAATTTCAGATCAGGTGTTGCCAGAATTTAAAATATATATTTTAAACTAATAAAGAATCAAGAATGTAAAATAAGCTTTCTAGTATTTATCTTGGTGAATGATACCTTATACTAAAAAAAATCAGATGAACAAACACACAAAAACAAAACCCAAACAAACAAGAAAAACTGTTTTGAATAAATGAGTAGTTTAGAGTGCTTAATATTTCAGATTATCTTTGTAGGCCTTATGATAATGCATTTAGTCATGCTTTGAAGAAGATACTATCATTAAATGAAATATAGATGTGCCCCAGAGTATTTGAGTAACTAACTCAAGATTCCATAGCTGGTGCTGTGGAAAGCTAAGATTTCAAATGAGTACTTTGACTCTAGATCTGTGTGCTTACAAAGTGTTTCATTTTACTCCCATTTAATGTGTTTATGGAAGCTTTATTTAGAAACATTTTACAGAACATCAGACTTTAGAGCTTACAGTACACTCAAACAGGACACACATACACACACACACACAGAGAAATGCCTTATTCAAGCATCAACATAAATGAGTTTTCCTTCCTGGATTCCAGAATCTTTGTAACAAGTGTAAGTTTGGAACCAACTGATTGAGCTCACTCGCTCTCTCTCTCTCTCTCTCTTCCTCCCTTTCTTCCTTTCTTCCTTCCATGTAGTCTTCCTCTGTCACCCAGGCTAGAGGGCGATGGGCAATCTCAGTTCACTGCAACCTCTTCAAACGTTTCTCCTTACTCTGCCTTTGGAGTAGCTGGGATTACAGGTGTGCACCACCATGCCCAGCTAATTTTTGTAGTTTTAGTAGAGATGGGGTTTCACCATGTTTGCCAGCCTGGTCTCAAACCCCTGGCCTCAAGTGATCTGCCTGTCTCTGCGTCCCAAAGTGTTGGGATTACAGGCATGAGCCACCACACCCCGCCAGAGGTACATCTCTTTAATATTACTTCTGTTAATTTTAGAGATGCATTCCTATAAAGAATCATATTTTATATTATATTCTTCACCAATTGCAAGTACATAGCTCTAGGTATTTAGTTATTATTAAGTATGGTAGAAATATGCTCTTCAAAATAAGGGCCATAGGCTACTGACAAGTTCCTATTCTCTTTCCATTAGTGATTCAAGTTGACAGATTCAGAGTAAGAAAAGAACTTCCAGGTTAAACAACCTCTGGTAAGTTTTTAACTCATTTTTTCTACCTAGTTGCTTCTTGTATCTGCAACAATGCCTTCTTTGGAGCAGCCTGTGTTTTATTATTAGTTTGTCTTGTTTTGTTTTGTTATTTAGTTAGTGTTCAGAACAATTCTTTGAGTTATAAACGTTTTCACTATTTTTCAAAACAAAATCATATAATATAGTGAAGTTTGATTAGTAACATGATATAAATATTGTGAGAATACACTGTCTACAATACAATAAAAGCTCAAACAAGAAGAAAACAGAATGTTCTAAATTGGGAGAATTTTATCAGGGAAACTTTATTACCATCTAACATTTTGTCTGAGTCCTCAAAGATAAACTTTCTGCAGATAGATATTGAAGGATGATTGATACAATAGAAAGAGCATCAGAAACAATGACAAGGATATGAAATCATAAGGATATTCATTCAGAAATATTTGATAGAGTGGCATGAGAAATTTAAATATTTTAATGATTTTAAGGAGTCTTTTAAACTGTATGTCATGGTTTTGATTTTATTTTCACAAAGAAAGATCTATTAGTAGATATTACCTTAATTAATATGGATAAGACATTATGTGATGCCTACAATCAAAAGAAATAGTGGTGATAATGCAGAGTGAAAAAGTACAGCTGGAGGTGAGAGTAAGGTAGAGTGGATGAAACTTTGCCATCTGAGAGATGTAGGCTGTGAAAGACAGTGAAGCCATTCCATTCTCTAAATTAGAAAGTAAGTAGAGACAAAGATGTAGAAGAAAGTTAAAACATTTAATTTTGGCATTTTGAAATAGCGTTGTTTTCGGCATATCCGTCAGAAAATCCAGCTAAGAAGTTTAATTGGCCAGCAAAAAAAAATGGTGATATCATCAAATATGTGGAAGTTGAAGCCTTAGGATTAAATGAGTTTCCGAAGGAAAATGCTGAGAATGGAGAAAAGAATCAAATACTGGGGATATTCAAAATTCAAAGCAATTCTGAGACAAACTTTACTGAAGATATATCTGAGGGGGAAAAAAAGCATAACCAGAAAAGAACGAAGAGAAAATGCAATCCAAGAGAGATCTTTCAAGGTAAATAAACAAACAAAAGCTTTGATGATGTCTATTTTTTTCAGAAAAATGAAATAGAAGAATCTATTTACAATATTTAATAGCACAGATGACAATGGTAATATTTGTTAAGGCAAATTCAACGATGGGAGCAGTTGCCACAGTTTACCACGTGGAAGTTGAAGGAAAGAAGGAAATAGAGTGAATAGCTTGTGAGGAATATTCTTTAAAGGATATTGGCTTTGAAGAGTAGTGATGCTATTGTCACTAGAAGGACAAAATAGTTAATGGTGACTTTTTTCCCTTTAAATATGGAGATTTATTATAAGCTATTTGCTGTAAAAAAAAAAAAAAAAAATAGAGTGTGACAGACTTGGCATCCAGGAAAGGATGTACTAAACCAGTAGATCAAATCCCTTAAGGAAGAAAAGATGGCATGCTCAAGAGCACAGAGGAGAGATGAGTCTTGAATAGAAACAGACACCTCTTCCCTAGGTACTGGGAAAAAGAGTTGACATGTGATTGCAGTGTTAGCGTGTGATACTGGACTTCACAGAAGTCTATGCTGTAGAGTTTACATTAAGGAACTTAAATAGGGAACATCCTGTTTTATAAGATTATTTTGAGGATGGAGCACAACACACTGACATTCAAAAGGTTAAAGGTAAAACTGTTTCCCACAAACAGCTCTGAACAAGAAGGCTGCCCAGCAGGGTCACAAAAGGATTGCATCTAAGGACAGTGTAACAGCAAGCTGGAGCTATAGGAGATAGCTAATGTATGTCAAGTGGGGTGTGATTAGCTAGACTTTGTAGACTCCTTACAAATTGGCTAATTTAAATAATTTTTTAGGCTCTGGGATATAGGGGATATAGTCCCTAGTTGTCTGTTCTATAGCCCTGGGGCAATTAGAGATAGTCCAGCAGTCAGGAGTATAAAAGCCTGAGAAGGAAAGTGTTTGAGATGTGGACTTAATCAATCAGCTGCTGAAGGAGGACTGACACACCTCTAGCCAAGGGTTCAAAACTGGATCAATTTATTATGGATTAATAAAAAATACCATATTTCACTTATGAAGAAAGATAAGATTTCAGAATGTATCTCACATGTATCCCGGATGATTGAGTAAGAAATATGACAAAAAATACAGCTGACATTTTCAGGAAGGATTTTGAGCATTGTGCATATGTTATTTCAATCTTTGCTGCCATACAAGGTAAATAATATTATCTGTTTCAAAGATGAGGTATCTGAGGCACAGAGATGTTAAGTAGCTCACTAAAAGTACTGTATTGCAGATAAAGGAGCCACGACAGTGTTAACCTTAGAGCTCAGACTTTTAACTTCTTTTCTCCTAGTGATGCCCACTAAGTGCTGAATGTCTTGCTGAGATGGAAATTATATAAACTATAAAGTTATCATTCCATCTCTGCACTGTGTCATGCCTCCCAGAAATATTCAGCAACCCGGTTGTAAGAAATAATAGATTGGGGGTTATAGGACAACTCCATGGAAAGGCAAAAGGAATTGGATATTGTAGTTAGGGTTTAAGGGGTCCAAATGAATAAAATATGTTTCTTACTCAGCAATGGAAAAGATTGAGAGAAAGATTAAGTAGTGTGAGTAATAAAAACAAAGTATTGCCTTAATTGCTATGAAAGGTGATTATAAAATATGACTTTTCTTCTGCAATCAATGAAATTTCTAATTCTTCAGTTCTGTCTTGGATATACCTAGCTGTCACTGGTTCCCCAGATTAACTAGTTCCTGGTCTTTCATTTCAAGGTAGGCTTCCTTTTATATGACAGATCACAAATAACGATGCAAAACTTGTTTAAATAGGCTGGCCACAATACATAATAGGTTAAAGCAAGAATGCTCAGTTCCTTCTCTTAAATTCTCAGATTATTCATTCTCCTTTTCTAAGTAAAAAATATGTTGAGTGGAGAGAGAGCCAGATATGTTAGTTTAGTAAAAGACCTTACATGGTAACAGAAGCAGAGAGTCATTGCCCTTCTTGTCTCTATTTCTTTGCAATTTTGAGTCCACAAGAAGTAATTCATCAAAGAGTTTAGCTTATTGGAGGAGGAAACGAAGTCATACTTTGGAATATGGATTGAGAGAAGAGGATTAGTTTGAGGGACTGAATTATCCCTTGATATTAATAGGAATATATTTGTAGTAAACTAGAAGGTAGGAGGCAGTAGCAGAGAAAAGTATAAGAAGAATTTTAATTAAATGAAAGAGTATTTTTCTAAATTGATAAAACAGACATGAGCAGGAAAGGCAAATAAGTTTCACACTTATTTAGTATGGCCACTTAAAATAGTATTTTGAGAGAACTGAAAAGACTGTCCCAAAGCCTCTAAGAAGCACTGGACAATGGAGATATTTTCTACTTTTTGTCCCTGAGATTGAATGAACCATTGTCAAAATTGTTTACTACCTCTTTCTACTGGCCCCTGCCTACTGGGAAATTAAATTGCCTCTGCGAATGTGACTCACTTTATCCAATTAAATATAAAAGGAAGGGCTATCATTGCATGTCCCCTCTTGTGCATATTCATCTTCCAGGAGACAACATGACCCAGAGAAGAGCAACCCTCAAGCAAGGGTCTGAAAAGAAAGAACAGAAACTCAAGCCACAATTGTACCACAATGGATATTCAAACTTACACTATGAGTCTTTGTTTTTCTGTCAGTTTTAAGTTAGTTGTTTTTTAAGCATTACTTAGACTAAGAATATGGATAAGTACTTATACCTGAGTTTGACAAGCTTAAATGCTATTTCCTTCACACCAAGAAGGAGGATATAGTTAACTTAATTATAACTCATGACCTGCTTCAAGTGTTGTAATAATAACTGATGCTAATGAGGATCAAAAGAGTGACTCCTTAGTGACCATCAGGAGCCTAATTCTAGTCATTCTATTGTTGATAATATTAATGTGGAAAGTTAAGCAAATGTACCCATTAAGCATATTGAAAACTCAGCAATAGTCTCAAAATAGATGAATAACATAACGTGGTAATTCATCAAGACCCTCAGATTAAGCATTCTCTCACCTAAAATGCACACAATTCAGTTTACTATTATGCTTCTTGAAGCACAATACAAATGAACTTTTTATGAAGCAAGAGCAAAAAATACTTTACTGTTTCTTTCCTTTTTACACCTAACAAATGCTTCAGTTTAGGAATGTCTGTAGTACTCAAAGAAAGAATTGTCATTCGTGATGAGAGTATGCTTAAAGTTTATAAAATTCTCGGTTGGCCTCTTTATATTGCCTCTTAAAAATACAAAAGAAAATGGAGGAAAGCTGAGAATTACATATAGAAGCAGAGACATAATAGCAGAGACAGAAAAAGGCAAGAAGTAAAGAAACAAAATAATGAAAAAATAATTAGTTGTGGAAATTGAGTAAATGAAACTTTTTTTCATTGCATAATACCTAGCTTAATACCTTCTCTGTGGAACATATGTTGAAAGGCCACTTGGATTACCTCTTCTAGTCTACCTCCATTACCCCACCACCACCACCATTTTTAAACTGTGCAAAGATGGTAATATGCAAAGTACCCAGGTCTTTTCTGGAAAACTAAGGGATTTTCTATGTTTGCTTTATAACATAGGAGTTTATGTCTCCTTTTTAGTGTGTTTCCCATAATATTTCATTTTTATGCTTATTTATTTTTTCAGCTAGATTGCTCTACCAAAACAGATGTATATCAATCTTTATATCAATATGTATTAATATGTATAACAATTTGTATTAATATGCATATGAATTCTGTAACCTTATATAATAAGGTTTTATTTTGGCTTTATTTTGCTTTTTCACAGTTTGGATGGATTTGGGGTGATAAAAAAGTTAATAATTGGAGAGTTGAAACTCTGTTAAGTATGTGTCTGAAATTATTTATAACTTTTCAATGTAATAATAAAAAGACCCACACATTTCTTCGTAGATTGCTTTTGTTCTTATTGGTGTACTTAATTAATCTTGTCACTGGTATAGTCTAATTTTCAATTCATTATTTCTTAAAATAGCTTCAAATCTTTAAAGTTAATTAGGCTTTTTTAACAAATAAGCGCATCTTTTTTTACTAATTTGCTTGCTTGCTAATTTTTCTTGGAGAAATTAAAATCACCTTGTTTTTAAAATGAAAGTAATTTTGTATGAAAAGAGATGAAGCTCACTTGGAGATTTCCTTCTCTGCCCAGCACTCATGCATGGATGTATTAAACCTAAAACTGACAATTACAACAAAATACTTAAATATTTAAGTATCACCATCACAGGCAAAATACTAGAAATATTATAAGTATGTGCCACAAAACATACTACATAAGAATTTTGTAAAGGAATACTTTTCAAGCACAGGTGCATGCAAAGCTGATGATTTCTGATATTGTGAAGACCAAAATGACTTGTTTTTTGAATGTTGGAAGGATTGGACATGGTGAAATTTAAATAATTTTCATAATATGCTTAATAATAAACATGGGCAAACAGAATTTTAAGTAATGCTTAGCGTTAAGAAGAAATATTTTTGAACTGAGCACTATGTGAACCTGACTGGAGTAACAGCAGATATTCAATAAAGCCTTCATATGTAATGGTAACTTTAGAAGATTTGGGAAAATAGAATTTGGAAAAAGTTTGAGACATGTGCAAAGACTAAAGAATCTCTCCAAGAGCTTAAGAATCTCTTAGGGGTTCCTACACTTTGATTTTAGGGTAGATCTTAATGAAAGGGCAAAATGAATGAATAAAGGATTCCCTATTTAATAAATGGTGCTGGGAAAACTGGCTAGCCATATGTAGAAAGCTGAAACTGGATCCCTTCCTTACATCTTATACAAAAATTAATTCAAGATGGATTAAAGACTTACATGTTAGACCTAAAACCAGAAAAACCCTAGAAGAAAACCTAGGCAATAACATTCAGGACATAGGCATGGGCAAGGACTTCATGTCTAAAACACCAAAAGCAATGGCAACAAAAGCCAAAATTGACAAATGGGATCTAATTAAACTAAAGAGCTTCTGCACAGCAAAAGAAACTACCATCAGAGTGAACAGGCAACCTACAAAATGGGAGAAAATTTTCACAACCTACACATCTGACAAACGGCTAATATCCAGAATCTACAAAGAACTCAAACAAATTTACAAGAAAAAAACAAACAACCCCATCAAAAAGTGGGCAAAGGACATGAACAGACACTTCTCAAAAGAAGACATTTATGCAGCCAAAAAACATATGAAGAAATGCTCATCATCACTGGCCATCAGAGAAATGCAAATCAAAACCACAGTGAGATACCATCTCACACCACTTAGAATGGCCATCATTAAAAAGTCAGGAAACAACAGGTGCTGGAGAGGATGTGGAGAAATAGGAACACTTTTACACTGTTGGTGGGACTGTAAACTAGTTCAAACATTGTGGAAGTCAGTGTGGTGATTCCTCAGGGATCTAGAACTAGAAATACCATTTGACCCAGCCATCCCATTACTGGGTATATACCCAAAGGATTATAAATCATGCTGCTATAAAGACACATGCACACGTATGTTTATTGGGGCACTATTCACAATAGCAAAGACTTGGAACCAACCTAAATGTCCAACAATGATAGACTGAATTAAGAAAATGTGGCACATATACACCATGGAATACTATGCAGCCATAAAAAATGATGAGTTCATGTCCTTTGTAGGGACATGGATGAAACTGGAAACCACCATTCTCAGTAAACTATCACAAGGACAAAAAACCAAACAGCACATGTTCTCACTCATAGGTGGGAATTGAACAATGAGAACACATGGACACAGAAAGGGGAACATCACACTCTGGGGACTGTTGTGGGGTGGGGGGATGGGGGAGGGACAGCATTAGGAGATATACCTAATGCTAAATGACGAGTTAATGGGTGCAGCACACCAACATGGCACATGGATACATATGTAACAAACCTGCACGTTGTGCACATGTACCCTAAAACTTAAAGTATAATAATAAAAAAAAAGTTTTCCTATTTTTAAAGACATTTCATTACATGCACACAGCCACACACACATATGTTATCTCTATGTAAATGTACAAGTACACATACACACATATGTACGTGCCTATGTGAATATGCACTGGTCATGTACCTACATGTGTGTAGGTTTATGTGAATATACACAAGGTGTTTATATGTATTTGTATGATCTCTAAGCTAAACAGATACTCTGAAAGATAAAAGAAAAATCCAACATATTGATTCTGTGATATGTTAGTATTTTGATTCCCCTTGGCAATTCAAGTATCATTTTTCAAGAAAAATTTTCAATTATTTTAAAATAAATTTTCAGCTTTATTACAAAAGTCTTCTCACACATTGAGGTATACTAAAGTGTAAACACAAATTTTAAATTTTAAATTTGGCACGATATCTAAAATCCCCTTCACATTTTCAGTTCCTCCCTTGTCTTTGTAGTGATACATCCCAATATCTTCCTATGGTAAACATTGTTTTGTATAATCACAATTTGCTAAAAGCTTAAAAGATGACATTTTTAGTGCTCCATTTGAGACTACTTTAATTAAATATTTTAACTTGGTATTGAACATTATGGAACTACAATTTAAAGACTTACTGTCAAAAAGTCAAACACCATTTTAGGACATTTAGTCTGATTTTAAATATATCTTTTGAAAAGCTCAAAAAGTTCTAAAATCCAGTTTATAATGAACACCAGAGAGAGAAGTTATGTACTGCAATGCTCAAGTGGTTTTTAGCATGCAGTATCAACTGTAACAAAAGTTTGTATTTCAGTAACTGTCAGTGTATAACTATAGCTTTTATTTTTATTTCAGAATATCACACAATTTGGATATAATTATAAATTATATTTGTTCTACAAGCTATTTAAAATTATTTGAAATTATTGGTTATTCAATTAAGGACTTTTTTTTTTAACCAAAAAAAGCTTTGTCCCATCAATTTTAATGTTTATTATAATAATTTGATCTTCAATATCAAGCTTTTTAAACTGAAGTTTTGCTGTAACATCTTTTCAAGTAATTTCTGATGCTTCAAAATGAATTTCCTACAAAACAAAATTTTATCACACAAAATTTTCTATGAAAAATTCAAGCCACTCTTGCATCTTATACAGCTGATTTTCTCTTTGGAGAATCTGATGGTACCAATATAAAAACTGGTAATTTATATGTTTTCAAATTTCCTCTTTGGTTAATGAAGCCAACACATTAACAGTCATTGTTTCATGCTTTGTATGTGCAGAGGAAAACTTAGAATTAAAAATGAATGAATATAATTTTTAAAAAGGGTCTCTGTTTAAATAAAATATGTAGTTTCATAGAGTATTATTTTAAATGCACCTTCTGCTGCTGCATATGTATATCATCATCTTTGGGGAGAGCCAGTTTCTTAAATTAACTACTAACTTTTGAAATAAATGCTAATACTTCTTCTGAAAATTTGTTTCTTCTGATTTCTTGCAGTCAGTGATACTTTGACTTTGATAGGATACAGAGTTTCCTATTGTGAATGAAATCAACTTCCTTTTAAAAAGAGACATTTAGTACGTTTTATAATTAAATATGAACTTTTGTTCTTAGTTCACTGATGAAGAATGCAGTTATAAGAATAATATAAATATTTTTGTATTTACACCCCAGTAGGTACACAAAGCACAAAGAGTACTTTCCTCAGATTAACTCCCACTATGCCTTGGATTTTTTTTTATTTTTTGAGGGCATAAATCTGAACTGTTCTAGGAAATCCAGAATCTATGCTCACCTTAGAATCAGCAACACGAGTCCTTCAACTCAGTCCGTTCTCTATTTAAATTATATCCATGTGAAAATTTCAGAACACATTCTGATTTGATGAGGATTTCAGAAGACAGTTAGCGCCCTTAAAAAAATGATGTAGCAGAGGGTGCAATAATATTTGATGTATTTGAAATATGAAGATGTATTTATTTATTTTACATTTTTGAGCACAACTAACTATAAGAGAGATTTTTTCATGTTGAAGAATATCAGAAAGAAAAGTATACAAAAAGGAGCAATCGCAACAACTTAGCTTATTTCTTTTCACCAAGTTCTTTTTTCTCCTCTTTCCTTTGTATGAATTGTTTAAATCTTAGATTCTACATCAGTTTTAATTTATTTGTCTGTCCTGACTTTCATTTTAGCCCAGTAGCTCTCACTCAGTTAATTAGCAGAGAAAATAAAACTTAGGTGTTTATTTAACTGCTCAAGGGATTCTCTAGGTTCTTTAATAGCAAGTACACCTTCATTAGTATTTATTTCAGGTATGGGGAGAAAAAATCTATACAGATTTCGGAAAGCAGATTACATCCAGAATTAAGTGAATAAAATGCCAGTGTTGAAAGGTGCAAACATCAACTATAAGATAATATTATTTAAGATATTGGAACCCCCAGTAGCAGAATAAGAAGAAATATTTAGATAAATCTAAGCAAAAATATTAATGATAATGACCTCTTAATGATGATGAGTATATAACACTCTCTCCAGGGAAGAGATGGCAGCTATCACTTACTAACTCTGTAGCTTAACTGGATAAACTGCTAGAGAATATCCTTTGGAAATAATATGTACTGGCAAGGAGAAGGAGATAATCTCAAAGAATGTCCAATAAATTTATGACACTCTTTTGCATGTTATCACTTTATATATAAAATTATATTCCTATTCACTTTTCTGAATGATAACAAAACATCTAACTAAAATTATTTCTTTGAGCAAATTTGAATGAAAAACTCAGCCAAGTTGAACTTTATTGGTATTACCTGCCCATAGCTTTGTTACCCTAAATCTTTTGATTTATTTAATCATTGTTAGTTTCTACATTCACAGCTAAGAAGATATCAAATGCTATAAAACCACCACACTTGCAGGAAGGGTACCTGGAATTCTTGATCCAAATTAATTTAAAAAGTACACATGTCAATCAGTCATATTTTTATTCACACAAAAACTAGTACATTCCACCAATAATTTTTCCAAATAGAGAACAATAAGTTATGTCAAGATTTCTAGCAGTTTGTTGATCTCAGCAAAAGCTCTTTAATTTTTCTCTTTGACTGTAAACAATAAGAAATGTTCAGGGTCATTACATAAAATGAGGTTGTTTTCTTGCTGGAGAAAAGCCTTTCTGGGAATCAAGGTTAGAGTTAGGTAGGAACAGAGAAATGTAATTTTACAGAATTCTATTATCCCTTTGACACATAGGGGGAAATATACTGGAAATGATTTCCTGAAAAATAGAGAATATATGCATCACAAGATTTTATTTTGAAAAATATCTTTGTTCAGCTTGAGACCAATGTTCCCAAGAAACATCAGTGCCAAATATACTGTCAGAGTTTTTCACTTCACATAGGTGTCTGCTAGGAATATGAAAAGGAAACAAACAAACAAAACCAGAAAACATGTGGTCCTCACTTTTGTTTTACAAGATGGCTTATCATGGAAGAGTTTTCATTATTTTTCATAGATAAAGCTAAGTGGTAAGCACTCATTAATAATTTAATTAGCTAAGAAACATTATTCCACCATTATATATAACCACTCATTAAAGGGTTTTAGTAAGTATAATTAGAAGACAGTTGCATGAAAGTAAGTTTACCACTCAAAACATGTTTTATAAAAATAGCTAGCATCAATAGCAGAATGAGCGATTTATTGTTATTCAGAACATGCTCCTGGTAATGGAGAATTGTTAACCCAAACCAAAACCTAAACCAAAACCTAAATTGAATTCCACTAGGAAATGGCATTATGTTGACTGAGGTTCATCACATATCTGCAACTGTCTCTTCCATTTCCTCCATATTCTTTAGATTTATAAGTAAATCAAAATTATGCTAAACAGGAGATAAAATATTAATGTGAAGTAGCCTTTTGTTGAAATAGTAATTCTTACATAAAAATAGGATTGACAACTGACAGATAAGGGTCATTGGTATTGAATCCCTAATCTTTATTTATCAGACATAAATTAAAACATTCTGGGAGGAGGTTCCAAGATGGCTGAATAGGAGCAGCTCCAGTCTACAGCTCACAGCATGAGCAACATAGAAGATGGGTGATTTCTGCATTTCCAACTGAGGTACCGGGTTCATCTCACGGAGGATTGTCGGACAGTGGGTGCAGCCCACAGACTGTGGGCCAAAGCAGGGTGAGGCATCGCCTCACCCAGGAAACACAAGGGGATGGGGAATGGGGAATTCCCTTTCCTAGCCAAACAAAGCTGTGACAGAGGGCACCTGGAAAATTGGGTCACTCCCACCCTAATACTGAGCTTTTCCAATGGTCTTAATGGTCTTAGCAAATGGCATACCAGGAGACTATATACCGCACCTGGCTCGGAGGGTCCCATGCCCACAGAGCCTTGCTCACTGCTAGCACAGAAGGCTGAGATCCAACTGCAAGGCCAACAGCGAGGCTAGGGGAGGGGCACCCACCATTGCTGAGGCTTGAGTAGGTAAACAAAACTGCCTGGAAACTCCAACTGGGTGGAGCCCACCACAGCTCAAGGAGGCCTGCCTGTATCTGTAGACTCCACCTCTGAGGGCAGGGCATAGCTGAACAAAAGGCAGCAGAAACTTCTGCAGACTTAAACGTCCCTGTCTGACAGCTTTGAAGAGAGTAGTGGATCTCCCAGCATGGAGTTTGAGATCTGGGAACGAATAGACTGCCTCCTCAAGTGGGTCCCTGACCCCCAGGTAGCCTAACTGGGAGGCACCTCCCAGTAGGGGCTGACTGACACCTCATACGGTGGGTGCCCCTCTGAGACAAAGCTTCCAGAGTAACAATCAGGCAGCTACATTTGCCCTTCTGCAATATTTGCGGTTCTGCAGCCTCCGCTGGTGATATCCAGGTAAACAGGGTCTGGAATGGACCTCCAGCAAACTCCAACAGACCTGCAGCTGAGGGTCCTGATTAGAAGGAAAACTAACAAACTGTTAGAAGGAAAACTAACGAACAGAAAGGGCATCCACACCAAAACCCCATCTGTATGTCACCATCATCAAAGACCAAAGATAGATAAAACCACAAAGATGGGGAGAAACCAGAGCAGAAAAGTTGAAAATTCTAAAAATCAGAGTGTCCCTTCTCCAAAGGAACCGGAGCTCCTTGCCAACAATGGAACAAAGCTGGATGGAGAATGACTTTGACGAGTTGAGAGAAGAAGGCTTCAGACAATTGGTAATAACAACTTCTCCGAGCTAAAGGAGGATGTTTGAACCCATCACAAAGAAGCTAAAAACCTTGAAAAAAGATTAGATGAATGGCTAACTGGAATAACCAGTGTAGAGAAGTCCTTAAATGACCTGACGGAGTGGAAAACCATGGCATGAGAACTATGTGACACATGCACAAGCTTCAGTAGTTGATTGGATCAACTGGAAGAAAGGGTATCAGTGACTGAAGATCAAATGAATG
This sequence comes from Symphalangus syndactylus, assembly GCF_028878055.3. Lineage (NCBI taxonomy): Eukaryota > Metazoa > Chordata > Mammalia > Primates > Hylobatidae > Symphalangus > Symphalangus syndactylus. The sequence continues at coordinate 68,992,250 of NC_072435.2, forward strand.
AAATGAAGCGAGAAGAGAAGTTTAGAGAATAAAGAGTAAAAAGAAATGAACAAAGCCTCCAAGAAATATGGGACTATGAGAAAAGACTAATTGATGTCTGATTGGTGTACCTGAAAGTGACGGGGAGAATGGAACCAAGTTGGAAAACACTCTGCAGGATATTATCCAGGAGAACTTCCCCAACCTAGCAAGGCAAACCAACATTCAAATTCAGGAAATATGGAGAATGCCACAAAGATACTCCTCGAGAAGAGCAACCCCAAGACACATAATTGTCAGATTCACCAAAGTTGAAATGAAGGAAAAAATGTTAAGGGAGAGAGAAAGGTCAGGTTATCCACAAAGGGAAGCCCATCAGACTAACAGAGGATCTCTCAGCAGAAACTCCACAAGCCAGGGGAGAGTGGGGCCAATATTCAACATTCTTGAAGAAAAGAATTTTCAACCCAGAATTTCATATCCAGCCAAACTAAGCTTCATAAGTGAAGGAGAAATAAAATTCTTTATAGACAAGCAAATGCTGAGAGATTTTGTCATCACCAGGCCTGCCTTACATGAGCTCCTGAAGGAAGCACTAAACATGGAAAGAAACAACTGGTACCAGCACTGCAAAAACATGCCAAATTGTAAAGACCATCAATGCTAGGAAGAAACTGCATCAACTAATGAGCAAAATAACCAGCTAATATCATAAAGGCAGGATCAACTTCACACATAACAATATTAATCTTAAATGTAAATGGGCTAAATGCTCCAACTAAAAGACAGACTGGCAAATTGGATAAACAGTCAAGACTCATCAGTGTGCTGTATTCAGAAGACCCATCTCACGTGCAGAGACACACATAGGCTCAAAATAAAGGGATGGAGGAAGATCTACCAAGCAAATGGAAAACAAAAAAAAAGCAGAGGTTGCAATCCTAGTCTCTGATAAAATAGACTTTAAACCAAAAAAGATCAGAAGAGACAAAGAAGGCCATTACACAATGATAAAGAGATCAATTCAACAAGAAGAGCTAACTATTCTAAATATATATGCACCCAATACAGGAGCACCCAGATTCAAATAGCAAGTCCTTAGAGACCTACAAAGAGACTTAGACTCCCACCCAATAATAATGGGATACTTTCACACCCCACTGTCAACATTAGACAGATCAATGAGACAGAAAGTTAACAAGAATATCCAGGAATTGAACTCAGCTCTGCACCAAGCGGACCTAATAGACATCTACAGAACTCTCCACCCCAAATCAACAGAATATACATTCTTCTCAGCACCATATCGTACTTGTTCCAAAATTGACCACATAGTTGGAAGTAAAGCACACCTCAGCAAATGTAATAGGACAGAAATTATAACAAACTGTCTCTCAGACCACAGTGCAATCAAATTAAAACTCAGGATTAAGAAACTCACTCAAAATCACTCAACTACATGGAAACTGAACAAGCTGCTCCTGAATGACTACATAACAAAATGAAGACAGAAATAAAGATGTCCCTTAAAACCAATGAGAACAAAGATGCAACATGCCAGAATCTCTGGGACACATTTAAAGAGTATGTAGAGGGAAATTTATAGCACTAAATGCCCACAAAAGAAAGCAGGAAAGATCTAAAATTGACACGCTAACATCACAATTATAAGAGCTAGAGAAGCAAGAGCAAACACATTCAAAAGCTACCAGAAAGCAAGAAACAACTTAGAGCAGAACTGAAGGAGATAGAGACACAAAAAGCCCTTCAAAAAAATCAATGAATCCAGGATCTGGTTTTTTGAAAAGATCAACAGAATTGATAGACCGCTAGCAAGACTAATAAGGAAGAAAAGAGAGAAGAATCAAATAGATGCAATAAAAAATGATAAAGGGGATATCACCACTGATCCCACAGAGATACAAACTACCATCAGAGAATACTATAAACACCTCTATGTAAAATAAGCTAGAAAATCTAGAAGAAATGGATAAATTCCTCAACACATACACCCTTCCAAGACTAAACCAGGAAGAAGTTGAATCCCTGAATAGACAAATAACAGGCTCTGAAATTGAGGCAATAATTAAGAGCCTATCAACCAAAAACAGTCCAGGACCAGACAGATTCACAGCCAAATTCTACCAGAGGTACAAAGAGGAGCTAGGACCATTCCTTCTGAAACTATTCCAATGAATAGAAAAAGAGGGAATCCTCCCTAACTCATTTTATGAGGCCAGCATCATCCTAATACCAAAGCCTGGCAGAGACACAACAAAAAAAAAAGAGAATTTTACACCAATATCCCTGATGAACATCGATGCAAAAATCCTCAATAAAATACTGGCAAACTGAATCGAGCAGCAAATCAAAAAGTTTATCCACCATGACAAAGTTGGTTTCATCCCTGGGATGCAAGGCTGGTTCAACATACACAAATCAATAAACGTAATCCATCATATAAACAGAACCAAAGACAAAAACCACATGATTATCTCAATAGATGCAGAAAATGCCTTTGACAAAATTCAGCAGCCCTTCATGCTAAAAACTCTCAATAAATTAGGTATTGATGGGATGTAACTCAAAATAATAAGAGCTATTAATGACAAACCCACAGCCAATATCATACTGAATGGGCAAAAACTGGAAGCATTCCCTTTGAAAACTGGCATAAGACAGGGATGGCCTCTCTCACCACTCCTATTCAACATAGTGTTGGAAGTTCTGGCCAGGGCAATCAGCCAGGAGAAAGAAATAGAGGGTATTCAATTAGGAAAAGATGTTTGCAGATGACATGCTTGTATATCTAGAAAACCCATTGTCTCAGCCCAAAATCTCCTTAAGCTGATAAGCAACTTCAGCAAAGTCTCAGGATACAAAATCAATGTGCAAAAATCACAAGCATTCTTATGCAACAATAACAGACAAGCAGAGAGCCAAATCATGAGTGAACTCCCATTCACAAGTGCTTCAAAGAGAATAAAATACCTAGGAATCTAATTTATAAGGGATGTGAAGGACCTCTTCAAGGAGAATTACAAACCACTGCTCAATGAAATAAAAAAGGACACAAACAAATGGAAGAACATTCCATGCTCATGGATAAGAAGAATCAATATTGTGAAAATGGCCATACTGCCCAAGGTAATTTATAGATTCAATGCCATCCCCATCAAGCTACCAATGACTTTCTTCACAGAATTGGAAAAAACTACTTTAAAGTTCATATGGAACCAAAAAAGAGCCCGCATTGCCAAGACAATCCTAAGCCAAAAGAACAAAGCTGGAGGCATCATGCTACCTGACTTCAAACTATATTACAAGGCTACAGTAACCAAAACAGCATGGTACTGGTACCACAACAGAGACATAGATCAATGGAACAGAACAGAGCCCTCAGAAATAATGCCACATATCTACAACTATCTGATCTTTGACAAACCTGACAAAAACAAGCAATGGGGGAAGGATTCCCTATTTAATAAATGGTGCTGGGAAAAACTGGCTAGCCATATGTAGAAAGCTGAAACTGGATCCCTTCCATACACCTTATACAAAAATTAATTCATGACGGATTAAAGACTTACATGTTAGACCTAAAACCATAAAAACCCAGAAGGAAATCTAGGCAATACCATTCAGGACATAGGCATGGGCAAGGACTTCATGTCTAACACACCATAAGCAATGGCAATGAAAGCCAAAATTGGGAAATGGGATCTAATTAAACTAAAGAGCTTCTGCACAGCAAAAGAAACTACTGTCAGAGTGAACAGACAACCTACAGAATGGGAGAAAATTTTTGCACTCTACCCATCTGACAAAGGGCTAATATCCAGAATCTACAAAGAACTCAAACAAATTTACAAGAAAAAAACAAACAACCCCATCAAAAAGTGGGTGAAGGATATGAACAGACACTTCTCAAAAGACTTTTACACAGCCAACAGACACATGAAAAAATGCTCATCATCACAGGCCATCAGAGAAACGCAAATCAAAACAACAGTGAGATGCCATCTCACACCAGTCAGAATGGCGATCATTAAAAAGTCAGGAAACAACAGGTGCTGGAGAGGATGTGGAGAAATAGGAACACTTTTACACTGTTAGTGGGAATGTAAACTAGTTCAACCATGGTGGAATTCAGTGTGGCGATTCCTCAAGGATCTGGAACTAGAAATACCATTTGACCCAGCCATCCCATTACTGCGTATATACCCAAAGGATTATAAATCATGCTGCTATAAAGACACATGCACACGTATGTTTATTGTGGCACTATTCACAATAGCAAAGACTTGGGGCCACCCCAAATGTCCATCAATGATAGACTGGATTAAGAAAATGTGGCACATATACACCATGGAATACTACATAGCCATAACAAAGGATGAGTTCATGTCCTTTGTAGGGACATGGATGAAGCTGGAAACCATACTTCTGAGCAAACTGTCACAAGGACAGAAAACCAAACACCACATGTTCTCACTCATAGGTGGGAATTGAACAATGAGAACATTTGGACATAGGATGGGGAACACCACACACCGCGTCCTGTCGTGGGGTCGGGTGGGGGAGGGATAGCATTAGGAAATATACCTAATGTAAATGAAGAGTTAATAGGTGCAGCACACCAACATGGCACATATATACGTATGTGACAAACCTGCACGTTGTGCATATGTACCCTAGAACTTAAAGTATAATAATAAAATAATAATAAACAACATAAAAATTAGAAAAAAATAAAATAAAATAAAAAATAAATTAAAACATTCCACAAGTACACGCCAGTAAGATACTATGTAATTATCAGGAGAATCACATTGAAGTATTTGTAACAATTATAAATTACAGAATATCACACAACACACACACACACACACAAACACACATACATTTTGTTACAAAAAATATTTTTTGAGACTGTGTTTTTGTGCAAAGTATTGAAAATCTCTGCTGAGAAGGTCTTCCCATAGTCAAACTTCCTGTTTGATGCAATCAGTTTGATACATTCTCTTGATCACACAAAATATTTCTCACCTTTTACTTGTTAAATCTAGTGTCCACAGACTGGGAAATATTCCTGTAATTTAGGATTCATGATGTATAATTTTTGAATGTGTTATGGCTTTTTCACTCACTTTCAAATCTGATAGCAATTTATATGAACTAAATGTAGATGGTGCTTAAACCGTAATCATCATGATCATTACAATTGTAGTCAGGATCTGTATAGGAAATACACTAAGTTTCTATTAATTTGTGTATTTATGGAAACACAACGTAATGTGAACTAGAACCCATTTGATTGCTCTGAAATATGGACATTTTAAGAATTTATCATTATCAAAATTATCAGCAGTTCCCAAGGGTCAGTTCTGACAGAAATATAATATATATTTAGATCGAGCTCCCAAGGGTTAGTTCGGACAGAAACATAAGATATATTTACATCAAGTCATGGAGCAGGTAATGTGCTCTGCTATACTGTAATCCCTTTATACATTCAAAGCGTACAAGCTGGCAGGGCAGGATTTACTTGAGTTTCACTTTACACTTAGCTTTCCCACTCAGTAGCATTAAGGTGAAATCTCCCAAAAGATAACAGGCTAAGATGAGCTCATCTAAATGCAACTCAGTCATTCAGGTTTAGATAACAGCCACTGCCAAGATAATTTACGGTTTTCAACATTTGTTAGCATTGGTGACAAACCAGAGCCTAGCAACTGTATTAAGTTATGAGCTGACACAAGTGCAAAGTAATTTGCAAAGGGCTGAAAAAGAGAGTCACTAAGAACTTAAATAATGAAAGTTTTATTTGAACTTTACCATAACCCTAGCTTACAGAAGTTAATTTCTACCCTCAGTTTCAAAAGACAAAGATTAATTGACCCTCCTTATCTGAGTGTTCTTTGGTTAGAAATGTGCTTTGCTCACCTATATCTTCCGTCATAGGTGGTGGTCGCTCAATAAAAAGATGTGCCCTGAACCAATGCTTCCATTTTTCAGAACAGCAGTACATGGCTACAGGTTACTGCTTTGGTAAAGCTATTACTTTTACTGTCAACATGACTGCAGCACTAAGATGTCTCATTAGGTGGAATAAATTGAAACAAACAAACACAACATCTGTCTAGATGCCTCCCCCCACCCAACAAAATATCTGTTGCTGTGACAAAAAATAAATACAAACTTCTGTTACCATGCACTTTAAAGGAAATGGAGAATAGGAGTTAACCCTTAATAGGACCTCCAAGAAATGTATTGTTGGGTGTGTGAAACAACAGTATCTGAGACAGGTCTCAATCAATTCAAAAAGTTTATTTGGTCGGGGTTAAGGATAAATGCCTGGGAAACAGATCTGTGCCTTTCTCCGAAGATGATTTTGAGGGCTTCAACATTTAAAGAGGAAAGGGTGGATATCGGGGAAAGAGTAAGACCATTTTTAAAGGTATGGGTAGATAAGAGACAAAAGTTTACATTCTTTTGAGTCCTTGATCAGCCTTTCACTGAATACACAATTTACATGTGAGAGGGGGCTAGAGATTAGCCACGTATGCCTTAGTCTAGCTCAGTGAATCTGCATTTTTTATTTATTTGAGATGGAATTTTGCTCTTTTTGTCCAGGCTGGAGTGCAATGGTGTGTTCTCAGCTCACCGCAACCTCCACCTTCTAGGCTCAAGCGATTCTCCTGCCTCAGCCTCCCGAGTAGCTGGGATTACAGGCATGCACCACCATGCCCAGCTAATGTTGTATTTTTAGTAGAGATGGGGTTTCTCCATGTTGGTCAGGCTGGTCTCGAACTCCCGACCTCAGGTGATCCGCCCACCTCAGCCTCCCAAAGTGCTGGGATTATAGGTGTGAGCCACCGCACCCGGCCATGAATCTGCATTTTTACATAAACAATAGGGCAGAAGAAGCAATCAAATATGTATTTATCTCAGGTGAGCAGAGGGATGATTTTGAGTTCTGTCCTTTGTCCTGCATCTGTGAAGATAAACTATCAATCTGCATTGTCAAGGTGAAATTCAACAGAACTATTTTAGGGAAAAGATCTTGAGGGCAGGGTTCCTTGTGGAAGTTTGCAGCCTCATAATATCGAAATTTGTTGTGGGAAAATTATGAGGGAGGTATGTAGCTTTGTTATCTTTGTAGCTCTTTTATTTAGAATAAAATGGGACGCAGGTTTGCCTGATGCAGTTCCCAGCTTGACTTTTCCTTTTGACTTAGTGATTTGGGAATCCCGAGATTTATTTTCCTCTCACAGGTGAGATCAGAATAAAAGTAACAAGATCCCTAGTATTACTCTGTAACTGAGAAAATAAAAAACTCTTCTACTCTATGGCCCATTATAAAACAAAAGTATGAGAAAAAATAGCTATTCAAAGGTTTAAAGACAAACCAAAAATTTCACATCTAATAAAAGCCAATTGATTTATTTATGAAAGCTAGTTAAACAAACATCTGCCTGTGTGACAGACTTGCTTAAAATTCTAATTCCTGAGGGATAATGGATGAAAGCTTGAACTGAGCCAACACTAAAGTTTTGGCCTTGTGCTGTCATTTGTAATTAGGACTTTTAAGTTTTTGGTTTCATTTCTTATTGAACAATGGTTAAATCTCTTAAAATATGTAGGCAAAGAGACTGATTAATTTGTACAAAATATTTACTGAATGAAAACTGGCCAAGAAGTCCTATTTTAAGCTTACTCTGATCAACATTAGCATTAATCCCTACTTATTTTTAGGGATACCCACATGATAAGCCAACAACTAGCTCTGTCTTTTGAAGATCATATATTTTTATTTTTTATTTTTTATTATACTTTAGGTTTTAGGGTACATGTGCACAATGTGCAGGTTTGTTACATATGTATCCATGTGCCATGTTGTTTTGCTGCACCCATTAACTCGTCATTTAGCATTAGGTGTATCTCCTAATGCTGTCCCTCCCCCCTCCCCTAAGAAATTAGATGCAGAAGTAATTTTGACATCTAGCTATCCATTATTTATTCTTTTATTCATTCCTCTCCAATATTTTGAGTAAAAAATTTTATCCTGTATAATTATACCTGGTAATCAATTCATAAGTGTATGAGTTGAATTAATTCTGCCCAAAAAGATATGTTGAAGTCTTAACTTTAGAATATGCTCTTATTTAAAAATAAGATTGTTGCTGGGGTAATTAGTTAAGATGGGGTCATACTGGAGTGAGCTGGTCTCCTAATTTAATACTCCCAATGTCCGTATAAAAATCTGGCCATGTGAAGACACAGAGAGATAGAGAGAACACCATGCAGTGATGGAGGCCGAGGTGGAAATTATGCAGCTGCTAGCCAAAAGATGCCAAGTGTTGCCAGCGACACCAGAGCCAAGAGAAAATGTGAAACAGGCTTTCCCCTAGAGCCTTGCACAGAGCATAGCCCTGACAACTACTTGATTTTGAATTTTGACCTCCAGAACTGTGAGACAGTAAATGTCTACTGGGAAGGAAAGGGTGGGTGTTGTTGGGAGGGCATGGTTTCAGCCACTAAGGTTGTTGTACTTTGCCACAACAGACTTATGAAACATACAAGTTAGGCAAACTTTTGTTAATTATAAGACTATCAAACCTAGATTTTCTTCACGTTTCTCTTTTCTCTTAGTGATTCCCCCAGGATTTTTCTGTGGAGTGGGAATGAAGTGTTGCTAGCTTCCAAGAACTATCTCAACAATTTAAAGGCTATGCCATGTTTTATGGCTAGAGGAACTGTCTGGTTCTTCTAATGCCAAGGCACAAAACCCAAGAACAAAACACAAACTTGAAGAAAACTCTTAATATGTACTGAATATTTCAGTAACTGACAATTCACCATTAGGGCAGTGTCTAATTACCGTAAGTGTGTCAAGTAGAAGGATGACACATCAGGAACCAACACATGTTATACAAACAGCTTTAAAAGATTATGCATGACTCAAATACAGCTCAGAAAAACTAATGAAATAAATAAACTATTAGACTTAATGAAAGCTGAAATTCTATTACATGACTCCATATATAGAGGAAGGCTAGGTCAAAACAGTTGCATAAAGAGACAGATTGTAGAATGAGATTCAATGTGACAATGCAGTCTTACAAATTGGGCCAACGCAAAAATAGCAGCTAAAATATGGTTCGAATAAATTATTTCCCGTCATGTTGAACACTGTAACTAGCTAGGATCACAGTGTAATTTTAAACCTTACTGCTTGCTTTTGAATTACTCTTACTTCTTAATCCAACTCATGGCTAACATTGAAAATATTCTAAACTTAACTCTGAAAGGAAACCATTAGCAGATTCAAGTGTCAGGAGACAAGACAGTTAGGAAGTCAAAACAACACTCATTATCTTGAGACTAACATTTAATTTTCAGTCAATTTCTCATCACTTATGGGCCACCAAATCAGTCTTAAATCTGGCTAAGGTTGTATTCTTAACAGGGTCAGAAAATCTGAAACATCAGATATCAAGCTAGTTTAATATAATGACACTCTTCTTACTGTGGTTTCATATATTAATTCCTTCTCCTATCTTTTTATTTAGTTCCTCAACTCCTGAAACTCTATTCTTTGTGGCACAATTTACTTAGACTTTCCATCTTAGGTTTCTTCAACTTCTAACAGCAGCATCATAATTAACATGAGAGAAAAACATCAACACACTCTTTTTCTGAATCTATGGCAAACGTTTTACTGGGAACTGTGTAAATCATCATTTCCTATTTCTTACAACTTCAACGACCCTTTCTTATGCTATCTTTACGGTTATCTCACTTCTTTGGATTTTGCTTGCTTTTCTGATTTAGGAATATTCTGATAACCTTACTGCCTCCAACTCTGACCACTTCATTTGTGTAATAGTTCCATTATTTACCACCTCACCTTTGTCTTTTTGCCTCAGTCAGGAGCTTCATTCAAAGCAGTCTTTCATTGTAATCTGTGAATAATTACTCAAGGAAAGTTCTAGAGTCTAATTAAATTTGACATTAATTGCTTCTAACTGTGAGTTGCTATAAATGAAAATGAGCATCTCATGGAATAATTGAGATTTCTTAGGATGAAAAGTGATTCAAAGCTCTGAGAGTCACATTATGGTTTTTGTACAGAGTCAGACACCATATAGTACAGAGTAAAAATAAGACACAAAAGCAGAACCAATATCAAACATTGAAAAATTTGATAAAATGATGCACTCTAAATGCAAAAAAACCTGTCTCTCTTCAATTTATTATTCAGTGAACATGTATTGAAAAAATGCTATTATAAGTCAAGTACCTTTTTAGTGCTATAAATTTAAAGAGAAACATATAAGCTTTGACTTTGGTGAGTTTACCATTCTAATACACACAAAACAATAATAAACTCTTAATAAAGTCAAACTAGTGATCATTCTTACTATAAATATATTAAATATTCAGAAAACAAAAATATCAAGTGTGGGAAATAATGGAGTTGGACTTACATGGCTGTATGAATCCTTGTATAAAGACAACTATAAAACTAAATTAATTATTATCAAAATTAATTATTTTCTGTCCAAGCACAGACAGAAGCCCACAGAGAGCTGACTTTTGAAAAACTGCAACCAAAAGAAAGAGGAAATGGTAAGAATTGTGTCTGTGGCTTTCTGGTTATTGTAGAAAATAATAGCCAAGCGGCAGGCTTACTGATATTGTAAGAGAAACATAAGAATGAGACCAAAAACCTAAAATAAACACTGCCTAAATCTAGGAACGGTAAGCTAAATTATGTAGACACAAAGGAAATCTCAAAATACCCAGTAATAAATTTAAGTACTTTATAAATTATCATCTCCTAATTTTTATAAATGAGAGAGTAAATCATCATAGTAAGATACATCTGTATAGGAGAAAACCTGTGACTTTTATACTTTTTTTTAACCACATGCATTTCCCAAGCTTACAGATTTTGGAGAGCAGAATTCTAAAGACTTACAGACTTGACATCTCAGAAGATAGCCATAGACTAGCAGAACAGCTGGAAATTTGGAAGTACTAAAAATAAAAAGTCACAAAAAGGAAAATCCCCAAATTATTAGTAGAATATATGTTAAAATTCTTGGCTGTCCACCAAGTTACATAGGCACAGGAGAGGAAGTCCAATTAAACACATAAGCCTCATCAACTTATAAGAATATTAAGGAGTCAAAGATATTAGAAGCTATATACAACATGGGGAACAAAAACTTTTGTAGTTTGGGTCTAAATAAGTTCACTACTTGCTAGAATAATAAATAAATAGACACACAACAAATCACAAAATAGAAGGCAGAGCTGCTGCAAGGTTTATTTACAATGCCCATTTTTGAACTAAAAATTAATAGACAAAAGAAAAAATACAAAACAAGCAAAATCTAGAGAACTGTAACCTATACTGAATAAAAGTGGCAGTTTATAGGAAGGATTTCTAACTACTGGCCTGCTCTGTGGAAAGTAGTTTGAAAGATGGACACATTTTGTTCACTCTCTGCCACCTGCTTCAATCCATCTCTACCTCTCATGACCTGGTTCTGCTGTTTGAGGCTTATTATCAGAGGGCTGATACAGTGACTTCCTTTCTCCTTCCATTCATACATTCTACCTCACAGAAAACAGGCCATAAATAAATAAGTGAAGAAAGTAAAGCAATTAGTGACTCGTAACATTTATAAAATGAAGCAAAACACCTGAGATATCAATTGCAACACGAACATCTAAATTCTCTCCAAAGCAACAACCAATATTTCTACCCCATTAAAAGTGAACATAAGTGTATATGTTTATGTCATTACCATAATATAATGTGTTAATAATATATATAGTATAATATATAATATATATATAATTATATATAATATATATAATATATATATTATATATAATATATATATTATATATATAATTATATATAATATATATATTATAGTATAATAGATATACACTATAAGGAGATACATATATATATATATATATACACTTAAAGGTGAAAAAAGGCAATTTTCTTGTTGTAACTTGAATTCCCGCCTTAAGTGAAATTTTTTAACTTTTTTTTTTCAATTTAACTGAACAGATAATTTTTTTTGGCAAATTGCTGGTAGATGTCTTACATGTATGCAGTTTTATTTTTTATTTTATTGACTTTTGAGAGTTATAAATATTTTTTTCAATAAGAGTTTGGACTTTGTGGGAGAAGTTTCAATTTCAAATATTTTAAACTAAGACAAATTGTGCCTTTGTATAGAAAGGCATATCTCTTCAGATTTAATACTGAGGAAATACACAACTGATACACATTTCTTGAAGACCACAATTGATAATGTGTTTCAGATAATTCTGCTATGAATTACTGTAAGTTTACAAAAGACGAAATTCAATCTTTTTATATTGAAACTTTTTTTAACTCAATTTGAAGCAAAATTCAGTAATTGTTAATTTATATTTAGTCGGTCAGATTGTTGATTCTGTGAGAATGGATTAAAGTTGTAACATGTCCTTCAAAGCTACCATGACTTTCCCATTCCAGGAAGATGTGCTTTTTGAACGACTCTGCCTCACACTATTTTCTGTGCATAAAATGTGAAATTTGTAGACTTCGTGGTTTAGTACACATGAAATATATTGCTACATGTGATGAATATTCAAAATAATAATAATAATAAAATGATGATAATAGTAACAATAATAGCTAGGAATTGCAGTTTACTCTTTTTGGCATTTTTCCAAATACATTACATATATTAACTAACCTGATTCTCAGAATAACTTTACATAATCAGTATTATAATTACCAACCATATTTTCCACATGTAGAAATGAGAAATCCATACTTTTGAACCCTAAAGTTTCAGTAAATCTATACTACTTAGATGGAAGAGTTTAGAAACATACTACTATAATAAATGCAGATTAATCTAAGGCAAAACTGTGGACATGCTATTTGCTGAATACTGTGAATAATTGTTTTCACAGCTCTAAACTAAGCACATATTAACACGGTAATCTATTGTGATCAGAGAAGATAAACAAACTGAGATATATCAAACATATCTCCAACCATATGCATAAACTTATATTTTAATTTACATATGTTTGCTTTATGCTTTTTTATATCTTCCATTATTAATAAAATTGTAATTTATATAATTTTTATGGATCAAAAGATTTTTAATTTGAAAGATGTGTCTGTTGGCATGTGGAATATTAATTAAATCTTTTTTACATATTTTAATAATTATTTTGCTGCTTTCTTTTTAAGGTTTTGCCTATCAACCCATTTTCATTTAGAGTGACTTTCTATAAGAACATAATACAAATCAAAATTGCAATTAATTTTTATATAAATACAAAAATATTTCTCACACTTAGAACTGGCAAGTGTGAACTTACCCTGAGTAAGAATCAAGAGTTATAATATTTAAATTAAACTTCCCATCCTTACTTCAAATTTTTTTTGTTCAATAGATCCAAGTGGGCCTTAGAAGCTGTATTTTTAACAAACTGTCTCATATGCATTGCATTAAAATTAAAACTGTATACCAATTGTTCCTTGATGCCTTAATTTTATTTATTTATAGTTCTTGTTGAAAGCCAGGCTGTAACCATGGGTATGGCTGTGGTTTGAGTATGATTTATTTGTCCCCACGAAAACTTATGTTGAAAATTGATTTGCACTGTGGTAGTGTTGGGAAGTAGAACCTGGTAATAGTTGTTTGGATCATGGGGGAAAATTCCTCACATATGGCTTGGTACTGTTGTCCCAGTAGTAAGTGAGTTCTCATTCTCTTGAGACTGGATTAGTTCTTGTGGGACAGTTCTCCGAAGAGTGGTTGTTATAAAGCCAGGATACCTCTCGGGTTTTGTCTCTGAACATGTCTACTTCCCCTTTGATCTCCATTATTGTGTCATGATGCTCCAGGAAAACCTTCAGCAGAAGTGAGGATCATTCCCTTGAACTTTCCAGTGTGAAAAACTGTGAGCTATATAAATCTCTTTTTAAAATAAATGACCCACTCTCAGGTATTTCTTTATACTAACACAAAGTGGACTAAGACAAATATTTTAGAAAGGTACTTTAAAACAATGATTCTCCAGTCAAAATCATGTGGGGAATCATTCAAATCGTACAGACTTGGTTTACCAGTTTGTGACAAGATAAGAAGCCAGTATGGATGTTTGCCTTCCTACCCTGAATCTCAATCCTAGGAATATCACAGGAAGGAGGGTATAGATTCATGCCCAAACCAACTTTTAAAAACTGAGAAATCCTAGGAAAGTTCAGTTACAGAGGTAAATTACAGTTTACAGCAGTGCCAGTAAACAAATGAGGCATAGATAGAGGAAGAATTTATAAACTGTCTTGTGCCTTCCCCACATCATTAATAGATATCATGAAAATGAATGGACTAACACTAGGTGACGAAGCAGTAAAAATGATTTCAGTTAGTGTGCCTGGTTCCTAGGAGTCCACTCTCCCCAAACCCAACCTATTGCTAAATCTAGGTATACATCCCCAGCAAAAATAGCTGATAGCTGAGGGAATATACATTCATAAGAAAAAATGATGAGACATTTAAGGAGTGCTGAAACTATTAATGAGAGCCAACAAATTAAAAAAAAATCTATGCCAATAAGTGACACCAGTTTAAAGAAAAATATAAAAACATTTCAAGTTACAAATTTTAATGAGCTTGTATGTGGAAATAATAGATTATTTAGATAACATTATTAAAATATATAAAATAAAAGGAATAAACAAACAATATAACAATATTTAAAAATGTCCCTTAATCTTGATAACCTAAAAACAGAATTGTCAGATTACTTTGATAGATACTGGAAAATATTTAATAAGATACAATACTTATGTAAGCACAAATAAACTACTTGAAAACAAGAAAAGACTCTTAATATAGAAATAATATATAAAAGTAGCCAGTAAGAAACATATTTAATGAATAAGGCTTAAGCAATCCTTTTAAAGTTGAACACAAGACATAAAAAGCTGCAAAAATGTCTTCGTTTGAGAACTGTCTGTTCATATTTTTCACCTATTTTTTGATAGGGTTTTCTTTTTTTCTTGGAAATTTGTTTAAGTTCCTTGCAGATTCTGGATATTAGACCTTTGTCAGATGAGTAGCTTGCAACAATTTTCTTCCATTCTGTAGGTTGCCTCTTCACTCTGAGGATAGTTTCTTTTGCTGTGCAGAAAGTCGTTAGTTTGATTAGATCCCATTTGTCTATTTTGGCTTTTGTTACAATTGTTTTTGGTGTTTCAGTCATGAAGTCTTTGGCCATGCCTATGTCCTGAATAGTATTGCTTAGGTTTTCTTCTAGGGTTTTTTATGGTTTTGGGTTTTACATTTAAATCTTTAATTCATCTTGAGTTAATTTTTGTATACAGTGTAAGGAATGGGTCCAGTTTCTGTTTTCTGCATATGACTTACCAGTTTTCCCAGAACCATTTATTAAATAGGAATGCTTTTTCCTATTTAATATTTTCCAGTATCTATCAAAGTAATCTGACAATTTCTGTTTTTAGGTTATCAAGATTAAGGGACATTTTTAAATATTGTTATATTGTTTGTCTATTCCTTTTATTTTATATATTTTTGCTTGTTTTTACCAGGTTTGTCGAAGATCAGATCGTTATAGATGTGTGGTGTTATTTCTGAGGTCTCTGTTCTGTTCCATTGGTCTACATATCACAAACATATGAAAAAAAGTTCATCATCACTGGTCATTAGAGAAATGCAAATCAAAACCGCAATGAGATGCCATCTCACGCTAGTTAGAATGGCAATTATTTAAAAATCAGGAAACACAGATGCTGGTGAGACTGTGGAGAAATAGGAATGTTTTTACATTGTTGGTGGGAGTGTAAGTTAATTCAACCATTGTGGAAGACAGTGTGGCGATTCCTCAAGGTTCTAGAACCAGAAATACCATTTGACCCAGCAATCCCATTACTGGGTATAAACCCAAAGGATTATAGATCATTCTACTATGAAGACACATGCACAATTATGTTTATTGCAATGCTATTTACAATAGCAAAGACTTGGAACCAACCCAAATACCCATCAATGATAGACTGGATAAAGACAATGTGGCACACATACACCATGGAATTACTATGCAGCCATAAAAATGGATGAGTTCATGTCCTTTGCAGGAACACGGATGAAGCTGAAAGCCATCATTCTCAGTAAACTAACACAGGAACAGAAAATCAGACACCACATGTTCTCAGTCATAAGTGGGAGTTCAACAATGAGAACACATGGACACAGGGAGGGGAACATCACACACCGGCCCTGTAGGGAGGCGAAGGGCAACAGGAGGGAGAGCATTAAGACAAATACATAAGGCATGCCGGGCTTACAACCTAGATGATGGGTTTATAGGTGCAGCAAACCACCACGGCACATGTATACCTATGTAAGAAACCTGCACATTCTGCACATGTATCCCAGAACTTAAAGAAAAATAATTTTTAAAAAGCCCTGTTTTAATGCTACTGTTCAACAAAATTGTAGATGTCTTTACCAATATATTAAGACAAGAAATAGAATAGGATATGTAAAAATGAAATGGAACAGAGCACAGTGTCATTATTTGCAAATAATATATTTTTTAAAGAGTAAATCAATAGATAAAATGTTTTAAATAATCGAGAGATTTCAGCAAGGTCAGTGCACAAAAATCCACATTTCATCCGCAACAGCAATAACCAATAAGAAAACATGATAATAAATTTTAGAATTATACACAGTAGCAACCAAACTAAAAAAGCATAATGAAATTAACTTCGCGTTAAAAAAATACAATTGAAGTACATTAAAAATCTGAATATATCAAACTGTATACCATTTTTGGATAAAAGAATATTGTAAATAAAAAAAGAAAGTATTTAAAATGTAAAAGTCGATAGTTCGAGTATATTTGTATTAATTACTTCAATTCAAGAATGGATACCAGACCTAATTAACTAATAGATGACACTCCAGAAAAATACTTGCAAATTATAAAATAAATAATAGATTAATATACTTAAATGTATTAGGTATATTTACTTAAATATTGTGGAGCTCTCACTCCAGTGAGGGGAAATGGAGAAGATAAATAAGAAATAAGAAAGAAAACTATGAACATAAAATTTACAAAGGAAAATAATTACTAATAAATATAGATAAATATGCCTCATCTGTAAATAGGGAAATTCAAATTAGTACAACAATAAAATAATTATATTTACAGGACAGTATAATTTAATTAAATAAATACTGCCTACACATATCATTTTAAAAAATGTTTCAGTTAATAAATATACATATGAAAAAAGATATATTGAACCCTGTAAAGTAGGTGTCTATGGGGGATTTGGAGCATTGAAAGCCGGATGTGGGGAAAGGGGAAAATGTAGTTTAAAAAGGAGTTTTCTCTGGATCAATCAGGATAAGTATTTAAGTAAATATACTTAATACATTTAAGTATATTAAAGGATATATTAAGAGGATAGTAAGCCATAATCAGAGAATAATGAATACACCATTTTTTTTTAATTCCTGAGCTTCTCAAACAGAAAAATAAAACTGTAAGTAAAAATACTGAGAACCGACTTCAGATCTACTACAGTAGATGCTCCAAGCATGGGAATCTTTAATTACCCCATTATCATGACAGAAACAATTACAGTATACTCAGCTAAATTATATTTTCTTTAACACCCCATCTTGGTTTCTTTACACCATTTCCCAGTGAACAGAACCAGGGAGAAACATCCCTGAGTCCATACTAATATATCAAAATGACTGACTAGATGAATAAATGAAATAAAAGGGACAAATCTTTCTTGCAAAAAACTTCAAATAATATGTGTACATACTTCCTTCTCTAGGAAATGGAGATTAACACCTCATTCTCTCCTCCTTAAGTATGAGTTGGTTTTAGTTACTCACTTCTCAAAAAGCAGGTATGAGAATGAAGAAAAATAACTTTTCAGTGGAGAAACCCAGCTTAAGACACCTATCTTAACTGAGGGATCAAGGCTAATATCACTAGAGATAAGTCATGTTGATAGCATGTACTCTCTGATATGCCATGATGAAAATGGCATTCTATCTGTGCGACATTCTTTTTAAAAAATCTCAGTAGAGCAATTAGAAAAACATGAGATAAACTTAAATTGGGGAACATTCTACAAAATACCTGACCCATATTCCTCAAAATTGTCAAAATGATGAAAAATTACGGAAGAACATGGAACAGTCACAGACCAAAGATTTGAACTCAGAAGATTTGAATAAACACAACATGGTTGCCTGGATTAAATCCTAGAGTAGCAAAAATTCATGGGGAAAGTAGTGAATTGCAAATGAAGAATGCAGTTAATAACATTGTATTATGTTAATTTCTTAGCTTTGAAAAATTTACCATAGTAATATAAGATGTTAGCATTGGGGGTATTGGATGGAGAAATATATAAACCTTCTGTACAATCTTTTCAACTTTTCTATGAAGCTAAAATTATTTAAAAATTAAGTTTATTAGAAAATAATCTTTAACCAAGTAAAAGGACACATGAATACACACACACAGATGTACACACACACACTGCTCAGAAGAGTTAATTTAAGACTTGCCAGGTTTTTTTGTTAGAGGAGTACTCTTAGTGACTGTCAAAGAAAAATTACAGTGGATGAGTTAAATAAGCAAAGAAGACTTTATTCAAGACTATTGCAATAAGGAATATAAATTGAACTCAAGTCCCTGAATATTATTTGAAAAAGCTAGAAAGTTTTGAATCAGTGGGGTGAATTAGTAGAAAAGTACTGGAGGATATTACAGGGGAGTTTGGTCAATATAATGAGGCCGTCTGTATATGCTAATTGGCATCCACTGAAGTTAGGCCCTTACTCTCCCACGGAGACCGGAATATAGGGAAACTATGTTTCCTGATGATTACATTTCAAAGAGATGGCTTCTGGGTCCTTGAGAAAATATGACTGGATTGAATGGCAATCATTAAAAAGTGAGGAAACAACAGGTGCTGGAGAGGATGTGGAGAAATAGGAACACTTTTACACTGTTGGTGGGACTACAAACTAGTTCAACCATTGTGGAAGTCAGTGTGGCGATTCCTCAGGGATCTAGAACTAGAAATACCATTTGACCCAGCCATCCCATTACTGAGTGTGTATACCCAAAGGACTATAAATCATGCTGCTATAAAGACACATGCACACGTATGTTTATTGCGGCACTATTCACAATAGCAAAGACTTGGAACCAACCCAAATGTACAACAACGATAGACTGGATTAAGAAAATGTGGCACATATACACCATGGAATACTATGCAGCCATAAAAAATGATGAGTTCATGTCCTTTGTAGGGACATGGATGAAACTGGAAAACATCATTCTCAGTAAACTATCGCAAGGACAAAAAACCAAACACCGCATGTTCTCACTCATAGGTGGGAATTGAACAATGAGAACTCATGGACACAGGAAGGGGAACATCACACTCTGGGGACTGTTGTGGGGTGGGGGGAGAGGGGAGGTACAGCATTAAGAGATATACCTAATGCTAAATGACGAGTTAATGGGTGCAGCACACCAACATGGCACATGGATACATATGTAACAAACCTGCACATTGTGCACATGTACCCTAAAACCTAAAGTATAATAATAAAATAAAATAAAATTAAATTAAAAAAAGAGTTTGAGAGATTTACATTTTAAAAGGAACAAAAATAATTTGAAATTACAAGTTTCCTAAAGTAAATGCTTTAGCAAAGGCAAGTTTGGGAATTAATAAACACATTTATATCATTTGCTAGATAAAGAGTTAATATAAAATAATTATATCTTTATCGACCAAGAAAAATAAGTTGGAAAATAGAATTTTAATGATACTCATGGAAGATAGCCACTTAATTAAAATACAGGAAGAATTTAGAAACCATAAAGTATTAGAATGAATAAGTAAATTTAACAGAGCTGTTAGATCAAAGTCATTATACAAGAACCAATTATATTTTTGTGTACCAATTAGAATCAACTAGAAAATAAAATTTAAAATATGTTATGAAAAAAGACATTTAAATAAGAGACCCAAAGATTTTAAACAGAGACATTTAATACTGTAAAATGTGTCTTCTGTTGAATTTTCTGAAACCTAGATGGCATCTCCTAGCACTAACCTGAATGAGAGACCACTACTATTCAGAATATATAATTTATCTTTGGAAACTGTCAGACCTTGACTTTCCTACATTTTCAGCTTTAATTTATTCTCGTAATAGCATTTTAAAGCAATCAGTTATCCAGATATGTGTAGCAATATTAACTACTATGAACTGAGTGAGCAATGTTTCTGCCTCTCCTTAATTACATATCAGATGTTTGAATTCCAGAAGACTTCAGCTTCAAATAACCTAAATGAAATGTTAACTAGACAAATGTATTTTGCTGTTGAGATGCACATTTCTTGTTCTTTTTCTCCGTGAGATTTATTGCATCTTACACGTGATCTCAGAAAGGAGAATAGAAACTGGTAGATACAGCATAATAAAATTGACCAAATATTAGGCAAATCATTGCTACAAAAACCATAATTCTAATAATTGTGTTGTATTACTCTGAACAATATTTATAAAAATTCATGATTATAGTGATTTACATTCTGAATAGAGTGCTTATTGGGAAATTTAAAATTAAAGAGAGAAATATACTCCAACTATTCACTAGCAAAGTAAGTCACAATATCTAAACCCTTTGTGAGCTTGGATATAACACTAACAAGATGGAGAGTCCTAAAATATGCCTTTTTAAACTGTAGAAAATCCTTCTCCTCCCATTAAAAGTTTTAGGTATTCTTGAAGATAAATCCATGCTTTGAAATTTAAAATAATGAAAAACTTTCTTTAACACTGCTGAAGATACAATCAATTTACATTCTTAAGCCCAACTCCTAATTTCTACATCTGCAGCATCTACTTTTAGATTAATGAATTGGGCAGAATTTATGCTAAGAAAACTTAGGGTGTACTGTCCCTTAACTAGGCTATGTGTACTGAGCTGTACATTTAAATATTCTATTCCAAATTACATAATACTCTTCACATTTGGAACATGCAAATTTGAGGGACCACTGGAAATACTTGATTCAGTGACATAAACTTTTTTCTGAATATTTCATTAGGAAATAGGGAAGCAGATATACAACAAAGAAGACCAAGTACACTGCTATTATAGGTGTCTATGTTAGAATTCACAGTCACTGAAGCTTCACTTTTTGATCCTTATCTGTAATATGGTTTCTTAACCCTCTTTAATAGGGTCTCCAGATGTTCCTTACCTTCTGTGTTGAGGCTGCAGTTCTCAAAACCCAGTCACCATCCTGTCATTTTTCCCATAGAATAATTTATATTTTACGGAAATAATATTCACTGTTTTCAGGGAAAACATTCTGTCTTATAGAATGTATTTGACCACTTTGTTCCAGCGTATTTTTTAATCTGATTTAGTCTAACTTAAATGTCACCTACTGGACTTCAACATTCCAGCCTAGAGAAGGATATAACAAAACAAATCTAGTTAAAACTTACTCTTGTCTCTAATGTGAGGTGAAAGCATGTGCATTCTACATGACACTTTTAGCATTATTTGGGCCTCACACTCTCACATGAATAAATACTGGGATAACATGTCCTCATATCTCTCAAGACAACTGTCCCTAAAATTCAAATTTTTAGGCACTTGAATGTAAATCCATGATTTGGAATTTAAAGTAATAAAAAAACTTTCTCTAACACTGCTAAAGATACACTCAATTTACATCCTAAACCCAATCCTAATTTCTGCATCTGCAGCATCTACATTTAGATTAATGAATTGGACAGAATATATGCCAAGAATACTTAGGTGTATTTTGTTTTACATTCCTGTAAGGACATGGCTCTTTATGGCAGTTTAGAACTTTGCTTTTGTTTACATTATTAAATTCCTGTTTCTATTTTCTGCAAGAGAAATAATTATATTAATAACTTCTAAACACTTAATCTGCCATGCAAGTTCAAGAACAAATGGAAGTCCCCAAAACACTGTGTTCTATTCTATTTTATTATTTGTTTCAGAAACCCAACATTCTCCAACAGCTCACATACACCTCACTTTCTATTATTGCTTCCTATTTTTTAATGATCATAAATTTCAAAAAAAACAAGAAACCATATCAACAGTAAAACAACAAATATCTTCCCCTAATAAGTATCACTTTCTCTTCTCAGTAACAATATTCATGAGAGATGTATCACTTAGTTAAAAAGTTTTCTCATACAGCTAGAATAATTAAAGACAGGCTATTTTAATCTTTCCTTATTTACTCATGTGATTTACTTTAATTGGTCACTGAAAATAATGGAAATTAATTTTATAATTGTGTATGCATATATAGTATATACAAATATGTGTATGTATATATGTACACATATGCATGTATGTGTATATATGCATATACTATTGTTGTGAAACCCCAACAGCTAAGTTTGAGTACCCTGTGCACACTTAGCTAAACACTGACACGTCAGCCCATAGGAGCAGAGAACGGTTTACTTGATTTGGCCAAAACATGAGGACAGAAGAGGACTGGAGAGGCAAACTCTCAAATTCTACCTCCCTTTGAACATAACTGGGGATTTCTGTAAGTAAGGTATGTGTGTGGAAGGTCAGATATTCCAGCGATGAAGTCTACTTGTGTCCCTTGGCCCACCAAACTTTGGATGCCATCAAGGAGGTCTGCATGGCCTAACGATCACTGTTCTTTTTGTAAGAAAAACATGTTCATTAATCTTGCAGGCTGGGCAGCCCCCAGGAATTAGGATATGAAATAAATCAAATATTACTGACTACCCTCTACCAAAATGACTATGTACAAACAATCACGTATAGAGGAAGAAAAGAAAAAAGGAAAAAAAGTAAGTAAAACAAACATAGTTTTTATAAAATAGGCTTGATTACAGTATGTGTGCGTACACATATATCTCTCACAGCATGTGTCTTTGCTCATTCACTTACAGTCTGTTGTGCTCTTTTGTTTGACTTTTCCAAAAGCATAAAATAAGCTTCTGCTTTTTTGTCCAATCTTAGATTTTTAACCATTCAATTCATTATGGTCAATGATACATTTTACATTTGGTATTAATACTACCATATTATTTTATATTTATTATATATAGCTTTTTCTTTCTAGATTTTTGTAAAATTAATCATATTTTAATTTTCAATTGTTCAATGTTTAATATTTAAAAATATTTTTAATAATGGTTACCTTTAAACTCTTAACAACCTATATCTGTACTTATTTAATCCTCTCCCCAAAATGTTACATTAGATTTACATATTCACTTACTGTATGCTCAATGTTAGAAATAAATAAAGCTTATTGTTACATAAATGCACCCACTCCAGCAATACTCTGCTGGCAGCTATGTGTAGTGACACCTATTAGGTGATGCCACTCTTTAAAATATTTTTAGGAATTACCAACAACAGTATTCCTTACACCACAATTGCCTTCCATATCAAGAAAGCATGTTTAGCAAGTCCCAAAACAATTTACTAAACGTTTAAACATTTTCATAGAACTATAATCTTGATCTTGAACATAAGACTGTCAATAGATTCTTAAACTTTAAAGTTATTCCAAATTTCTGTTGTCTGCTAAAATATCAAGTGTTTTGTGTGAAGAATACAAACAATTATAAATATAAGATGATAGCCCTTCATTTATCCCCTAGATTTCCTAGACATTTCCTAGCTTTTTCATTGGAATTTGGAATGACATCTCAAGGTCACATGAAAGTTAATTTGTCTCACTTTTCAGTCATAAGCTTCTATTTTATCCTCGGCCTTTTTCGATATAGCTTGGAACCCGAAGAACAGTAGTGTTTTATAAAAGTCAGTCTTCCTGCAAAATGTCTAATGGTTAGAGTTATCCCTGGGGAAGGATGTAAATTCATTGCAAATGGTACTTTAATGGAGCCTAGCTTTTTTGTCATGCAAAAAGATCCGAATGGATGTGGCAGCCGGCAGCAATTCCTATGGGAAGCAGAGCAACACGGAGCAAGTGATCTTGTCAGAAATAAGTAAATAAATACCTCTAGCTTTTCCATTTTAACAATTTTACCCATGAAAAAAATACAGAACATGATTTACATGTTGTTGATAATATTTTAAAGAAAGAGTCCAAGTGCTAGAGCTTGTTTACACTTATTATAATAGATCTGATGGTATTTTATTCATGACATAGTAGAAAAAAACATTAGCTTCTACAAAGTTGCAAAATGCTCATCAGTGAATATATATTCATTTACTTTATATAGATGGCCTCCTTTCATTGCCATGGGTTATTTTAATTTGTTGGGTGTCTCTTCTAAAGCACTGTATGTTATCTTTTTTACAGGTCCTCTACATTTGATCATACATTATAATCGTAACATTCATGGCCCTGAGTTAATTAATAGAATGGTAAAGTTAGAGGAAGCAGAAGATAGAGAGGAAAAAGGAGAAGGAAAAGAAGAAGGAGAAGGAGGAGGGGGACAGAACAGGGAGGTGGAAGAGAAGGAGGAGGGGAAGGAGGGGGAGGAGGAGAAGGAGAAGATGGAGAAGAAGAAGAAAAAAAAGAAATGGTGAAAACATACTCATTCCCAAGCATCACAGTTAACAATGGCAGGTAAGTACTCCATAGAGAATTATTTAAAAGTTAAGCACCTTTTGTAACAAACCTGCACATTGTGCACATGTACCCTAGAACTTAAAGTATAATAATAAAAAAAGTTAAGCACCTTTTAACCTTACTAAATTAAAATGCTTAGCTAGTTTGTTGAAGCTATTTTAATAATACTTACATGAAATTATTTGTAAGTAACCAACCAACAAATATATCAATCTACTTAATCTGATACTGAATTACTAAGGGAATGGTTTGCTGCAGGCATTTCCATGGACAATAGGGTAGAGAAAGTCTGGGGCTTTGTAAAAGTGTTACCTGATTCTAGTGTCCTTGTTTGAAAAGCAGGACAGGTTCAGCTACTCATGGAGCAATGAAATACCTGACTAGAGTTAACACTCTCTTCGGGGGAAAGAAGCAATTTTGATGGGAAGTAACTGTTGTAAACTTAATGAGATTCCAAATAGTTGCAATAGAAGGTAACAGTGATTTTATATTGGAGTTAATATTTTCAATGGATGTTTCATTAGAGAAATTTGCTATGTCATTCATTTATTTTATTTCTATTTTATTATGAAATATATCATCCATACAGAAAAGCACATAAAATAGATATATGCAATTTAGAGAATAATTATGAACACCAATGTACTACCACGCAAATCAAGAAATGGAACATTATTAATATCGCAGAAGCATCCCTCCTGTGAGCCCATTCCTCAACACAAATGTTTTCCTTCTTCCTAAATCAACGTTGTGATGTTTGTGATAACCATCTTTTCTTCTTAAGAATAAATTATTCACTCACATGAATTACTGAGTAATAGAGATTTTTGAACATTTTAATATGTATCTATGTTGTTGCATGTAAATGTGATTACTTCATTTTTATTACTGTATACAATACCATTGCGTGACTATTTTACAATTTATATATCCATTCTACTGGATGATTTCTGGCTTTTATAAACAATACTTAGATGTACAGGTGCATGTGTGTTTGTTGGGGTGGGGTGGAGAGGGATGGGATACACATTTTCTACCAGTAGTTGTCTTCAAAATGTGATCCCTGGACCAGCAACAACAACACTATCTGGGGAGTAAAGTTACAAATGCAAATTTTTTAGTTCTACCCCAGATATGGTTAATCAGAAACTTTGCAATTGGGCCTAGTAATCCATCTTCATGAAACTTCTCATTGATCCTGACACACTCTTTTAAGTGTGAGAACCATGTATAATATATTTGGAAGTGGAATTACTGGATTATAGGGTGTGGATATCTACATCTTTATTAGATAATTCCAAATTGTTCTTCAAAGTAGTCATACTAACTATTTTGTACAGAACTCCAGTGGTGTATGACAGTTCACATTTGTTTTAGACATAGTGATGCCCTGCCCAGATTCTTCTTCAAAGAAGAGCTCCTTGACCCAGCTGCTGGCAGAGCTGCATTGGACAACCGTCAGCTCTGAACTCTGTCAGGGACTGTCTTAGCTGCAGAGAGCTGCCTTACTATAGTCACATCCTTCCAGGGGATGGACCACGTCCAATGACTTACTTAGATGAAGGTGTAAACGCTTGGCCATTTTACCCTAAGGCAGGGAATTCTGATAGAACAGTAGGTTATTCTACTGCAGACATGTTTTCTGGGTCACTTTAAAGCTTGATTTTTTTTTCTTACCAATCCTGTTACCCTCCCTTCCACAGACGTTAGGCCAAAGATACTTCTTAAAATAATTCTGAACATTATCTATGAATCTACTTCCCAGGAGACCCTGAGTGCTACCATATTCTCTCAAACACTTGTCAATTAACTAAATTTAAAGTTTTGTCTTTCTTTAAGAATTTTCATAATAATTAATTGCATTTTCCTGATTACTAATAATGTTGAGCAACTTTTCATTTGGAATTTGTGAAGTTCCAGTTTAAGTATTTTGTTCATTTATCTATTGGGTTGTCTTTTTTAAATTAATTGGTAGAGCTTTTTATATGCTAGATACTGAATCTTTGTTATTATAGGCTTTAAGATATATTTTCCTATTCCTACTTACATTGTCATTTGTATTATTATTGACAGTGGATAACTGTCAAATGTATATGAAGTTGAATTTATAAATCGTTACATTTATATTAGTTGAATTTGTGTTGTAAGACATCTTTTCCTAACTGTAGGACACAAAAATATTGTATGGATTTTTGGGGAAGTTAAATAAAACCAATGGAAAAAATATTGAGAAAAGCAAAAGAGAAACAATATGTTACCTCTACAGGGAAAAATCAATTCTAAAGATAACAGATTTCTTATCAGAAAGCATGG
Source organism: Symphalangus syndactylus (assembly GCF_028878055.3). Classification (NCBI taxonomy): domain Eukaryota; kingdom Metazoa; phylum Chordata; class Mammalia; order Primates; family Hylobatidae; genus Symphalangus; species Symphalangus syndactylus. Next base: position 69,019,317 of record NC_072435.2, read on the forward strand.
AGATTGGCACAATATTTTTCAATGGGAAAGAAAAAAAATTTCCAACCCACAATTCTATGTTTAGCAAAAATAACATTCAGGAATGAAAGAGAAAGCAAGACATCCTTAGATAAAGGAAAATTGAGAGAATCTGTTGCCAATAAGATTTCCCTAAGAAAAAAATCTGGAGTAAATTTTCTAAATGGCAGGAAACGATAAAAGAAGGAACCTTGGAACATCAGGAATAAAGAAGTAGCATAATAAGAATATTTATTTCTATTTTTTACAGGTTACAAAATGTTGCCATGCACATATTTATCAAATTCTAAAATTAATCAATTATTTATTCTTCTTCCAAACAGTGTAGAGAATTTGCAACACTTTAACCTCATTTTGCCCAATTATCTTTTAAAATTATTTTATGCAGAAAATAGTATCATTATTTTTCATATCGTTAATGATCATTTAAATTTTTTCATATCTTTATACCATTTTCTTTCCTCTTTCAATTTAGGCATTTTCTTTGCCTTACTTTCCTTTAGCTTGTAAAACATACTTAAGTTATCTTTAGTGAGGGTTTTCTCATGGCAAAATCTTTCTGCATATATCTCAGGATATAGAAAAAATATTTTTCTATTTCTTCCTGAAAGACTGCTTTCCTTGAAATACAATTACAGATTGGCAATTACTTTCTCCAATAATATCAAAGTTAATTTTACTGTTAGAAATTCCACTCTCAGTTTAGTGACCTGTATCAGTCAGAATTATGCTCAAGGAACAAACTCAAATCCCAATGGGTTTATACATTAAAAGTTTATTTTCTGAACAGAAGGTCTCTTCTCATCATAGTTACCCAGCAACTCAAGTTAATGGAAATATCCTCTTAACACATATTGCTACTTACATCGTGACCATGGAAAAGAAGTTATTTGCAGAATGGATCTTAAAGTTTCAACCACAAAGTTACACATGTAACTTCTGCTCAGGTTTCATTGGCCAAAGCAAGTTACTAGCCTATAGTTAATTTAATGAGACAGTAATATGCAATCTAATCATATGTCTAGAATGACAACATGGAACCTAGATAAACATTACTAATGACTTCCATACTGCCTCTATTTATAGAGAAAGAGAGATGAAAAGAAAGAAGAAAGAGGTTGGAGAGAGAGGAATGGGAAAATGAAAGAATGAAAGAGAAATAGATACAGAGACAGAGATAAGTTAACATACCTCTAGTAAGTAGTAAATTTATGTTTACTTCAAAACTCTGTATAATATGTAGGTGGCAGGATGAATTTTTCAATTTTGGGGAGGATGTTCAATTTTTTTTTCGGTAGCATTTCTGAACTTTTTTTATCAATGCTCTCTGAATGATAATAGGATATGTGTTTTATGGTATTTATAATTTTATAATGTATATATGAACCTATATATTACATTAATTTTAGTTATATAGGAATAGAGTACATTAAGCATATTTTCTTCTCAGTCAAAACACACAAATTATAGATTAAAACATCTTCAATTCTCTAATCAGCAATTTACATCCATTTAAGTTGTTCTAAAAACTGGAATGGGTGGAAAATAATGTGTACAAAATGTGTTAGGATTAGTTCTGTATGTCATAGTGAATTTCTACAGTTAACATATGGAACAATTATGAGAAAACATAACTTTTGATCTGTCTATTTCCTTCTTAAATATTTTTTTTCTCCATTGCCTTAATATAAATAGACACATTCTTTCACATGCTATTTAATTTCTTTAGTCCTCTGAGTCTTGCTTGTTCTTACCTTGTTCTGCTTTTCCATATCGACAGCTGGAATTGCCCTAAAAACAGTGGCAGTAGAATTCCTGCAAAGGACTACCCCAAATCAACCCAAGATAGGGATAGTTGGGATTCCAAGAAAGAAACACCAAATACCAGGTTGATTAGTCTAAATCATTCATTAGTGGAGCTTACATACGGAAGACTTCAGGTCCTCAAGACAGACAGAAAGACAAGAGATGTTCTCCTTTAAAAGGAAGTTGTGTTATGGAGTTTATATTCAGGTTTAAAGAATAAGACTTAGGGCCAGGGCTAGTTTCTACATATGAAGCAACATAGTTGATCTTTTAGTGTTTCAAGCAACAACATAAACAACTTTATCAGTACCTAGCAATGCTCAGCACTCTGGCTTGGGTTCAAGCCTGCAGAAGAAAGCATGTTGCTGGCTTTGTCACAGAGCAGCCAAGGTACTCTGTGTTACTGGGTCAGGATAAAGAACAAAAGATGGGGAACACTGGGGGACTCTGCCTACCTTATTCCAATAAGAAAGCATCACCTTTTGTCCATGTTCTTCCACCTTATCATCCAAAATTTATTCTTCAGCTATGTTAATTGAATTATTTCAGTCTCTAGCACCTCTTCTAAACTTTTTTAACACTCTACATTCCCAAACAAAATAATAAATCCAATGAAAATTCCTTCATTTTTTCAGTAGTTGAACTACAGATTTATCTACATTCATATATTTTTAACTCATTCTTCCTCTCACCAAAGAGAAACTGTGCACTTAAGTTAAACTAATCTCTTCCTGGTGCTTTGGAGACAATATATTCCAAGTCCTTCAGAAATCCTCTCCTATTAGCTATTTTTTTTCTTTTTTATTTAACCTTTTCTTTTAATGTATTCAACATTTGAAGGAAGAGACGTGGTATCTCCTTTCTTCTGTGTATCAAACTGATTGTCTTTTTTCTACCTAGGATGCTTTCAGTGCAGACTTCTAAATGATGGATTGCCCCAGGGTCTGTCCTCTTACGTTTTCTTCTTTCTATTCTTGCTCCCTCTTGTACAATATCACGGCTTTAAATAAAATCTCCCCGCAAAACAAACCTCATCACTTTTCTTACCACTCTCCTTCTGTGGTCTCTCCTCCAGACATGGTGATCCTTCTGATGTCCTTGATCCTTGAATATAAGACAAATGTTTTAATTACAGTGCTTTAAGCTTTGCCTGTCTTTTACTATGAATGCTCTTCTCCCTGATATTTGATAGCTCACCACCTAACTTCACCCAATTGTCTTCCCAAATGTCATCTTTGTGGCTACCCTAACTAGAAATATCTAACAGGTCAAACTCCATTAGTCTGTACTAGTCTATCTCATGGTCTTACTTTATTTTTCTGCATTGTACTTTTCAACACTTGAAATTGTATTTTTTGTACCTGTTTATTTACTTAGGGGATTTAAGAAATTTAAAACAAAATTACAGTGATAATAGTATTTACTTTATAGGGTTATTGGGAAGATTAAATGAACAACTACATGAAAAGTGCTTTTAAAACAATTTTCTTTTTTTTCTTTTTTTTTTTTTGAGACAGAGTCTCGCTCTGTCTCTCAGGCTGGAGTGCAGCGGCACAACCTCGGCTCACTGCAACCTCCGCCTCCCAGGTTCAAGCAATTCTCCTGCCTCAGCCTGCCGAAGAAGCTGGGACTACAGGCACGCACCACCAAGCCTGGCTAATTTTTTGTATTTTAGTAGAGACGGGGTTTCACGGTGTTGCGTAGGCTGGTTTCAAACTCCTGAGCTCAAGCAATCCACCTGCCTCAGCCTCCCAAAGTGCTAGGATTACAGACGTGAACCACTGCGCCGGCCTAAAACAGTTCTTTAAAGATAGAATATGTTCTATGAATGTTAGCTAATTAGAAATATTTTTTAAAATTTTCTCCAACTAGAATATATGTTATACAAAAGCACTTGTTTATAGTTTTCTGCTGTGTCACTTCCTAATGAGCAGTAATGCAATAGATTGTCTATTCTTTAGTTCCTAAAGCAATATCTAACAAAGTTCAACAAATATTTGTTGAATTAATGTAATAATGGCTCTCAAATCTGAACCTCCAGCCTGAATCTACCATTGAGTTTCCTTTGGGTACATCAAACTGCCTAGAAGACTTCCCTTGGATATCTAATAACATTGTAGAAGAGAAATACTGACGATACAATTTTCTTAAAGTGCTTCTCACTATCCATGAAGACTTACAGTTATGTTTGATCTTTTTTAATTATCCACTCATGCTTTATCATCAAATCCCATTAATACAACCACCAAAATGTATACAAAATCCAACCTCTTTCCTCCACCTTCCCTGTCAGCTTCATTTTTTATGCAGACTATAGCCACTACATCCTAAGTTTCTCCACTATTGTTTCCCTGTTGCCTATTTTCCAAATAATACTTTGATCATAATATTCTGCTGTCTAAAAGCCATTGATACCTTTCCAATGCAATTTGAAAAGAATTTTGAAATTGCCAAAGAATTTTCAAAAACAAGAAATGGGGAAAGGACTCCTTATTTAATAAATAGTGCTAGGAGAACTGGCCAGCCATATGTAGAAAACTAAAACTTTTCACTTTATATAAAAATTAACTCAATATGTAGTAAATACTTAAATGTAAAAACCAAAACTATAAAAACCCTAGAAGAAAATCTAGGCAATACCATTCAGGACATAGGCACAGGCAAAGATTTCATGACTTAAATATCAAAAGCAATTGCAACATAGGCAAAAGTTGACAAATGGGATCTAATTAAACTAAAGAGCTTCTGCACAGCAAAAGAAACTATCATCCGAGTGAATGGACAACCTATAGAATGGGAGAAATTTTTTACAATCTATCCATCTGACAAAGGTCTAATATTCAGAGTCTACAAGAAACTTAAACAAATTTACAAGAAAAAAAACAACACTAAATGTGGGCAAAGGACATGAACAGACACTTCTCAAAGGAAGACATTCATGCAGCCAGCAAACAAAAGCTCAATGTCGCTGATCATTAGAGAAATGCAAATCAAAACCACAATGAGATACCATCTCATGCCAGTCACAATGGTGATTATTAAAAAATCAAGAAACAACAGGTGGTGGCAAGGTTACGCAGAAAAAGGAATGCTTTTACATTGCTGTTGGAAATGTAAATTATTTCAACCATTGTGGAACACAGTGTGGTGGCTCCTCAAAAATCTAGAAGCAGAAATATTATTCAATCCAGTAGTCCCATTACTGGATGTATACCCCAAGGAATATAAATCATTCTATTATAAAGATACGTGCACAGGTATGTTCATTGCAGCACTGTTCACAACAGCAAAGATATGGAAACAACCCAAATGCCCATCAATGTTAGACTGGATAAAGAAAATGTGGTACATGTACACCATGGAATACTATGCAGCCAAAAAATGAAATGAGATTATGTACTTGCAGGGACATGGATTGAGCTAGAGGTCATTATCCTCAGCAAACTAATGTAGAAAAAGAAAACCAAATACTGCATGTTCTCATTTATAAGTAGGAGCTGAACAATGAGAACACCTGGACACACTGGAGGGAACAACACACACCGGGACCTGTTGGGGTTACTGAGGGGTCGAGAGCTTCAGGAAGAATAGTTAATGGATGCTGGGCTTAATACCCAGGTGATGGGTTGATCTGTCTAGCAAAGCACCCTGGCATATGTTTACTTACGTAATAAACCTGTGTATCCTGCACATACACCCTGAACTTAAAACAAAAGTTGAAGAAGAAAAAAATTATTTCTCAAGGCCAGAACTTTTACATAAATTGCAGAACTCATACCTCCCTGCCTACTTGACACTGCTCCTTATATATGACAAAGACACATCAAACTCCAAATATCAAAAATATTAATTCTAGTGTAAACATTTTTGTGAAAGTCTTTTTTTTTTTTTTTTTTTTGAGACAGAGTCTCACTCCATCACCCAGGCTGGAGTGAAATAGTGTGATCTCAGCTCACTGCAACCTCCACCTCCCTGGTTCAAACAATTCTCCTGCCTCAGCCTCCTGAGCAGCTGGGACTACAGGCATGCCACCACACCCAGCTAATTTTTTTTGTATTTTCAGTAGAGGCAGGGTTTCACCATGCTGGACAGACTGGTCTCAAACTTCTGGCCTCAAGTGACCCACCCGCCTCAGCCTCCCAAAGTGCTGGGATTATAGGTGTGAGTCACGGCACCCTGACTGTGCAAGTCTTTGAATGCACATATACGTGTGTATTTGTGTATGTTGAATTTATCTATGAGTCAAATTCCTGTGTTACGGTGAATATATAGATTCAACTTTGGTAAATAATGATCAGTCTTAGTGATATTTTTTAACTATTGGAAATTTTTTAATGATCTTTTTCTCTTCATCTATACTCCTACAGCTTTTAGATAAAAATACCAAAGCTATCTAACTAATGGTAATAACCTCTCTGATCTTCTGAATCAACTAAGGCTACTCTTCAATAATTGCATTACTCTAATCTCATTAACTTTTTCAGAAATGGTAATATAACCTTTGCTTACACTTCCACCATAGGACATCTGAACATGCTGTTGTCTAGTCTCCATTCTCTCACTTTCCTATACAACCACCACTCCAACTATAGAATTTGCCTTGTTAACTCATATTCTTCTTAAGTTATTGCTTTTTCTTGTACGCACTGATAGTACAGTGTATAGGACACAGTTACAATTGTACATATACAGTTGACCCTTGAACAACATGAGTTTAAACCACGAACTCCACTTATATGCAAATTGTCCTCCTCCTCTACCACCCTGAGACAGCAAGACCAATTCTTCTTCTTCTCCTCAACCTGAACATGAAGATGACAAGGATGAAGACCTTTATCATAATCCACTTAATGAACAGTAAATATATTTTTCTTTCTTATGATTTTCTTAATAACGTTTTCTTTTATCTAGCTTACTTTATAGTAGAAATACAACATAAAATATACATAACATACAAAATAGGTGTTAATCAACTGATTATATTATCTGTAAAGCTTCTGGTGAGCAGTAGGCTATTAGTAGTCAAGGTTAGGGGGAGTTAAAAGTTATGCACAATTTTTCTACTGCAAAGGGATCAGCATCCCTAACCACTGCATTGTTCAAAGGTCAACTGTATTACTGTGATTCTTTTATAAATGTCTCTCTTTGCCATAAGATTGTAAGTTTTATGATAGCAAAGAGAGACATTTATTAAAAATGAATCACAGTAATACAGTTACTATATTACTTTGCCACAAGATTGTAACCCACAAGATTGTAAGCTCTGTGATTGCAGGGACACTGTATATTTCTTCCCTAAATTTGGACCCCTAATATTTAGAACTATCCCTAGGACATAATAGGTGTTCAAAATATAAGGTTATTGAATGAATAAACTCAAGCCTGAATCCATGAACAAATGAATGTTATTTTCCCTATTTGGAAAATTTTTCCTTTGCCCTCTTCCTACTCCCCCTTTTCTAGGTGAGTTACAATTCATCATTCATATCTCAATTTACACATCGTGGACTAGGATATTTTTCTGAAGCAAATATTTGTTAAAATGTCCCTACAATGTGCTTTATAGGGTTCTTTATTCTAAGTTAGCAGTTAGCACATTAGGTAACAATTTTTATCTCTTTTCCACATCCTTCACTAATTTGTAAGCTCCTTGACAATAGAACTTATATTCACAAGAAAACCCTAGTTTCTAGCAAAAGTACCAAAATAGCACCAGAAGAAAAAAAACCTTTAGACTTTTCTTTTCCTGACTTAGGTCTTAGTTTTTTCATTTAAAAAATGAAATAATGTCTTCATCTCTATTCAACTTAAAAGTGTCATATGATTCATTGCGTAAGTCCCAGATGATAAATATCAATTACTTCAGGCACAACAATATAAAACATAATAATTATCTAAGAAGTAAGATAGACAAAGATTAAGAAGGAGTACCAGGATTAAAAATTATCTTTTCTCCTCTTATTTTCCTCACAGGTACTGACTTCAGCCTTCAGTATTTCCAAATTTCATTGCTTTTTCAAACCAAAGTTCTAGATACAATAGTGTTCTAAAATATCAAGAAATAGGTTATTTTGCACTATATCTAACTCACCCCAATAGTACGAGATCCAAAAACAAGTATGTGTTTACAGGTTTCTGTACTAGCTTTATCAGGATCAGTAGTAATGAAATTGACCTCTATATCTGAAATTTGGATAGTTTCACATTTTTAGAAATGACTGAAAACTGAGTAGACCAAACAAGTAAATAGATTTCATCTAAATTTGATTTTCTATTAATATAATTCCATAAAATTCTTTCAAAATTATTTTACTCAACTGAAGTTATGAAAATGCATTAGTGATACTGATCAGTCAAAAAGCAGTATTTTTCAGAATGTCAAAAATTCTGTGTATTTGATCTTTGTTCAACGTCTACCATGAACAATTAAATGTATGCCATGATGATAAATTATACCATCGTCATGAGTTATTTGAGAGAGGACTGCTTTTTCCCTCAGATTTATTGAGGTATCTTTGACAAATAAAATTTTAAGAGTTACATATATTTAAAGTGTACAGTGTGATGATTTTAATGTACATATATATTGTGAAATGATTACCACAACCAAGTTAATTAACACATCCATACCTCATATACTTACCATTGTATATGTGTGTGTGTGGTGAGAACACTGAAGCTCTACCCTCTTAGTAAATTTCAAGTAAACAATACAGTATTATTAACAATCGTCACCATGCTGTACATTAGATACCCAGAAGTTATTCATCTTGTAACTGAAAGTTTGTGCCCTTTTACCAACATCTCCCCATCCTCTCCTCCCCTAGTCCCTGGCAACCACCATTATAGTTTCCTTCTAGGAGTGTTGATTGCAGTACAGAATGTCAATGTTGGTCACAATAACAATTATATTCTTTATATAAAAACAGTATTTTTTCACAGATGGCAAAGATGGTACTACTTAATAGCATGACAGCTATAGCACACAACGAACAGTAACAGTAGACCATCCCTAGTTTATGAGGACATTATTAGGGTGATTTAAGGGTTAAGAAACCTCTGAGAAGCTAATGATCAATAACTGTCAGTATTTGTATTGATTAACCAAGTATAAAACCCATGGTAAAGTATTTGAAAACCATGCTATGAAATATATCCTCTGGGTCTCAGAAGTATCATTAAAATTAGGAGAAAGATGAAGTTGACTCTGGTCTGATTTATGCTATTTAAACCTAAAATGTTCCAACATTAATGATTTCTTTCAGAATTAATAAGATCATAAATATATATTAAAATTATAGTTAATATCTCCTCTGTTTTCTAACAAAAGAATACAGAGTTCTTGACTTGCATTTGGAATTTTTATTCTTAAAATGTGTATTAGGATAAACAAAAACTGTGGTACAAAAATGAGATTATGTGAGTCAAATGGCTTGTGCTGTGGAAAAAAATATATATTTATTTTTGTTATTCAATGTCATCAAATAAATCAAATATTACCTTTTTGGATATTAGAGGAGGCCTATGAAAAGAAAAGAGCTCTCAAAAAAACAGTATATTTGTTATATTCATTAGTAAATTATAAATCATGCAATAATATATTTTTCTCAACATGAAAATGTTTTGTCAAATATTTCCACACATATACCATATATGTTTATTTCCTTTAAAATTTTTATCTAAAAAATACATTTTTATTCACCTCATTAATTCAATTGAGGAAACAACATGTAAGTGAATTTCCATATTATGATGATACAGTTCTAGTTTTCTTCATGATTTTCCAAAAGATGACTGTATATTATACCTCATATTCTTTAAAATATTTTTCAATACAGAAACTTTATTTACCTACTTTTGAGGATGGATAGAAATCATAGTTTTATTTCTGTGGTGTTATTGATACAATCACAAACCTCTGATTTCTAACACCATTGCCCAACACATGTTAAGCTTAGGTCTCTTTAAGACTAAAATGAAAGCAAATAAAATGAATATGCCCTCTAACTTTGGATAACCTCATGTTCTTGCTTACAAATCATGGTGAACACCATTGCTGGTAATCCGGTAGGGAAAACTAATATCTTATAATTCTCAAAAATAAAACTCTGAAAGCTATGTTAAATATATTTCTTACTCTTACGCATGTGAGTAAGGTCAGATCCAGGCCAGTGTCAAGATGTCCTGGCCAGAAATCTCTTTCGATCTCTAAAATTGTGTCATGAAAGTTATGTTCTTTCTCTAGATGGTAATCCCCAAATGGATGCTATATATTTTAGTAGTAGCTAGAAATTTGGTCTTTAAACATCCACTCAAAGTTTTGTGTTGTTATCACCACTTTGACATGCTGTATCATGAAAATATGTACAAACATGGTGAAATTTATCAAAATTAACATTGAACTATACAGATCATGTCATGTGAGTGCAGCAGTTGAACTTACTACTGAAGTATGCATTCCCCTATAAAGTTGAGATTCTATCCTTTCATCAGAGAAGTACTGTCTGAAAAAAATCAGGGGAGGATCACATACTAAAAGAACACTCCTGAGGTTCTCAAAGAAAAACAATTTAGAAAATATCTTTATGAACTTTGAGAATAAATAATTATGTTGGATAAAAGCCCTGCAGGCCATGTCTTTTTTTTTTTCTTATTTTTTGCATCAATCTGGAGGCAAGAGGAGGACAATATACAAGGCAACACTCTGCCTATTCAACCTAGAGCTCCTCAGGGTTTAATCTTAATTTTTCCTTTCCAGGGACCCCATGTCTACAATTTTTGAGGATGTCAGTCATAAGAGCAAGTACCTCTCAGAAAACAATGCAGAGAGGCTCATGAGAAATAAACAAAATCCTGTGACACTTCTCAGATTCCTTTTCAGCCTATCCATGAGAATGAAAGAATGATGGAGCTGGCCAATGGATCTTACCTTCAGGTGACAGTGTAAAATACAGTGAAATGATTTGGCTGGCTTTGGAGGCAGAACTTTGTTGTATAATATACAACGAAAATTACTTTATGTAAATTGTTGAACTTGCTAAGGCTCAGATTCCTCCTTTGAGATAATACCAGATCTACTACTTCACAGGTTGTATCAAATGCTGATGTATTACTCTCTTCATCCTCTCTCCAGTATTTTTCTAGCATGGACCAAATATAGCATATGTTGAAATGTGTAAAGAAAGCCAGAGGGAAGGGTATGTGAAGAAAAGCTGTGGACTGAGGAATCAAAGGGTAACTATGAAATCAGAGATGTATGTTAATGTAAAGGGGAAAGATGTATTGGGTGCCACTACCTCTGTCAGGGCAGCCAGGACTTTCTGCTTCAGTTTTCCTAACTGGATCCTATGCCTTCTGTCTTCTGCAGGCATCTGGGCATACTCTATGACAATAGAAATTTTCTTAATCAGTTGTGTCAAAACCCTTTCTGTGAGGTATGCAGTACAGCAATTGAAGACAGGGGTCTTCTGCTCTTTGGAGACTCAGTGATATTTCTTGCTCCTCTTATGTCCTCTTTTGATTCCACACAAATACTGCCTGAGTCATTTCTAACCCTGGCCTTCATCTTCTTATCAAACCTTTCAGAACACCAGTGATCAGCTCCTCTATCTCTAAGTCTTCTTTAACTATGGCCTTTGTCCTACACTGCTTTCTACAGAGGACCACACATAATACCTTTTTTGGATTCCTCTTAATCACATGCCTCCATCTGTTCTGGGACTTCTGGGGGCAGTCTGTCTAGCTTAGGACCCTATTGACACAGGAATTTTGATACTACTTCATCAGCCAGAGACCTCCATGGCTGACAATAACCTGGCCTAGGCCTCACTCAGGCCGTGGGCTTGCTGCAGGAGGTACCCCACCCAGTTGGCCTGGCAGGCTGCACTTGGCTTGCACTCCCAACCAGAACTCACGCTCACCACAGGATCTGTGCTCAGCCTGCAGCTGGGCCAGATGTGCTGTGAGCTGCTGCTGCATTGGGCACTACACTGGTGTCTGGACAATGGGAATGCAGTGGCACCCAAACAAGGATGCCAGTGACCCAAAAACCCCCACCCAAACAAGGATGCCAATGACCCAAAAACCCCAAAGGGAGTGTTATAGCATGCTAACAGAACTTTCAGTCCCACCATCTGCAACCTGATGATCAGAGGGTGTGTGGCACGCAACAGCTCCCTCTCCCATTGCTCACCAACTGGGAAGGAGAGTGCTACAGGGTTACAACTTTGTTTGCTCTTGCTGATCAGCAGGTCTTGAGTTCTTGTTCCATGTCCAAGAAGAATGAGGTTATGCTGACAGCCAAAAGGTGAGCAAGGCAAAAAGTTTTATTGAGTGACAAAACAGCTTTCAGCAGAGAGGGGGACCCGAGTTGATCTTACCCCTTACCCAAAATAAGGTAGTATCCACCCCCACTTGAAAGCAGGTAGCCCCAAAGCTTGCCTGAGTCGGGGCTTTTATGGGCACAGAATGGGGGAGTGCATGCTGGTTGGTTTGTGAGTATGCAAAAAAAGCACCACTCAAAGATGGGCATAATAGTGTAAAAAACCAATTAGGGAAGGGTAGTAATATGTAAAATAGGTGAAGGGTGGGGATCAATCAGAGAAAAGCACACCAAATGGGAAGAGTGTTTCTCAATCTAGTCTGTGGATTTATCCAAGACCTGTAGCTTGGTTTTCCAGCTTTAAACTGTCTGGTTTGATGGTTGAGTTTCATCAGGGACCCACACTTGTCTACCTAGGGATTCGTCTGCCTCCTGCTGCTATCACTATTGAAGCTCATTTTCTTTCACTGGATCCCAACTCTGACCTACTTTCTCTCCTGTTCTTCCTGATGCTTTTTATACACTGCCTTCAAAATTACCCCCCCCAACCATATTCCACTCACCATCATCACCAACTCTTGCAGCTGTCAGAGGCCACTCTACCATTGGCATTATATTTTTATTCACATTTTTTCCACACAAGCTGATGTCTCTATTTCTTCTTAATTCAGAGCCCACCTTGCCAGTGATCTCTTATAATCCTTCACTATTTCTACTTTACACTGCACCACAGGCCTTCTTGTGTCTCAATAGTGTCTCATCTGCCACTGTATCCTCTATACTCCCAGATTTTCTCTTTGTATCTTCCAATAACATCTCCTTGTCATCAGATACCTGCTTGCCACTGGACCCTTATACAAATTTATTTTATTTCATCCTTATCACTGGGCACCCCTCTGGCATCTTTTTTACTAAAGATCTCATACTTTGAGGGAACCAACACTTCAGCAGGCTATTTGTACTCTTGTTCTCAAAATTTTCCACTACAGCCTGGCCCATAAGGACTCTGTGCCAATCTTTATTTTTACTGCAGTAGATTCTTTCAATGATGAGATATAGAACAAATTGAAGCATCACCTTCAAAAGAATCTTATCCAATACTAGTGGATCCTGGCTAACAGAATCCAAGCATCTCTGGCACTAACGCAACCCTGGGAAAACATAATAGAAGCATTGCAGACAAAGGGCAAACAGGCTCTCAAAGCCCTTTGTTGTTAAGAACCAAAGTGGCAAGAATATAAAACAGATAGGATCGAGATACACAGTAATCTTCCCTGAAAATGTCTCAGTACATTTCTGGTTAGGGAATGACCTGATGAACATCTAAAGCATAACTTAGGAAGGGTCCAAAAGATAGTCTATTAATGGTCCAAAAAGGCAACCTCATAAAGGTTCTATGGGAGACAAAATTGACTAGATAAGTAACTCAAGGCTTGAGTCAGGGAGGGCTTCATCAAAGAGCTATAGGGAGAAATTAGAGCAGAAGCAACTGGAAAATGCCCTGAGAGTACACATGAGCCATTAGTATGCTTGATAGTTCCTCTAGCTCTGGTTTATTTTTGCTAGAAGTTGAAGTACATAATTTTCAAAAATGGTTTTTGCACACTAGAAAAGTATTACAGAACAAATTCGAAGTATACAAGTAAACTCCCAACTTCAAGCAATATTTGAGTGCATGTCTAGTGAGACTTTGTTATGATATTTTATAAACAATAACATGACTTTTACAAAAGGCAACAAAACATAATACATAATTTCTACATTAAAAAATCTTCATTAACATCAATTATTCTGTGTTTTATTACATTTATGTACCATATAAGCCAATGCCCTTCCCTTGACATTTAGATGTTTTCATTTCCTTTTTTGTATTATATGACTTTATGTAACATCTTTATGTAAAATTGTACTAGCTTATATATTGTCTTATTATATGTAGTAAGTTCACAGACAAACACAGAATATTATAACACAGTAATTGTGGTTTATAAACTCATATCTTGAGTAGAAAGACTAAGAGATGAATCTATCAAAAATAACTACAACAATGTTTTAAAATGTAGACAGTATAACAAGATAAATAGAAACAACAAAAAGTTAAAAAACGGGGGGATAAAGTTAAAATGTAGAGTTTATGTTAGTTTTCTCTTTGCTTGTTTGCTTTTCCAATCAGTGTTATGTTGTCATAAGTTTAAAATAATAGCTTATAAAAATGTTATTTGCAAGGCACATGTAACCTCAAATCAAAAATCCTACAACAGATACACAAAAAATAAAAAGCAAGAATCTAAAACATATCAGCAGATGACTAGAGAAAATCACCTTCACTAAAAGGAAGATAGGAAAGAAAGAAGAAAGGAAGAGAAGGCCACAGAACAACCAGAAAACAAATAACAAAATAGCAGGAGTAATTCCTTAATCAATAATAATATTGAAAGTAAATGGACTAACCTCTCCAATGAAAAGACATAGAGGAGCTGAATAGATTTAAAAAAAGAAAAAGCATTTCCTTTCCAACTTAGGCCCAGCAGAATGGCTCCTGCAAAGAAGGGCAGCAAGAAGAAAAAAGGCCATTCTGGGTCATTGGGGTGGTAACCCAAGAATACACTATCAACATTCAGAAGCATATCCATGAAGTGGGCTTCAAGAAGTGTGCCCCTTGGGCACTCAAAGAGATTAGGAAATTTGCCATGAAGGAGATGGGAACTCCAGTTGTGCTCATTGATACCAGGCTCAACAAAGCTGTCTGGGCCAAAGGAATAAGGAATGTCCCAAACAGAATCCATGTGTGTTTGTCCAGAAAATGTAATGAGGATAAAGATTCATCAAATAAGCTCTATACTTTGGTTACCTATGTACCTGGTACCACTTTCAAAAATCTACAGACAGTCAATGTGGATAAGAACTAATTGCTGATCATCAAATACATCAAATAATGTTATAAAATTGCCTTTAAAAAAAGGCTTGACAGTCTGTTGCCTACAGGAAACATACTTCAAATATCCAGATGCACACAGACTGAAAATGA
This sequence comes from Symphalangus syndactylus, assembly GCF_028878055.3. Lineage (NCBI taxonomy): Eukaryota > Metazoa > Chordata > Mammalia > Primates > Hylobatidae > Symphalangus > Symphalangus syndactylus. Next base: position 69,034,490 of record NC_072435.2, read on the forward strand.
AGGGAAAATAAAAGCTATTTCATGCCAATGGAAACCAAAGAAGAACTGGAGTAGCTGTACTTATATCAGAAAAAATATATATATTAGAACAAAAAGAGACAAAGAAAGTTATATAATAATAAAGGGGTCAATTCAGCAAGAGTATATAATAATTTTAAATATGTATCTGTCTGTCTGTCTATCTATCTATCTCTATCTATCTATCTATCTATCTATCTATCTATCTATCTATCTATACCCAACACTGGAGCACCCAGATATATAGAGAGAGCAAATATTATTAGAGCTTAAGAAAGAGGTAGATTCCAATATAATAATAGCTAGAGACTCCAACACACCACCTTCAGCATTGGACAGATCATCAAAACAGAAAATCAATGAAGAAACATCAGACAATCTGCACTACAGAACAAATGGACCTAATAGATATTTACAGAACATTTCATACAACAGCTACAGAATACAAATTATTCTCTTCAGCATATCAATCCTTCTGAAGGACAGGCCATATATTAGGTCACAAATCAAATCTTTAAAATTGCAAAAACATTGAAATCATATAAAGGATCTTCACTGACCATAATGGATTAAAACTATAAATCCATAACAAGAGGAAATTTGGAAGCTGTACAAACACATCAAAATTAAACAATATGCTCTTGAATGATCAGTGAGTTGATGAGCAAATCAAAAATAAATTTAAAAAAATTATTGAAACAAATAAAAATGAAAACACAACATGCCAAAACCAATATGATACAGCAAAAGCAGTACTAAGAGGAAACTTTATAGCTATAAATGCCTACACAAAAGAAGAAAAACTTTAAATAAACAATATAACCATACATCTTAAAGAACTAGAAAACAAGAGCAAACCAAACCCAAAATCAGTAAACTAAAAGAATAATAAGGATCAGAGCAGAAAACACTGAAATTGAAATAAAACAATAAAAAAGATAAATGAAATGGTAATTTTTTGAAAAGTTAAACAACATTCACAAAATGTTTGTGAAACTAACTAAAAAAAAAAAAGAGAGAAGACCCAAATAAATAAAATTATAGGTGAAAAAGGAGACATTACAATTGGTACTGCAGAAATTCAAAGGCTCTTTAGTAGCTACTAAGAGCAGCTACATGCCAATAAAAACCTAGAAGAAATAGATAAATTCCCAGACACATACAACTTACCAAGATTGAACCAGGAAGAAATCCAAAACATGAACAGACAAATAACAAGTAATATGATTGGAGTTATAATATAAACTCTCCCAATAATGAAAAGCCTGGGATGCTATGGCTTCACTGAAAAATTAATACCAATCCTACTCAAACTGTTTCAAATAATAGAGGAGAAAGGAAGGCTTACAACTCATTCTACAAGGCTGCTATTACCCTGATATCAAAATCAGGCAAAGAAATATCAAAAAAAGAAAACTATAAGACAATACCTCCCATAAATATTTATTTGAAAATCCTCAAGAAAATACTAGCAAACCAAATTCAACAATATATTTAAAAGATCATTCATCATGATCAAGTGGGATTTATCCCTGGGATGCAAGGATGATTCAACATATGAAAATCAATCAATGTAATACATTATAGCAACAGAATGAAGTACAACCATATGATCACTTCAATTGAAGCTGAAAAAGCATTTGATAAAATTTGAAATCTCATTATGATCAAAACCCTCAAATGACCAGGCAGAGAAGGAACATACCTCAATACAATAAAAGTCATATATAACTATGACATACCCATAGCTAGTGTCATACTGAATGGGGAAAAGCTGAAAGCCTTTACCCTCAGATCTAGAACATGATGAGTTGCCCACATTCACCACTGCTGCATAACATTGTTTTGGGTGTCCTAGATAGAGGGATCAGACAAGAGAAAGATATAAATGGCATCCATATTGAAAAGAAAAAAAGTCAAATTACCTCAGTTTTGAGATATTATAATTTTATATTTGGAAAAAAGCTAAAGACTCCATCACAAATTTCTTAAAACTAACTAACAAATCCAGTAAAGTTTCAGGACACAAAACCAACATACAAAATCAGTAGCATTTCTATATGCCAAGAGTGAACAATCTAAAAAAGAAATCAAAATTTATGGTAGCCTCAAATAAAATGAAATACCTAGGAATTAATCAAAGAAGTGAAAGAGCTCTATAATGAAAACTAAAACACTGAAGAAGACAATGTAAGAGGACACAAAAAGTGAAAGATATTTCATATTCATGGATGAGAAGAATTGATGTATTTAAAAATAGACATACTACCCAAAGCAATCTACAGGTTCAATGCAATCCCCATAAAAATACCAATGACATTCTTCACAGAAATAAAAAAAAAAAATTCTATAATTTACATGAAACCACAAAATACCCAAAATAGCCAAAGCCATCCTGAGCAAAAAAGAACAAAACTGGAAGAATCACATTACCTGACTTCAAATTACACTACAGAAGTATAGGGATGAAAATAGCATGGTACTGACATAAACACAGCCATATAGACCACTGGAACAGAATAGATAACCCAGAAATAGATCCACACACCTACAGTGAACGCATGTGTGACACAGTGGCAAAGAACATACATTGGGGAAAGACAGCCTCTTCATTAAGTGGTTCTGGGCAAACTAGATATCCATACACACACACAAATAAAGAAGAAATGGAAACCCTGTCTCCCACCATATACAAATTTCAAATCCAAATGTTTTCATGACTTAAATCTAAGACCTCCAAACAATAAAACTACTAACAGCAAACATTAGGAAGAATCTCCAGGACATTGGTCTGGGCAAAGATATCTTGAGTAAATACTCCATAAGCACATATAACATAATATGGTTTGGCTTTATATCCCCACCAAAATCTGATGTCAAGTTGTAATTCCCTGTTTTGAAAGACGGTCCTGGTGGGTGATTGAATCATGGGGGTGGAAGTCCCCATTGCTGTTCTCATAATAGAGTTCTCAGGATATCTGACTGTTTAGAAATGTATAGCAACCACCCCTCCTGCCAGCCATGTAAAAACGTGACTCCTCCCTCTTCAGTTTTTGGCATGATTGTTAATTTTCTAAAGCTTCCCCAGCCATGCTTTCTGCACAGCCTGTGGAACTGTGAGTCAATTAAACCATTTTTCTTCATAAATTACCCAGTCTCAGGTAGCTCTTTATAGCAGTGTGAGGACAGCCAGATAGAGAAAGTTGGTATCAGGATTGGAGTGTTGCTATGAAGACCTGGAAATGTGGAAGCAATATTGGAGCTGCGTAATGGTCAGAGGGTGGAACAGCTTGAAGGGCTCAGAAGAAGACAGAGAGATGAAGGAAGGTTTGGAACTTCCTAGAGACCTGTCAAATGGTTGTGGAAAAAAATGCTGATAGTGATATGGACAGTGAAGTCCAGGCTGAGGAGGTCTCAGATGAAGATGAGGAACTTTTGTGAACTGGAGTAAAGGTCACTCTTGCTATGCTTTAGCAAAGAGAATCGTAGCATTGTGTTCCTGCTCTAGGGATCTGTGGAACTTTAAACTTGGGAGAGATGACTGAGAGTACCTCTTGGAAGATATTTCTAGCAACAAAATGTTCAAGGTGTCACCTGGGTGCTTTTAACAGCATATGCTCATATTTGTGAGCAAAGAGATTATCTGAAACAGGAACTTGTTCTTAAAAAGGAAGCAGAGCATAAAAGTTTGTAAAATTCGCAAACTGATCATGTAGTAGAAAAGAAAAATCTATATTCTGGGATGAAATTCAAGCCTGCTTCAGAAATTTGCATGAGTAAAGAGGAGCTGAATGCTAATAGCCAAGACAATGAGAAACATGCCTCTAAGGCATTTCAGGGAACTTTGTGATTGCCCCTCCCATTACAGGACTGGAGGCCTAGGATGGAAGAATGTTTTCTTGGGCTAGGCCCATGTCTCTGTTTCCTGGTACAACCTAAGCACACTGCCCTCTGCATACCAGGCAATCCAGCTCTAGCAATGGCTAAAAGGGGCCCACACATATCTCAGGCTTCTTCTTCAGAGGGTGCAAGCCAGAAGCCACCAAGGCTTCTAGGTGCTGTTATGCTTGTGGGTGCACAGAGGGCAAGAGTTGAGAGTTGGGAGCCTCCACCTAGATTTTAGAGGGTGTATGGAAATCCCTGGATGTTCAGGCAGAAGTCTGCTACAGGGGTGGAGCGCTCATTGAGAACTTTTTCTAAGGCAGCACTAAGGAGAAATGTGGGGTTAGAGCCCCCACATAGAGTCTCCACTAGGGCACTGGCTAGTGGAAGTGTAAGAGAGCCATCATCCTCCAGACCCCAGAATGATAGATTTGATAGCTTGCATTGTGTGTCTGAAAAAGCTGCAGGCAGTCAATGGCAGATCATGGAAGCAGCCATGGGGGCTATACCCTTCAGAGCCATAGGGGCAGAGCTGCCCAAGGCCTTGGGGGCCCATCCCTTGTTTCTTTGAGCATAATAATCTCCATTGACTCCATGTCTTACATTCAGGCCAGCAGACGTAACTGGCCAAACAAATCTGTCTTTTGTGGAAGAAATCTGCATTTGTAGGAATCTCCGTTAATGCAGCCAGGCCTTCTCTTTTCAGGCTTTTCCCAGATCTAAGAGAGATTGAGAGTCTAACACCTTTAGAAGTCCAAAAAAAAAAATTTACCATCTACTCTGAGAGCTACTACCTGAGAGGCTTCATCTATATACAAGGCCACTTTTGAAACCCAAACCTCTTCATTTCTTACTCCCATAACTTATCTGGCCACTAAAACCTGTTTCTGGCCATGATTTGAGGGCTTTTTCTTTCTATAACTTCAAGATGTACAGATGCTTCTGTACCTTATTGGGGAGCTGGGTTCTCATTCTGAAGGCTCCATTGTACGAATGTTAAATAAATTTGTATTCCTTTCCTCCTGTTAATGCATCTGCCCCTTATCAGTGATTTTTCAGTGAACCTTTAGGGGCCAAAGGCCATAGCCCTCACAATGATCTATATAGAAAATCCAGATTAACCTACAAAAAGGCTACTAGAACAAAGATATGATTTTTGCATAGCTGCAAGATACAAGTTTAACAAATAGAAATTAGTCATATTACTAAAAAGTAACAACAGGAATCAGAAATTTGAATTAAAATAGAAATTCTAAAGATAACAGTATCAAAAAATATAAAATTCTTAGGGATAACTCTGACAAAAGATGTGCAAGACTTTTACACAAAAATCTATAACTATTGATAAATAATTGAATAAATATGTGAAGAGAGAAATATACTGTTTTTGTGGGTAAATATTGTAAAGATATCAATTCTCCCCAATTTGAAATGTACATTAAATGCAAGCAGACATTTTGTTTTCATTGTTGATATATATATATCTATATATATATAGATCTTATATATATATCTATATATATATAGATCTATATATATATATATCTATATATATATAGATCTTATATATATATCTATATATATATAGATCTATATATATATCTATATATATAGATCTATATATATAGATCTATATATATATAAGATCTATATATATATATCTATATATATGTTGATATCTATATATATATATATATATATATATATATATATATATGGCTGGTCTGGAACTCCTGACCCCAACCAGTCCTCGTACCTCAGCTTTACAAAGTGTTGCTATTACAGGGGTGAGCTACCAGCTGGGCTTCCTGAGATATTTTGTAGAAGTAGACAAGATAATTTAAACATTCATATGGAAATGCAAAAGAACTGTAGTGTTCAAAGAAAATGTTAAAAAGAACAAAGTTAGAAGGATAAGAATATCTGCTTTTAAAACCTATAATAAAGCTACTGTAATCAAGATTGTTGATGTTGACATATATGTAAGTAGGTCAGTAGAAGAGAATAGAGTATAGAAATTGTCTCACACATACATGGAGAACTGATTTTTGAAAACAATGCAAAGACAATTCTGTGGATAATGGATAGTTATCACAACAAATAGTGATAAAAGCCATTGGAGATAAATATTGCTTTTTTAATTAACACAATCCTTATTGCACACCATACATAATATTTAACTCAACATAGGCCTTATCGAAATATAAAACCAAATATGATAATTATTTTAATAGAAAAATTAGGATTAACTTTTTGTGACCAAGATTTAGATTTTTTTTAATTTTTATTTTATTATTATTATTATTATTATTATTATTATTATTATTATTATGTTTTGAGACAGAGTCTCACTCTGTCGCCCAGTCTGAAGTGCAGTGGTGCAATCTCAGCTCACTGCAACTTCTGCATCCTGGGTTCAAGCGATTTTCGTGCCTCAGACTCTCGAGTACCTGGGATCGCAGGTGCACACCACCATGCCCGGCTAATTTTTCTATTTTAAGTAGTGACGGGGTTTCACCATTTTGTCCAAGGCTGGTCTTGAACTCCTGACCTCGAATGATCCATCCACCTTGGCCTCCCAAAGTGCTGGGATTACAGGAGTGAGCCACTGCACCAGACCTAGATGAGTTTTTAGATATTATACAAATAGCAGGATTTATAATGGAACAAATGAATAAACTGGATTTTATCAAAATGTGTGTGTATTCTTTGAAAAGCATTATTAAGAGAATACAGACAATTTATAAACTGGAAAATAAATATTTTTAAGTAAATATATGTGTTAATATGCTTGTATCTAGAATATATAAAGAACACTTGGACAGGCACAGTGGCTCATGCCTGTAATCCTGGCACTTGTGGGAGTCCCAGGTGGGGGATCACTTGAGCCCCGGAGTTCTAGACCAGGCTGGACAACATGATGAGACCCCATCTCTACAGAAAATTTAAAAATTAGCTAGGCATGGTGCTATACACCTGTAGTCCCAGCTACTTAGGAGGCTGATGCAGGACGATCACTTCAGCTCTGGAAGTAAAGGCTGCAGTGAGCCATGATTAAGCCACTGCACTCCAGCCTGGGGCTGGGTAACAAAGTGAGACGCTGTCAAAAAAAAAAAAAAAAAAGGAGCTCTCAACTGAATGAGAAACAAACAACTCACTAAGAAATTAGTTAAGAAGAAATACAGCTAGCAAATCAACACATGGTGAAGTTTATTAGGGTTGATTGTGTGGCTTGACTGGGTCAATAACATGCATATTAAAAAAAATTAAAGGAGAGCTCTTCCAAAATAAAGATTTCTCTTTTAGCCTTATAGGTGAGAAATAATATGGAAGAGAGCTGCAGATACTTACTCAGATTCATCAACATGTAATAAGAATGAGAAATAAACTTAACTTTGTTACCCAGTGAGGTTTGGCGCATATTTGTTACTCTGTAAATATACCTATTATAAGGAATCTGTATTTTAATTTCACATTCATTTCCTCTAATATAGTGGCTCTCAACCAGGAATGATTTTGTTCACCAGGGGACATTTGCTAACACCTGGAAATATTTTTGATTGCCGCAACTGGAGACGTGTTACTGCCATCTAGTGTTAGAGGCAAGGGATGCAACTACAATGCCCAGAGCCATCTCTCACAGCAATAATTTGTCCCAAAATGTGAAAAGTGCTGAGGTTACACTGGTTTAGTGTATGCTGTTTGTGGCCCATCCAGACAGACCTCTATTATTGGCTGATGCATCCATGCTCTACTTGCCGTGAGCATTAGCTGATAATGATGCTTCTTAACGACTGTCTTCTCCAGATAATTGAACCTAAATAAATTGGAACCACCTTCCAGGAAGGCTACACACCACATTATCCCATCCCACCTCAGATAATGTCCAATAACTGACCAATATATGAGTACAAATTGTCTTTCCTTTTTCCCATCTCAAGTGGGAAGCAACTCTGTGGGTGTTTATCTTTAGCTGACACTGAATTCTTAGATTTTTCTATTGTCCCATTATGCCCCCTTGCTCTCCTTTCCTTGAGAATACTCCCACAATAAATCACTTCATCAAGAATATCTTCTTCAAGTTCTTCTTCTAAAGAATTTGATGTAGGACCATTTTGTATGTCCCTGGGCAGCAGATTCAACTAATGGAATTCTGGAGATGAATCACTTTCATGTCAGATGCTAATGAGGACTTCAACACTGGTAGTAGAGAACTAATAGTTGCTGCTATGGTTTTTATTGAGATTGCTAAGACATTTATCTCTAGTGAACTGATGTAGGTTGAAGGGGACATGTACTAACACATGCATTTTCTCTGGCATTTTAGAGTCTGGAGCAAATAGTATCTGTAAGAACCATAGAATTATGTGGCTACTGTGAATTGGCATTGATTTAATGAAGTGAGGAAATGATAGATCATGTTCTATTAATATACATCTAAAAGCAATGGGAGAGTCATAGGGCCTTCTTGGAAGCATTAAAAATGACCCTCATCTCTGGTAGTGAGAGGGAAAACAGACACAAATTTAGGCATGAGTCTTCACTGAAAGAGACGAAAACTTTGCAAAATTCTGAATTTCAATCTAGACAAATCTCCTACTTGAAAATCAGGGCCCTAACAATGTAGCAGTGGAACCATAAGGCTTGGGATGTAGGTATATGTGCAGCTGCATTTGAGAAAGTTAAATGTTCAGATTCCCTTGTACCAAAAAGGAATATCATTTTCTAAACAGAATTTTTTCAGCCAAAAAGTACTTATATAGTAAAAAATAAAAGTTTTTAAGCTCCAAGTTTGTTAAATTGTTTAAAAACCCTATTTCAACTTCCATAGTGAAATTCAGTTTATTAATTACTTCAGTGACATGGGTAATTTATGAGCTGGTTCATTAATTTGTTTATGAATTTATAATGAATTGATTCAGTTTTGATATGAAGAAATGAAGTTGCAGAGCTGAACATATGCATTTTCTTTAGAGAAAATTATGAGTTATTGCAAATTTAAAATATTTGAAAAGTCATTCAATTGATTAGAACACATAGATATAATACAGTTAACAAATATTTTTAAATATAGTTAAAAACACCTCCCATTGATAACCTACAGGTCAGGTTTGGCAGGCTTCCAAAATAACCTGCCTGCAGGAGGTCTTAGGATTAATTCATGGCTTAAATCCTGTTCCTGAATAAATAATCTTATTGTGAATTCCTCAAACTGTTGACGTACTGATTAATAAATAACCTATTGACATTGAAAATGATTCTTATTTGTTTCTGGATTATGAAGTTTTACTGGTTTATTTCTGAATCATGAAGTTTTACTGAATGTCTTGCACATAGAACATTTTACTCTGTATGTTGTAAGCTGTAGCCAAGGATTCTAACCTCTGTATTGTACTCTTCAATAAACAAGACAACTACAGTCTAAGAAGTCCTCCTTCCTTCTTCTAAACTTTTCCATTGATATGGTTTGGCTGTATCCCTACCCAAATCTCAAACTGTATCTCCCATAATTCCCATGTATCATGGAGGGATCTGGTGGGAGGTAATTGAATCATGGGGGTGGGTCTTTCCCATGCTGTTCTTGTGACAGTGAATAAGTCTCATGAGATCTGATGGTTTTATAAAGGGGAGTTGCCCTGTACGTGCTTTCTCTCTTGCCTGCTGCTAAGTAAGACAAGACTTTGCTCCTCCTCACCTTCTGCCATGAATGTGAGGCCTCCCCAGCCATGTGAAACTGTGAGTCCATTAAACCTCTTTCTCTTTATAAATTACCCAGTCTCAGGTATGTCTTTATTGGCATCACGAGAACAGACTAATACATCTATAAAAGTCTTGCAACTTGTAGCAGACGCTGGAACACTCCAAACTTTGTGGGTGTTTTTTCCAGGTCAGTCCTCACATTTGGCATCCAATATACCTTTATCAAATTATTTCTGCCTCAACACCCTTAAGTTTCATCAACATTACCTATATTAGTAATTTTTTGTTTCATAAAATATTAGCTCAGAATTTAGTTGTTAAAAACAGTATTTATTACCTCATTGTTTCTATATGTAAGGAATTAAGTGGAGCTTTAGCGGATTCCCTGCTTCAAAATCCACTCCCATAATTCCATTGTCTGTTATGGCAGCTACCTACTCGACTATCAAAATGGCATCTGTCATATATTGCTGTGCAACAAATTAACTCAAATATCTTCTTCAGGGGTCAACTGGGGCTGTAAATATTCTAAGGCTGCACGGGGAAAGAATCTGCTTTCAAGTTCATTCAAATAGTTGTTGGTAATGTTTAGTTCCTTGCTGGCTGATGGCCAGAGGCTTCCCTCACCCCTCATAATATGGCAGGTGGCTTCACTGAAGATCATGAGAGATACAAGACAGACAGAGATTAGAGTAAGTTAAAACAAGACAGAGACACAATACTTTGCTTCCACATCTTAGAGGTACCATCTCATTTCTTTTGCCATATTATGGTATGACAACTGAGAGGAACAAATGTTGGGTGGAAGTTCAGAATCTGCCTACCACAGTTTTCCTCTGATAACTAATAATTTATGCCCCTTCCACATTAAAAAGCCATTCAGTTCCTCTCAAACTTCTAAAAAATTATCATCCTATCACATTATGTCAGCGTCTACCATCTCATCATCTAATCCAGATGTGGATAAATTTCCTATAGCAGAATTTGTATAATTTGTTTAAATCTGTGAGAATGAAGAAAGACAAGTTATTTGACCCTCAAATCTCACCCCCACTTAATCCACAATGGTTAAATATATATAACTGCTATAAACACTCTTCTGTTCAAAATTGGAGAAAAATGGAAGGTAAAGAGAACTCATTGGTCTTCTAAAGCAATTGTGAAATCCATCTGAACAAATGTTGAAAATTTGACTAGGTTTTAAGGCCTCTGGATAATTCACCATGGCTCTTGGCCCTGCCTTCTGGGCTCTTCTAACTGCCCTCCTAGTGATTTCTCCTTTTTCATGCATGAGTGTGTAGCTCACTAGTTGCTGACTCAGCTCCATGCCAGGAGAAAGTTGGTGGTGCATAAGCCTTTTTAATTCTGTAATCAGCTTTCTCCCTTTCAGTCCAAGCTGACTGTGTTTCAGCAGATACAGTTTTCTCAAAAACTTTATGGCCTTCTGAAATATCAGTTGGGTTTATCCCATTAAATAAAATCTATACTGACAAATATTTTCTAGGTAATGTCTTCTTCATTTTGAGATTCTGCTGAGATGACTAAGAAATGAAGCTGTTAGGTTTTTTACCTTCTGTTTGATTCAAAGTATCTGTGAGGCACACTTTCAACCTTTTTAAAGAGCTCTTTGTATGACTGTGATCTTCATATCTTTTTGAATAAAAGGTTTTGTAGCCACAATTTTGGATTATCTAAACCAAATTGTCATGGTGGCTCAAAAGCCCTTTCTTAATTTTAGCATCGTTTCTTTTCTGGAGAAGATAAATTTCAAATTATCAAGCTCTGACTCTTCTTTGTTTAAAAGTTATTTGTTACTTTACTTTTTTTTACTTACATTATGAAACACTTTAAACTCTGCTTTGGATCTCCTTTGCTACATCATCAAGTTTTTTAGGCAACGTTTTGATTTCCACATAGCTGCAGACAGTGTTGCAGATGTTTTTTTCTGCAGCCACATAACAAAGATACCCTTTACTTCAGTTTTCAACAACATGTTTTTTACTCCATTTAGAACTCTTACTGTCAGAGTTTGCAAAGCCCAGATTTCTTTTAACAGTCTGTCCACAGCAAGTTAGTGATTCTCTAACATGCTCTTGAAAATCTTTCAAGCCTTTGCCCACTGCTCAGTTCTAGGCATGTTTTAGTGTTCGTTATGGCACCACCCTCCTTTCAGTATCAAAATGACATTTGCTGTCTATTGTTGTGGAACAAATTTCACCTAAACCTAGTAGTATTAACCCAAACATGTATTACCTCACAGTTATTCTAGGTCAGGAATTCAGGTGCAGCTTAACTGGGTCTTCTGATTCAAGGTGTCTAAAGACTGTAATTGTGAAATCAGCCAGGGCTTTGGTCATCTCAAGGGTCAACTACTACTAAATAATCCACTTTAAAGCTCATTCAGTGGTTGCTGACAGGATTCAATTCTTCCCAAGCTGCTTGTTTGAGGCCACCTTCAGCTACTGGCATATGGGCTTTTTAATATGCAGCTCACTGTAAAGTAGATGATCTGATAGATCAAGGAAGAGTGAAAAGAGTGCGAGCAACACTAAAGTCACAGTCCTCTGGGAGTTTATGTTAGAAGTGACATCCCATCTCTTTTATTGTATTTTATTTGTTAGAAGCAAATGAATAGGTCCAGCCCATGCAAGGGGTCATATAAGGCCATGAAATAAGGATCACTGGGAACCATTTCAAGAGCTACCAAATACAATACCATGAAAACTTTGTCTGTAAATTGTTTAGAGAAAGCAGGCATTTTTATATTATCCCATGGAGTTATAGAGAGATATGATAAATACTTGTTCAAAGGAAGCCATCTATAATCATGAAACTAAAAATTCATTAATGTGCTTATTGTTTGATTATCTTTCTAGTGATGAAGAAAAGCAGACAACGTGAGACTGATTAGTAGAACTTAGCTTCCAAATGTATTGAGATTTTGAATGAAAGAGAGAGGACATTTAGAAGGTATACAGATCCAAGGTTATTTGATTTCATGAAATACCAAAGCAAATTTTACTCTCACCACTCAACTTTTTACTTTCCATTCCCCCAAAAGACAGAGCTTCAGTTCCTGTTAAGATGAAAGATAAAGCCATCAATCAAGTAATCCCAGGCTTTTCCTTATTTGGAAAAACTGTTTTAACCATTTTACTTCTTTACCATTGTTTGAGTGCTAGTATATGTGAAATAGTTTAATAGATACATAAAAATGATAAAATGAAATGTTCTGAAATATTTTTATTTGTATTAAGTCTAAACACATACACTGAAAGGATACACAATAACTTTTGAAATTCTGGATATTTATCCAGAGAAGGGAAAGAGGGAAACAAAAGGTATAAGGAATGTATATTTTATGTTTCTGCACAAGTAGGGACCTCTGAGAAAATATTACTGAAATTTGATGCCTGGACAAAAAGATAAGCTTTAGATGTTAATTATGACTGAATAGGCAGTGAAAACTCCAGAGAGAGGTTATGTGTTACATTTCAAGGGAGGAAGAGTACTGGATCCATCAAGTCTTTCTTTGGTTTTAACTTTGGAGATGCTCGTTTTATTCTCCCCTGAAGATATTTATTTACTTTCCTAAATGTGAGAAATCATGATTCTTCTCATTACATTTTCAAGGGTACTCTTTCAGATGGTAAGAGTGACAGCTGTCTTTCTGTCCTCTGTATTATGAAGATTCGTTTTTTTGAGATTTCCTTGGCTACAGCAGACCACCTTACTGTAGGAAGTCATCTGGTTCTCATTGTGTCACCCCAAGGGTAAGAAGAGGGGCAAAAGGAAATCAGTGCAATTATTCACTATAAGTAAATGACAATCTCTTTTGCTTCAGAGACTCTATGTTTGAATTTAGAATTGATATGGTTTGGCTCATCTTGAATTGTAATCCCCACGTGTTAAGGGAAGGACCTGGTGGGAGGTGATTGGATCATCGGGGCAGTTTCCCCCATGTTATTCTCCTAATGGTGAGTGAGTTCTCACGAGATCTGATGATTTTATGTGTCAGTTCCCCCTGCATTCTCTCTCTCAGCTGCTGCTATGTAAGACTTGCCTTGCTTCCCCTTTATCTTCTACCATGATTGTAAGTTTCCTAAGGCCTCTCCAGCCATGTGGAACTGTGAGTCAATTAAACCTCTTTTCTTCATAAATTACCCATTCTCAGTTATTCTTTAGAGCAGTATGAAAATGAACTAATACAAGGATAATATTAATAAATATAAATATATGAATATGCTCAGACAGAGGTATACATAGGCATTTCAAATGTATCTGTGTTAATTTTTATTTTTACAAAATGAAGCCTGAAATAGACATAACAAAATATTAATATGTTTAAAATCCATTGGGTATAGAGTGATTGCTACATAGTCTCATGATTTTAAAATTAGCATATAAAAAATAATTTTGGCCAACATTTGGGTAGTGTCCACAGAGGAAAAAAGGTATATTAAAGAAAGTTTTGACCTTCACACATGTTATTTCACAGTGGATATATCAAGGCAGTAATTTTAGTCCAAAGTATATAAGAGAGTTGTCTGCCTTTCAAGGGAGCAAGATGAACTGCTTTGTACTTACAACCTTCTGGGAAATAATTCACATAGTATTTAATATTCTGATTTGAGGACAGCTTTCTTGAAAGGCTATAATTTTAATTAATAAATGATTTTTATAAAATGATTACTCTTTTCTAAACAAGTCTGATTTTTTTAAAAAACCTATTCTTATAATTAATTTTAAAAGTTTCAAATAGATGACTTTGGCTGTAAGGATAATATTGTCTTATAAAACTGGAAGAGAGGTCAAGCAAGTGGGCACTCAGGCAATTTATATGTCACATAATGCTCATGAAATTAAAAAATCTTTATTAAATAACTATAAGTGATCATAGGCTTCCATTTGCAGCAGATGACAGTGCTGATTTCCAAATGGGAACTTCTCCAGATTGGGAGAACTGCCGTTGAATAGTTTAATTACTAATCGTGTACCCATAGTCTATTAATTACTTGAACTGCTCCCAAATCGTATCACCAGTCATTATTTTTAATTTTAATATGATTGGAGATTTACCTATGGGGATCTATTAAAGGAAAAGAAAAATTTAATCACATAGCTCAGTGATTCTTAAGTCAGTGGTCAGCATACCCAGTGAATCCTTAACTAACATATTCAGTCAGAAATGATAGAATATGAAAGTTTATTTGAATCACCAGGAAGAAATGATAGAATATGAAAGTTTATTTGAATCACCAGGAAGAAATCGAGATACATATAGTACAGTAGTCACAGTTTGTGGCTAAGTGATGTAACTGGGGACTTGGAATCTTTTTATATATTTATTCTACTTCAGTGTGCTAGCGTTTATTCACATTTTTAACATCTGATGGTCTCCTGGTGGCCTTTTCCTTTGCTGCTTTAAGTCTCGAATTTGTATTACAGGTAGAAAGAGAATTGAAAGGGGAGACAAGTGAATATTAAACCAAGATTGAAGAGTAAAACTTTCTAAATATCCTGTTTAACTTCATTAGTCATAAATATGTCACCTGATTTCCCTAGCTGTAAGAGAATCTGAGAAAGATAGTATTTTTGGCTGAGAATATTGTTGCATCGTGCAAATTTAGGGTTCTATTATTAAGGAAGAGGGGGAAATTAATATTGGATTAGCAATACAAAATAAAATAATTATCTTCTATGAGTCATGGTAAATTTGGATTACAGAAAATCAATCTCATTTAAAAAGTTACAAAAATCTTTGGAAGGAAGGCCTTGAGAGTGGACTCAGGGAAGACACAGGTGCTGAGCTGAAGCAGGAGAAAGCTGGGAACCCCGCATGGGGTTACCCTGTACCAGGACTTGTTCCTGGCCCCCAGTGACTCCACGGGAAGGGGTGGGTTGAGTAGGCATGGAGGGTCACAGTCTCACCACAGACATCTAGAATTCTTGCAGGAGGGGACCCCACAACTCCTAGGGACACTTGAGCTGGCAGGGAAAGCAGCTTAGAGAGATGGTAGGAGCAGAACTCTAGCTGGTGCAGAGTCCAGCGTGTTTGGTGTGGGAACATCTGCAGGGGAGCACAACCAGGGATGCCCATTCCCCAAGGCTGGCCTTCTTCCCCTAGGAGACTTTAGCCTCAGAGGAACTGTCAGAACTAAACAGAGTAGAATGAGTTTGCCCATCAGACAGGGCCAGTCCTACCTCCTGAGTTCACACTCCCTGTGTCAGCCTCACTTAGGGCCCCAGCCTGGTCATGCCTGCTTGCACAGCAGTTTCGGATGCCCAGGTGGAGTGCTTCTCAGGGACCCTCATCATAGCTTCTGTGCTGGCAGATCATGCCTGACCCTTATAGAGCTCCAATAAAGTGGTCCCCACTGACACGCACCAGCCTACCTACACCATTCTCCTATCGCAGCCTCCCCTGTGTCACTTTGCCAGCACACACTCACCAACGGCCAAACCCCACATCGCTTTGCAGGCATGCATGCATGCAGGCAGACCTCACCTTCTCTTTCCTTCTAGCGCTTGTATACATGTGCACCCCACAGTGCCACTGCTGCCGACATAAGCACACCCTGTCCACCCCGCCACACTTCAGTTGCCAGCATGAACACATTGAGTATAGCAGCCCCGTCCCCCGCCCTGGGCCGCTATTGCTGCCGGTGTGAACAGAGGCTGCTGGCCCAGTGCTTGCCGGCGCCCCGCTCCCACACCGACGCTGCCGCTGGCCCCCAAAAGCGAGTATGGATGCCAGAAGCCTTGACTCCCCAGCATTGTGTCGCCACCACGGCAAACGTCCGCACAGAGGCCGGCACACTTGGGCTTGCTCAGTGACCCGCCCCAGCCAACAAATGTGCACCCAGCAGTGCTGCCACTGCTGCTGGGACTTGTAAACAACCACGGGTCCTGCTGTCACGGCCCAACAAAGCATTTTGGCTGGTACCACCCATCCGTGTTGTGATCAATGGTCCCGGCACACATACCCTTCCAGTGCAGTAGGTTCCTAATCCGGAGGGACCAGAGAAAAAAGCTGGGGGCCTGACACCAGCTGCCAGAGATAGAGCACACAGCCCAAGAGTACTGAGCTAAGCCTTGGCCCCCAAAAATCTTCCAGAAACGCAACTAGTTAACTGAACCCACCTTATACAACAAACAAACCCCCAAGAACATCAAAGATAAAAGAAAAATAAAATCCATCCAAAGGACAGCAGTTTCAAAGATTGAAGGATCATGAGCCAGAGAGAATCAGAGCAAGAACTCTGGCTACACAGAAAGCCAGACTGGCTTCTTACCTCCAAACCACCATGCTAGTTCCCAGTGTGGTTCTTTGCCAGGCTGAAATGGCTGAGATGGCAGAAATAGAATTCAGAATATGAATAGGAACAAAGATCATCGAGATTTAGGAAAAATTCTTCCTTATCCAACTTTCCACTCTGTGTCTTTTAATTGGGACATTTAGCCCATTTATATTCAAGGTTAGCATTGACAGGTGTAGATTTGACCCTGTCATCATTTAGTTAGCTTGTTATTATGCACACTTGTTTGTGTGGTTGCTTTATAGTGTCACCGACCTATGCACTTAAGTGTGTTTTTGTAGTGGTTGGCAATGGTCTTTCATTTCCATATTTAGCGCTCCCTTTAGGACCTCTTGTAAGGCAGGTCTAGTGGTAATGAATTCCCTTAGCATTTATTTGTAAAGAATTTTATTTCTCCTTCTCTTAGGATATGAAATTCTTGGGTGGAAATTCTTTATTTTAAGAATACTCAATATAGGTCCTCAACCTCCTCTGGCTTGTAAGGATTCTGCTGAAAGTTATGCTGTTAGCCTGATGGGATTCCCTTTGTTGGTGATCTGCCCCTTCCCTCTAGCTGGCATAGCAATGTTTCATTCATTTTGATGTTGGAGAATCTGTGTCTTGAGAATGGTTTCCTGTATAGCATTTCATAAGGATTCTCTGCATTTCCTGAATTTGAATATTGGTCTCTGTAGTGAGGTTAGGGAAATTTTCCTAGATGATATCCTGAAATATGCTTTTCAAGTTCCTTGCATTCTCTTCCTCTCTTTGAAGGACACCCATGAGTTGTAGATTTGGTCTCTGTACATAATCCCTTATCTCTTAGAGGTTTTATTCATTCTTCATAATTGTTTTTTCTTTGTTTTTGTCAGACTCAGTTATTTCAGAGAGCTGGTGAGATTATTTTCTCAGCTTGACCAATTCTGCTGTTAATACTTGGAATTGTATTCTGAACTTTTTGAAGTGAGTTTTTTAGCTTTATCAGTTTAGTTTGGTTCGTCCTTAAAATGTCTATTTTGTCTTTCATCTCCTGTATCATTTTACTGTATTCTTTAGAATTAGTATTTTATGTGCTAAATAATTATAAACACAAGCCGTGTACATATACAATGGGAATTATCACCCCTAACACGTAAGAAAACTGACAAAAAATTTCCTCATGGTAACTTAGCTACTAAATAAGGAATTAGGGAATTAAAACTAGGTATTGAATCCCCTGCCCTTAGTGTTCTCATTTTCACAATGGAGAAATTAATACTGTACAATTTATACTGATGTGGAAAGGATTAAAATAAAGGCCTACATGAAAAGATCTTAAAATGGTAAATTCTCAATAAACTTCAGCCATTATTCTGCTCAGCCACCTTGCTATATTTTTTTGCCTTTTTTTTATTGTTCTCAAAAACACTGATGTGCCTAGATTAGCTTTTTCATATATATTTAACTCTACACTTGACCATTTAAAAACATTCTGGCTTTTCATATTTTAAGATATATTTATTAAAACTTTACGATCATTCAGATAAGCACACAAAGGAGAACTACAAACTTTCATTTTGCTGTAGATAAATTAAAAATAAAATATATACTTTCTCTTTCTTTTTTTTTGCTAAAGTACAAAAAGGTATAAAGCTATTCTTTTAACAGGTCTTTAATAATACAAATCTGTCTTATTATATTTCCACAATAACCGGTAAAATGAATAGGCCACAAATTGATACTCCAAAATATGATGCTTTGACACATTGAACTGAAGAAGCCTTAGGTCTCTATGACATCGCCCTCACTACCCCTCTCCAGTGCTCAGTCCTCTGTCTCTCCCAAAGCATAGGATGAAATTGTTCTCTGAAGTTCCCTTATCTACCTGAAGTCTAGACCTACCAAAGAAGAAACAATTACTTCTGGTTCCTTCCTTGAGTTTTCATTAACTGAATTCCTATCACGGAAAGAATGACTTCAAGTCTATAAACACATCTGGAAAATCTTGTCACAAACCATTGTTTGCTGCTGGCCCAACACACTTTGCCCCAGACCATTCTATATTCTTCAAGCTGATTGAATTCCCATAATAATCATTTACTACCCCTATAAAATCATCCTCACTTCCCCATCTTCCTTTGTCCTAAGAGAATAGTATATAATCATGTGTGACCCATCACATGGTGAAGTAATCACTGTGATTCCTCACCCCACACTGTGCACACTAATAAATGTGTATGCCATTTCTCCTATTAATCTGCCTTTTGTCAGTTGATTTTTCAGTGAACCACCTGAGAATGAAGAGAAAGTTTTCCTTTCGCCCCCATGTTAAATATTTACAATAATCAATAAAATAAATAGGTCAGTTGTTTCCATTTTTATTTTTTAGAAAAAAATTAAAACTGTACATGACTAAATAATTGCCTAATTCAGAAGCCTTATAAACTGACAGAGGAGAAACCAGAAACCAGTCTACTGATACTAAATTCTAAATTCAGTGCTTTAAATATAGCTTGTAATAAAAATTTAATGATATCTCAACTGTGTCTTCCTGTTGATTCAGAAATTATATACGAAAATGAACACTCATTCAAATGTATAAAAATAAGAATATATTCTCTTTTTCTTCGAGTAGTTTTTGAATATTCTAATTGTTAATTTGAATACAGAGTACCTTTTGTACAAAAAAGACTTCACTTTTAACTTTTATGTGTTGAAAACAGACAAACACAGGTCAATAAAAGGTTAGTCAAAGATTTCAAACTCTTAGTTCAAATATTGCTTCTTCAACTGATTTGCTTAATTGCTTCAGGGAAATAGTCTAAAATATTTGTATTTGTTTTCTCATTTGTAAAATGGGAAGTAAACTGTTTATTTTCTTACCTCACATGGGCATTATATGAAATAATTAGTCAACTGTAATTAGCAAGTAAATAAATGTTCAGATTTGCTAGTTACTTCTATAAATTAGATAATTGACTGATGAAGCTTACTAACATTTACTAAAAAAATAGTATTGACAGAAAAAACATTGCAGGTTTATTGTAAGTTATTTTAGTAAATTTAAACTTTATTTACCAAAATAAATAAATACCAAGTTTCATTTGCTCTTAAGAAAGAATTTTCTTTGGTATTTCTAGTGAGCTTTATAAAGATCATAACAAAAAAATTATTAGAATTTTTTATTACAAACACTTACATGTAATCACGGAACATTAACTTGTGGTACTAAAATATACCTTACATTCTAGAATTCTATCATCTTCTTATGTTTAACTCTCTTCTTTACACATGATATTCATGAAAGTATAAAAAATATAAATATACAGGTGATAAGCTAAAGCTCAGTGAGTCATCAGAAAGTGAATACACACCATGTTAATGAGTCAAAAAAAAAACCTTTTTAAATCACTCTCAAACCTCTTTTTAATCCACATTACCTACTTCTTTCCCAGAGTAGAATTGCTAGATAAAATACAAAATGTGGTTTTATTATGTACCTAAACAAATTTTTGTTATCTGAAATTGAAATTTAACTGAGCATCCTGCATTATTTCTTCTAAATTTAAAAACTCCTTCTTCTTCTTAACTATAACATAAATTATTTCCCCTTAAAGATTTTATGTACAATGAAATAAATATATTGTGAACACTGTGAACACCTCTGTGTCTGATTTCTTTTACTCTTCATTATGCTTTTGAGCTTTATCTATTGTACTTTCATTACTGTAGTGTATTCTATTTGTCTGAATATTTTCCAGTATTGTCTTCATTATATTGTTCATGAGCATTTAAACAGAACCAAGTCAGCACAATCATAATTAATACAGAATTAATGTTGTTGTACTTATCCCTTGGTGCTCATGTAGATACACTTTAATTGACCATATGTTTTGAAATGAAAGTGCCACACCATGAAGAACACATATACTCAACTTTAGTCAAAATTTCCAAAGATTTATCCAGAATAGCTGTGCCAGCTTATATTCCTAATAAAAGAATATAGAGCATTTATTCCTCAATATTCTTGCCAACACTTGATATTATCAGTCTTAACTTTAACCATCCTGGTAGGAGTAAAGTGGTATTATTGCCCCATGAGTTCAGTTTGCATTTCTGTGATTTCTAATAAGGCTGAGAACAGACTCATATGGTTTAAGGCTATATGATGTCCCTTTCGTTAAGTGCCTCTTCAAATGTACTGTCAGTATTTTCTATTTTTATGTCTTTCTTTTATAAAAGGGCTTGTGCTAAGTAGCATTTTTCTTTAAATATCTGTTTACTGTAGCTTCATAGAAAAATTGATACTTGTGTAGCAGGTTCTACATCCTTGCTTTGTATTTTTTCTTGAATTTTTTTTCTTTTTGCTCGTTTTCAATTACACATTTTTATGTAAACACTTTACTGAATATTGTTAAGGGTTGTTAATAAATACACAGATAAATTAGGAATAAACTGACATTATTAAGAACATTTTAGTTAATGACATAGTAATAATCTTCATATTTTTAAGTCTTAACAGCAGGCAGAAAAATGGCCAATTACTGATATCCACACCCTAATTCCTGGAATAAAAGAATAGATTAGTTTTTGTGGCAAAAGGTCTTTGCCGATGTAATGAATTTAAGGATCTTAAGATGAAGAGATTATTTTAGATTATGAATGTGGGGCTGATATAATCATCAGGATTCTTATAAGAGGGAGGGAAGAAGACCAAGGTCAAAGAGAAGATGCTACACTGGTGTTTTTAAAAATGAAAGTTGGAGCCATAAGTCAAAAAATGAAAGAAGCTTCTAGAAGCTAGAAAAGGCAAGAAAATTTACTGACCCCTAGAACCTCCAGAATTAACAAAGTCATGTCAAAATCTTGAATTTTAGACTTTCTATTTTCAGAAATGTAAGGTAATGAGTTTGCACTGTTTAAGCCACTAAGTATATGGTAATTTATAGCAGCAGAAATAAGAAACAGATACAGATACTGGTACCTGGAAGTGGGGTGTTACTGTATCACATGACTGAGATGTGTAAGTAGCTTTAGAATTGAGAAATGAACAAAAGATGAAAAAAATTTTGAAGAGCATAAAATAAAAAGCTAGGATTGCTGGCAAGATGTCCGAATAGGAACAGCTCTGGTCTGTAGCTCCCAGTGAGATTGACGCAGACAGCGGGTGATTTCTGCATTTCCAACTGAGGTACCTGGTTCATCTCATTGGGACTGGCTGGACAGTGGGTGCAGCCCTCGGTGGGGTGAGCCAAGAAGGGTGGGGCATCCCCTCACCTGGGAAGTGCAAGGGGTCAGGGAATTTTCTCCCCTACCCATGGGAAACCATGAGGGACTGAATCTGAGGAACCATGCACACTCCAGCCCAGATACTGTGCTTGTCCCACGGTCTTCGCAACCTGCAGACCAGGAGATTCCCTCTGGTGCCTACCTCACCAGAGCCCTGGGTTTCAAACACAAAACTGGGTGGCCATTTGGGCAGACACTGAACTAGTTGCAGGAGTTTTTTGTTTTTTTTTCCATACCCCAGTGGCACCTGGAACACTAGTGAGACAAAACCGTTCATTCCCCTAGAAAGGAGTGCTGAAGCCAGGGAGCCAAGTGGTCTGGCTCGACGGGTTTCACCCACATGGAGCTCAGCAAACTAAGATCCACTGGCTTGAAATTCTCACTGCCAGCATAGCAGCAATCTGAGATCAACCTAGGACACTCAAGCTTGGTGAGGAGAGGGGCATCCCCCATTGCTATGGCTTGAGTAGGCAGTTTTACCCTCACAGCATAAACAGGCAGCCAGGAAGTTCCAAATGGGTGGAGCCCACTGCAGTTCAGCAAGGCTGCTATGGCCAGACTGCCAGAGTTCTCCTCTCTGGGCAGGGCATCTCTGAAAAAAAGACAGCAGCCCCAGTCAGGGACTTATAGATAAAACCCTCATATCCCTGGGACAGAGCACTTGTGGGGAGGGGTGGCTGTGGGTGCAGCTTTAGCAGACTTAAATGTCCCTGCATGACGGCTCTGAAGAGAGCAGCAGACCTCCCAGCACAGTGTTCAAGCTCTGCTAAGGGTCAGATTGCCTCCTCAAGTAGGTCCTGATCCTTGTGTATCCTGACTGGGAGACACCTCCAGGTAGGGGGCTGAAAGACACCTCATGCAGGAGAGCTCTGGCTGGCATCTGGCAGGTGTCACTCTGGGACAAAGCTTCCAGAGGAAATAAAAGGCAGCAATCTCTGCTCTTCTGTAACGTATGTTGGTGATACCCAGGCAAACAGGGTCTGGAGTGGACCTCCAGCAAACTCCAGCAGACCTGCAGCAGAGGGGCCTGACTGTTACAAGGAAAACTAACAAACAGAAAAGAATAGCATGCTCACTCAAAGACCCCATCTGAAGGTCACCAACATCAAAGACCAAAGGTAGATAAATCCACAAAGATTGGGAGAAACCAGCACAAAAAGGCTGAAAATTCCAAAAACAAGAATGCCCCTTCTCCTACAAAGGATCACAACTCCTCAGCAGTGAGAGAACAAAACTGAAAGGAGAATGAGTTTGATGAATTGACAGAAGTAGGCTTCAGAAGGTGGGTAATAACAAACTCCTCTGAGCTAAAGAAGCATATTCAAACCCAATGCAAGGAAGCTAAGAATTTTGAAAACAGGTTAGACGAATTGCTAACTAGAATAAACAGAATAGAGAAGATCATAAATGACCTGATGGAGCTGAAAAATACAGCATGAGAACTTCATGAAGCATACACAAGTATGAACAGCTGAATCAATCAAGCAGAAGAAAGGATATCAGTGATTGAAGATCAACTTAATGAAATAAAGTGAGAAGACAAGATTAGAAAATAAAGAATAAAAAGGAACAAAAAAAGCCTCCAACATATATGGGACTATGTGAAAAGACCAACCCTAAGTTTGATTGGTGTACCTGAAAGTGACAGGGAGAATGGAACCAAGTTGGGAAACACTCTTCAGGATATTATCCAGGAGAACTTCCCCAACCTAGCAAGACAGGCCAACATTCAAATTCAGGAAACACAGAGAACACCACAAAGATACTCCTCGAGAAGAGCAACCCCAAGACACATAATCGTCAGATTCACCAAAGTTGAAATGAAGGAAAAAATGTTAAGGGCAGCCAGAGAGAAAGGTCAGGTTACCCACAAAGGGAGGCCCATCATACTAAAAGCAGATCTCTCGGTAGAAACCCTACAAGCCAGAAGAGAGTGGGGGCCAATATTCACCATTCTTAAAGAAAAGAATTTTCAACCCAGAATTTCAAATTCAGCCAAACTAAGCTTCATAAACAAAGGAGAAATAAAATCATTTACAGACAAGCAAATGCTGAGAGATTTTGTCACCACCAGGCCTGCCTTACAAGAGCTACTGAAGGAAGCACTAAACATGGAAAGGAACAACTGGTACTAGCCACTGCAAAAACATGCGAAATTGTAAAGAACAGTGACACTATGAAGAAACTGCATCAAGTAATGGGCAAAACAACCAGCTAGCATCATAATGGCAGGATCAAATTCACACATAACAATATTAACCTTAAATGTAAATGGGCTAAATGCTCCAATTAAAAGACACAGACTGGAAAATTGGATAAAGAGTCAAGACCCATCAGTGTGCTGTATTCAGGAAACCCATTTCACGTGCAGAGACACACATAGGCTCAAAATAAAGAGATGGAAGGATATTTACCAAGCAAATAGAAAGCAAAAAAAGAGCAGGAGTTGCAATCCTAATCTCTGATAAAACAGACTTTAAACCAACAAAGATCAAAAGAGACAAAGAAGGGTATGACATAATGGTAAAGGGACCAATGTAGCAAGAAGATCTAAGTATCCTAAATATATATATGCACCCAATACAGGAGCACCCAGATTCATAAAGCAAGTTCTTAGAGACAACAAAGAGAGTTAGACTTCCACACAATTACAGTGGGAGACTTTAACACCCCACTGTCAATGTTAGATCAACCAGACAGAAAATTAACAAGGATATTCAGGACTTGAACTCAGCTCTGGACCAAGCAGACCTAACAGACATCTACAGAACTCTCCACCCAAAATCAATAGAATATACATTGTTCTCAGCATATCATCAAACTTATTCTAAAATTGACCACATAATTGGAAGTAAAACACTCCTCAGCAAATTGCAAAGTAAAGGAAATCAAAACAAACAATATCTCAGATCACACTGCAATCAAATGAGAACTCAGGATTAAGAAACTCAGAACTGCACAACTACCTGGAAACTGAACAACCTGCTCCTGAATGACTACTAGGGAAATAACGAAATTAAGGCAGAAATAAATAAGTTATTTGAAACCAATGAGAACAAAGACACAATGTACCAGGATCACTTGGACACTGCTAAAACAGTGTTTAGAGGAAAATTTGTAGCACTAAATGCCCACAGGAGAAAGTGGGAAAGATCTAAAATCAATACTCTAATATCAAAATTAAAAGAACTAGAGAAACAACAGCAAAAAAAATCAAAAGCTAGCAGAAGACAAGAAATAACTAAGATCGGAGCAGAACTGAAGGAGATGGAGACACAAAAAAACACTTCAAAAAATCAATGAATCCAGGAGCTGGTTTTTTGAAAAGATTAACAAAATGGATAGACCACTAGCCAGACTAATAAAGAAGAAAAGATAAAAGAATGAAATAGATGCAATAAAAAATGATATAGGGGATTTCATCACTGATCCCACAGAAATACAAGCTACCATCAGAGAATACTACAAATATCACGATGCAAATAAATTAGAAAACCTAGAAGATACAGATAAATTCCTGGACACATACACCCTCCCAAGTCAAACCAGGAAGAAGTAGAATCCCTGAATAGGTCAATAACAAGTTCTGAAATTGAGACAGTAATTAATAGCCTACCAACCAAGAAAAGTCCAGGACGAGATGGATTCACAGCCGAATTCTACCAGAGGTACAAAGAGGAGCTGGTACCATTCCTTCTGAAACTATTCCAAACAATAGAAAAAGAGGGAATCCTCCCAAACTCATTTTTATGAGGTCAACATCATCCTGATATCAAAACCTGGCAGAGACACCACAAGAAAAGAAAAATTCAGGCCAATATCCCTGATGAACATCGATGTGAAAATCCTCAATAAAATACTGGCAAACTGAATCCAGCAGCACATTAAAAAGCTTATCTGCCATGATCAAGTCGGTTTCATACCTGAGATGCAAGGCTGGTTCAACATTCACAAATCAATAAATGTTATCCATCACATAAACAGAACCAATAACAAAATCCTCATAATTATCTCAATAGATGCAGAAAAGGCCTTTGACAAAATTCAACACTCTTT
This sequence comes from Symphalangus syndactylus, assembly GCF_028878055.3. Classification (NCBI taxonomy): domain Eukaryota; kingdom Metazoa; phylum Chordata; class Mammalia; order Primates; family Hylobatidae; genus Symphalangus; species Symphalangus syndactylus. Next base: position 69,060,712 of record NC_072435.2, read on the forward strand.
CATGCTAAAAACTCTCAATAAACTAGGTATCGACGGAATGTATCTCAAAATAATAAGAGCTATTTATGACAAACCCACAGCCAATATCATACTGAATGGGCAAAAACTGGAAGCATTCCCTTTGAAAACCAGCACAAGACAAGGATACCCTCTCTCCCAACTCCTATTTAACATAGCAATGGAAGTCCTGGCCAGGGAAATCAGGCAAGAGAAAGAATAAAGCGTATTCACATAGAAAGAGAGGAAGTCAAATTGCCTGTCTGCTGATGACGTGATTGTATACATAGAAAACTCAGTCATCTCAGCCCCAAATCTCCTTAAGCGGATAAGCAACTTCAGCAAAGTCTGAGGATACAAAATCAATGTCCAAAAATCACAAGCATTCCTATACACCAATAACAGACAGAGAGCCAAATCATTAGTGAAGTCCCATTCACAATTGCTACTAAGAGAATAAAATACTTAGGAATACAACTTACAAGAGATGTGAAGGACCTTTTCAAGCAGAACTGCAAAAAATTGCTCAAGGAAATAAGAGAGGACATGAACAAATGGAAAAACATTCCATACTCATGGATAGGAAAAATCAATATCATGAAAATCACCATATTGCCCAAAGTTATTTATAGATTCAATGCTATCTCCATCAGGCTACCACTGACTTTCTTCAAATAATTGGAAAAAAAACTACTTTAAACTTCATATGGAACCAAAAATGAACCCACATAGCCAAGACAATCCTAAGCAAAAAGAACAAAGCTGGAGGCATCATGCTACCTGACTTCAAATTATACTACAAGGCTACAGTAACCAAAACAGCATTGTGCTGGTACCAAAACAGATATATAGTCCAATGGAACAAAATAGAGACCTCAGAAATAACAGCACATATCTACAACCATCTGATCTTTGACAAACCTGACACAAACAAGCAATGGGGAAGAGATTCTCTATTTAATAAATGGTGTTGGGAAAACTGGCTACCCATATGCAGAAAACTAAAACTGGACCCCTTCCTTACACGTTATACAAAAATTAGCTCAAGATGGATTAAAGACTTAAACATAAGACCTAAAATCATAAAAACCCTAGAGGAAAACCTGGGCAATACCATTCAGAACATAGGCATGGGCAAAGACTTCATGTCTAAAACACCAAAAGCAATGACAACAAAAGTCAAAATTGACAAATGGGATCTAATTAAACTAAAGAGCTTCTGCACAGCAAAAGAAACTATCATCAGAGTTAACAGGCAACCTACAGAATTGGAGAAAATTTTTGCAATCTATACATCTGACAAAAGGTTAATATACAGAATCTGCAAAGAACTATGACAGACAATATGGTTATTTGTGTTGAAAGTTCTAAGGAATACACATGAAATATTCCAGAACTAAAATCTGTGATTAGCCAATTCAAGGGCTAGAAGGCCAATATATAAGTCAATGGTATGCACACCTAGCTCCCAGATCTTGGTTTCAAATACCATTGTCCAATAAAAGAAAACAGAACTTCTTTAAAAGTGACTGATTCTAGGACTGGAACAAAAAATATAGAAGATGAGTCTGGAGCATCCTGTAGTGCCAAAAATAAAAGTAAAGAAGTACTCAAACTAACAAATACCACCCCTGATAATGGGAGTATGTCAGATGGACACAGAGCCAAAACTGAAACAATGTAAGCAAAAACTAAATAAGTAAAATACATAGTATTAGATTATAAACCAAAGTGCAAAATGTGAAGGAGTCCATATTGATATAAATACATGAGTGAATAAATAAATATTCAC